>NW_026575052.1:30244583-30850625 GCF_905146905.1 Nyctereutes procyonoides
GTTGGTAGTAAGCCCTAGACTGGAAGTGGAAGTTGCAATGTGGTTCTACAAAAATGATTATAGTCTGATCCCGGTCAGGTCACTTAGCTTTGCTGACCTTAGTTTTCTCATCTTTAGAATAAAGTTAGAAAGTTGTATAGAAATCACTTAGCTCATACATATAGAAATGTTCTGGAAAGGTTAAAAGCCTTGTAAAGGTATAAAGGAGCACTGATTTCTTATTGGCTTTCCCTAGAGCTCTGAGCCACAGTTTGGGAAGGCTTGAGGTCCCTTTTGCCATAAAATTTAGCATGTTTTTTACCATGAAGAAAGATTCAGGACACCTGGGTAGCTCAGTGGCTGAGCTTGGCTCAGGTCGTGATCCCGGGATTCTGGGATCGACACCCGCGTCGGGCTCCCCACACGGAGCCTGCTTCTCCCTCTGCCTGTGTCTCTGCCTCTCTCTCCATGTCTCTCATGAATAAATGGATAAAATCTTTGAAAAAATAAAAAAGTTTTGTGAACCCAGTGGTAACACATAGCACATTTTGGTTCCTTGTGGCTTCTGCAGTTCAATAACATTTTTCTTGTCATTCATTTCTCTACCTGTAACTGTGAACTGAGTCAACAACAGATATATAGAATATGAAAAAGTACGTGGTGCCACTTTGGGGACCTCTACCTCCATTCAAATCTAGGCCTTGGGAAAGGTGCTGTTCAACTCCTTTTTTAGGGTTAGATGTTGGGGCAGTTGTGTGTATACTACGTCTAGTGGTCCTTGAGGGCAGCTGATAGAAATACCCACTTCGTTGACATATTACGAGCAGGTCAGACAAGAAAGATGTGGGCCTAGGAAGTTGGAGGAAGCAATGTGTGTATCTGACTTGCCAGACCTAGTATCCTTTCAGTTCAGTGAAAATAAAAGAGCTGCCATATAGGTAGATATATCTCTCTCAAATTGTCACTCCTTTCTATTATTCTTCATGATTTACTTATAAGATCTTAACATGTTTGGTTAATTTTTTTATCCACCCCAGCAGAGCCTGTTGTTTCTTCGTCCACATTAATATATATCTTCCCTTTCTCTGTCCTATAAAACATAATCCTGGGTCAAGCTCTGTTTTCTGTTTTTGTTTCTGGTATCCATATTTAAATTTTGTTTATAGCAATCTTCAAAGAAGAGAAAAAAAATCATTAATGGATTTCAAATCAGAATCCTGCTTTCATTTCAGAATTCTAATCAGGGGGATCCCTGGGTGGCTCAGTGGTTTGGCACCTGCCTTTGGCCCAGGGCACGATCCTGGAGTCCCGGGATTGAGTCCTACATCAGGCTCCCTGCATGGAGCCTGCTTCTCCTTCTGCCTGGGTCTCTGCCCCTCTCTCTCTATATATATATAGAGAGAGAGACATATATATATATATGATGTGTGTGTGTGTGTGTGTGTATATCATAAATAAATAAATATTTAAAAAATTTCTAATCAGTGGTTTAAAATAGGGTATTTGACCTTAGTTAAATTCATTAATGTTATAGATTACTTGAATTCATATTCTTGGTCTTCCTAACAGAACCATGCTCCTTTTTTAATTAAGACACTAGATATTACTTGTATTTTACAAGTCATATGTATGGCTCCTTGGATTAACAATTCCCGGTGGTAAAATAAAAGTGTGGATGTTATCATCCATTTATTTTATAACTCTGTGAGACATCTGTCCAAATAAACTTTCTTTATTGAGATGATAAAGCTATGTGACTCATGCATTCTGACATTCATCAGTAGGTCCACTATCATTTACTAGATTAGAAGTTATAAGAGGAATAAAATGATTATCCAACCTCCCCACCTCTTATGGCTCAGTCCTGTTCTTGATGCCACATATTTCAAGGATAGACCAGGCTGTTTATATAATTTGGTTCCAACTTAATTTTCCAGCCTGATACCACTAATCTCTAACAAAAACCCTACATTTATGGAATTATCGTTCCTGGCTCATTCAATTTGCTTAATAAGTATTAATTGTATTTCCTCTGTAAACTGGGCCCTGCACCAGCCCTGGGAATTCATTCCTTTCCCTTTAAAAGTCTGCCAAGTATTAAGTTTCCAGATTCCATGATCCCATTTCATATCACTCCAGCCAGCAATAACCGCCTTGCACACTGGTAGCACTTAATTTACATCACTCATTAGTTACATGTGCCCTAGCTTTTTGATAATATCAAAATGTGAGGTTATCTGCATTTTGATAATCCTTATCTAATAAAATGATAATTACCAAAGAGCCTTAAAAAGTCTCCTACATGCAATAAGTGTTCAGTAATTGCCTGTTAAATAAATAAATGAGTATCTGCAACTCTTCCTCATGAAATCTTGTTACTATCTTAAGCATTTTTTTTCCAGTTCTCCCTATAGAGATACTCTGAATTTCATGTCTTGGCTCTTTTCACAGTCTAGTTACTCTTCCTTATTTATTTATCCTTATTTCCTTCTCTAAGCCTCCTACCAACTTGTTTTGTCCATTGTGTGTTGTTAGTCTCATAGGGCTGCTATAACACACTGCCACAAACTCGGTAGCTTCAAATGACAGAAATTTATTCTGTAACAGTTCTAACTAGAAACCTGAGATTAAAATGTCAGTAGGGGCCATGCTCTCTCTAAAGGTTCTAAGGGAGAATCTGTTCCATGTTTTCTCTTAGCTTCCAGTGTTTTCAGTAATCGTTGGAGTTGGATTTTAGATATATCACTCTAATCTCTGCCTCTTTGATCGCATACCTTTCTGTGTGTGTGTGTGTGTGTGTCTTTCAGTCTGTCTTCTAAGGGCATCAGTTGTATTGGACTAGGGCTCCCCTAATGACCTCATCTTAACTTGATTACATTTGCATGGACCCTATTTCCAAATAAGGTCACATCCACCAGTACTGGAGATTAGGATTTCATTGTATTGTGGGGGAGGGTGGGTCACCATTCAACCCATCACACTAATGTCTTTTTTTAAATGAGATTTACATAACAAAATTAACTTTTTTTTTTTTCAAAATTAAGCAAAGTAGACAATTCAGTGACATTGAGTATATTCACAATTTTGTACAATATCTCTATCTGGTTCCAAAACATTCTTATCATCCCCAAAGGAAATCCCATACCCATTAAGCAGTTCTTCATGACCCTCTTCTCTCCAACCCTGGGCACTATATTTCTCATGTCTGTGGATTTAAATATTCTGTATATTTCACATAAATAGAATTACACAATGTGGCCTTTTGTGTCTGACTTATTTCACTTAGAATCAAATGTTCAAGGTTTATCTATATTACAGCATATATCAATACTTCAGCCCTTTTCATGGCTGAATAATATTGCGTTGTAAGAATAATCTGCAGTTGTTCGTCCATTCATCTGTTGATTGCAGTTAGGTTGCTTCCACCTTTTGGCTACTGGGAGTAGTGCCATTATGAACATGTGTGTACCTGTATTGGTTTGAGTATCTGTTTTAAATTCTTTTGGGGTATGTACCTAGGAGTAGAATTGCTGAATCATATGGTAATTCTGTTTAGCTTTTTGTTTGTATGTTTTTGTTTTTTAAGATTTATTTTTTATTTGAGAAAGAGTGCACAGGTGAGCGGGGGGGGGGGGGGGGGGAGAATCCTTAAGCAGACCCCCTGCAGAGGAGTCTGAGTGCAGAGCCAGCCCCAGGCAGGGCTCCATCTCAGGACCCTGAGATCATGACCAGAGCCGAAATCAAGGGTTGGATGCTCAGGTGACTGAGCCCCCAGGCTTCCCTTAGCTTAGGTTTTGGAGAACTGCCAAACAGACAAATTTGCCACAGTGGTAAACCTTTCTATTTTCCTACTAGCAGTGTACAAGGATTCCATTTTTTTTCCACATCCTCATCAACTTTCCATTTTTCTTAATTGTGCTTCTAGGGGGTATGAATTTTGATCTCATTGTGATTTTGATTTACATTTCCTTAATGACTAATGATCTTAAGCATCTTTTCATTTGTCTGTTGATCATTTGTATATCTTCTTTAAAGAAATGTCTATTGAACTTCTTTGCAGTTTTTTAACTGGGTTGTCTTTCGTAGTTGAATTGTAGGACTTCTTTATATAGTCTCAGTACTAGACCCTTATCAGTATATGATTTGTAAATATTTTCTCCCACCCTCAAGGTTGTCTTTCTGCCTTTTTGGTAATGCCCTTTAATGCACAAAAGTTTGTTTTTGATGATCTCCAATTCATGTTTTTCTTTTGTTATTCATGCTTTTAGTTAAATATAAGAATCCATTGCTAAATCCAGTGTCATGATGATTTACCCTATATTTTCTTCTAAGAGTTTAATGGGTTTAGTTCTAACATTTAGATGACTGATCCATTTTGAGTTCGTGTTCCTATTATGCACAAACTGGATATTGTCAGAAATACTGAAGAATGCCTGCCGTCAACAACTTTATGGTCTAATGTTCTTTAATTCACTGTGTTACTGATGGAGAAAAGCCCTAGGAGATGATCAAGGAGAAATGCTTTAAGAGGTGTTACAAACCAGAGTGCCTTTCATACCATGAAACTTGGAACCTTGTAGCCAATAGGGAGAAACCTTGCTTTTGTTTTTGGAGGGGGGCAGAGTATGTGGTGAACCCAGTCATGAAAACGGTTGAACCACATAGGGGTTTCAGTCAGTGCTTACAGGTTGTATTAGTCTGGGTTCTTCAGAGAAACAGAACCAATAGGAGATACACACACATACACAAATGTTTTCAAGGGTCTTCCATAATTTAGTGTATGTGTGTGTGTGTGTCCTGTTGGTTCTGTTTAATAGAATGCCCTACTACATTATTTATATCCCAGTATATATATTGAGAGAATGAGAGTGATTGAGAGATTATTTTATTGTGAAGCGTTGACTCATGTGATTATGGAGGCTGGTAAGTGACAAGATCTGCAGGATGGGCCAGCAAGCTGGAAACCCAGGAGAGCCAATGGTTTATTTTGAGTCTGAGTCCAGAGGCAAGAGAAAATTCATGTTCCAGCTCAAAGATAGTTAGGCAAAGAGAGCATCTTCTCTCATTCAGCCTTTTTTGTTCCATTCGGGACTTTAACAGATTGGATAAGACCCACCCACACTGAGGAGGTTTATCTGGTTTTTTTTCAGTCTGCTGATTCAGACGTTGGTCTCATCCAGCAATACCTGCATAGACATACCAAAATAATATTAACCAAGTATCTGAATACCTTGTAGTCCAATCAAGTTGACATATATAATTCACCATCACACAGATTATCAGAGGCAGGCGTGAAGGCCTGCCACTTTGTTCCTTGGAGAATTCTTATGAAGTGTACATTCTCCCTTCCATCAGCAGGATGGAGCTCTCTGCTCCCTTTCTTCTGTCTACTTGCTTTCATTACCCTTGGTCATTATGGAGAATTAGTTCATTATTGAACTAATAATGGTCTATGGGTATGTGCTTTTTTGGTTGGAGGGAGAGGATGCTTCAAGATAACAGGCCCCACAAAAATAGCACTTAATAGAGATGATAATAGCAACAGCCCTAAGTGCAGACTACATGATCGTATGTTACTGAGTTGCCATAAAACTTTTGAATGGATCTTTTGTTTTCATCATTTTGTAGATAGGACATCAAGAATCAGAAAAAATTAAGTACCTTACCTAAAATCCCACACAGCTAACAGCTAGGTAGGAATTAGCTGGCCACGGAGTCAAACCTAGGCCAGAGACTTAAAGACCAATTTTTTTAACCATTATGCCATATGCTGAATGCAAGGATTTTAGGAGCAGAGGAGAGTGGTATTTTTATAGGTATGGCTGGTAACTTATATTTACTACCTCAGTTGTCTACTTTTGGCAGATATTACTCTTTGATCATGGGCACATTTTAGCTGTCGCTACTCAGCCTTAGACTCTTTCTCATACTGACCACTGCCAACAGACTGGAATTGGCCTACAAATGAAATCTGTGGGGTTTTTTTTTAAGATTTTATTTATTTATTCATGAGAGACACACAGAGAGAGGCAGAGACACAGGTAAAGGGAGAAGCAGGCTCCATGCAGGGAGCCTGATGTGGGACTCAATGGGACTCCAAGACCATGCCCTCGGCCAAAGGCAGGCGCTAAACTGCTGAGCCACCCAGGGATCCCCTGAAATCTGTGTTATGTTTGTCTTAAGGCTGTGGTGGAGTGCAAGGTACTGGGCAATGGACAGGAAAGAAATTACGGGTAATTGTGACTAATCCTTGTTTTGCTTCATGGTAGGGATACCACGTATCAGTAATTCATTTATCATACTCATAAATACTATATGAGTATCAGAACTATTACTGCCGAACATTCTTTTTTTAGTATTTCTATTGTTATTATGCTCTCATAATCTAGTATAAAAATGCAGTACAGCATCCAGAATGCAGGTTTTTTTGCTTTTTTTCCCCCCCCCATGAGTATATAGCAGCTGAGTATATATTTTTAAATTACAGTTTCCTGATCACATTTTAATCACACCAATGTAGCAATCTTCAGAAGCATGGGGAAGGTGCCACTTAAATGTAAATGATTTAGTTAATTATTGTAGAAAGTAATATGAAACTTGGTATTTTGTTGCCGTGGAAATACCAGGTCAGTATTCCTTGTGTATTTTGAACCATCCAATTACTTATAATAACATTTTGACTACCTGACTGCTTCACTGTTAGACTAGGTTCTTTTCTAATACATATTTTATTATGTATTGATTTTATACATTCTCTCAATGGCCAGGTATTTTGTCTCTGTACTGTTTTTAGCACAAAAAGATAAATAGATTTTTTTTTTTAAGTTTGTAGAATAAGGAGCAGGAAAATGACCTCTTCCCTTTCTGATTATACTGTGGCAAACTTTCCTCTCTATGATATATATTGTAAGTGGAGCCTTGTTTCACTCAGAACACAGCAGTCAAAAAATATATGTATAATTATCTTAAAATTAGGAGTCAGTAGATAGAAATAAAGCAGTAGGGAAAACAAAAATCAATGCCTGGAAGATTGGACATATAACATAAGAAATATGTAATAGGAAGGTACTCTTTAGGCGTTCCTGTATCCTCATACCAGAATAAATTCCAAGTGACTAAAGATTTAAATTTAAAAACTGAAACCATCTTAGTGTGTGAAAATAAAATAGGCAAATGTTTTTGTAATCTTGACACATAGAGACCTTTCTGAACATGACATAAATTCAAAAATCATGCAGTAAAAGACAATAGATTTGTCCATAAGAACATATAAAAAAGGGCAGCCCCAGTGGCTTAGCGGTTTAGCGCCGCCTTCAGCCCAGGGCGTGATCCTGGAGACCCGGGATCGAGTCCCATGTCAGGCTTCCTGCATGGAGCCTGCTTCTCCCTCTGCCTGTGTCTCTGCCTCTCTCTCTCTGTGTCTCTCATGAATAAATAAAATCTTTAAAAAAAAAAAAAAAAGAAAGAAAGAAAACATAAAAAGTAAAATACAGCAAAGTTCCTTAATCTAAGTAATATGATGCAAAAAGAAGGAAGAGTAATTAAAACATGAGTTATTTATTAATAAACTTAATAATGAGTTCTAAACTATTAGCAATAGAAAGATAAGCATTCAATAGAAAAGAAGTACAGAGGCAATTCTAGAAACATGGAAGGCAAATACACAGTAAGCATAAGAAGAGATGCTCAGTCTTACCATTAAGTAGAATACGCAAATAAATAACACTTTTTCTTTCTTTCTTTTTTTTTTTTTTGGGGGGGTCTGTTGTATTGCCTATCATACTGAGGATGATTAAAAGTTGACCAATATTCATTCTTATGGGAACAGACATTCTCAACAAACTCTGGTAGGAACTTAAATTGGTACTTTTTGGAAAGAATTTATCCTAAGGAGAAGTTGGTACATAGGTCAAGATATTGGCTATAGTTTTAAGAGTGAAATATGCCCAATATTAGGAGATTAGTTAAACGGCTAGAGGATTAGTTAAATAAATAGTGGGAAACTAGCTCTTAGTCATGAGAATCCAGGTGATTTTTACTTCTGTGTTTTTCTATACTGATTGGATTTACGTGAAAATTACTACCATTATATCATAAAAGATAGTTTCTTGCAATTATAATAAAAAGGCTTTCAGGGCAGCCTGGGTGGCTCAGCAGTTTAGCGCCGCCTTCAGCCCGGGGTGTGATCCTGGAGTCCCGGGATTGAGTCCCATGTTGGGCTCCCTGCATGGAGCCTGCTTCTTCCTCTGCATGGGTCTCTTCCTCTCTCTCTCTGTGTCTCTCATGAATAAATAAAAATTAAAATCTTAAAAAAAAAAAAAGGTTTTCAAGTGCAGTGGGGGAAAGAAGTCTATGTAGGAATTAGACTTTTAAACTGGGTAGAACAGAGGCTAAGAGATGTTCAGGAGGTCTGGTAGAATTCACATCATGGCATTTGGGTGATCATAGTGATCTTAAGTGATCTTAGGTCATTGGAGATCAAGAATACAGAAGGTTTAAACCATAGTTGGGGAAGGAGATAAATGTGCCTAGTTCTGAACATGGTGTGTATGAAGAACCTGTGTGAGATCCAAATGGAGATGTCCAGGAGGCAATTGAATATAGGAGTCTGCAGCTGTGGGCCATATTTTGAGCTGGAGATAAGCTCAAATAAGCTACTTTATTACCTACATTTCTGCCCAAAGTCTTTTTGGCCATTGAAATCATGAAAACAAAATGATTCATATTCAGCCTTGGTCCTAGAAAGCAGAAAATGTATTGTCCTCCTTTACTTGATAAGACTCTAAATACAAAAATCAGAACACAGTAGCCTTCTCTACATCACACATTACACATCAGTGCATTTTGGAGCAGCAGATATATTCGCTTAGACGTGTGAGCTTTCCTACCAGCTCCTCTGATAAGATTTATTTGATGATGTCTCTAGTTGTCTTGGACTCTTGATCTGTGAAGATATTCTGGTGGCAAAGACTCAGTAAGGTTTACCGTCCCTCTCCAAGTCTAACCTTTCTGTAGACCACATCCTTGGGTGAACAAGCAGCGCATTTTGCTACTCTAAATAATCATAAAATTCCATCTCCAGTAAGGCAGCCATTTCTAAAATCTCTTCTTTTTACCTTCACCACTTAAAACCACATTAAATCAGTGTTAACAAACGTCAACTATTACTGCATTTGGAGTGTAGTAAAAGTGTGATTTTTATTTTCTTCCGACCACAGCCTGGAATATGAAATTTTGGTCTTTTTGACACAGACCAACTGTAAAACCAATGCGCATCAATCTCCATGAGAGCAGTAGAACCACCACCAGTTTCAGTTGATTCAGGTTTGTGGGTAAATGTAGTGAGCCTAGTGGTCTGTTTTTCTCTAGTGGCCCAGAGTGAGAGAAGAGAAAGATTTATTGGCGATGAGAGGAGCCTATAGTCATTTACATGTGGGGAGGAAAAAATAATATAAGTATTTATAGTCTACCAAAGGCAGGGTTATATTATAGACTCAATCTATGTGGTCAAAATAATGTAATTTACAGAGCTAGAAACTATAAGAGAGAAGGAATAAAAGATTTTCCCAAAGACACATAACTATTTGTAATATATAAAAATTCACCAAAATACATTACAATTATAAATAGCATTTGGTTGAGGGTAGGGCATCAAAGCCCAAATTTCATGTACATGGGATACCATATGGCAATTGAGTTTCCTTCCTGTAAGTAGTATGTAAATAACATAATTGCGTATCTGTTATGCTTATCTTTTGTACTTATATTTGTATTTTTTTACGAAATGATCTTAGGGACTGCCTTCAAATCCTGAGGTTACCAAGAAAGGCATGTCTGGTTGTTCTGTACAGGACAGACCACAGCATCTTGTAAAAATAGTATTATCTTCTGATAATCTGATGCTTTAGACTTCGAGGAGTCTCTTAGTGTTTTCTTTTTATCCCTGAGATCTGATAACAGAGCATGAGTCAGCATAGAGGTGCTGAGTACAGAATTGGTAGGCATTTTATAAGAAAATGAGCATTGGTACAGACTCATTGAGGTTCACTTAGGCAAGTGCCTAAAATCAGAGCACATGGAATAATTCCCCCTTGTCGGTGATGCTTCTTCCTGAACCGCTTCCATTCTGCCTCATCCATATGTTTCATACCCACCACAAGGCTAAATGCCTTTGGATAGCTGGGGAGAAAAAAGAGAGGGCAATACATGAAGGCTCAGTTAATACAGTGTACATAATGAAATTGTCTAAGAGCTCTTGCCTTACCATTCCAAGCTCACTTGTTTATAATGAAGAAAGTGAAGGGGCTGAGTGGATAAGTGAAAGGGTCCCTTAACAGCTCTACAGTGTTCTCACAAGAGGATGCCTTGCCACTAAGTCAGTATGGGTCCTCTCTCCTTTTAAACTTTATTTTAAATCTCTACTTACCCTCCCCTAAATTTTATTTTACTTATTTATTAATACCTTTAGGTATTTAAGCTTTCGGAATGGCTGTAGCTCTGCTTCTTAAATATAAAGTGCATATGATTCCATTTGGTAGCATTTCTTATGTGTGAGTAAATGTATAAACATGTATGGGAAACACATAATTCCATTATGCATGGACTATATCAGATATACACAGGTAGACATGTCTGCAATCTCATTAAATGCATTATGCTCATTAAAGAGACGTAACCGCAAATGGTGACATTCGATTGTCATTAGCGAAAAGTAGTGGAAGTTCTAGGGCTGAGGAGCTTGCTAAACATCTAGTTATAATATTACATTCCAGGATCAGGAGAGAAAGAACAATGACATTCATTCAGTAGGATTCAAAACAAGTGATTTTATCTCTAATTTCTGAAAATGACAAGTTTTCTAGACAAAAGCTCCCTCTTCTAGAGGGTAATATTAACTGGAATAGCATCTCCTGTGTCGTCGTTGATACCCTAATTGGAGCATTAAGAAGCCCCAGTCTGGGATCCCTGGGTGGCGCAGCGGTTTCGCGCCTGCCTTTGGCCCAGGGCGCGATCCTGGAGATCCGGGATCGAATCCCACGTCGGGCTCCTGGTGCATGGAGCCTGCTTCTCCCTCTGCCTCTGTCTCTGCCTCTCTCTCTCTGTGACTATCATAAATAAATAAATATAAAAAAAAAAAGAAGAAGCCCCAGTCTTTTTGGTAGAAAGTTCATAGAAAATTTACCTTTAAAAATCTACCTGATTAGGGGAAGCTGGCTGACTCAGTTGGTAGAGCGTGTGACTCTTGATGTCAGGGTCTTAATTTCAAGCGCCACATTGGGCATAGAGCTTCCTTTAAAAAATAAATAAAATAAAATGTCACAAATAAAATTTAAAAAAATAAATAAAATCACCTGATTATATTATCAGGCAGTATACTCAGTGGTCAAAAGCTCTAGAGTCGGACTGTCTGGATTTAAATCCTGGCCTTAAAAATCAATCAATCAATCCTGGCCTTGTTTCATCCTAAATTGTCTAACCCTTTGATGTTGAGGTTCCTCATCTGTAAAATGGAGATAATAACATAGTTACTTTACAAAGAGTTGTTCCAACACGTAAGTGAAATCTTTAGAAAGTGGTGCACACTTGTGACTGGAAAATGACTGGAAGTGACTGGAAAAATGTCAGAGTTCAAAAACTGTCCAGCACTATTTTGTTTATTGACTACATCGTGTGGTGGTGTCATCTTGAGTGCCTAAAAGGAGGAGGACTGCTGAGGCGTGGCACTGGGCCGTAGTGAAGTCCTAGTCCTCGATTAGTATGATGCCAGGGACGGATGGGTACTGAACTAATATGTTGGCTTTAGCCCTTTGTCAGCGTCTGCTGCCCTTATTTCAGATGTGCATGTGTTTTCTGGATGTGTATCATTAAATCTACTACATTCTTGGTGTGAAAGATAAGCTCTTCTTTACAGAGCTACTAACTCTTGCATATTTATTTGATTCATTGAGTAAACGTGACATTTCACATTCTTGGCAGCAGACGCTTCCCTAAAGCAAAAGATAGTGGTAGCCAGAAAGCAAAGGATTATTAAATGTATGAGACAGTCCTGATTTTTGAATGACCTGAATTCAGTGAAGTAAAATTTTTCGCTCAACCCTTTGAGTTTTTATTATCCTTTGAATTGGTAAAAATAAAATACACCCAATGGCATGGCTTGTGTGTAATGTCACATCCTGTGTGGCATTTGCAAAGAATGGAAAGTTCATTATGTATACTGGAGGAAGCAGGTGCTCTCAGGTGCCGTATTGATGTATTGTGCCGTAATGCCCTGCTTTGTCAGGTTTTGTGCAGACCTGCTACAGGAAGTTAGCACTAAGTGCCTTGGTGCTCTGCTGAGCTTCAACCTAAGTTAGGTAGCTCCTATTGTACTGGTTTCATAACTTTCTGAGATCCATTCCCCTAGCTTCTTGACCCTTCACATATAGAAAAAAACCTATTTTTAATTAGCAGAGAAAGTTCTATGAATATGGCTGAAGTTTTCATCTTTGAAGACACTATTGTGATACTACATAATTTTCTGCCTTCTTAAAAGAGAACTTGCCAAGCTTGATTTCACTGTTTCCTTTTTCGAGTAATCCTGAATAATGTTGTTACATTTGGTTGTCCTTTTTCCCCCCAGAAGAAAAAAAAAGAGGAACTATTATAATTTAGGGACCATGTCTTAATATTTTTTTTAACACTTAGCATATCATCCCACATATTGGGGTCTTAATATATGTGCACAGATGTTTTCAATAAAATATTTTATTTTTTAAAGATTTTATTTATTTATTCATGAGAGACACAGAGAGGCAGAGACAAACGCACAGGAAGAAGCAGGCTCCACACAGGGAGCTCGATGTGGGACTCGATCCCAGAACCCCAGGATCATGCCCTGAGCCGAAGGCAGACACTCAACCACTGAACCAGGCATCCCTCAATAAAATATTTTAGATTGAACAAATAATTCAAATTATAGCACTGTGATTTATTTGAGGCCTTTGTTGAAGGATATTAGAGTTAATGGTGTTTTTAAAGGACTGTTCTCTGATAAAGCCTTTTGTTTTGTAATTTACTGAAATGGAAATCCAGAATGTCAAGTGTCTTCCTCGAGATGTGTTCTTCTTTAAGCAAAGGATATTACTGCTGAAATACATTTGAATGTTTGAAGTACATTTTCTTTCCATCATGGCTTTCAGGCTATTTCAAGTACAATCCATTGGCTAGTTCATTGAGATCAAACAGCTTATAGAAGTCTTCTGATTAAATGTAACAGGTTGAACATATGTTCTTAGCTCCATTCCCTTCTAAAACCTCTACAAACATGACAATAAGAGGTTTAAAAATTTAAAAAGACAAAAATCTACAAAATAAAGAGAACAGAAGAGGATACAACAGGAATAAAATTTGAGAGTTAGAAAATAGATGAACAAGAGGTACCACAATTAACAGAGAGAAAAAGCTACCCCTGAAGCTGGCAGAAGAAATTTGGCTACAAGAGTGTCCATACCATAGGGCCCTAGAAAGGCTCATGAAGAAAAAGCACAAGGGAGGAAGATTGATTGGAAGTTTTCATAAGAAGCAGTGAAATACCTAGGTTGTTTCTCTCCAACCCTAGTGGAAGTCTGGTAGTTTTCTTTCTGGAGAGATTGAACCAGAAGGACTCTGGACTTGGCCATGCAAGGAATATTCTCCTTTGTAGGGAGGAGCCTTGGAGGAGTCCTCTCTGGGGAAACTGAATAACCCAAGAGAAAAGACCTGGGTTGGTGCAAGGGTAGGGGATCACCCAGCAAAGCACTGTCAGGCAACCCTGGCATAAGAATCTGTTATCTTCACTTCGACATTCCTCTCATGATATGGATATCCTTCAGTGCCAAGTATAATTCTAGTTTTCAGAGTGACACATTTTTTTTTTTTATAAAACAGGTTATCTAAATGAAGCTAACTACTGATACTCAACAGTAACCAGGCATCTTTTTCAAACACTAATAAAAATGAAAACCACCTCTGTTGGCTTTATTGCACGCTTTTAGGCTAGATTTGTATCCTTTTCAGTTTTCAATTTTCTACTGTCTAAAAATGAAAAACTGTATATAAAGTACCAAGGATGATGCACATAGGAAGTGTTAGTAATTTTTAATTAATGATGCTATTATTTGTTTTGATCCTTCTTCTCATTCTCAGTCACAGTTAGATAAAGATTTCGCACAAACTGGTTCAGGAAAAAGGAAGTTTCCCTTCAGTATGGTTTTAAAAAAAAAAAAAGATCTCCGGGTGCCTGGGTAGCTCAGTCAGTTGAGTGTCTGACTCTTGATTTTGGCTCAGGTCATGATCTCAGGGTAGTGAGATTGAGCCTCATGTTGGGCTCCACACTCAGTGGGGAGTCTGCTTGAGATTCTCTCTCTTCCTCTCCTTTGCTCCTCCCTCTGTGTTCATGCTCTCTCTAATAAAATCTTTTAAATTAAAAAGATCTAAATATTCAAAAAAGCAAGCTTCTTAATATGTTGCACCCTTTTATAAGTACTCATTCACTCGTTCCTTAAAATATAGTTAGTACAAGTATTGCTAATAAATTAGACTTTTCTAGACTTGCATGGGATTATGGAAAATCCTAGAGATGATCAAGTACTATGTCCACCATAGCAATAACTATGTCTTTCTCTTTTTTTGAGCCTAGCTTAACATAGAATCCTAAAACACAGTTAATAGTGGTATTCATAATTTTTTTAACTTGAAAAAAAACTATCATGTATTTGTTTTTCATTGATATTCCATTCAATCAATGGCTCTTTGCTGTCAGGTGGTTGCCATTGTCCAGGTTGTGGAAGGGCCGATGGCTCCATCTGGGTAGTGGCAGGAACAGAAGCTTTCAACCTCAGAGTCTCTTTGGGTTACCAATAGTGTGTAAAAGATGCAAAAGAGAGTTCTTGGCTTCTGGGAGGATGGTGTGGCAGGAGAGGAGGGTGCAAAGATTACACAGGCTGGGACAGCCGTCTTCTCAGCAGCAAATCCATTTCTTCTGTTGCTCTTCTCCTTTACTTCCTAGGCTTGGATGGGTGGCGTGCCCCATATAGATACCATTTTCCTTCCTCTGAGATTCCACGCCAAGCTTAGATCAGAGCCATTAGCAGTGCTTGGCAGTTTCTCTTTTGAGTGGTCCAATTTATCTTCAATAGGTATTCACAGCCCTTAGCTGTTGAGTCCAGCCAGAGGCTGGTGGGCACTGAGCCAACAGAGGACTCAAGACGTAATCTCTGTTGTGTTGTGATAGTGGCTTGCCAAGGTTGTGGAAAACAGTCCGAGGGGAGAGGAGCAGTAGTAGGTAAATTAACTCTGTATTAGGTCACTTCCTGACTTCTTTCTCTCTGCCTGGACCTTTTTCTGTCATAAATAAGATCAGAAACCCTACTACCAGTCATCAGACTGACTGGCACACCCCTGAACTGGTTGGCTGTGAGCCTTTGTGATGTGAAAAGCCTCTCTATTCTCCCCTCTGGTTCGCCTTCCAGCTCCTCACTTGAGATTTCTTTAGAGGAGTGAGGCGTACGGGACCCTTCACCTTCTCACCGACCCTGTCCTTCCTACAGGGTCCCGTCCCAGTTGGCTGATGACGGTCAGGTATCTGCTGCTTGTGTGTGCCCAGCACTCTGCACGTCACATCCCAAGTGGAGGGAATAGTCTGTAGAGTTCTGATGTAACTCCGTGCCCTTTGGCATGTGGCTGTTGTCAGTGGCTCTGCCCATCTTGTTGGAAAGTGATGGTGCTAGCTACTGTATTAAGGAATTCACATGTCTGATCTCCTCAGTGCTCCGGTCAGGCCAGAGTTGTGCCATGGGAGGTGTTCACAGCTTTTACTCACATTTTACAGGTTAGCATCCTCAGATGTAGAATCCGTTTCCTGGGGCTGTAAAGTAGGAATGAAGTTGGCCTGATGCCAAATCCTGTGTCTTAGCTTCTTCCCTACGACCAAAGGCAGTTATGCCACGGACCTTAGTCTTAGGCATGATACATCTTTAAAGCAGATAGTCAGCGGTACCAGACAATGCCATCAAGTGCGATGTCTGATAGACTAATGATAACATGTCTTGTTTTGGTGCATATTCGTACTCTGCTTGGTTCAAAAGAGGATTAAAAGTTGTCAAAATACTTACATAAGTCACCTTTGATTTTCACTGTTACCTAGTGATGATAAAGGTATTTTCACCTCTTTTATAGATGACAACACTGATTCTCGGGTTGATTTATCCAAGTCAGTGAGTTAGGGCTACATTCCAGTCAAATGCAGGGCAGCAATCACCTTGTCAGGGATTTGCCTGATGGCAGTGCTGATTAATATCCACAGTAAAAGTGACATCTCATCCCCCTTAGATCAGAGATAGCACTGATTTTGTCACTTCTGTCCTTCTTCTGCCCCTGGAGAAGCATTTACTACTGTGGTTTGGCTCTGTTCTCTATCAGACAGGCCTTGAATGCAGAGTTAAAAGGCACATGCAGGTATCTTAAATTGGATGCATCCCTAGGTGATAAAGGTATAAAAACATGCAGGAGCGTTATGGACACGAAAATTATTACTGTTTGGAAAGTAGCAGGAGGAGAACGCAGCTCTTTTTTTTTATTTTTTATTTTTTGGATTTAAGTATTTTAGAGACAGAGTATGCATGTGAATGGGGAAAGGAGTAGAGGGTGAGAATCTTTAAGCAGACTCTCCGTGAGCAGGAAGCCCGACTCAGGAAGCCCGGGTCAGGAAGCATGACCCATGAGATTGCTACCTGAGCCCAACCAAGAGTCAGACACTCAACCGAGTCACCCAGGGAGGTACAGCTTTATTTATATCTGTAACATTTTATTTCTTAAATATTTCCAAAGAAAACAAAAAAAGACACATTAAGAAGAAGAGAGGAGGGGCACCTGGGTGGCTCAGTGGTTGAGAGTCTGCCTCTGGCTCAGGTTGTGAACACGGGGTCCCGTCCCAGGATTGAGTCCCATATTGGGCTCCCCGCAGGGAGACTGCTTCTTTCTCCCTCTGCCCGTGTCTCTGCCTCTTCTGTGTGTCTCTCATGATAAATAAATAAAATCTTTTAAAAAAAATAAGAAAGGAAAGTTGGACTCACTTCTGAGAGCCAATTTTTAAAAATTTAGTACTAGGGCATTTTGAAATAATCAGCGTTAACTAAATGAGGGCTTGCATTGATGGTGATGAATTAACCTAAGCTTGGTTTTAGATGTTCACAAAATACTTGTGTTTTGATAATTCCAATCTAACATCACTGAAAGCAGAGAGTATGTGTGTTTATCACTTGGTGCCCAGCGTAATTTCTTGATTCATGGTAGGTTGGTGATGAGCACTTGTAAAAGAGAACAGCTTTGCCAACACCAAATGCTCCATTCTGTTACAATAAGTGATTCCACATAGGTACCCGAGTAAAAGTCTTCTCTCTGTAGTTCAACATTCAGCTTTCCCTTAATGTTGCTCTATGTTTTTATTTAAAAAAAAAAACAAATTAAGTAGCTCTCTTGCTTTTTTGACTAAAATTAGGGAAGGAAGGCTGCACGCAGTGTAGCAGCCGTGTACAGATTGCTAGCCTACAGCTACCACAGTGGAAATTCCACTTAATGTGCACTCATAAAGGACAAGCTACTGCCCTTTCCAGCTCGCTGTAATCGTCCAGCATATGTGCTAATGATATTTCTGAAGCTTGGGAAGCAGAGGTATTTTCATAGTTTGTTTCTCTGTCTTCTCCCACAAAGCACAGCCACGATCTGACACATGATCAACGGGACCAGCCCTTTTTAGGATGCAGAAGATGCTTCCCTGTGTCTGTGGCTCACAATGGCAAACAATAGAGACTTCTACAATGATACTTGGCCTCCCTGGTGTTCAAACTTCTTCAGTTAAGCCTGTCTGGAATCTATTTAACTATTATCTACCAGAGGTTGTTTTTTTTCTTTTTTCTTTTTAATAAAATAAAAGGGGCTGGAGGGTGGAACCAAAGAGGAAAGACTGTGTCTTTGCCAAGATGTTCTCTCTCCTCTCCCTATGACTCATACTTAGAGAAGCAGAGGGACTTTGGAAAGCTGCCTGCAGTCACATTGAGACAGCTCTCCTGGCACTTTTAGACATTTTAAAAAATTTTCTCAGGGAATAAAGATGTTTTTCAAATTGTCCGTTCCCTCCTTTTGGGCCAGCCTGATAGCTTTTGTTTAGCTGCAGCATGGTGGTTTTATGGAAGATTTGCCAGCCAGAGCAGTTGAACCCAGATCTTTGTGTTTGGTGTATTACTAAAGAATGAGCTTTATTTGTAATAAATTTGTAATTATTCTTATGATTATCATATTACAAGGAATTGTCTCAGACCCAAAGCATTCCTATGGAATGACGTTTGCATTTGGATATCCTTCAGCATTTTTTAAGGTATTATGTTTGTAGAATTTCAAATATTCATTTTTTTTTTAAGTTTGGTTTTGGCATGGCAGGGCTAGCCCAAGCTAAATAGGGGAGCTGATTATGAAATGTAGTCATCCTGATTTTAACCATTTGGCAGCACAAGGGAAAAAGAAAGATCACTTTAATTTTCCTACCTTTTTATGTAAATAAGGGTTTTCTTTTGTTTGTTTTATAAATGGTAAATTAAAGCTTCCTGAAAAATAATTGCACTGACATATCTAAATCTCAGTTTTCAAATTTGTTTCTTTTTAGCTACAAAAAGTATGTCCTTTTATGGTTCCAGAAACTGGCAAACAACTGAATATCCCTATGACCACCCCCATCTCACTCCTCCTTTTTTAAGGTTTTCAACTGTTTCGGCTCGAGAAATAGCCAGATCATAGGGATGTTGATACCAAAACTAAGTTTTGGTGTTCAACTGTTGGGGTAATTATGACTGCTTAGCAGGAATTTACTTAAAGGGTAGAAGAAAGTAACAACATACAAAACAATTTGTATAGGAAAGTTGCTTTGAATGGCCAACTCTTAGATATAAACTGAATATAATAAAGTATTCATTGGAGTAGAAAATACTTTACGCGTGGAGGGATTAATTGCTGAAAATTTTATTTCCTGCAGAACTTGATCTCCAATTAAAATCTACTTTCAGGACCTTGAGTTCAACTTTAGTGGTTTTATCATTTCATCTTGAAATTTTAGAGGCCACTTTGCAAGGTCTGCTGTCCCCAGAATAATCTATGTTGACTGCCCAAACTGGGTAAAATTATATTCAGCTGGTAGGGGAGTGGAAACTAGTGGAAAAGAGTAGAATTAGCTGCAGATTGAATGCTTGTTTATCTTTGAGTCCCTGTTCACTTATTTGTATCACTGCCATTTTCCTGGTGTAATAGAAACGTGTAAATGACTGATGTTTTAATGAGTGGATTAAGCCTATTATTCCGTAGAGTCATTAAACTTGAGAGCTGGAAGGAGTTTCAGGGCGGCTGGTCCAGTCCACAGTTCCAGTATATTTTGTTTGGCTCATATTGTATGTTTTCAAAAATAGTAGCTGCTTTGCTTGATAGTAATACAAACAGCTTTGCCCCTCTTGTCTTACATGGTTCTTCATGCATTTCTATTAACTGGCCCCTGGGGACATGTGAGTTCATGGTCCAGATAATCCTACCTCTTCATTTTACAGTTACAGGAGTTGAAACCCTGAAGGATCAAGTGACTTCTGGAAGTCAAACAGCTAGTTCAGGGCATTTCCGGAACTATTTCACAGTTTGAGTATTTTTCTCTGAATTCTGTTTCTGAATTTAGAAAAGATGTTATTTGAGGCGTTTTGGGTGGCTCAGTTGGTTGAGTGTCTGACTCTTGATTTCCATTCAGGTCATGATCTCAGAGGTGAGATCAAGCCCTGTGTTGGGTTCCAGGCTCAGCTGGGAGTCTGCTTGAGATTTTCTCTCTCCCTCTGCCCCCATCCCTGTCCTTACTTACATTCTCTCTCTTTCTCAAATAAATAAATGAATCTTTTTAAAAAAGTGTCATTTATTTTTCAGTATGTTAGAGACCTTTGTCAAATTGCAGAGATGCTTTTCTTTTTTAAGATTTTATTTATTTGAGAGAGAGCTCAAGAGCAGAGTAGAGGTTGAGGAGAAGCAGACATCCCACTGAGTGCTGAGTCAGATGTGGGGCTCCATCCCAGGACCCTGAGATCATGACCTGAGCCAAAATCAAGAGTCAGTTGCTTAACCGACTGAGCCACCCAGATGCCCCCAGATGTACTTTTTAAATAAAGAATTACAAATAAATGAATTGAGAAGGCACTGGTGGGATAATAAGACTGAAGAGTCTAGTTTAGGTCCTGTCACAAACCGAAATCTTTTCATCTCAGTGGACACCAAGATTTTTCATCAATAAAGTAAAGGAATTAATTGTACTAGACAATTTCACATCACCCAGTACGGGGCTTGGTAAATTAGTAACTTCTCAATAAATAAGTCAGTGAGCAGTGGGTTTTGAAGATCCCTACCAGCACTGAATTATAGATTCTTTAATTGTGTGTCACTTTTCTTCCTCCCCCTGTCCCCAGTTTACTTGACCTAGATGGCTTTCAGAGTCTCTCCCAGTCTTAGGTGTCTAAGTTTTTTGGTTTAGAACTTGTTAGGAAGTTCTTTGAACCCATGTATTGTATCTTCTGTCCTCCTGTTGGTGGTTTCACTCTCCCTTCAGTTTGTTCATGAGCTGACTACACTGCAAAAAGACCCATGGATCTTTTTGACGGGAAGGAAACAGCGGGTAGAGAGGAAGTAAGGAGTAGGTGGCTTTGCAGAAGGACCACATTATTCCACATCTCTGCCATCTCTCATATCCTGCCTTATACAGAAAGAAGTTGCATTTCCTCCTGGCCTCATCTGTTTATAGGCAGGGTAATATTTCAAAACTGGAAATAGATTACTGTTTCAAATATAAACAATACTCATGAATTTCAACATACATTATTGAGATTTATACAGTCTGGGCAGGCCAAATCACGAAACACCTACTGTTGTAGGACACCAAAGGATAGAAAAATTCTCTCTTACCTTTTAAGAGAATAAAAGCTTTATAGGGAAGTCAGCGGAGTTACAGCAATAGAAACTAGCTGTGAATTTGGGTTGTATAATTTGGGTTGCAGTAATCCAACTGTACCTTTTGATACAAACAGAGAATCCGTAGGGAATTCAACTTTTCCATGTATTAGAGAATCAGAGTGTTTAAAACATTGAGGTGCATTTTTCCTCACTAAAAAGAAAATCTGATTCTTAAGAAACCCAGATTAGTGCTGAGCTGCTGTTCCCTCAGAAATATCCCTAAAGAAATCCATAATCGCACACACAAAAACACATATAAATCTCCCCAACATCAGCTTAATTCTTCCCTGCTCTTTTGCTGGTGTGCTTCATCTCCTGAGCCAGGCATCTTTGCCTGCTCATTTCTTTTGTGGCAGACTTAATCCTGACAACTTTACCAAGACAAGAATACTCCAGAAATTCTGATTTCTATGCCTTTGTTTTTCTCCATTTTGCTCCTCACCTTCCCCTTCTTCAGAACTCTTCTGTATGTATAGTGATTAGTAAATATATGTGATTTTCCTGTCTTAGTCATCGTATTATTCATGATTTTGCAGAAGTTTGAAGTTCCTAGCCAAAGTATAGAAGACATCAGGCAATGTTTACATCTTTTTAAAACTGGCTCATTTATTGCTCCTAGATTTCCTACTGAAAACCAAAAATATTTCCCTTATCTCTGCCTAAACCAAGCCAGTTCCCACAACTTTATGTGCTTTTGTAAATAAGACTGGTTCCAAGATCCAGTTTTTCTCAACTTCCCGTTCCTCGCTAAAAGAACGCCTCATTCCTCCCTTTCGCCTCACCTAGCACTCCAGTGCCCGTGCCTCAGGTGTGAAGCCCACCTGTGTATCCAGCTTTAAAGTAACTGAGGAGCCCCACCGGGTGCTTCTGGGTGCAGTTTCACTGACAGGTGAATTGTTGGCCACAGAGACAGCCATTTTCTGCTTCTAGAACCATCACAAGCAAGGAAGCACCCGCGAAATCACTGTAAATTATTTCTCCCACAAATAATCCTCCCCTGCCATCCACATGAACCACCTTTTGGAAGCTGATAAAAATATCATTCCAGGCTTCCAAACAAAGCACAGTTGGCTTCGTTCTGGCTGGCTTCTTACCTTTATATCCCCTGAGAGAAAGAACAACAGACCATAGTCCGTCTCAAAGTGTTGTTCTTCCTGCGTCAAGGAGGAAATGTCGTCTTTAAGATTGGCGTTTAAGGAGATGAGTAGACCAGTAGGACTAGAATAAGGATCACCTGGCACAGGGTAGCTATTTCATAAATACTTACTTCATGAGTAAAAAATATGTTTCCTAAATTGAGAAAGGTCGATCTGGGAAAACTATAACCAGGTCAGAGAGAAGAGAAAGAGGTAATGATTTGGGGCCGTAATATCCTACTTGTCATCCTACTGGTTCATTGCTCCCTTCCTCTTCTGTGAAAGGACATGGAAAATGGAGCATCTCTCGTACTTTCCAATATGTCCTACCACTGGGTTTCCAGGTGAAATGCTAATGACCTCATTTTTAAGCCTCAAGTCTGACAAATTTAGACTTTGATTTTGATATCTAACGAGTCCCTCTGTTATCCATCTTCACTTCAAAAAATGTGTTATTATGCTGCATTTATTTAGCACTTCACATTTGCAAAATTCTATGCCTGTGTTATTCTCTACCAAAAATCCACTTACTTATCACCCTTTTTAGAATGGCAAATAAGGATACCAGAAGGTCTTATGCAAACTGGATTTTAATTTTTTCAAATTCTTTTTGGAAATTGGCAGGATAGGAATTATAAACTAACTGATAGAAATTATGGTTTTATTACTATATTTATTTTTGCTCTCATAAATTAATCACTGAGCGGTTAGAAAAGACTTGAGGAGGTTATCTATATAAAACTGGCTTAAATTGACCAGAAAACCATAGAGAGGTTAACTACGAAGGAAGCATTAATGAGTTTTTAAGGGTGATGGAACTATTCTTACATCTTGATTATGGTGGTAATTGTACAACTGGACGCTCTTGTCAAAATTTATAGACCCATAAATTGAGAAGTATGAATTTACTGTTTGTACATTATATTTCTATAAACCCATCCTTTAAAAAAGAAAATGGAGTGAAAATATCAGTGAGGGAGACAGAACATGAGACTCCTAACTCTGGGAAACGAACAAGGGGTAGTGGAAGGGGAGGTTGGCAGGGGGTTGGGGTGACTGGGTGATGGGCACTGAGGGGGGCACTTGGCGGGATGAGCACTGGTGATATGCTATATGTTGGCAAATTGAACTCCAATAAATAAAAAAATAAATAAAAAAGAAAATGGTATTAAGATTTAAAAAAAAATTTTTTTTTATCCACTTCGTGAGGGAGATAACTTACTGACAGTGTTTAAGCCCAAACTGGTTGACCATTTGAGGGAGGAGCATTTCAGAGCAGATTATTGCTCCTGGGGCTTCTTTCAGTGCAAATCGGGATGTGTTTGCTGAAACTTAAAATTAACTGTAGTTCCTCCATAAGAATAACTCTGGGGTCTCAATCTCAAGATTAAAGAGATTTTAATCTACAGTACTGTGTTCTTATTATCCGTTCTTATATTAGACTCTATCCCTTTTTAAACACTTGGCAAAAATATCAAAATTTTGATTTTATTTATGGTTTGGGGGGGGGGGCAATTCATAATTGTTGAAAGCAGAATTTCCAGAAGGATTCAAAAGAAAGTAATTATCCTTTTAGGATGAGAAAGCCAGTAGCAATGATTAAATCAGATTCTGGTTTAAATAGTCACACAACACCCTCTTACCCTTTGGTTCTAGTTCAGGGAAGTGCTCAGACCTTTTAATAATTACACACTTTGCTTCACTGATAAGATTCCCAGTCCACATGACAGGCTTTGGTGGCAGCTGTATTTTCTTCTTGGCACTCTGTTTTTCCTCTCTTCACCCTGGCCCCTCACTCACCTCCATGTGTGCCCAGCTCAAAAGCTGAGATTTCCATCTGTAAAGCCTGTTGCCACAGGATACAGAATTCACTAGGGAGGAGGGAAAACTGCCTGTGTATGTTTAAGGCTGGTGGCTCTCATAATCAGATAAACGTTGTGGAAAGCTTGCTCATTCATATGGAAGAACCAGTGCTGCAGCTAAATGGTGGAGCCACTGAGCTCCAGGCCCTGGCATCTGCTCGCTAGCCCTGCCCAGCCAGGAGCACATTTACTTGCGGTACTGAAGAGCTGATGAACATCGTCACTTTTGCCTTCAACAGTAGCCTTTCTGTGAATCCCACGGAGAAAAGGCTGTTCCCCCCCCCCTTTTTTTTTAATGAAACGATGAAATTGATTACAAATAGGAAATCCCATGTGACTTTTTCACTCTTGACTTCTGTGATATAACCTCTCTTCCCCTATAAAAAATCTCTCAGCTATCAAAGACTTCTGCCTCCTGTCAATTTTGCAGCCTGCGATTCTGTTCTGCTTCCTTCCTGGTGACATTAATCTTGAATGAGTGATGGTGCAGGCGAATGCCCTGAACAGTCCTGAATATAGCCCGATTTTTGAGGAGAGGAAGCTTCCCAGTTCCTGCCATTTGATTGACCATGATTTAGCTTCTTAGGCAAATTCTCTCTTCACCTGGAAATTCCCCTTTGCACTGTGGACAGAGTGTCCTTAGCCTTGGGATCATACCAACATTGAGAACTAGAGGAAGAGCTTGAATGTGCACTTCTTCATTCCCTCCTTCTCCTCCCTATGCCCCTCCTGACTCCAGGAAATGTTCATGTTCTTGAATTGTGTTGTAAGTTTACTTATATTTTCTAAGCTGGAAACTCAGAACGTCCCTGGCCTCCATGAGCACAGGCATTGTTGGGTGATTTGGGTTGCATTTGTTTATCTTCTCCACACTCACACGGTTTGCCTAGCTTGGCAGCCTGCTGGCCTGGACAATAATAAAGCTTCTGTCGAGGTGAGCAAACAGCTGATGGCACGGGGCACAGAGGGGACTCCTACAGTGGCCGCCTGTAATCTGCCGGGCTGGTGGTCAGAGCAGGCGAGAACAAAAGCCAGTTTGTTTGCAGGGGAATTGGAAAAATCAATGTGTTGGTTGTGTTCTTGTCTCTTTGCCTTTCTTCTGGCTGAAAGGGAGAATACTTGTTCAGAAGTCCACAGAATGACTCCAGGCAAGTACCCACTCTGGAGACTTACCTGCCTGTCATGTTCCCACTGGCAGTTCTGAACAGGGCCCAGGTTTATCTGTTTGAACTGCTTAAAACATCATGGACAAAGGAATTCTCAAACACACCCTCCAAAGTGGGATGGACCCTACTAGCTCAGTGGTTTGAGTTCATATTCTCGACAGCCAGATAACACACGTGAGTTTGTGTGCTAATTTCTTTTTTTTTTTTTTTTTTAACACTGATAAGGGCTTAGAAAGGCATTTATTTGCTGCCTGGCAGGAAGTACTCGCTGCAGTTTGGGCAGCATATTTCATGATATATGTGTAAGCGTTTCCCTCTTATTCCTAAATTGATTTCATGTGCTCACTTAGTTGAACATGTCCTAGAATGGTGGTGTATCTGCATTACTAGACCTTAGAAAGCAGACAGAGATCATACGAAGTAGCCCTGGTCCAGGAGGAGGGAGAGTCTGTTGACAAATCTCTCAAAGGCTGCTGTGCTGAGATGATTATATTGGATGTGTGAAGTCTTGAGCAACTTTCCCTCTAGGCTTCTAACGAATCGAAGTGTGAGAAGAAAAGACCTTTGAAAAGACAAAAATCTTTCTTTTCCACCATGTATAAAAGTCTCAAAAAGTTAACAAATGACTTGAAACAAATTTCATTTTGAGCTTGGAAGGTCAAAACCTAGGTCCTATTAATCTTGGTTTTCTTTCAAGCCTAAAAATGGTCTGCTGTTCCTGAATAAGAAAAAAGGGTATTTGATTGGATTTGGTCACGGTGCTCTTATTTTAAAAGACTATCAGAAAGAAAAGTCATAATTTTTGTGGTCATTTGACACAGACTGAGGCAGAAGATTAGATTTTAAAATGAGGTTTAAGCTTAGAATAATCTTGGATAGAGAAGGTAACTGACATTTTTAATTTTGTTTGGTTTTAAAGGAAAAATGGACTGAACCTAACAATCACTGCAACCCCAGAACACTTCTCAGCAGCTAGCAGTGCCTTTGTCTCCTAGCCCTTACTGTGTTCTACTTTGTACTCTTATGAAACTATGTTTGTGTACTTTGTTTTTGTAATGAAATTAGAAATGCCCCAAACAAGGAATTTACAGTTCTTCATGTACGCCATAGATGTTAGCAAAATGACCAGCATGTAATAACATTTTATACATTTGTTAACTGAAACTTTTTTTTTTTTTTTTTTTTGCTGAAAACCTACTATGGGCCACCAAGCGTGTGAGGCACCAAGGAGTCAGTATTAGACAAGTCAGCGTTCCCCACCCCCCCACTCCAGGGAGCTTACAGGCCAGTAAGGCAGCATCACCTTCATGCAGGCAGTACACCTGGTAATTCTTTTGAATTGTTTCTTTAAAAAATGAAATAAACTTTCAATTGGCCATTATACTTCAAATCTCAGATTTTTCAGAGTAACAAGGAGAGGAACTCAGGTAGCTCAACTATTGACTTTAAAATGTGAGGGAAAGCTTGAAATGCTAAAAGATTTGTTTCATTTCTACACAGAGGATCTAATTAGATCTAGTATCTTAGCCAGTCTTTCTCTGGCTAAGAGAGGTCATTTTCATCCGAAACATAGTTTGACATATTTCTATCTTTCCGCTTTTATTTTTTTAAGCTGTATAATTTTTCTTTTTTTTTTTTAAGTAAACTCTGCCCCCAACGTGGAGCTTGAACTCATGACCCCAAGATCGAGAGTCATATGCTCCACAGACTGAACCAGCTAGGTGCCCCATCTGTCTTTTTGCTTTTAAAGGAGTTAATTCTGTCAAGAAAAATAGAGTGAGAAATAATTTCCAGTGAAATGTAAGATATTCTAAAGTCTAGAGAGGGTTAGGTGACTCTATATCCATAAAACATCTTCAGATCTTATTTTTGCCAAATTTCTCACCAGAGCACTAATAAATATCCTAAATTAAATACTACTTCACACTTCCTCTCTTTTTCTCAGCTTTTACTTTGGCAGAGAACCTGTTCAGCAGGAAACTATCCCCATAGCAGATGGCAGGAAATAGCAGGTGGCAGATTGAATAACCAGCTTCTAAAAAACACTAGTATTAGCTGTATCCTCGACTCAAATATGGCACAGAATCCTTTTGCTCCAAGTTTTTGTCTTACCTTTTTTATGAAAGAAAACAGTTTGATTTTTGTAGGGCCTGGAGATTGATGTGCTTCCTGAACAATTAAAGAAAAGAAGAGGACTTTCCCCTGACATAAAACGATGTTTAGTCAAAGCAGATAGACAGAAAAAGGATCACAAAACTCTTTAAACACCTCTGCACAGCCTTGTCTCCCCTCTCCCTCCGTCTTTGGCAGGAACCCTCAGGCGCAAGAAGTCCCCCAAGCCCAGGTATCACCAGGGTGTGCAAACTTGAAGCAGGAGCAGCAGTCAGAATCCCTTTCAAAGTTCCGTTCCTCTGTAGGGCACCATTACCACGCACACCTCACCCCGGGCTGCTTAAGCCTTTTAAAACCGCGTGGGCAGCTATGGGAAGCAAAAGGAAGTGGAAAAACTAAAGAGCTAGAATGGAGCTTTGAAGAGGGCAGTGGGGGGTGAGGATCCTGGAAGACCTGGATATTGTGCTCAATTTTTATTTTTTCCACGGTTTCTGTTTTCTCTTGGTTCAGTAAAGAGTGTCCTGATGTCTCCCAAGTGACACAAGAATCATCAGTATAACTCAAAGCTGACTTCCCTCCCCAAAGTTGTTATGCTATTCCAGTCTTCATTTTTGCTTCATCTGTTTTATTTTAAACTTCAAAAGTGTCAGCTTCAGCCTCACATCTCTCTTCTAACGAAGTGCATATTTGTGTAACAATGCCATGGTTAGTAAATGCCAGATCATTTTTTATAAAGCACATATCCTAAAACAAGATGTTGAATCAAGAGGTGTTAAGTAAAGAATACAGTATTTATAATACTTTGTTATTTATTATCCAGCCTTCTCTTTCCCATTTCATAGTTTACAGTTAACAGGTTTTATCCTCAAGTTTTTATTGACTCTTCACTTTTATTACTTTTGGTTATATCGATTTCATGTCTGTAAATATCTAAGAGGATTCATTTTAGCATTGACGTTTCAGAGTTAATACCAGTTTTCTGTCTTCTTATGCTTTATTTAGATTTCGACACAGCCCCAACTGCTGGTACCTGAGAGACTGGACTATCCACACCTGGATTAGGCAGTGTTTAAAATACGGTGCACAAGACAAAGCCTTATATACTCTTGTAAACAAGGTAACTGGTTTCCTGGAATTTGCAGCTTGTTTTCCTGAGGTTAGATGATAATACCTACAAAGAATACAGCAAAGAATAGGACAAGAAATAACTTCTGATGTTTATTTGCTTGCAGATATCCTTTTCAGAATGGAACCGAATATAAGTTAATCAACAGTTACGTGTAAAAATTCCCATAGCTGCTGTTTTTCCACAGCTAGTGACTCAGAAATGACAGCTAAAAGCAAAAGCGTATTCACAAGAGCTCTGCCCTTGTGGTTCATTTCATTCTTGGTCCCTAAGATTTGGATTTCTTGCCTGGTTTCCTTTGGTAATGTTTAGGGAAAAAGACATGACCATTTTGGTGGAATGTGATCTCCAGAGTATTCAGACTACCTTGGACAGTTTTTAAAAGATGAGTATTTCTAGGTTATTCAAAACCTGTCTGCTGAATTCTCAGACCCCTCTCCTTGGCCCCCAGAGTCCCCTATGATTAGGGTTTTTCTGAATGTTACATTCCACTAGGGTTCCAGTTTTCATTACCTCGATAGTATGAAATAAAGTACAAAATAAGCAAAAATATGAATGTTATTTTTGTGAGTCTCAAGGTATAACCCTAATTTGACTCATGATAAGATCTAAACAATATTTCTGTACAAACATTATCTCTATGTTAAAACTTAAAAGGATATCATAATTTTGGTTTTTTTTCCCATAACTTGGGCCCAGTTCGACTAAATCTACATTGAGCCACAACCTTTAAAACAATGACTTCTAAACCCTCTTTCCATTTCAGCACTTCTGAGGCGTCCAATACAGCCTACTATAACAGTGACTCAGTTCAGTAGTGATTCACAGCTGGGGGGTTAGGACTGTCAGACTCTCCCCAGAGGTGATATTATTTGAAAAAATTCCTCAGGTGTTTCTGGTAGTTGGTGGAGGAAGAATGGGGCAGGGTGGGGAATGGAATGGTAGTTAATCCTACTCAAGTAAGATTTTAAAACATAAAAATAGAGCCACAGTCTAGATCATTAGTAGTCAGATTTGATTGTGCATGAAAATCACATAGAAAACTCACTAAAATTTCAAGTTTCTGTGCCCTATCCCTTCAAGATTCTGATTCTGTAAGTCTGAGGTTTAGAAATCTGCATTTTTTTTCTCTTTTTTAAGATTTTATTCATCTATTTTAGAGAGGGAGAGAGTGAGAAGGACAGAGGAGGAGGGAGGGAGAAAGAGAATTCCAAGCAGACTCCCCACTGAGTGTGGAGCTCAACTCAGGGCTTGATCTCACAACCCTGAGATCCTTACCTGACCCGAAACCAAGAGTTGAATGTCGAACCAACTAAGCCACCCAGGAGCCCCAGAAATCTGCTTTGTTAAAAGTACAGGTAGAAAATACTGAGGCAGATGCTAAAGGGTCCACACTTTGAGAAGTCTGGATTCTCAGATATTTAGCTGCTCATGAACAGAAGCTCAGTTAGTAATATATTGTTGGCATATTTCTAAGGTCCTTAAAACCATTGTAAGAGTCAAGCAATAACAAGTGCTGGTGTGGACATGGTAAAAAGAGAATCCTTGTACACTGTTGGTTGAAATGCACATTGGTGCAGCCACTATGGAAGACAGTATGGAGATTCCTCAAGAAATTAAAAATAGAATTTCCATATGATCCAGCAATCCTACTTCTGGTATATATCCAAAGGAAATGAAAATAGGATCTCAAAGAGATATCTGCACCCCCACGTTCAGTGGAGCATTATTCACAATAGTCAACCATGGAAGCAACCCAAGTGTCCACTGATAGATGCATGGATAAAGCAAATGTGGTGTGTATGTATACAGTGGAGTATTATTCAGCCGTATAAATGACAGAGGTCGGGATGCCTGGGTGGCTCAGTCATTGAGCATCTGCCTTTGGCTCAGGGTGTGATCCTGGAGTCCCAGGATCGAGTCCCACATCAGGCTCCTTGTATGGGGCCTGCTTCTGCCTCTGCCTTTCTCTCTCTGCATCTGTCATGAATAAATTTAAAAAAAAAATTTAAAAAAAATGACAGAGATCTTGCCATTTGTGACATAAGTCAGAGAAAGACAGATACCCTATGATCTCCCTTGTTTATGGGATCAAAAAAGCCAAACCTGTAGAAACAGGGTGTAGAATGGTAGATTTCAGGAGCTGAGCGGTGGGGAAATGAGATATTGGTCAAAGGGCACAAACTTTCAGTCAAAAGATGGTTAATTCTGAGGATCTAACATAACAGCATGTTGACTATAATAAACAATAGTGTATTGGAAGTTGCTAAGATCTTATATGTTCTCATCACCACCACACACACACACACACACACACACACACAATGGTGCTTATGTGAGATGCTAGTTGTGTTAATGAACCTTATTGTGGTGATCGTAATCATTTTGCATGTATATGTGTATTAAGTCATCACGTTGTACACTTTAAACTTACATGATGTTGTTTGTCAACTATAACTCGATAAAGTTGAAGAAAAAATAAAGACCAGAAAATGCTGTATCATGTGATAATGTGCACTTCCTCATGAGAGTCCATTTTTGCATTGATTTTCATACCTTATAAAAGGAATTGGTGAATCAGTGGAGTATGAGGGCGGGGTTAGGGGGGCAGAGATTGTTGTTTTGGAGTTTTTTTGTTTTGGTTTTTTTTTTTTTTTTAGCTTTGATAAGATATTAGAATTGAGCTTTATTTTTCACATATCAGTTGTCTTATATCAGACACCCACTCACAACTTTCTTACCCTGACCAAGTTCCAATTACCAAACCTCATGAGTCACAGCTTCTGTTTCACTGTCACAGATGCTGTAAAATGATAGCCAAATATCTTAAAGCTAATGGTGGCAGGTTTTGTCATGAATAATGCATAGGCATATATTATAAACTAAGTGAAAGTGGATATTTTTCTCTTATTTTCCTTTTATTTTCATTACCATTACAGGTCCAGTATGGAATTTTTCCTGATAACTTTACATTCAATTTACTGATAGATTATTTCATAAAGAAAGAAAATTACAAAGGTAAGAAACCAAACCCAGATCCATTTATAATGGGGCCTTCAGCTTCTAAAGGGAAGCAAATACAGGCAATTTCCCTTTTTTTTTTTTTTCATAATGACCTCTCTTTATGTCACTCTTTCCATCAGAAATAGATACGTAGTTGATTTACCGTACCACTTGCCAGATAGGGAATCATATCCAGATTTTTTTCCTCCGAGTTTCTCAAGTTTATTTGTTCATGTCTCTGCAAAGGACAAAGGATTTAGTTAAGCCATAAACCTGCCTGAGCTTACATGGCTGGTTAAGATTATAATAATGCAATTTATTAGTTTGACTATTTTTAGTACCATTTGCTAACTTTGTTTAATTTAAATCATAGTTCTTATTCCATGTGAAATGGAAGACTATAAAATCAGTTGATTTCCTGGGAAAAGTAGTACCCTTGGAAAGTCCTTTTACCTCCCCAGGCTTTTGTTTCCTCATCTATAAGATAAGTAATATCTGAGATCTCTTTACCTCCGAAATTCCTTGATCCTGGGCAGTTAATTTGAAGTGACTCTTCACTTCTACTACAATAAGGGAATCTAAGGAAGATGAGGGTTGCAGCACACTGTACAGAGGAATCAGGTGGACCCCGGCCAGTGTCCGTGGGTTAGAGAATCATAGGACAGCATGTGTGTGCTCGTGGCTGTACGGACAGTGAAGAAGGAAAGAGGAGCCTTGCCATTGTGTAAAGGCACAGACCAGCTTTCCTCCTCCCCCATTTCATCCTCAGGCTTGGTGCTGAGGGCCGTGAGGGTAATTGCTACCTCAGGATTGTGGGCACTTAAGGATTTATGATAACTGTGATTCCTGCCATTGGGTTCCATCCCCTCATCCCTGTACACCAGCACCAATGGCCTTTCCCAGTGCATTCGTACTCAGTGCTTAGGCTGGGCACTGTTCACTCTTGGCCTGAGTGTGGGTACCTCTCCTTTCTCTCCTCTGGACCTCTGAGTTATCTTCTCTCTCAAAAGGCTTCCCGTTGTTGACTGCCAAAGAGTATTTGCCGTATATTATTTTTTGAAATGTCAATTATCCCTTCTTGTCTATTTCTTATTCAATTAGTTTTAAACCTACATTTTCTGAATTCAAGTGGAAGAGAATTAATTAGCTTTTCTGTTTCCAAATCTATGCTCCATAAACTTCAGATTTAATAGTATATCATTGGGGAGTTTTTAGAAGCAGCTTTCTCTCTTCATTCTCTCTTTAAAGGGCATGTTGGAAGGGTCACAGGATTCCCCCCCCCCCCAAATGCACGGTAAATATTTATTTAATATTGAGGATTTCTAAAAATAAAATTTTAATGAAGATTACTGTCATTTATGGCCAAAATTTAGAAAACATTATACTTTTTATTGTTAATAGGATAGGAAATAGCAAAGTACATAAACAAATATGGAAGAAAAGTTAATTAATTGTATAGGCCAATCTAATTTCACTTCCTAGGCTGAATGAAATGCAGAATTATAAGTAAAAGATAAAATAAGTTTGATTTATTTTTCATGTGTAATTTTGGATTCAGTAATGAGCAGTTGAAAAACCAGGGTTTTTTTTTTTTTTAAACTGGATTTTATCTTTAAATTGTGTTCTTTTAAAATATTGGTTTGTTTGGGATTGTTGTTTGTTTTAAATCTCTTCCAGGTCCTTATTTGCTACTGACTTAGTAGATGACTTGCTGATCTTTCTATCTCAGTTTCCCCATTTGCAAAAAGAATATAGAAGTTCTTGCCTGTGGTCTCATTTAGAACCATGACAACATGCACAAAGCCAGCTGGCTAGGAACAGCTGCAAGTCAGTGCTAACTCTTATATAATTATGATTATATGCAAAAATTGGTTAACACAGCAACTTAGTCAAAAACATTTGTTGTGCCTGTTTTATGTGCTGGCACCATATTTTAAACCAATATTAACATTCTCTAATTTAACAACAAATATTAAGGGAAAGAAATGGTCTGAACTTGATTTTCTTGGCTTCCATCTATGTTGTGGAATCTTAAGGGAAAATAAAAATTGCTCAAGATCTGATCTGCTATGATCAGCGCTCATGTGGTAACAAATATCTTCCATTGTATTTTATAGTCAAGGGCTTATAATTTATGAATGAGCATTTCCTTTCCATTCTTTCAAAGTCTTTTTAAGCTGAGCCTGATTATTCTTTTTATAGTCATCGGTTTTCTGTCCCTGAAAAGATACCTGGGATTTAGGATCATCTCTAGCATTTATCTTCTTTTGCCCCAACAGAAAGAAGGTTCCGGAACACAGAATGGGGCAGTCAGCCCAGTTTCTACTCTGCTTGTCCGGGGGGCCTGGAAAATATATTTGCCTCCTTTCTGTATGCCTTAGCTCTTCCAGCTGATGGACATGATGCATTAAATTTGCTTCACAATTTATGAGGCATTTTTATATGTACTATCTTGAGGGACTGCCCAATAATCTTTTGAAGTAGGTGGGACAAATGGTATCTTTTATCATCACAGGGATGATACTGGGAGAAGTTAGAACTTAAGTGGATTATTCCATTTCCTCAAGAACACTGGTCCCAAAGCACCTGACTTAGTACGTAATAGTACAACAGAAGCTAAAGACTTGGGAAAGATCTAGTTTGTGGAAGAACTAAGATCAGAGCTCACATATTTTGCTTCTTAATTCTATTTGTTTTTCTGTCGTGCCCCACTTTTTGAGTTTATAGTTAAATACAGATTTGGTGATGTTACCTGAAAGTAATTCCCTTTCATTTTTACTTTGATCTTTTTGCCAGATGCTTTATCTGTGGTTTTTGAGATCATGATGCAAGAAGCCTTTGAGGTACCTTCCACCCAGCTTCTGTCCCTCCATGTGTTATACCATTGCCTGGCCAAGAAGACAGACTGCAGTGTAAGCGGTCCCGAGAGCCTGAGAAGCGCGCGGTGACTCTTCAGCAGGGCTGAGGTGGCCATGACCCCACCATCAGCATCTGACATGGGGCTCTGTGGCCCCCAAACAGCCAGGAACGAGTGTTCCCTCTGTACATTCTAGCTACTGGTTTTTTGGCAGAGCAGAGCTGAACGTTCCTCCACATGAAAGAATCTCAAGAAAAAGTCCTTAAGCACATTTGAGACTTGAGCTAGGCCGAATGCCCCCCCCCACCCCCCGGACATTGAGAAATGGGTAACCGATTGTCAGCGACAGTTGAACCTGGTATCAAAGAAGCAGTGGGGCGGCTAACTGACCAACACCTCAGGTTTTAAATGCTGATTGTTCGGTTCGCATCAGTCTCTTCCTGAGGTCGCTCTGGTCAGTCCAGAATATCAGGTTTTGGTTTCCTCTCTTAGGTTAGTCTATTTAATCATTGTTGATTGTTATCCTAAGAATATCAACAGGAATAGCAACTAATACTTAAATAGTACATACTCTGCACCAGGCTGCATTCTTGGGGTCTTAAATTTATGAATGCATTTAATCCTCACAGTTCTATGTGGATGAGAAGCCTGGAGCACTGACTCGTTATGTAATAGCCACCCAGCTAGTAGGTGATGAAGCCGCATGGGGAGGCCAGGCAGTCTGCCCTGCAGTCTACCCTCAACTTCAAATGTAGCATCAAAAAATACTAGTTTTGGTAGGAACTGAAAAGGCCATCTAATCCAGCTCACATTCTAAAGAATTTATGGTGTGTTTAGCTTTTCTAAGAGGAGTGTCATAGCCTATGGCATACCTCACATTTATTAGTTCTTTAAATTTATATTGGGCAACTACTGCCTTCCATACATTACCAAGTACTGATTATACAATGGTAAACAGACATTCTCTGCTTCCAGCCAAAGAACAAAACAGGCATTCAGAGCAAAACAAAACAAATACGTGAATATAAAACTATAGCTATAATGAGTACTACAGAGACATCTCGTATGACAAGCATATATTTTAGGGAGTTTTTGTTTGTTTCTATTCTAAACTTAGGTTAGGAATGACTTCCTTGAGGAAATGTGTTTCTTGAGTTAGTATTTGAAAGATGAATGAGAATTAACTAGCTGAAGGGAGGAGGAACAATCCAAAAAGAGAAAATAACACATGCAAAAGCCCTGTGGCAGGAAGAATATGGTGAGCCGAAGGGCTGGAGGAAGATCAGAAGACAGCCAGTGTAAATGCAGCAGAGAGCATGATAGGAAGGGCATGGGATGAAGTGAAGTGGGAGGATGCTTTGGGTGTGAAGTGAAGGGGAGTGGGGGGCAGAGGGGAACCTTGAGGGCTCTGGCCCAGCGGCACCTGATTCTGTCCATGGTAGTACATGCAATAGAAGCTGCAGGTGTCTTACATTAACCTATAAATAGCTTTTCTTATAAGCATCAGTGGTTGTAGTATTCTCAGAGAATCAGCAGAAAAATCTGTAAGACGTTCATTTGTTTTCATCCATCTTTTTAAAAGTCCCTTCACAAGTGTCACTGTTTGGGCCGCCATCACCACCCCTACTCCATTCCTAGAGCAGCAAGGATACCACTTTTTTACCCTATTGCATTTTGATACTTTAGATCATGTTTTTCCCTAAAGAAAAGAAAAAAAATATTTGAAAGCTCCTTATTTATTATTCACCAGGTCCCTTTCCATGCAGTTGATGTGGAGGAGAGTCAAACCTTGGGGCGTTTTGCTTTTGAAAGTGAAATGCCCCGGCCCTCAAACACCGGCTCTTTCATTTATCTGGTACACACAGGTACCTGGGGAGGCCTTGTTTCTCTCCTAAGATCTTTGCTTTTTTCAAAGGTTGAGAAAACTCTTAAAGAAATTACCCTCGTACTGCACAAAGATCATTCCCAGTAAAGAGATTTCGGTGCCCATTAACACCTGGGGCGCCTCCCCTACCCGTGGCTACGACTGTGGCCTGTGGGCCTCATTCATTCTGTGCCTCCTCCTGGATCTCTGACTGCAGAGCCCAGTGCAGGACATCTGAGCTTTGTGTTCTTTACTTTCAAGCCCGAACAAGGGCCCCGGCCGAGATGGATTTGTTCGGCACCAAGATCACAGCTCTCATTGTCTGGGGAGTTGCCAAGGCTGCTGTCCTCTGAGCCCAGCGTTTACAACAACACCCCTGTCGCTGCTCTTACTACTCTGCAGCAGGCTGAGCAGTGCTTGTATTCTTGCCCCCTTTCCCCTAAGTCTCAAAAGGCTCCAATTTTACTGAAATGTAATTTTGTATCCTGGGTTGAAAGAAATGATCGCTAAGTGTTTCTGATTGTCCAATTTATTTTTAAGAGGCACAGATCTATCTAAAAGCAACCTAATAGTCTTATTTATTTTTATATTGTGAAGTAGGAGTCTTATCATCGCTGAATTGTTTAAAATTCAAAAGCTTGCCCCAGCGTGTCGTAGCAATGTGAGTGAATCTTTATTGATTGTCTCGAGGCAGTGTTGGTCCAGAGAGTACTCTTTATTCTTGTTTTGTTTTGCTTTTCTGAACTGTTATTCTTTTCTAAAAATACAGAAAATAATGAAAAGTATAAAGAAAAAATCAGAATTGCTCATAATTTTACTACCCAGAAATCCACCAACAACATACGGGGTATTTCTTTTCTGTATTATTTGTTAAATATCTTTTATTCATAAAATTAGTATTATTATATACCTATAGCTTTGTTATTTTGCTTTATTTTTTTAACTTAATGCTACATCATGTTTTTCCCCTATTTAAAAGTCATTTAAAATCAGTTTTTTGCATAAATAACATATTCTTTGCTTGGCTAGACCATGATCTGACTTATTCTCTTGCAGTGGGAAGAGGAAAGGAACTTTGGTGCATCCCTGTTACTCCCAGGCCTAAAGCAAAAGAACTCGGTGGGGCTGAGTTCCCAGTTGTATGGCTATGCACTTCTTGGTAAGCTAAGTGATCCTGATAAATCTTGTTCTTCGTGGACAGAACTGATGCATTTTTCTACTTGTAATAAACTTTTATTTCAGTATAACCATGAAATTCCAATAACAGCTTTCATTTTTAGATACAAAAATAGACCTTAATAGCCTTTCAGGTATGAGCTTATACTTTAAGAGACTGTAAAGAGGGTTCTAAAACCTGTTTACCACTGGTGAGGTGAAAACTAGTCCTCGTGGCTTTAGATCATATTTAGTGGTAATCAGTGTGAGAAAGGGATAAGGAAAGGAAAGTTCTGGCCCTCTTTTGGGAGAACCAGCCAGTAAAATCTTTCCCAGTACTAAAAAGGTCTTTCTGTTTCTTTTAGACCTAAAGTCCAGGAGGTAAGAAATTAAGAGTTAGTGTTGAACGCATATCCTTGGTATTATTTCCAGGTGAGCGAAGGGACACTCAGCACATCTAGTAGCACTTTGGGAAAGCAGAGAGATTCATTGGCACAAGGTGACTGTTCCATGCAGGGGGATGGCTCCTTTACTTTCACGCCCTGATTGCATTGCAAGTCAGGTCAGGGGGAACGAAGCCTCAGAACCTGGGTTGTGTAGAATCAGGGCAGATAACATGTATCCTAACTGTGTGTAAAATGTGCCCTGATTTACAGAAGTCTGTTAAATGCATATTATTTCACTATGGTTCCATTCTCTCTCTTGAGTAGACAGGCTGTTTCAGAAGGCACCTTCTCTTGACCATACGCTGCTTTGACTTACCTTCATTTTATGGAAATCATCAAAGTTTCCGCAGTTTTAAAATTGATCTTCACTGGCAACATGTTGGTGTGGCATTCTTAGATGCCGGTTCTGATACAGACTGATGTAGGGAGAGGAATTTCAGAGTTTATCAAATGGCTGTCAGATTAGCAAAGGATTGACGGCTCCTTTTAAACGTCATTTTCTCCTTTACACCATCTACTTTTTTGCTATTGACTTACGTGGTCTGCCCTTACCTTCAGGTGAGCACTCAGGGCTATTAGACTGTAGGTAAACTGTTGAGGGAGTTGTCAGGGCTAAGAAAAAGGACGTTGTTGCTGCTGTTTCTGCGCAGAGGCCTTGGTGCTTGGGGACTGGTAGCTGTCCCATCAAAAGCCCTTTGCTCTCACCGTGTCCTGTGCTGTGCAGCCTCACTCAGCCCCAGTGGAAGCAGCTTCCCAGAATGTGACTGCAGTCCAGCCCCAAGCATCTTAAAAGGCTAAAATTAGCCGTCACCTGATAAGCTTTGTCTATTTATGTCCTACTACAGCCTTCCCAAATCCTCCTTCCCAGAAAAGATAAGTGAAGGTGGCTTTAAGACCTGGCAGCTCAAGGTGACTTTGGCCATTAGTGCAGAGAGGGCTTCTGTTCCACAGAAACACAGAGACAGCCCCCCACCCCACACGAGGACCCTGTGTCTAGAGTCCACATCTTAAGCTCCAGTTGTGATGGTTTGAGGCACCAAGAAACACATTCATGTCCCAGGATCCAAAAAAGATGATGAAGACTTTATGATTTAAGTACTGATGAAGTTCAAATAAAGGAAGAAAGAACAAAATGAGGTGGTTGGTTTTTTGTTTTTTTTTTTCCATAAGAATAGTTGATGGGAGGTGTTTTGGAGCATTTTGAAAAATGTCAAACATTTGCTGGCAGGGAAAGTTGTCATATGTTGACAAGATATTCACTGTAGGAGAGTTGTGGGATTTCTTTTTCTGAGGAAGATTTTGTTCTTGAAGCAAAAATAGTATTTCAGTTGTTTGACTCGTTTTATAAGAGTAGTTCCACTTAAAGAGACAGCTATATCAATCTCTCTAATAAATTCCCTTCCGCCCTGTGATTCATACATCCTCATGATAATTTCTTCCAGCCCAAATCAAAAAGAAGAAAAGCAGATCCATACAATTTTATATTAAAAATGGATTCAGTGAATTTCAGCGTATTTTTCATCGTCTGTCTGAAATGGCACCAAGGCGCTGGATGGGCTGAGGCTCTTGGTACAAATTGGAGATGCTTCTTCTCCATTTCTAGAGTGGCCAGGTGCACATTCACTTTTGCTTTCGAGTCTTCAGCCTCAGACATGGTGGGAAGCCATAGCTGAGGCTTCTTCATTATTCTTTTTGGCCACAGGGAAGGTGGAGTTGCAGCGAGGGCTGCGGGCTGTGTACCATAACATGCCCCTGCTGTGGCAACCCGGCTACCTTGACAGAGCCCTTCAAGTGATGGAGAAGGTGGCCTCGTCCCCGGAGGATGGAAAGCTATGTGCAGAAGCGGTACGTCCCTCGGCCCTAATCCAGTGAGCTTTAGCAGTCTCCTGTTCCTTGTAAGCCAGCCTGTGAATTTGTTTGCATGGTCTTCCCCTCCCCCGACTTCCTTTACTTCTGTAGAATCATGTACTTACCTGGTTGAAAGGAATGAAAAACCGTGCAGATTCTCAGTGTTACTGACAACAAGTATTAGAGGACAAGATTACTGTTGATCCTATAGCTCACTGTTTGGGAGGAGCACTATTCCTCTTCCCCCAAATTTAAACTGAGTTCAGTAAAATACTGCCCACTCCACTGCCCCTTCCCCTGGTAAAATCTGAGTGGTACCTCAAAAAGAAGTTAATGTTTCATTTTTAATTTTTGGCATTTCTGTACCCTTGTAGTCCCGGGAGACTCCATGGCAATTATGTTCACCCATAAAAGCCTTCAAGAAACGAATCTAGGGACTAGAGATGGCACAGTCTTGTTTTGCTTCCATCACACCATTCTGTGGTGGTGAAATGGGGATCAGATGTTCCTTTCAGAGTTCTGAGGGGTTCACTTTGCACTAGGCAGCTATCTTCGCACCAGCCCCCATATGCGTCTCTCAATCACCTGGGACTCTGGAGCCTAGGAAGCCACTGGACTCAGCTCAGCTCAGGCTTGAGGATGCATCCTTACGCCCCACAGGCAGCCAATGTCTGCTCCTGTCCAAGCAGCTGTCACGGGAGGGGACCTGGCTGGACGTTGTTTGTTGCATTACCAGGGTGTTAAAGTTAACTTTGAGCTCATTCTTGGTTTTGCCTTGACGCCAGTCACTAGGACTCACTCCTTGGCTTCATTCTAGGCGTGAGATGCATCCGTCTGGTACCTGTATTGACCAGATACTAATGTCTAATGGATTAACATGTTCTTTGGCAGACACTGGTAACAGAACGTACACATTCCTAGACATGGATTCATACTTAGCCCTGCTGTAGTCAATTCTAGTGGTCAGAAACACAATATTACATAGAAATCCTGTGCCAGGGAAATACTCCTTCCAATCTGAGCCAGATTTGCATACTTTGTGATCTGTCTTAATAGGAATGTGATTCCCAATGTCAGCAAGATTGGAATATATGTTGGATTTGGGTATCAGGTATTAAAGGGCCTTAGTGTTTTCTGGATTGTTGTTCTAATGCGACATGGTCTGAATTAATCAGTGTCCAGGCAGGTGTTCGTGCTGGCCTTGAGGTTGTAGAACCTCTGGGGATTAGGCCCACATTGGTCGAGGGAAGGTGTGCCCCAAAGTGGATGTGGTGGGGGAGAGAGGCTGAAACAAAAAGAAACCTTCTGTTTTATAATTTCCTTACCTTACAAGTTTACAGAAATCACCTTCTTAGAGTGAATTCCACGTATGCCTGTCAAGTCCCTATCAGCGACTTGTGTGGGTTGTGTGGCTCCCTAAGTTACAGACGCCCCATGAGCTACACTCTTTCTGTGAAGGAAGCTTGCTGGGTTCAGAGGCTCTCCCGCACATTCAGAATGGTTCTCTGTTGGTTGTGCTCTGCGGTGGTTTTTCTCCTCCCAGTTGCAAACCGGTTGAGGAAGAACGCTGACGTGGAAGAGGGGATTCTTTGAGTCCCCATGGAACTTAATGTTTGGATCCCTCCCTGGCTGACTAAAGGTGAAATCCGATGCCCCTCTGCTGATTCATACACAGATGATTCTGAGCTTGCTTATTCGTGCCACAGTTTTGGGCTAGGTTGTCCCTGCCATCGGACGGGGTATTCCTGATGTAAAATCATAGCCACATCTCTTTCTGATAACTTTCTAAGAGCAAGAGTTCACAGGTTTGCAGACTCCAGGTGTCCCTTCCCTTCCCTTGCCCAGCCTCTCTTCGCGGTGTGTTTTCAGGGCCACGGGGTGTTTAGTCCCTGCCCCTCTTTCTGCTCCACAGCTGGCTGTGCTGGACAGAACGCTGACGGCTCTGACTGCCCCGGCCCCGCAGTCTTCAGAGGAACAGCCCCGAGAAGGGGAAGACGGCCAGGGCTCAGGAGACCTGCTAGAGCAGCTGGACATAGAGGAGACGGAACAGTCCAAGCTTCCCCGGTACCTGGAACAGTTTAAGGTGCGTCGTAGCAGAACAGAGCCCCTCTCGGTTCTGGGCATCAAACGTGCTTCTCTGCCTTGCTGACAGGCAGTCCTCCCGTGCATCCCTGTCACACAAAGGCATGAAACACTGACATCGCAAATGAGGCTTCAAACAGGAAGCCGTCTTAAAAGAAACAAATGGAATTTTTATGTTCCTTTTTGTGCTTGAGCTAATGGGTCCCAGTTTTGTTCACTGGGGCAGCATGTTATTATGCAGTCATCCCTGACGCGCCTGATGGCTGGGCACTAGCCTGCCGCCCTGGAGCAGTCACCCAACTCCAGCTCCAGGTGGAAAGGATCTGGTCATTTGTCCATAGTGCACCAATGCGCTTCATGACCCAGAAACCCAAGTGGAAATTAGAGAGCCAGATCTGAGTATGTTGGAGATGAGATGCAGGCATTACCTCAGGCTTGGCTTTGTGTTGTGCACTCGGGCCCTCAGAATATTTTTTTGAACTGCATGGAAGATGTAAACGAGTTTCCACTGTTTCTTTTTCAAACAGCCAGGAGCGCTCAAGCTGCCTTTGGTAGCTTTCAACTACATGCCCCAAAATACTCTGTGATCCACGTCAGGGAAGAAGGGCTGTGTTTGCAGGTTAACCCCTTGGGCCCTTCCTTGCTTTGCTTCTCGTCTATTAAGTGCAAAGAGAAAAATGTGCTGCCTAAAGAATTTTTTTAAATAATATATTTATTTTTTATTGGTGTTCAATTTGCCAACATACAGAATAACACCCAGTGCTCATCCCGTCAAGTGCCCCCCTCAGTGCCCGTCGCCCATTCACCCCCACCCCCCGCCCTCCTCCCCTTCCACCACCCCTAGTTCATTTCCCAGAGTTAGAAGACCTTCCCAACCATGCCAGCTGTCCACGTGTGTCATTTTGGGGCAGAGACGTGTCATTTTGTGTGACCACCACAGAGATCTATTCAGCAATGCTCTGGAACAAACTACGGGACAGCTCTGTCCCCATGTTATGAGGACTCTTCTGTACTTGGAGCAGTAATTCTGTAAAGTCTTCATTCAAGGTCCCTCTTTTAGAATTTGAAAACTGAGAAAGAAAGGTTAATCGGTATTAGGTACACAGAGAATTGGCGGCTAATAACTTATGGACCTATCTGTGTACCTCTTAACTTTGCAGTGTAGGAAAGGCTAAAAAACAAAACGTGCTGCCACAACGCTCCTAAAAATGATTGCCTCTTCCTCTTACTTCTTACATATTTAATCACGGAGACTAGAAACCCATGATGCATTAAATTCTCAGTCCTCATTCTTCTATACATGCATTTTTTTTGAGAATCAAAAAAAAAAAAAAGAGAGACAAATATTTGTTAGCTCCCGGCTGAGTATTAGGCACCAGTGCATGACATTTGTCTTTACTGTAGCTCTGCGTGGCGGACACTGCTTTTCCTATGTTACATGACACCAGGCTGAGAGGAACTGGCCCATAAGTGACTGCTTCGGGATTTGAACCAGAAGTTCACGGACTCAGATTTGAGTCCTTCTCTGCTGTCCCAAGCTTTCTCCTTGGCCCCAAACCACGGGGAAAGTGACATCAGAAAGAAATAATTCTCACTGTACATTTCTTTTTCTTCCCGTTGCCTGAATTTTCATAGTCTCAGGTAATTTGTTTGGGGGTCCGGTCCCTTTTTACAGGACTGACCCATCACACTGGGCTGTAGCCACCCCTTGACGCGTGGATCCTGCCCACCTCCCGCCTCCTGTGGGAGCAGGCCTCGTCACCTGTGCCCCTGACTTCATTTGGTTATGGAACATGGGAATGTGTGGCATAGGCTACAGCTGGAGCCTTAAGTGGCTCTCTCCTGATGGTCTACATCTTGAAGCACTTAAGGGGATTAGTGTTTTTAGTCCTTTACTTCTCCAGGAATACAATACCCACCAAACTAAGATGCCATTTCAGATGGAGCCGTAAGCAGTCAGTTTGTAAAGGCTGACCTGCAATGGAGCACAGCAGGTGGGGGCTTGTAATAGTGCGAGCACTCATGGGAACTGTTTAGCATGCCATTAGTAAAAAAATTCTTGAAACGATTTCCATCTGTTGAAAGGAACCCTGGTTAGGCAAACATTTATCTCTATTATTCTGCAGGAAAAAAGATAGGGACGGCCTTGCTGCCATTTATCAGCAGCCTCTGCCATTTTGTGTGCACCTTAGAGCTCTTTGCCCTGGGACTTTGCTGCTTGGTTTGGTGCAAGTCGGGGGAAATGTGGATTTGTTATACTTGTGCTTTCTTTGTGGTTTAAAACAAGAAAGTACATGGAGCATCACGGCATATGGAGTTCCATTTACTGTTTGTGAGTGAAGGGAGAGAAATCACATGTGGTGCATCTTTGCAAAATTGCTGAACTGAACAAAAAGGGGGGGGCAAACACAGTGTCTAGATGACAGATTCCCAATATAATGCCTTTTCCTGCAAGCAGAATGTGTAGAGATTTTACAAGTGACTGCATCTCTTTTCCTCTTTGTCTTCTCCTACCTGCACCCTCCTCCCCACCCCACCCCCCTCTCCTCTTGTTCCTGCAGGACTTGCAGTCTAAGCTTGAGGCCCTGGGCAGAGTTGAGTCAGAGAGCCTTTTGGCTCTGACCACCCGGCTAATCCAGGAGCAGCTCCCCACCTGTGAAGCCGAGGACATGGCCACCTATGAGCAGAAGCTGCAGCAGTGGCATCTGGAGCGGGTGCACTTGATTCAGAGGGAGCAGGAGCAGAGGGAGAGGGCAAAGCGGGAACATGAGGCCCGGAGAGCAGCAAAGGCAGCTGCCTCACAGGCCCACGGGGCCCCAGCGCCCACCACCAGAGCCTCTCTAGAGCCCCGTCCTGGCATTCCCAGGGACCATGCAGCAGCCTCGGCCCCCTCTGCCTGCCTGTCCTCCTAAAGCAGGCCGTTTGTGGTATCAGAGCCACAGTGTTTAACGTCCTAAGGCAGCATGACTTCCCATGAGATGCTGAGAAAGGCTGCAGAACTGTGAGTGGCCAGTGGTCAGACTGAAGCCCCAGCTAAACACCTTAGATGCGGTGCATCCAAGGTGTATGGTGGGGTCAGGGATCGACGTTTAACACGGAAGGTCCCTGATCCGAGGGCACCCGGGAGGCTCAGCGGTGGAGTGTCTGCCTGTGGCTCAGGGCGTGACCCTCGGGTTCCGAGATTGAGTCCCGCATCGGGCTCCCTGCAGGGGCCTGCTTCTCCCTCTGCCTGTGTCTCTGCCTCTCTCTGTGTATCTCTCATGAATAAATAAATAAAATCTTCAAAAACGAAAGAAAGTTCCTGATCCATAGCAGTGGTGGAGGGAAGGGCCATGGTTCAACAACCTGGTGTCGAGCACAGGCTTCTGAATAGTCTCTCTCCCCCCAGGGGCAACTGTGTGTCCAGAGGCCTCGTCCCCCCAGCATCCTCCCCGCCTGAGCTGGGGGTGCGATGCCCACACATCTCACCTTTTCCCTCCCCCGTGTCTCCTCCCTGCGGACGTGAAGTTGGAAGAAATTGAGGACAAGAGTGAACACAGCACCACGAACCTACTGGCTTTCAAATTTCGGGCACCGCCACTGACCTGTTTAGAATGGAAGGCCTTTTGAGGAGGAAGCTAGCTCTAGCCCTGAAGCCCCCTTGGCTTGGCTTCTCCATCTTGTTGGGGTAACTTCTTTCCAAAGCATTCTCAGCTTCCCCAAGGAGGTAAAGGCTTGCCTCTTGTGTCCACACGTGCACACATGTACAACCTGTCAACACCCATTTCGGTTGGAGAAGTCGTAGAAAACTAGAAGCAGGCTGGGGCTTGTGTGCATGGGAGATGTGGGTGATTGTGCAACTGCAACCGTTGGGAGGTGGAAATTCCTTCCTGAAGTTTCTCTGTGAAAGGGGTCAGGGACGGCTCTTGCTTGCTGTGTAATTTTGCCTTTATGTACTGTGTCATGCTGCTACCCGAGCTTGTGCTCTTTGATCAGGAACCGGTAGAAATAAATGTTCTGGGATTCCTCTGCTGTGTTCTTTGTCTCAGGGAAGGGAGGGAAGGAGGAAGTCACACCTCGGTCTGGTTAGTGGGATCCTGAGCAACTCCTTTCTAACTTCCCTCGTCTCTCAGACTTGGGCACTCCCCACCACCACTGCAGCCACTAACCTTCACCAAGGACTGTGTGTGTGCCAACAACTCAAGCCACCCTGTGAGGGCGGTGGAAGTAACGCATCCTTGAATAAGGAAACAAACCGGGTGGCCCGAGGTGAGGCGCCCATGGCACACGCGGGGCCTTGTGGCTGAGCACGCCATGCCTGCTGCAGGTACAAGGTCAAGACCGCAAGCCAGCGGTGACATTCGATGTATGGGGGCAGGGATTTCTCAGCCACTCCCTTACTAATTCCAGAGGCAGGCTCAGGGTAGATCAGAAGGCCCGTTTAGCTCAGCGTCCCTGATGGTCCTGGCAGGAAGTGGCATGTTGACCTTTAGCTCACAACCTGTTTACTCTTGTTTCCTCCCCATCCGCCCTTGCCATGCTTGATCTCCAGTTTTTCTCAGAGTGGGGAGCATGGACACCCCTCAACCCCCAGCCACAGCAAGATACCTGAGGCTCCTCCTCTCGGGACTGTGTTGCCCTGGCGTCAACTTTGCATCTCGTTTCCACACCTTCTAGCCGGCTGCCCAGATCAGGTACATGTGTGGGATCTTTATTGCGCTCAACTTGCCATGGAGTCACGGGCCCTGAAAATTAGTTTATTAAAGTCGGTTTTTTCATTATTAATGAATTAGCATCAAGTGAATAGAGGCCAGAGATGCCACTATACATCCCATAGTGCACAAGGCAGCTCCCATGACAAGGAAGTGTCTGGCCCAAAATGTCAGGAGCGCCAGCCAAGGTCAGGAACCATGGCCGAGGGTCTGTGAGCAGGGCTTCCTCCGGCATGTTTGCGGCGATGCAGGTGGAACTCAAGAATGTGTGTGCAAATGGCTCATTTGTGAATGGCATTTCTGTGGCTAGAAAAATAACATTTAATTATTTTAATATCTAGTCTATTTAATGAAATAATGGTAACTTTTTATCTAAGTCAATGAGTATAAAATAATGCAGTAATACAGGGTGGGCCATTACTCTTCCTCAACAAGGTTCTGGATAAAAGGGTCAACGGTGATTGCATCCAGTGATATGTAACTGGGATCGGAAGCTGCCTTGATGGGAGCTGCACCGCTGCACCTAGTAACCTCGCTGGGCATGCATGGTGAGGAAGGGATGAAGCTTGAACCGGGCTCAGAAAATGTGGCATGGTTCTATTTTCGTTAAATGGTTAGTAGTAATCTTCAGAGCTGAACTTTTCGAACTCTGACGATAATTTTTTTTAAACCTTATGTTAGAGAATGGGGTAAGAGGAGTGCTTTTCAATGTCATTGTGACAGGGAAATTGCCTTTTATTCTAAATTACCACTTCTTCACTTGAGAGTAACCTTTCCTTTTCCCCGTCGAGTTGGCCTTTTTGCTGACGGTGCATGCTGCCTTGATGTCGTTCCCCATCTGGTTAACAGGAAGGTCCAAAAAGGCTGGTAGCCATGGCCCTGAGGGGGTGGCAGTTACCACTGGGATCTTTGTGTAAAACAGTTACGCTCAGGCTGTGTGGTTTTTTTGTTTTTTTTTTTTTTTTTTTAGGCTGTGTGTTTATTATGTATGAATGTTAGGGATTCCTGATCCAAGCTAGATGTGTTCGGAAGACAAAGTTTACTCTTAAAAGAAGCATCTGAAAATTAATTCCACTGCAGGCCTTAACGCTAGATCAAGGACTACATGGAAGACTTAGAAAGGATTTCCAAGAAGTACAGTATATTCTCTGATGTGCCAAATGGTAGGAGAGCTTCACTTGCCTTTTTGGTTTTTACAGTACTTCATGTCTGCAGAGTTCAAAGTTCTAAACCTTAAAACCCCCTCTCTGGTTAATATGCTGACATAGTAAGGGGAATCAAACCCATTACAAACCTCCTGCAGTGACAATGTGCTGGGACCCGGCGGGCATCCATGGTTCCCAGGCGCTGGCTCATCACTGTACCCATCTTGATTACAACAATTACCTTTAGCAACTCTTTGTGAAAGCCCATTTCTGCCGAGTTTAATTCCGCCTACTTGGGATGCCTGGGTGGCTCAGCGGTTGAGCATCTGCCTTTGGCCCTGGGCATGGTCCCAGGGTTCTGGGATCGAGTTCCACATCGGGCTCCCTGCGGGGAGCCTGCTTCTCCCTCTGCCTGTGTCTCTGCCTCTCTCTGTGTCTCTCATGAATAAATAAATGAATAAATCTTTAAAAAAATAATAATTCCACCTACTTAGAACGGCCCTGCAGGGCAGGGAGTACCACCTTCATTTTGCAGAGAAGACTGAAGCTTATGTGACTTGCCCAGTGCCACACCATTAGTAAATGGATTCATAGTGCTGGAAGCCAAGTACACCCGATTCCAAACCCACTTTTCAACAACCGCACCATGTAGCCACTGTGCCAACCTAAGAGAAGTATGTTCGTTCATTCAACAAACACTAAACACCAATTATGCGTCAGGCACTATTAAAGCAGTCGCCGAGGCTACAGCAAGGAACAAAGTAGACAAGGATCCGTTCCCTCGTGGTATTTACATTCTGCGGAAGGAGACTGTTCCTTCATGAGCACCCAATATGTCATGTGAAGAGGGAAAGCGGAGGCTGGCTAGGTGCTGGAGGTTGCAAGTTAAACCAGGTTGCTGAGGGACGCCTTCCCGGGAAGAGAACTTTCTACCGGAGACCAGTGAGGGTGAGGGTGAGGGTGAGCAGCATGGCGCTACCCATGGAGAAGTGTGGCCTACAGAGGAACCAGGCCCAAAGGCCCAGGTGCAAGCCTGCCTAGAGCGCCGGAGGTAGGCCGGGAGGCCAGTGTGGCTGCAGCAGGAAGTAGAAGGTGGAGGGTAGCAGGGGATGAGGCCAGACGGTGTTAGTAAGGGCGCTGGCCCTCACTCTGGGATGAGAACCCGTCGGAAGGTCCCATGGCGTGCTCCAACCTAATATTTTTGGGGGCTCACTAGTCTAGCTGCTGCTATGTGGTGAACGACCGTGGAGAGCAGAGTTGGGACACGGCACAGTCAGGAGGCTACCACGAGAATCCAGGGGAGAAACGATGGGCTTCGACAGAGGTGGTCACAGTAAGTGTGACGGGAAGGGGCCGGACTGGGTGTATTTGGAAAGAAGAGCCAGCAGGCCTGCTGACAGGCCAAGCACTTTTATCTGAGCAGCTGGAGTAATGTGCTTGCCATTCACTGAGATGGGAAAGCCCTGGGACAGAAGTAGTTTGGGGAGCTCAGGGGGCATGTTAAATTTGATTTGGGTTTTAAAGATCCTTATTCACCGTCTGCATGGGGTTCTTAATAGACAGCTGGATGTGAATTTGGAGATCAGAGAAGAGGTTCGGACTGGAGACCCCAGTTGCAAAAGTCATCAGCTTAAACCCACAGGAGTGCATTACAGTGACCTGCAGTTTGGATTTGAGGAGAGAGTTGGAGGGGGAAATGGAGCGGTGATGCCTATTTTTTATGGCAAGATCATCCCATGAAGCCATCCTCGTTGTGATGCTCCATCATCTGTGAAAATGTGGCCAGTAACACCGCCCGAACCACCCAGGACACCTGCTTGTCTTCTGGGAACTGGGTGTGACCAGGTCAGTCTGCACGTATGACTCCGTGAGTTTTCAAGACACACGGTGTAACATGAGAGGGGAGATGCTGACCTGGCATTAGGCAAGAGACCAGCAATTCCCGAGTGAGGAGTTTGTTGAAAGATCATTGTGGGGACACAGAGAAACATCTAGAATGAGCAAGGCAAGTATAAAGAGAAGGTGGAGTCGGTACTTCAGCAGACCTTTGTTGATTTACCCAGAAGACAGGAAAAAATGAACCCAAGAAAGCCACCTCCAGGGTCTAGAAAAGGACCAGCTGGAAGCGCATGACCTCCCTCCCCACTCCTGCTGCGCCCGAGTTCCAAGGGAGGGGGATAGGAAACCCAGGGAAGGGTCTGGGTAGGGTGAACAACTGGCAGGGCTTCCCGGGAGCCCACGGCCTCCTGAGACCCAGGACTCCCAGGGCCAGGATGGGGTCGTGCTGGACTAACCCACACGGCCCCGCACCCTCTGTTCCGGCCAGGACTTCTGGCACCGAGCAGTTTGGCCGTGGGATAGGAGGAGATGTACTTGGGCAGGTAGGATGGATGTACACAGATGTACATCTGGCGTGAGGACTTGCCGGCCTGACTGCTCCTGTGCTTGACCCCTCAGGTCCTGGAGGCAGCCCCAAAACCCTTCTGCCAAACAGCAACTTCCATCGGGACCAGTCGGAGAGTCACAGCGTTCTGAGGCACAATCGAAGACGGAAAGGAGCGCGTGTCACAAAGGGACATCCCCAGGACTCAGGACAGGCTGCAGGAGCCCTTCAAGGCCAAAGCATCCCCTCTGCAGACAGACAGGGCCAGGGCTGGAGGGCCCCTGGGGGGACTGAGATGCCAGGGGACCCCCCACCTGCCCCTCTGAGCTGAGTGCCCCCCTCCCCGATGTAACTGCTCCTGCTCCATTCGCCTGAGCTGTTGCCCTGCCCAGTGTGCTTTCTGCCCGACACCGCGTGCATGACACACACACCCAGCAGGCCTCAGCTTAGTCCTCGCTTGTGGTGCTTTTCCCACGTCCCCAGAGCCCACCCTTGAGTTCTGGGAGCCCTGGCACCCCAGTGGAGGGCAGCCCTTAGGCTTTGATTGTCTCCACAGGTCCCCACAGGACTAGCCACTGCCGGGTGTAGAGCGAAGGTCGTGGGCGCGAGGAGCCCAGAAAGTCCGTCTTGGGAGGGATCACTCAGATTGACCATCGTGCCGAGTCCTCTCATGTTACAGGGAAGTAAAGGAGCTTTCGATGGATAGAGGGAGGTCAGGCAGCCGGCTGTGGCCAAGCGAGGGTTGAGGCCTGGTTTTTGCTTTATGTAAGAAACCCTCCCTACCCTCCTTCATCTACACTGCTGTGCTTACTCATTCCGGTCTCCTTCACCTCCCAGTTTCTGCCCTTAGACTCCCCACATGCTCTAGGGGTGGGTTAGAGACGGTAACGACGCAGCACTCATTGGAGGAACACAAGGCCCTCTGCCAAAAGCCAGGGAGCCACTGAAAAAAACACAATCAGCCCTCGTGGACTCGTTCCCCTGCTGTGGGGGGCAAATCCCAACTCCCCATGAGCCCAACTCAGTGCACAAAACAAAGGACGGCACAGCACACACGGGAACTTTTGCCACTTTTGTATTTTATTGTGGAACTGAGTTTTTGTTTTTTTTTTTTTCTTTTACATCAAATATCCTCAATGGAAGAGGGGATATTGCACACAAATATCATAAAAGCACTACATATTACTTTCACTGAAAACTAATTTTCTACATTAGATATGACTGGATAGGATAGAAGTGATGCAGGATTATAAGACATAATACCATACACAGCTGCAGACTGACACAAACACCATTCAGAACGAGAGAGAGGAGTGGAGGTGCTTCTCAACCGGGCTCAAGACCACTTCTTTCCGGGGCTGGAAAGAGAAGGGCTGCATGCAGCGTGGGTAAGCACGACTCAGAACGGCTGCACGGTGTTCTGGAAAGGGCAGCCCGGTCTTGATGCCTCATCTTGATGGCTCCTGTTTGGGGAGCTCCAAACGAGTGCAGAGAAGCTATTTATTTATTTTTCCCTTCCTTTTCAAGTTTTTGATGCTGCCTTTTAAATTAATAAAGTCAGATTTTTTTTAATAGTCAATAGTTTTAATACCAGGTGAATAACCTAATTGCTTTCAAAGAAATGCTCATCCCTAGGCTGCTTTTGGTGTGTTGTTCAGTTGGTTAGAAGATAAAAGCTTACAGTTCCTTTCAAATGGAAACAAATCTTTTCTTCTAAAATCCGAAGCACAAAAAAAAAAAAAGTCATTAATCTAACTCACAATATCATTACCGAGCAAGAACCTCCTGTGACAGGTGACTAAAGAGAGGCAAGAAAAGCAATTTCAGAATTGTAGAGCAGCTCCTGAGAGCTGAAATTTGGTAATAGAGAGAAAAATGGAAGGTGGTAGATTTTCATTAGCAAATGATTGAATCTTATTAAATGAGTATTGAAAAGCTCCTAAACTGCATAAGCTATTGGAGACACTTAAAACATTCATATACACTGGGGAAACCATTCACTAGGATATGTAAGGTCTTAAAAAAAAAAAAAAAAGAATTTTTTTTTTTGAACTCCATGGAAAATGGGTGTTGGGGGTGGGGGAGGGGGTCAGTCATTGTATCCAGTCCCACCACAAGACTGAGAAAGCATGCATGGGGGTTGGGTTTTGAGAAAGGGGATAGAATTCATTAAAATTGAAAGTGGAGGATCACCTCTAACATTTAGTCTCTGTAGAATTTTTGCTTAAGAATACTACCAAAAGTTCATGATCATGAGTGCCCTCTCGATGGAATCTCATCATTGAAACAGAGCGTAAATTCCTTTCACTCGAATATTCAATCTGTACAACTGGATTAAGTAATCAGTATGAATAAAGCTCCTAGAAGTCTGTGTCCATCTTTAGCCCTCACCATGAATGTACACGGTACATTGTCATGGCTGTTACTAAACCAATTGTGTACTTATGGAACTAGCAAAATTAGGTTAGTCACACAGGTAGGAAAGGTGTCTGGAAGGACAGGAGGAACCTGCAATGCAAATCTCGACTTTCCTGGTATATTCCAGCTCTGTGGTCATCACTGAGAACAATGGATGGAAAAAGGTACTGATACATTTCATAGGAAAAAGAGCCAGCTGACCAGTGTCAGCTTTTGTATATTTGTTCCATTAAATCCCATAGCAAAAAGAAAAGAAAAAATAAAGGAGTAGGATAGAATGGTTCTAATTGAAGACTGGCTATAATTCTCCAAGATGTTTGTTGGTTTAAAGGCAAAATAATGCACCTGTTAAGTAAATTGAATTTGGGAAATTGGAAAATAATTCCTTCTTCTATCAAAGAAAAATCAAGCAGAGGTCTGGATTTGGCAAGAAGGCTGGAAATCAGTTTCTCTTCCCATGTATTACGTGGACACAACCAACTCAGCTTAATAACTAATCAGTAAATAATTATCATGAGTTCTCTTAGGTTGTCTCATAAAAGAAGTCTGAAGTAGGTAAGTTTATACTCAATAAAATCCATTTTTGTCACCTTGAGTTTTCCATTTTCTGTTAATTTTTTGTACCCTTTATCAATGTGTTGTTCTTAAGGACTCTAAAGAAATGGGGTAATAAATAAAAGCTGCATTTCTAGAGAAGCCTAAAAAAAATAGAATATTAATTTTTTAAAAAAAATTAAAACATTTGAAAAATGTAATTCACAGCATTAAGTAGACTGCAGAGGTCCTCCACGAGGGGACCCTGAAGAAGCATTGTTTAAACCCTCATAGTTGTTAGCAGTGCAAAACACACACTTACCAGACAAAAATCAACTAAAATGTTAATCTTGAAATAAATAACTAACATAGAAAATAAAATGAGGTCACTGTTCACTACTCCGTGGATCTTAAGAGTCTGCAGGAAACACAACGTGACAGAGCACAGCACAGGTGTCACTGAGAAGTTTGCCACATCTGAACACTGGGCGCATCGATCTGCAACTTGGAACTGGACGTCCGCTTAGACATGATCTGGTTTCCGGATTCAGAGTTCAATGACGACAACGATGGAAGTGATCTCTGAACTCTATGGGATGAATCGTCGGAGATGGGAATTCATTTGCTTTCAATGAATTATTTCTTTTATTTTTTTTTCCCAAAAAAAAAAAAAAAAGGAAAAAAGAAAGAAAATCCCAAAGCAAATTTTTGCTAGGGTTCTTTGAACTTGCCTTGGCTCTTCTACCTCATGGTTCAAGACCCTGAAAGAAGTATGTGGAATACCACAGGGTGACGTTAAAGGCCTGGAAAAGTAGCCTACCATGCCATTCTCCCCCACTCTCAAATAACACGTACTCAGATTTTTACGTTAGGGGGGACCAGGGAGTGGGAGGTATCACTATTCCTGGTAGTTATGGGTTTTAATAAATATTATTACTGCGATATCAGACTTCAATCTCACCAGAACTTCAAAAAACATTTTTTTTTTTGTCTTACGAAGGACTTGGGGGAAAAGAAAAAGGCTATCACTTGAAATTTTCTTTGCATTTTCCTGTAAATGAAAACATTTGTTAAAAAGTTCATCTATGAAAAGTTCTCACATATCTAAAAAAAAAATTCTTCTGTACACTTGTTCCCATGATACTGAAATTAATGGAAAATTAAAAAAAAAAAGAAAAAGCCAATGTAAGACAAAGGAAGGTAAATACTGTACACTTGCCGAGAAACCTCTTCCACCATAAGATTCACTGTTTTCCCAGTTCTGATCATAGAAGCCATTTCAATCTTGGAACTTGCCATAGTAAAGAAGCTACGAAAGGCTCAACTTGTTTGGCTGAGGGGCCATGGGCGCACCGAGGTGGTATTCAACACGCATGACTCAGCATCAAACCGCTGCACCCATCAGATCAGCTTCTAGGACCCCCACACGCGCACACACTTGCTCCGTGAACTGGAGTATCTATAATCCTACACGGATGTTTTATAAACTTGCGGTCTCACGTTAAAAAATAAGTGCATCAAGTATCTTTTGTACATTCAAGTCACTTTCTAAGGCAAATTGTCTACCGTATTTACTCCCAACCGCTTTGGTATTTGCTTGTTAATCGGGGTGGACTTGGGTGTTTCCGCATGCAGGTTAAGTGACTCCGAGTGGACTAACTGGGTGGACAAATGCTGGGAGCATGCCTTAGATCAATCTACTCGTGTGTCTGAAGAGTCTGAGAGTTCCGAATGGGGTTCAAACCACTCGCTCTTCCAGTCTGCGCTCTCTACATCATGTCGGTGCGCAGCCTTCAAACTGAAGGAGCTTAATTAAGGCGTGAAAAATCTCACATGCCCTCAGAACAAGTTCTGTTCCCTTCTTTGTTTCCTTTCGGCTAACTCGTTCTAGAAAATTGAGACCCTTTTTGATGCCTCAGACTGACACAAGTTGAAAACTTTGCCTATGTAGACTATAGAATACAGGCTGCGTGAGAAAACGCAGCCCTAAGTGCTGGTTATTCCCTCCTCCTTACCCCACACCTCGCTCTGTCTCCCTCTCTCTGGGTATCTCACCAGCACTCTCTACCATTACCTCTCCTTCTCTTGCATCCTTTTGCTTTCTCATTCTCCCTCTCTCCTGTGTTCTCTCTCATTGTGCGTGCGCGCGCTCTCTCTCTCTTTCTTTCTCTCTCTCTCTAAGACAAATGCCTCTACCTAGCGGAAGTCAGTTGGGTTTGCTAGTGCATGGTTTCCAAATGTTGAGCAGAGATGAACTGGGGTGGGTATTTTTGCAGTAACTTGAACCCTACTGTGGGAATACTGTTACTTCCCTTAGCAAATCAGCAAAAACTAAGAAATATTAGTGACTTGCATCACCATGACACAGTATAGCGTTTGGCAGGTAACAGTTCAGTGACTTATTTAGACGAATTGACTCTTTAGAAAAGGTGGCGTTTCAAATTGAAGAATTTCTGGAAACAAAGTTCAAATCCTGTGGTGTGGCTGGTCTTGGTTTTTTACAGTTCAATCTTGCATGCAGGGAAGGATTCATCTTGCATAACCACTGTGCTGCTGCTTGCTAAGACCATGATGTTGAGGTCCTGTTGTTTCTCGTGGGTCTCTTGGTACCATTCCCTCATCACTTCTGAGTCATGAGTAGGGATCAGGGTTACCTGCAGGGAGACAGAAAATAGTTGGTCAAGGGCAGAGCCAGAAACCAGAGGGGAAAAAATAGAACAATAATAAGGCTATGAGTCAGACCATTCAAAGGAGGGTGACGAGTGGGCAATTTCCTACTTTTTCTCCAATATGAAGGATTTTTCAACTTACATTTTCTAGGAATCAAAGCAGCAATGAATTAAGGTTTTCTGGGAGAGCTGAAGACGGGGACCAAAAAAGACCTCATGACCAGTCAATCAGTTCATCTACATTCACCATCAGGTGTTCAAATATTCAGTGTTAAGAGAAGAAGGGCTTCCGTGCAGGTGATATCACTTATATTTCCTATCACCCAGCTGAGCAATTTTGCATGAAAGATACTGTGTATTGAATCCAAGGAGCTTTAGTTATCATTGCTGCTCCATTGTGTGTAACTGATACTTCATCCTGAGATTAAAGATTTGTATCTTTGTGTGTGTGGCTGGGGGTGGTGGAGTGGCTGGCTCGTGGCTGGCTGGCTGGGTACTGGCTGGAATGGTAAAAATTCCATCTACTATTTATTAGGAGGCCACCAGGTGTTTCTCATGAGATGTAATATGCTTAACTAGCAAATAATTCTATTTAATATTATGCAAACAGTTTACTAGGTGACTGCAAAACCACGGGTAAAACTGATATAAGCAAAGATTCACAGCCAAAATAAGAGAGTGGTTCATAGCCCGTTTATGATGTTTGGGAGCTAGGAGGGGTCCTGTTGGGGACCATCCTCAGCAATGCTCCTGCGGGATTTCACATCGACAGGTGATTTTCTAAATGGCTGTATTTCTTGGTTTGGTCACATTCATGAAACACAAAGGAGAAAAGACAATTCCTTTGTAGCTCTCACATGGAAATATCATTTTGATTCATACATAAATATCCTTGGTATATTAGGGGGAAGGGCAAGGCATCTTGGGCCCGTTTTGTAGATAAGTGAATTATGCCTTAGGATGGTAAGGCTATGACTGTTGGTGGTGCCAGGAATAATATTCTAGACTTATCTTGTGTGTGTGAATCCACTTTGTCCTCAAGATATTTCACGTGTAAGAGAACCATGGGGTACCCCATGCGGATTCATAATCACACCGGTGGTTCTTTAAACATGTTTCCTTCCCTCTGCCTCTGGACACAGTTCCATGTGTGGTGTAGACACTGTCCCGGGGCTCTTACCTGCATGTTGCTGCCCCACTGGGCTTTCCCTTCCAACAAGGCATCCAGGACAGCCCGGCTGGGCTCCTCAGCAGCAGGGTCATTCCCACTCACCACGTAGTAGGATGACCTCACTCTCTTGAAAAACTCAACATCAACATTCTTACTATTGCTGTGATTGGGAATATAGCACAGGTCCAAATACACAGGGGGGCCTGGAGGCACAGCTGAGGGCTTGGAGGGCTTGGTGGTTCCCGGTCCTTTGGCAAATAAAGAGAAAAGCCAGGGTCACAGAAATGCAAAGAGACCCACTGGTCTGGTACTCCTTCCCTACTTATCCCCAAAAAGGTCCTGCAGGACATGCAGAGTGTACTGGGCATTTCCCTTTCTCTCTTGTAAAGGGCAACTGGAGAAAAGAGAACATGGCTGTTTACCATCTTAGCGGGAGAAACAAAGAATGGGATCGTTTCCCTCTGTGGACAACCCATTAGAAAGAAAAAAGAATTCCAAGGCCTTCCTAAACTATGGAACTAGAGAGCCATACTCCTCCTAAAAGAGCTGCCAACGTGCATCCTAATTTGAAAAGGGATCTAAGAAACATTTTTTTTTTTTGAAAGTCAGAAGGAAGACTCTGCGTGTGGTAAAAACCAGTGGAGCAACGTTAGCCATCCATGTTAGGATCTCCTGTGATAACAGTTCTGCCGATAGCAGAATATTATACCCCAACATTTGACTTAGCAAATGGCTCAGATATAAACTTCCTCTGACCTCCAAGGCCCCCAGAACTTGGCCTTGTTCATAAAGTGACGAAACACTGCATTCTGTCCTAGCACGGTGCTCTGGAAAGGCAGACATCTCTCCCGAGGCAAGCTGGCTACCAACCTTGGACGAGAAGATGGTTCGGAAAGGCACCTTTGGCTAACCACTCAAGACCTATCAGACCAGGAAAGGGGCATCTGGCCGCCGACATTCCCGGTCTAAATCAGAAAGCCCAGGCCAAGTCAAGATTCGGATTAACTCAGAACTTTCCTGGCACCTTGTCTGCTGAGTTGGCTTTCTGAGTTGTCCTGGCTTCAGGGTTTAAACTTTTTGGAACATTCTTAGAACTGGCATTCTAGGGCAGTGGTGCTCCAACCTAGCTGGGTAGTTAGCATCACCGAGCAAGCCTGATACTGATGCCCCAGTCCCACACCCCAGGGTCCAGCTTCACTGCTTTAAAAGCATCCCAAATAATGCTAATGTGCAGTCGGTTGAGACCCCTGCTGTAATGTCATTTAAAACATCAGCTGGATCCTACATACTTAATCCTCTTTCCTTTCTCCATAGGATAAAGGCTGTCACCACAGAGTCAAACCACCAGTGAATTCCACAACTGTCCAGTTTTACTTTTAGGAGTGGGGGAGTCACGAGAATCAGCCAAACTGCTCTTTGGATACACTAACTCATTTTAATGAATAACCAGCCATTTTAATGAATCTGAGCTACAAGGACTCAAAATGTCCATATTTGGGCCTACCAAACCAATTCTGACTGATCGCAGGAGTCCGTGAACTACAGTCCTAACAATTAAAAATGACCACGGCTTTGCCTGGTGCACTCCATGGCAACCATCAACACTGAATGAACGTTGCTCAGACATAGTAGAGAACTGACAGCCGTTGGCAAAGGCTGGTTTTAAAAATCACTTGATAATGCGGTTTTGTTGTTTTAGAAATCTATTGGAAAATTACCTTCAACGTAAATTCAAATTAACTCCTCTTTATTTGTTTCTTGGCCTTAAAATTAATCTCTTTAAAGGACACCAAAAGAAGAGAAAAATGTCTTAAAAACCCCCATTATGTGGGCTAGAGTGGCTCTATTTGGCAAGTTTGGTAGCAAATTTCAGTTGGTTTTTATCTGTTTGAAAGGATTTCATGTTTTCTCCCAAGTGCGGGTCAGTTGCCAACTCTTTCAGACCAAGAGATTCATTATCTGGTGGTTTTCCATTAATTCTAAGCGTGAACAAAATCAGTTTGTTTTCTGCATGCACGTACAAAGGAAATGTGATGAGAACGCAGGCTGGAAATTGATCTTCCATGTTGCTCAAAGTAAGACTTTGCAGCTATAAGTGATAGTTCCTAAAATGCACTGAATTTGAGAGTCCCAAGTTTCATCAATCAGATTTTTCCCCAAATAAATGAGAAATGTTATTCAAATTATTTTTTGCTGTACATGTTTGGGTCAATTAATATTACTCTGTGAACTGAGGTCCGAAATCCCTAATTGACTACTTAAAGCAAATAAAATATATTAATGGAAATCCCTGTGATTGGTTTGAAGCAAAGAAATAAAGCCGGGCCATTAGAAACTTGTTCCATCAAAAACCCAAGTCATTGCTGAGAACCTAATGAATAAGGGAATTAGGACCAAAACAGAAATGATCAGAAGTCAGGGATATCTCCTCCTAAGTGAATTTCAACCCGAAATAAAGGGGGGGGGGGAATAAGAAGAGCCTTTGACGCTTTTCTCTCAATTTGAACTGGGGACTGGTCAACTGAAATTATGATAGTCATTGGCCAATAAGAAAACAGAGCACTGCCTTTAATGTGGATGTAGCTCTAGCATGGCAAGTTGTTGTTTTTTTTTTTTAAATTTTTCTGATTAATTTTAAATGTTATAACTTCAAATTTGAAAATGTTATAATTTTACTTTAAAAATTTTTTTATAAAAAACTCGAATCTAAATCTTGGGCCTACACTGGTCACACCAAGCTTGGCTTGGCACTCTGGTTCTCCCTAAGCCTTTGGGAGCTCCCAGGCTGTCACCTTGGCTTGGTTCTGAGGCCAGGGTGCCTGACGCTAGCGCCAACACAGTCCTCCAGAGGAGCCTGGAACACACATCCTTGGTTCTGAAGGTTTAGAACAAGGCTGTGGTTGCTGTGTTGCAGGATGGAGCAAAGCCAGGAAACCGTGCCTGGTGAACCCCAGCTGCTCCGGGCCACATGCCGCACCAGCCTCAAGCCTACGTCTACGCCAGGCTGAGATCCACGCCTTCGGCAGAAGAGAATAGTTAAAGGGACGGGACTGTGGTACTCTCTCAGAGGCTCCAGGCAAAGTGGAATAGTTGTGGCCCACATCGGGGTGTCGGCCCTTCTACCTACCTGCAGCTGCAGTCTTTACCGATTTGGATGTGGAGGCATTGGCGGCATTCTTGGTGTCCTTGTCTTTCTCCTCCCCACGTGCAGCTTTGACCTCAGGAGTGGTAGTGGTTTTTGTTGCCTTTTCCACGGATTCCTTCTTCTTAGGAGAAGCCACTCTGGACACCTTATCTGAGGATTCTTTCAAGCCCCCTGGTTTGGGGGATGCTGCAGAGGGCTTAGACTTCCCATCACCCTTTTTGACAGGTGACGACGACTTGGTCTTTGTACCCGGCTTTTTGGTTTTGGTCTTCTCTTTCAGGTCTTTCTTCAGGGCTTTGCCCAGGTTCTGCTCAATAGCCAAGGCCTCCGGGTCCATCATGGACACGTCAGGGTGGCGTGGAGAAGGGCTTCGGTCCTGCATGGGGGCAGGAGGTGGGTCCATGTGTTTGTATGTGACGGTTTTGTCTGTGGGGATGGTTTCGGATTCATCTTCAGAGTCGATATTTGCATCTGCCGTGATGGAAGGGCACTCTTCGGTCTCCGGGGGGACATCAGAATCGGTCTGGGACGGAGCCGACTCGCTGACTGAGGTGGGAGGGGTTTCGTCACACTGTCGCCCCTGTGGCTTTCCTCCTGGAGGTGGTGGGGCACCCCCTGCTTGGGTGAGGGGCTTCTCGGATTCTTCAGTTGGCTCCTCACTGGCAAACCACTCGAGAGGATTGGGATTAATGAAGGAGGGCGAAAGTTCTGTCTTGGGATGCTTGTATTCACAGGAGGACACGAGGCATAAGTCGACATCCTGGCGGGCCTCTGAGGGGGACTTCTTTTCTGCAGTGTAGCACTGGTCTGAAGTCTCATAGGAATACGTCGCCGCTTGGGGGGTTCTGGTGATCTTCTCCACCGTCTCGTAACAGTACGTGGAAGCATCAGGGGCTCGTGTAGCTGTCGTAGACGCCTCATAGGAGTAGCTCTCGGGCTCAGGGTAACTGGCAATCTTCTCAGTGGTCTTGTAAGAGTAGCCGGAATCCCCAAGTGCGTGGCCAACATCTTCAGAGTCATCGTAGCCATTGCTGATGTCATCCAGGAGCCTCCTAGACCTCTCAGTCTTTTCATAGCTGAAACCACTCACTTCAGGGGTCCTCATGGTCTTCTCACTTGTTTCATAGCTGTACTCCGCCTCTTCAGGGGTCCGGGTGGTCTTCTCGGCAACGTCATAGGCATAGCCACCATCTTCAGGAGTCTTGGTGGTCTTCTCAGCGGTCTCGTAAGGGTAGCTGCTGTCACACGGCGATTTTGTGGTTCTCTCTGTCTTCTCATAGTAATAGTCACTCACGTCTGGGGCCCGGGTGGCTTTCTCATAAGACTCATAGTCGTAAACTTCTTCATCTGGGGACCTGGTTGTCTTCTCGGGCTTTTGATAGGCATAGCTGAAGTCACCAGGCGTTTTCCCTCCACTGTCCTTCTCCACACCGGACAAGGTCAGATCTCTGTTCAAGGCTAGCTGGTGTTGCATCGTATCGAATAACATCGAGGCACGGAAGCCGTAGGGCTCTGCGGATGCGGCATCCATCGGTGGAGGAGAGGAAGTGTGGCAAACTGCTATGTTCTCTTTGACGGCAGAGGTAGAATCTGAAAAGCTGGGTGAATACAAAGGAGAGGACTCTCTTGGGGTCAGTGGAGAGATATCAGATTTTGGTGAGAGCTTCTCTCCTTCTAGACTTTGCACTTTTTCTGAGGTGAGTGAGGCATATAAGGATATATCTCTGGGAGGAACGACATCGGATAGGGTGTCTTCTTGGAGAGGAGACGCTATCTGAGAGGGGGTGTGTGCTGAAGAGGTGGACGGGGAGGCCTCAACCTGAGACACTGAGATGAGCTCCGAAAGGTCATTGTCTTGGGTGTAGGAGGGCTCCTCCATCGGTGGTATCTTATGTGATAAACTCGAGTCCTGCATGTCAGAAGGACTGTAATCCACTTCGGTTGGCCCATTTTCAGTGATGTGAAGCATACCTGCACCCACTGTAGGGTGATCTGGGGACTGTCGACTAAAGTCCATAGCCAGGGAGTGCTCAGGGGACTCCTGGCCAAATTCAATAGACATTGAGGACTGTTCCGACCTGTGATCTTGGACTGGTGTCCTGGATTTGGCGGTTTTAGGGGAGAAATCCGGTGGAGAAATTGACATTGGTCTTGGACATTCCTCTTTAGATGGAGACATCTCTGTCTCCTGGAAAGTAGTCGGCGTTTGCACAACAGACACTGAAAGGGAGTCATCAACCTCTGTGGAATGTGGGGAGCCAACCTCGGCGTGCAGAGAAGGGGACACGTCATCTGTGGTGGGCTCTGGAAACGAGCTAGTAGCCACGGAGGCTGTGGAGACCGAGGCCACGCCCTCCATGTGAGAATACGTATCCTCTGCCACACCCTCATCCACCGGCGTAGCTGACTTGTCGGAGACCGTGCCTTCAGAAATGGACATCTTCGTGTCTTCCTTAAAAGATCCAAACTGGCTGACATCTATCTGTGTAGGAGACACCTCTCCCCCTAACTTCCTTTCATCCAAAGCCAGTCCAGATTGCGAACTCGTGACGTCGACATCGTCGGTTTTCTTTTCTTGACCAAAGTCTTCCTTTATCGGTATAAAGTCTGTGCTTTTCCTTTCCTCTTTGTCTTGGAAAAGACCAGTAGAAGTCATGTCAGAAACTGGACTTATTTCATCAGCAAAGCCTTGTTTTCCATCCTTTCCCTCAAAGGGGCTCTCAGCGCCTCTGCCAGAAGCCTGGTCATCGGCACTCAGAAAGCCTTCGTAGGCAGATTCGGATCCAATGAGGGGAGGGCTCCGTAAGGGAGACAAAACTTTTTCAATAGGAGATTCCGAGTCGGGCACAGGCTCATCCATGGGGCTTATGGAAGCCCTTTCATTCTCATCTTTGGCATCACTGAATTCAAAACTCACGGGAACTGCTTGTGGCTTTTCAATTACCTCTGTGGGGAGGTGCCCAGGTTTCTCTTCAGTGGGAGATTGGTAGTAAGGTGTATGGCCAGCACTGCCGGTTGCAGACTGAGACGGAGACACCACCTCCAGGGTCTTCTCCTCGGGACTAGCACAATGCTCTTCGACTACTTGGGTCACCTCGGGAGACACGGGGGCTGCTTCCGCCTCTGCGGAGACCTGGATCTCATTGGGGGTCAGAGAAAAGTTCACGCTGCGTTCACCCAGTGGGGTCTTTTCTACGGGTGATGGAGGAGATGGACTTGGGGACGGGCTCTTGGGTGGACTAAGTTTTTCTTCTGAAACTGCTGAGATGGTGTCTCTGATCGCCAGCGTGGCACCGGCCTTCAGGTCTTTCTCGTCGGCGCAGTAAGCATCCCGCAGGGCGGACTTGCTAAACTTGTCCTCCTCCATAGATGACGGTGGGGAGATGGTAGAGGCTGATGCGTTGTAGTCCTTCCCATCCGTGGCATCGGTTTTCGACCCTTCAGATAATCCGTTGAGGGACGCGACAGCGGGTTTGCAGTATTCCTGAGAATACAGCGAGGACTCGTATTTGGTGATGTTTACAAATTCTTGAGACGGGGACTCCGTCTCCTCGTTGTTGATTTCATCGCTCATCACGTCCCGAGGAGTAGACATCTCGTCCATCGGGGTGGGCTCACTGGAAATCTCGATGGTAGACTGAGTGTAGCCGGAGGTGGCAGTGAACTCTTCAGGCTGATCTTCTCGGTTCTCCTCATCAGAAGCGGTGGCCTCGCTCTCCGAGCCGCCAGGTAGAGTCTCATCGTGAATTGAGGATGCGGGTTCTCGGGCAGGCGACTGGGCTCCCGGTTGCTTGATGGCCGAGGCGAGGAACCCATACTGGTCCTCGACACCGCTCGCCTCCGCGGCCTTGTCCACCACGGCCATCACGTAATCTTCAGCCTCCGCTTTTTCCGGCTCGTATTCTTCTTCTCTGGCATCCTCAGCTCTGTCCTCCTCCTCACCCTCCTCCTCCGATTGTTCGGCTTCTCCTTTCTCCACTGCCTCGTCCATGTCTTCTTCCGCTCGGTCGTCTCCGCTGGCCAGAGACTCCCTCTTCTCCTTGACGTGCACATCGGCCTCAGCCTTGGCACTTTCCTCCTCCTCGGTGAGGCTGTGCTTGGAGGCGCTCACGCACACGGTTTCTTCCACGTCCTCTTCCGGCTCCTCGGCCTCCTCGGTCTCGGCCTTCTCTTCATAGTCTCCGGTCTCTGAGGATTCCTCAAAGCCCGCTCCTTCGTCTTCAAACTTTTCAGTGTCCTCCACCCCCTGCTTCTCGACTGGCTCCAGCTCCTCGGGGGTCTGTTCACACTCGCCCTCGCCTTCGGTGGTGGTGATTCCCTCGTCGGGAGACTCGGCGGGCCCTTTGATGACTTCGGTCTCTTTCTGGAGGACATAGGCTTCGACGGGCTCAGCGTCCTTCAGCTTCTCCTCGTCCTCGATCAGCTCCAGCTGAGGCTTCATGTCTTTCGCTACGTCGACCTCTTCGGCCTTTAACTCTTCAAAGTCCTTGGTCAGATCCTCAGGGGAGGACATGAGGGACCTCTCGGCCTCGAGCTCTTTGGCCGGGCCGGCGCCTGCTGCTCCAGCTGCTGCCACGGCCGCAGCGCCAGCCACCGAGCCAAGGGCGGCGGCCGCAGCTTCTGCCGTCTTGCCCTCCTTCTTGACGACCTTAACCTTCCCCTTCTCCTTTGGCTTCCCAGCAGCAACAGACTCTTTTTTGACCGCCTCCTCCTTCTTGGGTACTTTTGGTTTTAATGCAGTTGGTTTTTTGGCTTCAGAGAGAGGAGTAGTTGATTTCTTTGTGTCTTTAGGAAGTTTCTTAATTTCCTTTTTGGGTTCCTTTTCTTCTTTTTTAATCTCCTTCTTCTCCTCCTTCTTAACCTCCTTCTTGGCTTCCTTCAGTGGGGTTTCTTTCTTAACCTCTTTCTTGGGTTCTTTTTTCTCTTCTTTCTTGACTTCTTTTTTCACTTCCTTTTTCACCTCTTCCTTTTTTGGTTTTTCTTCCTTCTTGATGGGTGTTTTGTCCTCCTTTTTAGCCACTTCTTTCTTTGGCTTTTCCTTCTCCTCTTTCTTTTCCTCAGATTTGGCCTTTGTTTCCTTTTTCACTGTCTTCTCCTTGGTGACTTTGGGTTTGACGTCTGTAGTGGGCTTTTCGGCCACCTCAGCCTTCACGGGAGGCAGCTCTTCTTTTTCTTTGCTGGGTACCTCCTTCTCGGTCACTGGGGGTTTGGTCTCTGTTTTTATCGGCTTGTCTTTTTTCACCGTTACCTTTTCTTTGCTTTCAACTTTGGGCGACTTTTCCACATGATTAGCTTTGGTGACTTCAGGGGTTTCCTCTTTAGACTCCTTGCGTACAGATTTGCTTGGCAGTGGTTTTGCGGCTGGCTTCAGACTTTCTCGGCTGTCTGCTCTCTGTTTCAGCTTCACCTGTTTCACGGCTGGAGCTGCCACCTGGCCAGTTAGGTCCTTCTGGGTGGCCAGCGGCTGTTTCAGAAAGTCTAAATGTTTGAGCTTTTCCAGTCCTTCCAGGATATTGTATTGGGTGCTATTGCCAGGAAACAGGACTCGAATGATTTTCTCTGCAGGGTTTGCCGGATGCCACACGATCAAAGAGGAGACTGAAGTTAGGTAGGAAATTGGGATATCTATTTCTTGACCATTAGGCAGGATTAGTTCAGCCTTGTCTTTGTTGGTACCAGTCCACTGCTGCATAAAATACTGCATTTCCTTGCTGCTCTTGACTGGGTTAAGGACATACATCTCCAGTTTACCAACTCCCATTTTTTGGAAAAGAATGACAGGATCGATGGTATTGCCTACACTTCTGAAAAGAGGTTCTGGCTTCATGGACAACTTATTTAGGTACTGGAGAGTGAAGCAAGCTTCCTCTATGCTTCTCTTCATCTTGATGTTTGGCTCTGGATTTTTCAGATTTTCAGGTACATTGAGAAATACAACTCCTAAGTCAGGGGAGATGAGGTTTTTCATCCAGTCACTATTTGTGGTGGAGCCCTGGGACTGTTCTTCCTCGAGCTCTGCAATCTTCCGCTGTAGCATGCTGTTTATTCCAGGCAAATTGTCATCCCCAATGTGGGTGAGTAGGATGGAGTCCACTCGGTCCAAGTGTCGGATGAGCTTCCAGAAGCAGGATTTCCTTTCGGATCCTCCATTGATGAGCATATTGAATCCATTCACGGCAAACAATGCAGAATCACCCCTCCCTCCTGGGAAAATGTAACAACACGGCTTGGAGAGCTTTAGAAATCCCCCCGATGTTGGAGGTTCTAGGATATCAAAGGGAGATGGGACTTCCACTGATTCTGAGAGATACTCGGTAAACTCGGAAAGTCCTTCCATTTCCGGCAATATTGAAGCTGAGTTGAGTTTAATGTTGATGAAGTCTTGGAGATTGTGTCTGTCGAGATTGGAGTTCTTCCAATCCCCTTCTTCAGGACAGAACAGGGTTAAGCTGGCTTTGTTGGCAGGATGGGTGGTGCTCAGTAATTCCCCAATCTGGGATTTAAAAAAAACAGTAATAAGGGAAGAAAGAAAAGTTTTAAGTGACTGTCATCACCGATCCATTACTACACATCACAGGGTCAATGTGTGCACAAGGGCTGTCTTTAGAGAAGCTAGCTGGGTAAATGCAGAAATATTTCCATTGTGGTAGGTGATCAGCCTCCATCCTGACCTCTCCCACTACTCCCTTCTGCCTCAGCCACCACTCCCCAACCACCAGCACCTCCTTGGGGACCCCTCCAGCCTGCGTCCCTGCCCAGCAGGGCAACTCCACACCCCTGCTCCAGTTTGAGGGCCAGTGACCATCTGAATGAGCCACAGTGGTTATGAAGTACTCTGGATAGCACCACTAGGTGCCTGCCATGCAAAAACGGCCTTTAAACAATCACAGAGGAGGTGCCCATGTGAGTCATTTCACCAGTTTATAAAATGTTTTCTTTTATTCCACTAGGCTTGACACACTAAAGGAGTTTAGATGCAGTGTACTAGTTGTTGACCACTTTTAGAATTTGGTGGATACAAAATAAAAAAGTTTGATGTGTTTTTCTTCCCCCAGGAGACAGGAAGTTCTAGATTGCAAATCACTACAAAAAAAACTACCGGTTCTGGCATCTTTAAAACACCAGTGAATCATTCGGTGGATTCTCTGCAAACCCATATACTTTGATTAAAGTCATGATGATTCAAACAAATGGATAATTTATCATGTGAGCAAGTGGCCATATTTGTCCCTTATTAGCCCATGTTTAAATCCACAGTGAGACATTCTACTTTCTCACACCTCCTGCTTTTCTCAGAGCAACCTGGGTGTGAGTAGCTAAGATCAAACTCGACTCAAAACTTTTCCAACGCATAGGATGGGACCATAGGATGGGAAGGCAGAGGAGCAAATCATGATCAAAACAGAGACCACAGTTTAATGAAAATGCTATCTTCTTTCTCACTGTGCATGATGGCCATATGTTAAATGGTCTTGGCTTACTACATAGTGAGGGAGAATCATGTCATCAACTCCAGTCTCCTGCCAGTTGCAGCACAGCTCATAAATCAGCCCAGAGTTCCAGTGAAAAGAGCTCTGCGTCTTTGATGGTTAACAGGGAAAGGGAAAGCAAAGACTTCGCTTGGCCCAGGCATCCCCAAGCCAGCAGGTCTGAACTCTGACCTTCCTGTGTTAGAGTGGTTTCCTCTGTCTCACACAACCTCCTAGACACTAACATCCCGAGGCGACTAGTGTGCATATGTGTAGGGGGGTAATTTATAGAATCTGGGTATTCCTACATTAGATTGCAGTAACATAGCCACTTGTGCTTTGTTAGTCTATCTGTCCTACATTTTGTTTGAAGGGTCACAAAAGAGCAAAATAATAAATCTTTGACTTTGCTGTTTTCCCCCGACTTGACAATTTTCTATAAAAGGGAGAAGAATCAACTGTTTCGGAAGGTAAGACAACTGAAAAAGCACGTCTCGGGGGAGCCTCTGCTCAGATTATCTGCTGAGCAAACAGGAGCACCAGATAAGGTCTGTCATCCAATAATTAGCACAGACCCTCATCACCCGTACTGTAGCACAATTAGGGTTCTCTCCATCCTTATTTTCATACAGAGTACGTGCACACTATCCATGCTTTATAATACATCTTAGGGGAGGAGAAATCTAGGAAAACCCAAAATGCTGTCTTTAATAATGAAATTTTAAAATTTAGTTCATTTCAGTTTTTAAAATTCCACCCTGAGGGGTGTGGCAGCTAAGGGTATGATCCAGCTATGTGTAGAGGGTATTGAAACACCAAGTTCAAAGAGAAGGTAAAAAATAAATAAATAAATAAATAAATAAATAAATAAATAAATAAATAAATAAATAAATAAAATAAAAAAATAAAAAAAAATTCCTTGGGAATACCTCCCTAACTTTCCATCTTTTCATTTCCAGCTGGGAAGTTCCTATGCAACGAAGGTAATGTGGCCCCAAAAGAAAGCAAGTTTGCACAGAATTTTGAGGAAGTCAAGGGTACTAAAAAACAGCAGAGAGCCTGATGAATAGAAAACCATGGAATATAAGGGAAAGTGGAGAAGAAAGTCAGCACACGTTCCTTTTGGAAAAGGAAAATCTGGTCTCTCTGGAGAAGCAGCAGCATACTGTGCACGATGAAGCAGAGAGCAGAGCTAGAGAGAGGCCTTCGGGAAGGAGACAGATGGACTAGGAGGCACAACCGCCACAGTCTTGGAGCTACACCATGGAAACAGAGTCCCCGCTTCCCCCCATTCCCCGAGCCAGCTTCCAGGCCGGTGTACCCACATGCACGCTGGGATGAGCGCCTCAGGCCAAAGACTACGTCCTAAGAGAGCCCACTCAATCCACACTTATGCAATGCACAGATGAGAGCAATAAGGAGGAGCCAGCAATGTTAGCAGGGGCCGGGAAACTCGTAAATCTCAGACTTGGAGACAGAGCCTTCCTCTAAAAGAGTGTGGAAGCTGTCATCATAGTAAATGGTAGTTAGCATAGCCCATTGTAGTAGAAGTTCCTCAACGGGAGGAAACACACCGTCTGTATCTCTGGATCGTTACGTGTGTTTCCCTGATACACCATCAGCTCCAGAGATGTTCATTAAACTGCACTGACACTGGCCACTTTGGTAGGTCCTGTCCTCCTGGGGTGGCTGCTCTGACCATGAACCTGTCAGTGCTTCTCAAGCACACGGATTGCTACCCTTCCCTTGTTCTTACGAATACAGATGAGACACATGACCGGAAGAACTATCGCCTGGGGGCAAAGACAGTCTTTTTTGTTAAATGTTAATGTCAAAATTCTAATTAAATGCAGGCATACTGGAAGAGGAAGGAAGATATGGAGAATAAATGACTTTACTGCAGATAATGAAATAAGATTTGAATTTCTAAACCACAGCCTACTCTAACTAGATTACCTTTTTGATTAGGTTACTTGCTTGAGCAATGAGGAAATACAGTGGACAATGTATCTCTGGGTTTTAGCAAGACATTTAACAAGATCTCTGAATGGGGCGATAGCAGAATTAGGTGGATTTGTAGCCAGTCATATAAATCCCACTGCTTAGCGTCAACCTGGACGGAAGTCTGCGATGGGATGCCTCAGGGCTCATGTGTGTCCTGTCGAGCACCGACTTGGATAAAAAAATGGTAGAGACAGGCTTATCAAATCTGTGGGTGGCATGAAAATGGGAGGGATAGCAAAATGTGGGATGGAAGCATTAAAACATTCACGGGGGCCCTTGACATTGGGATGATGACGGCTGAGTCAACTCTAACAGGATGGCACACCAAAGGGACACATGTAAGGGCCACTAAACCAGCGGGAGGGATAATGCAAAGGATTGGGAGATGCTGGCTTAACAGCAATATGCAGGGGGAAGACAGGGATTTTAGATGACAGTCAAATGGATTTATCATAAAGCTAAAGAAGCTTAAACTTCAAGGCTCCTCACTGGCAGGGTCCCCTCCCAAAGCCCTGTACTGAATCATTTTGTTTTCTTTTTCTGAAAGTGAGCCCCCGATTTATATAAATTACAGCACTCCCCCAAGCTGGCATCCCCTCCCCACTGACATTTAATTATGGATGTTGATGGTCAAAAGTTACTTTCAGACCTACTTATTAGTAGGTTGTATTGAAAACTACAGGAGTCCCTGCCACAGCATCCTAACCTGGTTAGAGACCCCTGGAGCATGGTGTTCGGTAGGAGTCATGACATTTGAAAGAAACTAGACCCAAACCAACCAACCAAACTGAAATTGCTGGCTCCTTTTCCTTGGCCATGAACCTCTAAATGCTAGACCTGAGCCCCTTGCTCTTCGAATACACTTCTCCCCGTAGATCACTTCATGTGTTTTTTAACATGCTGACGGCTTCCATACGTCTCCAGCCCAGCTGTTCGTTCCCTGAGCCCCTGACTCATGCATCTAATTGTCAGATGAGGCCAAGGCCCTAAAACATGACCAAGACAACTCATGATTTTCCCCCATCCCTTTCCTGCCAACAGGTTTGAAGGACAGTGACCAGAGAACCTAAGAAACGTTGACTATTATCTTCTTTTATGAAGAACAGTGTGCAGAACTGAAAATAATTGATCCGAAGGGAAAAAAACAACAACTGGCAGTGTTGGTGAAGGGTGTCTGAGATATCAAGTGGAAAAGGGAGCATATTCCTTCCTTAAAGATACAAAATGAGACACATAAGGAAAAAAACTCTCTTCGAGAGAGACTGAAAAATGTCCCAGGAGATGTGACTTCACTGTCCTCAGGTTTCAAGAAGGAATGGCTTAGCCAGATGACTCTTCTAGCTGTAAGTTCTGGTTTTGTAGTTGACCTCCGATGACAAAGATTCCTACAACCCGAAGCTCAAAATGCACTGGTAATTGTTATTTTTCAGTCCATTTATTTTTAGCTCTTTTTTTTTTTTAAATGCATCATTTTTGTGTTTCCTAAATGGTATTTCTGGTTTCTCTGGAACGACTAGCAGATATCAAGGACTGGATAAAAGGAGCAAAACTAAATACCAATGACCTTAAAGGTCCCTTTGTTCCTGAGTCATTCTGTACTCAAACCCTTTCTCCAAGGCCACACACCGTAGGCAATGGCTCTAAAGGGCTAGCGACCATGGTCTAGACCAGTGACTTCTAGTCCTGTGGGCTGAACTCTAGAGGCCTTGGGGGTAGGCAGATGACAAACTCTGGAGAAAGAGGGACAAAAGCCCTCGTTTTGAAGTGGTAAAGATGGCACCAGCCATGAGTGCGCCCTGGGGTCCCTTCCTGGGTGGGGTGGGGGGTGGGCAGGGCTGTCTGCCTCAGGCCCCAGCTGACATCACACCTTCTGAAAGTAGGGGCTTTAAACACTAAGTGAGTTGTTCCTTTTCACTGTTTTTCATTCCCCCCTCCCCCAGGTGGGTGGAGAGTGAAAGGTTGTTAAGTCACCTGGCCCAGAGTTTGAGTTTTCGAGAAGCCTTCAGGCAAGGCAAACAAAGCCGGGAGGTTTATTTACAGCTCTGGCCGGTGATGACAGGTACCCAGAGACTTTTCTGTGAAACCCAGGGCTAAGGAAGCTTAGATGCAGAAAGACAGATGGCCTTTTGCAACACGGGAGACTGAGAGGCCACCAACTCAGTTAAGTTCTCAGGAAGACGGCTTCAAGTGGAAAGTGGAGACTCCTCCTGGGCACGCATCCCTAAACCCCTCCATGTAGAAACCTGTCATCCATCCACCGTGGGTAGACGGGCCCGACCCCTAAGCTGATGGCCCCGAAAGGCCTAACTACCACACGAACAAAATGAAAGAGGCATGTTGTTTTCAAAAGAGAACTTCCCCCGCCAGGATACACCCTCAAGCAGAGATCACCAAATTCAACCCTTCAGTCTGATTTTACCAAATACCACTGATGCCACATGATATTCAACACCTCACATGCATCATCTTCGAATAAGATCTGTTCATTAGAAATACTAATGACCCAGGTTCAATCCAGCTACTTTAACCGTCTTGTTCTTGGGGCATGGATGTGCCCCATTTGGCTACATGCCTTCCTTTCTTGAGCCTTCTGTTTGTTGGGCTGCTCAAGCAGCCCAAGTTCAAACACCGGGACCAGGCATTAAAAAGTAAGAGCAAGCAGACCAGGAAAAGTACGTACAAATGATGAAGGACATGGGGGCAGGGAGATCCTACCTAAAGATGAAGAAATCTTCAGAGTATTCTTTCAGAAAAGGAGACCCCTGGGTTTTCTTTTGGGTTCTATCATCCCAAGTTTCTTTATTATTTTTGCCATCTGTGCAATACGGACTGTTCCAGTCCCCTCCACCTCATCCCCAGCACATTAAGAATGGCTCCAATTCATTACGGATGGGTGCCCCGAATCCTTTTGGTGCTCAGTCGTAGAACTACCAAATGTTGGATCATGCAGCTCTGCGTATTTCAAAGGACGTTTGACATCCCCTCCCCTCCAGCTCCATCCCCCGCTTTCAAAGTGGAGCCTAAGGCCACAACCAGAACCAAGCAACTGTGAAGCTTAGAGAGCCCACCTCTTGATCGGTGAAAATCTCTATGAAGTTCTGGAAGGAGAAAGAGCCGGACTGGAGAATGAGCTCTCCGGTATTCTCAAAGCACTGTCCGGTGAGCACGAGCAGCTTGTGTCGGGCAGCGTCCGTGATCATCAAGCGCACCTGAAACAAAGCACAGGGAGCAGGACGTGAGCCACACGCCCCCCCACCCGCCACCCCACGCTTCGTGCAGGGCTGGCCCTTGTCGGGCTCCACATCCGTTGCCCACCGAACCCATCCGTCCCCCCCCCCCGGGGAGGCGGACAGAGCCAAGGCTGTGGTCATGCAGTCAGCTGGCCCACAAACGCCACGTTCCATGTTCACGACAACCAAGCCACGAGTGGGGCCTGACGTCCTCCTAGATTCCTCGTCCTTCTCACAGCAGCCTGCACCGTTGAGTCACTGGCTCCACAGCCATGTCCGCTAGCAGCCCGCGGTCTGTGAGGCTCAGGGAGGTCCCACAGGCTGAGTCACCAAGCGCAGCCCCCCCACCCCCCGGCTGCTGCCCCTGGAAGCAGAGGTTTCCACAAGGGTCCCCGGCCAGCCCCTCCCTCGCAGGACCCCTTTCCTTCCACGCCACCCAGCAAACTCGCAGCTCCAAACACCATCCCCAGTAGGATCAGCAAGGTGCCTGCCACTGAACACGAACAAAGGGCTCCCCCTAAAAGGGAATCTTTTTTTTTTTTCTCCAAATGAGAATCTTTTAAATAGAAAGGTTTTGTAAATGGTTTGCACGAAAGGACTCTCTGTTCTTTGAGTGGCAGGAAGCCAGCCTGTCCTTCAGCAGAAACGCTGCTCCAAGCACCAAGGTACTGGTTCTGAGCACAGCTCGGCTCAGCACAGATCCACTGCCAGGCATCATGCTGACACCAAGGGAGGGGGACAAAAGTAAACAGGACATGACGCATGGCACCCAAGGACCCCAAGTTCCAGTCCAGGAAGCACCTGGCCCCAAGAGTCCCATCTGCTCCACAAGCAAGCCTGCATTCCTTGAGGAAATCCTTTATTTTTCCTTTCCCATTTCAAGTTGTCTTTACTTTCTGATTCTGTGAATTAGACCCCCGTTGGCCTCAACCTTGCGCCTTCATGGATTATCAAAGAGGCCCTGGTGACCTGGAGCCGATGGAGGTAGGATCACGACACGCTCCGTAATGATCGCCAGGAAGTGGAAGCAACCCACTCTCCATCAACCGATACATGAATAAACAAAATATGGTGCATCCACATCATGAAATAGTACTCGGTGGTAAAAAAGGAATGGCGTACAGATGGAGGCCACCGTGTGGACAACTCTTGAAAACATTATGCAGAATGGAGGAAAGCCAGACACAAAAGCCACCTCCCATGTGATTCCATCATCCAGGGTACTCGGAAGGGCCAAACCCACAGGGGCACAAAATTGATTGGAAGTTGCCAGCAACTGGGAGGAATGGGGCGTGCTGGCTGACGGTCTCGGGGGTTGTAAGGGGTGGCGGACACGCTGTGGGACAGACAGTGATGATGGGCACGCGGCTTTGTGAGAATCCTAAGAACCGATGAATCCCATGCTTCAAAAGGTGCATTTTATGGTATGGGAATTAGAGCCGAATTTGCTGAAAGAGGTTCAGAGCAGGGGCGGCAGGGGAGATGGAGCTAACGGAGGCCCCGTGGGCGGTGGCCCTTCCGTGTGCACGAGGCACGGCATCCAGAAGGTGCTCAGCCTGATCCAGAGCTGGGCAGAGGGAGCGGCCGCACTTGCTCCCGCCTGGGGGCCCGGGGCTCTGGGACTCGGCCCAGTTCTTAGCCTACCATCCTCCCCGAGACCCCAGACATTCTGGGCAATAATTCCAAACGCCAGTGACGATACATGAAGAAGAGCCACAGGCGCGGGTTTCAGTGGTCACAGCCCCAGCCCCGTGGCGGGTGGGCCGAGGCGCTCCTCGGCACCCTGCGGGGCTGTCCTGATCCCCGCTCCACGGAGGGCAGAGGGTGGAGGGGGGCCCGAGGGCACAGGACAATACAGGACTTGCTGGAGGCCTCCAGCAGCCAGGACCGGTGGGGAGGGGGCGCAGAGGGCTGCGCAGCAAGCCATTCTCCAGGCTGCACCCAGCCCCGCACCCCCCCAGGCCCTGCGGGGAGATGGGCCCACCTTACCTCAGTGCTCACAGCCTCGTCCGAGGGGTTGATCAGGACCACGGTCTCCAGGACGTCACTTCGGTGATGAAGGATCTTTTGTCCTGCGGACACAGGGGACAGACCGCAAGGGAGCCCTTAGCTTTCCCCAGGGAACGTGCGCTCCCGCCCCCTGTTCTCAGGCCACCCCCCTGCCGTGGCTTTCAGCCGAGACGGGTCCTAGACGCGGCCTTTGTCATGGTAATGGGGAGGCGCCCCCGCCGCCCTTCCCGGGAGATTAATTAGGAGCCGCTGCTGAATGGCAGCCCGCCCCTGGGCTGTGGGGGACAGGCAGTGGTGGTGCCCCAAGGCCTCCCTGAAGGGGCGAGCTTGGGGGGGGGGTCCACAGAGCCCACGGGCCTGGGGAGGACGTGGACAGACTCCCCCCTTCGGCATGGGACCCAAGGTGTGTGGGGGTGTGCGTGGCCAGGAGAGGCCTGCTGCCCAGACGCGGCGGGGATGAGACCCGTGGAAGGGGACCGGAGGGGCCAGGAGAGCGAGGCACAGGGCAGCTGGCGTCCCTCAGAGCTCGAGCACGCCACGTGGCTGCTGCGTGGACTGAGCGCGGACTTGGGTGCCACGGGGGATGGGGCGCTGGGCCGCCCCTCCGAGGACCCACGGAGGCCGAGGGACGTGCGCCCCACCCAGAACGGGCCAGAGGGGTGGCTGGAGGGCGAGCGAGCAGCGGGGGGGCCGGCGGCTGGGGCAGGGGCTCTGCGCGGGGTCACGTCACCCGGCGAAAACCTAACTAGTGCCACCGAGTTGTGCGCGTGAAAATGGGTAAGGTGGCAAGTTTTGTGGGTGGTTTTTCTCAATTTCCTCAGAACTTAAAGCAAAGTGATGACAGGCCCGAAGGGCGGCCCAGCACCTCTGGCTGGGTGGCCGGGGACGCATGGACGGCACCGCAGGCCCAGCTGGGGCCGCACCAGGAAGGCCCCCGAGCACCCAGAAAGCGCATGCCGACCTAGCCGGCCACACCCACGAGCCCGTCCTCCCCGCTGTCCCATGTCGCCCACGAGCCAGCAGGTGCCCGCCGGAGATGGAAGCAGCCCCCGCGACACCTGAGCGGCGTCGAGCCCCCCACCTGTCAGCATGGACACGCCGGCCAGAGACCTCAGTGGGGGCGCTGTGGGGACGCAGAGGCCGCGAGGGGCGGGGGCCAGCTCCAGGGCCACACGGCCGGCACGGGTGTGGACCTGGCTGGGGGGGGGGGTGGGATGTGGCAGGGACGGCACCAGACCCACAGCGGCAGGGACGCGCTTACGAAGCAAGAAGCTAGAAGGCATCACAAGGCTGTTGGCAAAAAAGCAAAAAGCAAAAAAAAAAGAAGAAAAAAAAGGTCAAAGGTAGCAGCAAACCCACACAAGGGAGGGGACAGTAAGAGAAGGTGTGTGAGGTCTTACTCCGAATGCCTGGAAACCAGGAAAGCCGCAGACAGGACAAGGCTGCGTGGCCAGAGCAGGCGGAGCCCCGAGCTCCCAGCAGGATGCCCGCGCTGGGCCACAGAGGGCGCAGGCACCCCAAGAGTCACAGCTCCCGCCCACCGGGCTCGGCTCTCAGGCCCCACAGCCCAAGGCGAGCGCGCCCACACCCCGGACACGGACACGCGGCGGAGGGTGGCCCCGTTCTCCCGAAGGCCCCGGGGTGCCCCGCTCACTGCCGCTGCACCACGTCACAGCCGCGGGGCCCTCCTCCCCCACGGCCACCTGCAGACCCTGGTGGGCTCAGGGGTTCCACGGGTGCCGCTCCTTAGGCCCATGGCTGGAAATACCGGGAACAGGGACACGGACGGCCGGGCGCGCCGCTGCCGCAGCTCCTCCAACAAAAGCCTTTTTATAGGATTGGATTTAAATGAAGGAGGGGATTTAGGGGGGGTTGGGGGAGAGGAGCTTGAAGCCCTTGCCCCAGGCCAGCTGCTGGCAGAGGCCTTCCCTGGCTGCCCAGGCCTCCTGGCGCCCCGCCTGCCCCCAGCCAGCTCTCCGGGTCGCCCGACGCCTGCGAAGCCACATATTTGCGGAATGTCTCACGCCGGGCCGCTGGCCAGGCATTCTGAGGGAGAGGCCACCACCCTCGCCTGCAAAGGTCTCGTTCAGCTGCTTCAGAGGTTCCCAGGAAAGAAAGACACGGGGCTGCAGCCTGCCCGCCCCCCCCCCCCATGACCGCAGGAGGCCACCGGCACAGCCCCGCTCAGCCTCGGTCTGCGGGAAGCAAACGCAGGGGCTCGCAAACGGCGGGGTCACCGCTTTGATAAAAAAAAGTCCCCCCGCCCCCCCAAAAAAAAACAGAAGAGAAAAAGAAACCGCCCTTTGACGGCTTCCCCACAGAACTCGGGGCAGCAGGGAGGGCCCGACCCTGGGGCAAGAGGCAGGTGCACAGCGGACAGAACAGAGGCCTGTCACGCCCCAGCCCCGATGCTGCAGGTCTTTGAGGCCACAGACGTCCATCTGCGTCCTGCCGGAGGCTCGGAGGCCCGAGCTAGTAATGGCTGAAACGCGGGGAGGGGTTTCCAGTCGTGCCAAGCCTGATCGATCATCTGAATCCATGCGTCTTCCAGGATCGCGCGGTTTCGGGGCTCGCTGGCTCGCGGCCCCCCCGGGGACCCTGAAATCTCGGGAGGCCAAGGGTCTTTGCCAGGGGATGCTTCTGGGGCCGCCCCCCACGGAGCCAAATGGCCGTGTGCAGCACAGGCTCTGCCTGGGTTCTGAAGAAGCCGCCAGGACTTGATCCAGGGACACCCGCCACTGAGGCGTGGCCACCACCAACCCCTGTCAACCCTGGAACCTGCCGATCGCCCACAGCCGACCCTGCAGCCCACACACCGGCCACGGGAGCCCAGGTGGTGACATGATCACAGCGGGGCCCAGCCCAAGGGAGGGGGTGCTGGATGCAAGTCCAGGACGCGCTGGTGGACGGGGAGGCCCCAACGACACCCCTGGGCTGCGGGTCCCTGCAGACGCCCCGCAGGACGGCAGTGACTCCGTGGGTCTCAGGATGGACACCGCGTTCCCGCTCCCACGGGCAGCACCACTCGAACGTGCTACCTCCAGCTTCCCGCGCAGCATGCCCTAGACACGGGAAGAGAAGGGACGAGGGGAGCCTCCATGTCCGCTCAGGACGGGGTGCCGGCACCGCTAGAACACACGCCCCGGGGACCGGGAGGGGCAGTGGGGCCGAGGGCTCCCCGGCCCCTCCACCGCGGCCCGGCCACACCTGCCCACCCCTCCGGCCCCCTCCCCAGCTGAAAACCAGACCCGATTCTTGACGGAAACGGAATCTGATCATCGTGATCAGCCCCACTAAAAAGTCCGATGCGAGGGAGCAGAAACTTGGAGAGGGTTAAAGAGGACTCTGGAGTTAGAGGCTTGGGATAAGGGACTGGGATTACTGGGATAAAAGCGAGGGCTGGAGGTGAAGCAAAGGCCACAGGCACAGACTGTTGTGGTTGGAGGGAGAATAGAAAGGAGGGAGGGAGGGCAGCGGGCAGGGAGGGAGGAGACAGAAAATAAAGGCCAGGCGTTGTCCAGCTCTCCCTCCACGCACCCAAGTGGATTTGCAAAGATGAAACCTCTCGCCTCCAACCTCCACTTCCATAAGAACACTTTCCAGGCCAAAGTTTAGCTAAATGGAGGAAATCAAGAAATGCAAGGAACTCTGTGCAGGGACTAAAAATTATTTACCAACAAGTCTGCCTGCAGCTTTTATTTTATTTATGTATTTATTAAAGATTGTATTTATTTACTCACGAGAGACCCAGAGAGAGAGGCAGAGACAAAGGCCGAGGGAGAAGCAGGCTCCATGCAGGGAGCCCAATGCAGGACTCGATCCCGGGAACCCGGGGTCACGCCCTGGGCTCAAGGCAGACCCTCAACCGCTGAGCCTCCCAGAGGCCCCTACCTGCAGCTTTTAATGACAGGTTTTTATTTGGAAGCTCGCACAGGCCTCGTTTCTGCAGGAACCCACGTGGTAACTCGAAGCAGACATGCTAAGCGAAGGAGGAGGCGTGCAGACAGTGGGCTGGCGTGGGGGGGGGGGGGCGCCCGCAGCAGCAAAGCTCTCCGGAATCTTCTTACAACTCAGGGACCCGGTGGGAAGGTAGGTCCTAGGCTCCCTGGGGGGGCGAGGGGGGGGTCCATGCAGCAACACGATTTCCAGCAGCCTCTGTTGGTTCTCCCCAACTCCCCCCCATCACTGCTATGCCAGGAAAACCAAGGGCAAGGCAGGGCCGGGGGTCACAGCTCCCTGGAGGCCACAGGAGCCCCCGCCCAGCAGAGGCTTCCCCGCTCCCAGGAGGGCGCTCCCCCCACGGACAAGCTGTCGGCGACCTGGACCATGATGCCACGGTCCCCAGGGGTGCACAGTGTGACCCAAGGCAGGTCCCCGCTGTGCCACAGACTGTCCCCCTGCCCCCCCCCCACCCCGAGGCGCACCCCAGTCCCTCCTGCCCCGACTTTCCTGGCAATGGTGCTGCTTCTCTATGGCAAACAGGCTCATTTGCTTCTGCCTCTGTTTCCCCTCCCGCGTCATCCCCGTGCCCGTCGCACTGCTCTCTAGTCCCGCGTGTGTTTAAGAGACGGAGAACCTGAATTCCACTGCGAACAAGCTCTGGAGCCTTCCTTCCTCGGTGATTCTTTTTCATTTAAACAAGTCGATCGTTGCTTAGGAATGAGACAGCTTCTCGAAGATTTTACCTTCGACACCCTCTGTGCAGCACAGAACTTAATCGCTACAGCATCTGAGTCTACACTGACTTTTCCCTGCATTTCTGGGCTTTGACCCTCTCTGTGCCGTGACCATGTAGTTTAGTGTCTCGTGTGTCTGCCCATCCCTCCACCCCATCCTTCTTGGGTTCTGCGCCGCCTTCTGCGCTACGTTTCCCTGAGCACCAGACGCCCAGCTAAGCACGTAACCCAAAGGGCCCGGCCTGCCAAGGCTGCCCCCTCGCCCCAACCACGCACCCTGCTCACGGTGCAGGTGGAGCCTTGCTCCTGGGGCAGAGGGAGCCCCACCTTGCCCTTCGCATCCCCTCCTGTTCTAAGCTCTGGGGGGCGGCTTGCACTGGGCACAGACCCGACGGGGACCCTGGACACCAGGTGGCAGCGGGTTCTTGTCATACCCTCCCTCTCAATCCCCTCTATGGGGTTGTTCTCCCGAATTCCATTCTCCTGGGGCCTCCTCTTCCCTCTTCTTCCCCCCCCCCCCGCCCCTTTTTCAAAAGCCTCAAGGCCGAGGAATGAGAATCCAGGCTACCAAGGGTTCGAAGCAGGAGAGAATGAAAGAAAGAAGTTGGATTTTTTTTTCTTTTGCCCCAATGTTCTGGCCCAGCTGAAAAAAGCAGAAAGAAATAGCATGGACGGTATTGATGACGGTCTGGCTCCCTGGAGAACAGCTAAGGAGAAACTGCAACACCTACGTGGGCTCCAGCCAAGGGGGAGAAGACACCCTAAAAGTTGTTTCTTCAACAAGGTACAGATTTTAGAAGGCTGCCACTGGGGGTTGGGGCGGGGGTCGGGAGGCACAGGAGCCAAGGGCCCTGGGCTACCTGTCGGGAGACCAGCTGTCACCAAAACCAGATCCACATGTGTCTGGTGCTCTAGTATTCATTCCCACAGCACTGCGCTCTGGGTCTGTGCCCTGGAGCCCTGATGATGATGGTACTTGTCCAAGGGTGGAGCCGGGGTCTCTGGGCCACCACAAGCTGGGAGGTCTCAGTGCCTGTTCCCTAAGCAAAACCTGCTGCAGACAGACACACACACTGATGCCTCTCAGGCACAAGAAGGAAAGACCTTCTGCCCTGAAGATTCGAGGAGTCCAGCAGCCATGGGGAGAACCTCCTACCCCTGAGCCTGTGGGGACCTGTCACTCCTACAGCATAAGAAACCAGAATTGCTTCATCTTATAGAATGGGGGGGACCCAAAGGAGCTCCAGCGACAGTCCCATGCCCCCTGCTGTCTTTAAAGATGAAAAAGACGAGCCTCGGGGGTGAACAGTGGCCTGTCATAGCTAAGGGACTGTTCTACCTGTATGGCTGCCAGGGCAGATCCTATGCCCACTGCAGACAGTTCTACTTGGGAACAGGTGCTAAGCTACTAACAACACTACCTTTCGTTTGTACTGCACTTGACCATTTATAAAGTCTCTGCATGCAGGTTACCTCAGGGTATCACAAAGATTGTTATTATCATCCTTTTTTTTTTTACAGATAGGGATAAAATAAGCTGTTAAAAAAATTAAAAAATAAAACCTAGTTTAAGATTTGATTTATCCATTCATGAGAGACACGGAGAGAGGCAGAGGCACAGGCAGAGGGAGAAGCAGCTCCATGCAGGGAGCCCGATCCAGGACTCAATCCCAGGACCCCGGGGTCACGCCCTGAGCCGAAGGCAAGCGCTCAACCGCTGAGCCACCCAGGCGTCCCTTAAACTAAGTTTTAAATCTAGCCCCTCTGACTCCTGATCTCTACTCTTGCCACCGACCCTCAATGCTTCTCAGACTATGTTAGGAGTTTACTGGTCTAAATCTTTACTTTTTAAAAATAAGATTTGCCTGAGATACATTTTCCTCAGAATGTTATAGAGTACTCGCTGCATTTGGGATATGGGTCTGGGGAATTCTTTGTTTGGGGGATACCTGCCATGTGCCTGATGCCCTGCCAACTAGTAGGTTAAACCATGAGATTGCCAATCTCACCCTCATGTCAACGCAGAAATAGCACTTTCCTGTGGCTCAACAATTAGACTTCACCTTCTTGAGGTCAGAGCAGGTTTTTTAATTTTATTGGTCTTCTCCTGGCCTTTTAAGAGATGTCGTATTCCCTGTTTACTAAGAAAGTATGAATTAGGGATGCCTGGGTGGCTCAGCGGTTGGGCAGCTGCCTTCGGCTCAGAGTTGGGGATCGGGGTCCCACGTCGGGCTCCCAGTGCATGGAGCCTGCTTCTCCCTCTGCCTATGTCTCTGCCTCTCTCTCCCTCTCTGTGTGTGTGTGTGTCTCTCACGAATAAATAAATCTTAAAAAAAAAGGTATGAATTATTTAGAGGACACAGTTTTCTAGAGACTAATTTAGGCAAATTCATAAACTACCACTGAAATGAAAACATGGCTGGGATGCCAGCCCTATCCTGATGGGGAGAGAGTTTAATGGGGGTGCTGGAGTTCTGATAGTGTCTCACTTGGAAAGCCTAAGTCAGAAGTGATGTCTGAGACACAGCAGGAGCTCAATCAATATTTGATAAGGGGATGAATAATAAAAATGGCTAAGATATACTGAATAACTGCTCTGGGGCAGCCACCGACCTAAGTTCTTTATGTAGGGTCATTGCATTCAATCTGCACATTCATCCTATGACGAAGGCCCTATTCCCATTTTATAGACAAGAAAAGTGAGACATTGGGCAGTTCAGCAACAGCCCTAGGGAATAAACAGTGACACGAGGCTGGAAGCCCAGGAAGTCACCATCCAGAGCCAGGCTCTTAGCTCATGAAACACTTTAGTTTAGTTTTTAAAGATTTTATTTTTAAGTAATCTCTACACCTACTGTGGGGCCTAAACTCACAACCTCAAGACCAAGAGTCACATGGTCCACGGCCAGGCGCCACCCCCACCACCACAAAAAGGCATTTTAAAGGGACAAAGGAAGATAGATGACAGCTGGTTTGATTTGGGGTCTGTTGAGTTTGAGGTTCCCATGGGAGAACCGGGTGGCTCTGTCCAACACGCCAGCAGAAACGTGGACGCGGGGCTGAGGCAACATGATCTGGGAGCCATCAGTGTATTTTTAGGTGATGCTCTTGGAGCGAGAGCAAAGGGTGAGTACAAGAAACAGAAAGCCCCCAGAGGTGTGGAGAAAGAGCACCAGAGAGGTGATGGCACCACCACCTTCTCTGCTCGCCTCCTCCCCAGCCCCCAAGGTGACCTGTGACTGCGGTGCCTTCTTGATTTGTAAACTTAATCCACCTCCACAGAGAAGAGAGTTGAGGCTGACTATTCCAATGACTTTAAATAATCCAATAATAACTCGCATCTGCTTTTCAAATCCAACCTCAAACATAGTACTTGGACCCACACATCACTGCGTTACATTGCTTAGCCTGTGGGCATGGCCTTAATTTCTGTCTGGGACACATCTGCCTGGTGGACAACAGACGGCCGGCTGGCACTTCCGGGGGTGTAAGATGCCCCATGGTCATCTGGGGAACTCAGTACATGCACAGCCCACTCATAGTCTGACTCAGAGGCCAGGGTAGGGCCTGGGGCTCCGCATTTCTGCAATCTTTCAGACAATTCTGATCGTCCTGAGGCCCCTTCTTTGAGAATCAAGACAACATAGGCCAAAAAATACGCTACTGATCAGCAACAACACAGCAAGTGATCTTTTTTCAAGTCACCCTCACGCTGGTCTTCATGTGTTACTAGCCCAGTGTCCCAACACACTGCCAGGATTATTCCCCTTGGGAGCCCGTGTGCTCATTAAAGACTCCAACAACTTTCCCCAGTAAGGGCTGATGCGAGGAATCACCTGACACTTTTATCTGACACTTAATTTGCCATCAAACTCCGGCCGCTGATCAAATCCAGGGAAACCGCTGACCTTTCACCCCCGTCTGTTACCGTTTAGAACCAAATCATCAGAGTCTTCACGCTCCAAGCCGGATCCCCTAAACACAGAAATGAAACGAGGCCTTCTGGTGCCGGCTTTCGAAAAGGTGACAGAAAAAGCGGAATGTGAACAGCTGGCCTAAGAGACGTCACACCTGCATCAGACCCCTCGGACACCTTAGCTCTAAGCTGAGGCCTAACACCGGGCTGGTTCTTCTGCCCAGGACAGTCGCACAGGGACAAGGCTACCGCAGTGGCGCCTGCCGCCCAGGGGGGGCCTCTGGCAGGTCAAGGTGCTAACATGCAGGGCGAGGCGCAGGGGACCTGATGCCCGGCCGTGGCTGACCCGGCAGCTGAGGAAAAGCGGTCCCCCCCACCGGCCGGCTGTGGGCCCAACGTGGGCCCGTCTCTACAGCCGTTGGCCTAACGCCCGGCCCACCCCAGGGAAGTGTGTGATTTTTTGTGGTTTGCCTCGTTGCGTGTCCTCCTGCCCGGCCTCACCCAGAGGTGGCGGGGGGGGGGGGGGTGGCCCCGGCGGGGGGTGCCCAGTGCGGCCAGACCCACTCCTGCCCTGGGCTGGGGGCGAGGAGCCCCCACGAGGACTTGCCGTCCAGGGGCGCTCACGGCCACGCTAGGCCGCGTGAGTGGTGGCTCCCGCTCCGCCCGGTAAAGCACAGGGCAGGAGGTTCTCGGGACTTTCTCCGGCGAAACCCTTCACCGGCCACCGGGCCCCCCTCGGCCCAGTGCAGACCCTGGCGCTTGGCAGGGGACACCGAGCGGAGGGAGCGGGCACGCGACCTGCCTCAGCGGCCCCGTCAGCGGCCCCTCAGCAGCCTCCTCAGGACGCCCTCGCGCTGCGCCTCCACCCGGCCCGCCAGGCCTCAGGCGGGGGCTCCTCGGCTTCGTCCTCCCCCCTCATGGCATCTCGTTTCCCGGCCCTACTATTAACGCGCCCGCGAGGTGCCCCGGCCTTCACCAAGCCGCCGTGTCCATTCAGTTGACGCCAAGTAACGGACACTTTCAGCATATCGGATGCTCGTGCTAACGGGTCGCCGCATCGTCCTTCCATCCCCGGGGCACAGCTGGCTTCAAGGGTGCTAGTGGATGACCCCGACCACCTTGGCCCCACCTAAGGCCTCATTCCTACTTACACCTCACAATCCGTGCCCTACAGACCCGGTTGGCCTGCTGTCCCTCTGGGAACATCTCCTGTCCTCTTCAGCTCCCAGAACCGTCTCCGTGGCAACATTCTGAGGCTGCTGGATGGTCCCCGTACCCTAGAACCCACTTAGAGGAAGCGTATGAAACTGTACACGAGCCCTCGGATCTGACTGAACGAGGCTGCCTCAGCTAACAAACGCTGTCACGTCCTTGCGCACATCTCGGGGCAGCCCGCCTGGACTTCCCGGGAGGTTGGCACTTGCCCTGTAACCCTCACAGAACCCAGGCCAGGCGTTCCACCCACAGGCATTCAGGTACGACGGCCTTTTGCACAACAGGACAACTAAAGATACAGACCGCCGTCTACCGCGCACGCCACCCACGTCATTTCTGAATTGGGATTTAACACAATCGTGTGGATTGAAATCCAGCCTTTAGGAAAAGGAGTAAATCAAGAGATGGGCCTTCCAGAACCTGGAAAACATACCCCTGAGTCACCACTAGCAGAAAGCTCACTACCATACGTAAATAAGAAGGAAACAGGGTCTATCTAGTTCCTTTTATGTGATCAGGGCCACAAAAACATCCCCAAGGGTCAAGAGTTGTTTGCCTTTTTTTCACAAGTAAACAATTCTGCCTCTGGTCACCAGCCACCACTTATGGTTCCTAAAAGAATTAAAATAGGGCATCATTGGGAAGATTTCGTTTTGATTTTATAGTCAACTATGAGGTCACTGCCAATGGGGTGCCACCGCATGTCCCCACACCACACTTGACCTTCTTGGAAGATTGTTGCCAAACAACTGTATCTGCAGACCTAGGATAATTTGATGTAGGAAACGGAATAAATTCAGGGTCATGTATTTAGTTAATATTCACTCAACAGGCAGAGATTTGTTTCTGACACAGGTCAACCCAATCTGGCTGAGAGGCATTTTCAAGGCATCGATAAATGTATTCTGAACCAGCAGACATAGCTTCCCTGAAGACAAAGGCGCAAAACCTACCATGCGGACGTGACTCCAACAACAAGTAAATACTACCCTCTTCCATCTTCTTTTAAGAAAGACTGAAATTCAAGAATGACTTCAGAATGAGTTCAGGGAGGAAGGCTAATAAACTGGGGACGAGGGGAAAAACTTGCTTTTCAGAAAAATCTCCAGATTTCAATTTCTATGAGAAATAACAGGTTTTCCTAAGAAAATTACCATGCAGAAAATGACTTCCTACATTCCTATCTTGCGTTATCCTCTGTTGGTTGCTCTTTATGTATTGACACCCTTGGAAATAGATGCAATTACGGATAAGCATGCTAAGCACAGTTCTTATGAGGCACCACTCTCTGTTCTTTCACAGGAAAGCGTACGCTGGGAGCACATCCTGTCCCAGGAGAAATGCTGACGGGTAAGCCAGCCCCGAGGAAGAACAGACTGACTCGGACTCCGCGGCGTGTCCCCTGCTGGAGCTCCCGAAGAGAGCATCTGCTTCTGCTCCCGAGAGCGGCACCGAGCACTTCCCCACCTATTCTGGAGTCGAGGCTGGCTCTCAGAATGAAGGGTTGGAGAAGCAGAAGCCAGAGCACACCTGAGCCCTTGGGGCTCAGGACCCAGAGGGTAGCCCGGGCTGCACAGGGATGGGGGCCCCAAGGGGGGTGAACAGTGCCTGCCTGACCTGCTCCCTGAGGTCAGCAGCCCAAAGAGGAGAGGACCTAACCTGTTCCTGGTCACCAGCCCCTGGAAGGACAAAAGGGCCCCCCAAGCCCAGGAAATCGTGATGTAAATCCCGGGTCAGGTTTAAGGCTTCGGCATTCTTTTTCTAAGAGATTAGAATGGCCCGCTACTTTCCCAACTGCAAGGCTGGAGTGCAGAAGGCCAGAACCTGGTGTGCTGGTCACAGTCGGGGATCACACTAGAAGGGTCCAGCACTCTCCCCAATCTGGGTTTTGCAATTCAGTACAGGCTGATATGGAGAGGCAGGTACCGGTGGGCTCACCGCACTCCAGGTAGGGGCAAAGCACACGGTTTAAGAAAAGGGACCGTTTTCCATCCTCCCTCCAGGCAAATGAACGGGACCCTTCCATGGAAGCCTGGCCTTTTTCAATGAACAGGTACCAGGCCCTGAAATGCCTCCCCTTGTGCAGAGGTCAATTCCGGATTGGGCTGCGGATGCGGCTCGGGAAGCAGCTTCCTAATTGAAATCAGACCAGCACACCAGTTCCAGGTGAGGAGGATGCACCATGTTTTGCGACGTTAGGCCTCAAGAAAAGGAATCTGCCCTCAGACAACAAGGACAGAAAATGGAAAAGAAATGAAGTTTCATATATAAGGTAGGTCCCCTCCCCACCACACACACACACACACACACACACACACTGGCATTTGACTACATATTGTGTAGCTTCAGGGTACTGTGGCTAAATAGTGAATCTTTAAAGTTTCATAGGAATTTCAAAACATCTGGGGAAGCAGCTCAAATTTATGTCCCTTTTTTCCCCTAAAAGGATCTGAGCTGCTGCTCTCAGGTGTCTTCTGTACCATTCTGGAAGATCTCTGCACTGCCTTTCTTTCAGAGCCAGTAAAATGCATGATGAAGTTTTCTAAATGTCTCATGTCTACAAAACCGCTTTGAAGATCAAGTTACATCTTTTTCTTATTATGAAAAAAATCAAGGGTTCTTGCAGCAAAGGTAAGAAGTCCACCGACCAATACTATGACCTCTGGACTTCTGATGTCAGACGTGAAAAAAAAATATTTCTCTTCCCTAACATGAACAGGGAACATGAAAAGCCTATGCATTTTGATAAGCCTCCATTAAAGAAACCATTATTTTCGTGTGCTGGTCTGTTTTTATTTGATTTAAAGAATGACAGCCGCCCAAGGGTATCGAATCAGACACTAGAGTTACATGGTTGGATGAGCTTAAACAAATATTCTGAGTCTCTCCTATTAATAGATATTAATTTAAGTGGGCTCGATCGTGTGCCCTCTCGAGCTTGCATCTGAGTCTTACGATCTACAGAGAGAGGTGGCTTGTCCGGGGAAGTCGCAAAGAGAGAACCACCTCATCCTTTATAACATTTTCTGGAAGTTATGATGACTACTCTGGGATTTCATCTTACTTTCTATTCTCCCCATAGGTGAAATTTTTGCCATGGTTGAAAAAAACTCAATGAATTTCAGACTATGGAACAGATGCTGCGGAAAACATCACAGGTAGGAAAGCATACCCTTCTGCTCATGTGTTTCCTATAAAAACTTGTAAAACCTTGTAAATTTGCATCCTCTGTTCCCCTCTGTTCTCTCTCTCTCTCTCTCTCTCTCTCCCTCTCTCGTTTGTTTTTGGCAATGTCTGCACTTTGGCCTTTTCTGCATTGCCTCTTTGGTTTCCAAGCTTTCCAACTCGCAGAAGGCTGTGCGTGGCCACGGAGGCCAGGACCCTGGGACACGCCGTGGGGGAAGCATCCTGGGGCTGAGCGCCGAGCTATGCCCCATAGGTGGTTCCATCTCTAGGTCAGCTGCGCCAACCACAGCCGGGGGCCGGAGCCTCGGGTGCCTGGTCTGGGGCCTTCGCACATGCCGTTCCCGCTGCGTGGGGTACCTGTCACCTCTCGTTTACTTGACTGCCTCCGATTATTCCCCAGGTCTTAGGGACACGGCACGACCGTTTGGCAGGTCCTAGAGTGCCCCATCCCAGGGCGCCAGCGCTCCCGTCCTGCGCCCATGAGCACAGCTCGGGGCTTCGGTGCATGGTTAGCGTGGAGGCCCACTGTGACGTCAGGGGTCAGACTGCACGACGGACTCTGGGAGGCACGGCCAGGGCCTTACTCACCAGCGGAGAGGGCCGCGTGGAAAAGCCTCCCGACCTGAAACTCTAGTTCAAGATTTCTGAAAAGAATATGGTAATATTGGCTGAAGTACGGATGGAGAATAGTTGAAAAGAGGCTTTGCCAATGAGGCAGATGGAAGAACAGAGAGGCTGATTTAGGCCGAAAGTCAGAGTTAGAGATTTTTAAATCGCTGCACAAAATGTATCCGGCCCAAGCTATGAGCCCACCTATTTGTGAATACCCAGGAACTGGCTGTTAAAATAGGTCACTGACTGAACCTAGTCATTAAATAAATGACTATTTTGCTTACACATACGGGCCCTAAACCCAATCGACTGGCCATTTAAAGGATCTTAGAGCCAACGAGGCACATTCCCACAGACTGGCTGAGGGGCTGGTTATCTTGGCGTCCGGCAGCCGCCGTGGAGAGGGCTATGAAGCGGCAAGCTAACGGCTCGCCGAGAACCAGCAGGCCTAGGACGGTGGCTCATGACGCTGCTGACATCACAAGCACGCATGGTGCTCATAAAAATGACACAGGACAAGGCCTGATGGAGACCGAGTAAATCAGGATCCATAGAGTCAGGGCTGACACCTCGAGGTTGGCCAGGTGGGCATTCCGATCACTGGGCAGCTTTGGGAGGGTTTCGAAGGGCTTGTGTGTAAGACTGCCCCTGGATGGGCCCGAAGAGGGGAGGGAGAGATGAGGCAGGACGGCAGGCAGACAGCAGGGAAGCTCCAAGCCCTCGGGGATGAGGCTGCACGGTCCAACTGGGGGCGTGGAGCCAGTAACCCAGGTTTATAGAAATGTCCGTCTGCACAAATCTATTCCAAATCCTTGTTTTTCAGAGACAGACATGAAGTCTCAGAAAGGCTAAGGGACTCGTCCAGAGTCAGAGAGCAAGATCACAGCCGAGCTGGGAGTCAAGCATGTGTATCCTGACATCCAAGCATTTTCTTTCCAAAAGGACGACTGCAGAGGCCAAGGAGGCTACCACAGGGCCTCCTGACCCCAGAGCTGTGTGATCTAGGCACTTCCCTTCTACACCTATACCCATGCAGCAAATGGAAACTGTTTTTATCATCCATTAAGTGGTGTCATCTCAAGTGACCTAAAGGGTCTCTGATTCTTAATCCAGATGTTGCTCAGATTCCAGAAGCCAAGGATGGGCTGCAAGAGAAGCAACGTAAGCCCAAGGTCTCAGGTTACCTGTTCGGGGCAGTGACGGCAGAAATATGGACTCCCATCCACTCAGGCTAATACTGCTGATGGCTCATCCTCTCTGAGAGAAAGAGCAGAGCAGCAAGCCTAACTGTCTTATCTACAGAACGCTGTAGAGCGGCCGCAGGGATCTCCAACACAGAGCATCCGGCGAATGTCCTCTCCTTGGCTCCTCTGGTTTGCCCCTCGTGGGAAACTCCAAAGGATGGACGAGATGAAAACCCTCGCACACTACCCTGGAAGTCTTCACACCGGGTGGCATCACCACCCCAAGCAACCCTCGCTGCGCTGTAACCAGTAGTTCCCCGTGCACATGCAGAGAACGTGCAGAGAACGATCTCCGAGTGGAGGGTACGCAATTTTTTTTTAATGACAGTGATTTCGTATTTACTAAGTCCCTACTATGCTGGGTCCCTCACGATGCATGGAAACAGCACAGCCCCTGGGCTCCACTGTAATGGAATCCGAGGTCAGAAACAAACATTTCGTGACCATCCTTGTATTTCTTCAGAACTGTTGCACCGGCATGAGCACGCAGTAACGCACGTAACTACCAGCAGTAAGGTAGTGAGCTGTTTATACAGAGCTCCTTCCTTCTGTTCTAGATTAACACCCTTGTTTAAAAAAAAAAATGCTTTCCTTTTCCTTAGAACCATTTTCTTTTCACCTCTCCTCCAAGGAGTGAGATAAAAAGGGAGAGAAGAAGAAGATGCCCTTCCCATCATGTCACATCAGAGATCGCTCAAGGTGGTAACTTTGAGAAGACGTCAGAGGAAATGAAGGGGCCTTGAAGCTGTCCCAGCACCAAGGACTTGAACGGGGGGGTTAAAAAAAACACACACACACACATCTGCCTCTGTGTTTGGCTCTTCCCTTTCTCCCCAGCTCAGATTTCCTTTCAATCACCCCGGGTTTGCCCAAGTGACGCGCCACATCCTTGATCACAGAACGTCAGCCCTCAAGCACCGCCACGTCAGCCGAGTGCCTGGGCACCTTGCGTGGAGTGAGGCTGCCTACGGCGCTGCCTCAGACTTAAGAGCCCATCAGGACTCCCAAGGGGCTGTCAGTTCCAGCTCCTTCAACACCCGTTTCTCCCGCGCCGTCAAGAGAGTCGAGTGTGAGCGGACAGTGCAGAAGCCCCAGGGTTAGGAAAGAAGGGCAAGAGGAGGTCAAGAACGTTACCAACTGCGCCAACGGCAACTGTCCTGGTCAATCCATCTGCCAGATTTCTTCCTGGCTACAGGGGCAGGAGGCCCTTTGGGTTGAAAAGAGTCTCAGACAGAAGCACTCCCAGTTCACTCATCCCTCCGCTGCAACGCCGGCGCTAGGACTAGGATCCGTGCAAACCAGGCAGCCACCATCTACTGACTGCTCAGATGTGCTCCTTGTGTACTGTAACATTAATTCTGACCGTCAACAAGAGCTACATGATGAAATTCACTGGTTATGTTGAGACACGAAGTATAGAGAATTTAAGTCACTGGGCCAAAGCCATGGCTGGTGAGTGGCAAAGTGGACATTCAAACCTAGGTGCACCTGGAATCCAAGTTCATCTTCTCGGCCCCCAAGGACCACCAAGTCAAACACCCTGGCCAACTCAAGCTTATCCTCTTCTTGTCATCCGACTCAGACCTGTGATTCTTGTGGGTGGAGCTACCAAAATCTAAAGGAGAAGTGGTATGTTCCTACTAGGGCCAGCGTGTGGCCGAGGTCTGGGAGCACCATGGCTCTTCACGTGATGTAAACAGTGTGCTCTGCAGTTAAACAACCATGGGTACGTGTCCTGCAGCCTTCCTGGCACATGAAACCTCCCTTTCTCTAGGCCTAAAGCTAGACCTCACCTATCCCAGTAATACCCCAAGGCCCAGGACCAGTGAGCACTTAAATTCTGTGGTCCGTGTAGCTTTTTCTTGAAGATCTCCAAGGACAAAGACCTCCAAGACAATGGCCTCTAGCAAGTCACACGGAGGATTCTGGTCCTTGAGATGGAAAGTGTGCAATCCCTTCCATTTGCCTTTTTTCTACTTGCTGAGGATGGAGAGAGGTCTTACCAGTCCGAGGTCGCCTCTACACCCGTCTCAAGGAATACAGACCAGCCCTGTCACTCTCTGACTGACCTACAATAATATACATTCTAGCATAAAATGGTTGCAGCCCAGGCCACTGAATTGATAAAAGGCGGCACCACGAAACGATTAACCACAGGCACATTTATCAACCCTTCCCACGGAAAGAGGCTCATTTCTAAACAGTGCCGTCAGCCAGACTATTTCCAACCTATACTCAATTCCTAGACAACAGTCATGGTTGCTGAAATAACTGCAGCTATTTCTAGCCGGGCAAAATAAATACAGGCTGAAAGAAAAGTATAACTTGTAGTAAAAGATCTAACACTATTGCTCTTGATTAAGGATGCTCTTTGCTCTTCAGCATCTTCTCCAGAACAGCTGGGGAGTGGCTCTCAGAAGCGGGTTGTTTTGCTTTTTGCTTTCAGGGCTTGTGTTTGTACGTCCTCCACACGTAGGACAGTTGCCCACACGGCCCATTCTCTCAGTCCCTCATCGACAGGATCTTTCCTCCTGCTTCTGGATTCTCATCCCAAGCTCAAAGGGAACGTGGAAACACAAAACCAAAGCAGTGGCGGCACTCCTTCCCTTGCTCGGTCCCAAACCACATTTCTGCCTTGCTCCACAAAAACCGAAGTGGCCATGTGTTTTAGCGCCAGCAGACCCCACAGACAGATACGGCGAGGATCAGGGGCTGGTCAGGTGCTGTTCCACCCGGTTCAAAGTCGGACTTTACGTGAACAGAGCTGCAGGCACCACCACCCCCACTCAGGGTCAACCAACCACAAGAAAGGTCTGGATCCCACACTGCCCACAGAAGACGGTTCCTCTTAATATTGGGCTCAGACTCAGATAGGAATTTGGTATGAAACTTGAGTTCTTGGGGCGCCTGGGCGGCTCGGTAGGTGAAGCGTCTGCCTCTGGCTCGAGTCATGACCCCAGGACCCTGGGATCGAGCCCCGCATCAGGCTCCCTGCTCCGGGAGGAGCTGGCTTCTCCCTCTCCCTCTCCCTCCCACTCCCCCTGCTTGTGCTCACTCTCTTGCTCTCTGTCAAGTAAATAAATAAAATCTTAAAAAAAAAAAAACTGAAGTTCCTGTAAGGCCCCCAAGACCCATCTGCAATCTTTACAGACATTCCTTTCTTGGCTTTTGTCATTCCATGCCTAGGCGGCTCCCTCTAAAATCCATCAACACCAGCCTTTAATGAACAGTAAGAGAGTCTAGAGGGCCCCTCTTCCTCCAGGGCGTAAGGATGTTTCTCGACAAGGCAAAATAGCACCCAAAACACAGAATTTCATACACAAAGCCAGGCTGGAAGATAGCCAGCCCTTGGGAAGCAGCCCATAGCGATACTTTTCCTTGTGGTAACGTATCCTTTTGCCTTTCCAGAGTGATAATAACTAGCATCGAGTAAGTGCTTTCCACTTTCCACTTCCCAGGAGCTTTCCAGACCCTGGACATTTCTGTTCCCTCCAAAGACACAGAGAGTTGTTGCTGCTTCTAAGGATTCCTATGAAATGACTCTAAATGTAGGCATAATGGGGTGTGAGCTGTTGTCCTCGTGTATTAAGTGTATCATGTCAGAGGTTTGTCGTTTTCATAGATAAGACCTACATTTAAGATATTTAACGTACTCTCATGTAGGAAAACCATGGCTGACCCCTACATAGCCTCCTTCAAGGAAGCACCTCCGGTCATGGTCTCACAGGTGATAGGCTCGTTCTGTTTTGCTTTGTTTCGGTCTGGACCACACACGGCACCTTCTCTCCCAGAGGCAACAATGAAAGAAGCCGGGGAGACGAGTTCAGATCCGGACATTGCGGTTTGCCGGCCACGACCCCGGGGAGATGATTTAATCTCTCTGACCCTCAGGCTCCTCATCAGTAAGCGGAGACTCTCTGCACACACACTCCATAGAGCTCTCGTGAGGGTGAGATGAGGTCTTGGGGATGGCAGCCAGGCACGTGGGTGCTCAGCGATGGTCGCGGCCCTAGTCACTGCGCTAACCCAACTGGATGTATGGCCCACATCCTAGACTCCGCCCCTGGCCTCAGGTGTGTCCCAGAGATGCCCCGATCACCTCTGCTGGGCACCCTCCGCCCCACAGCCTCAGTGCCTTGGACTGCTTCCACCTTGCCTCACATCTCATCCTCCTCTTTCACTTCCACCAACCACAGGTCTTGCATCTCACTAGGAAATGGCCAGAATCCCAAGCTGCCCTCGCTCTACCAAAGAACACGCTGGCGATGCTCTTCGACTTGGTCCTCCTAAAATCACATGGCCCAAACACCGTCGAAAATGTCCCCTGCTGTGTTCAAGGGAACCCAGCCACATTTTGCAGACACCTCTCTCTCTTCTCTCCAATTGCTTTAGGTTTCAGGGCCAGTCATGACTGCGCCCCGTATGATCCATCTCATTGTAAGGAGCCCAACAGGCGCCAGGGGACAGAGAATGATAATAACTAGCATCTAGGAAGAGCTTTCCACTTTCCATGTGCAATGCAGTGTCAAGAGCATGTTGCCTGTGTTGTCTCCTCCACTCCTGTCATCCCCCAGGGTCCAAGAGCAATGGCTGGAAGCCTTGGACTCGGCTTCCCCAGCGGTGACCCATCAGCCAAAGGCCCTGAATCTTCTCGGGCAGGTATGGGCCATCTAGTCATTCTTTCTACTTCCAGGGGCCGAAATCAAGAACTCCTTCTCGATTCTGCTGCTCACTTGCCCCCCGGTAATGGGAGACGTCCTCTCAGGCCACCCTGGGGTGGGGGAGGGGGACGGGGGCCACAGCCAGCCTCTGGATCCCATGGCTGCTACTCCCAGCTGCAGCTGCTGACCTAGGTTTCGCTGCTCTTTGCATTTCAAATAAGTTAATAAAAGCAATGAACTCAATAATAAATTGGAAATTTGTGCTTAAATCAACGATGACAAAGGCCTTTGCCTAACCCAGCATGCCCAGGCCAGCAGGTCAGTGATGCCCCTGACCATGCGGGACCTCCCAGGGGTCACCCCGGGTTCTCACCAACGCCGCCCTCTCCACGCAGGGGGAAGAACGACACCTCCGGCAGGAGAGCGAGGTGGTGACAGACAGGAAGGCACCGTGCTGTCCTGTGACAGACACAGCGAGTGAGCTCAGAAGAGCAGACCAGGAATAAAGAAAAGAACCCTGGGCCCCTGCGTGGAGCCTGCTTCCCCCTCCGCCTGGCTCTCTGCCTCTCTCTGTGTCCCTCATGAATAAATAAATAAAATCTTAAAAAAAAAAAAAAGAACAGAACCTCCCCAGGGAAATAGAAGCAAAATAGAAGTAGTAATAATTCCGTACCAACACACTTGCCTCGGTTGTGCCTTCGTGCGGCACGAGGTCTGCGGGGCATTTTAACCCGGGATGGCTCCTGACTTTATTCCCGACCTGGAAGCTTTAGTCCCAAGTTATGTCCCGAACCTCATTTTGTCAACCTAAGGAAAGGGGTTGGTTCTTTTGTCGGTTTTTCTTTTTTTTAATGGAAAACGTAAACGCCGTGGCTCAAGCTGTGGGAAGGGGCGTGGGCAGCACGCTGGCCATGGGGTCACGGCCGGAGCTCGGGGCGCCCCGGGCACTTCTGCTCTCACGGGCGGACCCACCATCCCTCCCCAAAGGGGGGGAGCCCTGTCTCCTCGTGGGACAATCGGCAGAAGGAACCCGGAGAGTCGGCGGGGCCATTAGAACAAGACGCGGGTACTCGGGGCTCGGCCACAGGGCATCGTGAGCCCGGGCTGGGCTCGACTGCCCCCCCCACCGCCCCCCACGCTGCTGGCCTCCACATCCCTTCTGAGCAAGGAGGGGATGGAAGGGGGGCCCATGGCAACGGCAGGGCGCTGCTGCTTCCCACAGCGTTTCCCAGGACGAGGCGTCAGTGAGCAGCCCCAGTCAGGGCCCCGCGGCCCCATTTCTGAGATCGTGTTCCACGGGGAGCATGACGTGGGTCCGGCCCGCAGCCTGGTCTTGAGAACCCAGGAGCTAGCCTGCTGCGAGGGGGCAGGGCAGGGCAGGGCAGGGCCGGCTGCGTGTGCCCGTGGGAAAGGGAGAGAGCCGGACCTGCACAGAGGTGCTCAGCAAACAGCTGAGGCACGGGCAGGGGGCTCAGCAAACATCTGTCCATCCATCCGTCCAGAGTTCCCAGAGCCAGAAGCCAGGCACGGCCACGCGCAACTTCCCGACTCCAGTTCTATGTTTTGCACTCGCTCCTGGGACCTTCGGGAGGCTTCCCCTGCCTGCAGGCGGCCCTGGTGTCCTGGTGGCTCCTCCCACGGAAGCCCGTTGCTCCTTCCGGGCGCAGCACAGACCAGCCAGGGGCCCAGGGGCCACGCGGCAGCCACACTGCCCCCTCGGGCCTACCTGCAGGAAGTTCCCTCTTGGAACGGTCTCTTTCAAGAAAAGCTGGACTTTAAAAACAAAACAAGACCCAGATGATTTATTTTTTTTTAAATTTTTATTTTATTTTATTTATTTATGATAGGCACACAGTGAGAGAGAGAGAGAGAGAGAGGCAGAGACATAGGCAGAGGGAGAAGCAGGCTCCATGCACCGGGAGCCTGATGTGGGATTCGATCCCGGGTCTCCAGGATCACGCCCTGGGCCAAAGGCAGGCGCTAAACCGCTGCGCCACCCAGGGATCCCGACCCGGATGATTTATAAGAAATGTCATAAAAAAATTTTTAAAAAAGCCTGAGGTTTTCCCAAATACTTTCTCTTTTTCCACGTGTTTCCTTCCTACACCTGCTGTTGGTCAGCATAATACTTGGGGTAGAAAGGGGGGAAAGAACGGGGTTAGAGGCCTGGGTCTTGCAGAGACAACACATTCCCATTTTAAAAGGTGAGGGGCCGACTGCTTAAGTGGGTCACACTATTCTTAGAGAAAAAGAAATACCTTGTGTTTTTCTGTTTTTTTAATGTATATAAAACAAGAGAGAAAAAAATTTTAAAAATAAGACAGGATAATCTACATACATAATCTGCTAGAATGTTGTTTGGATTTGTGCCTTTAAAAAGAATCACCTCAAAATAAATAAATATAAAAATTAAAGTTAAGATTAAGATTAAAAGTAAAATTAAAAGAATCACCTCCTAAATGAACTGAGGAAATCCCATATCAGATCCCAGAACAGTAAAAGGACATGAGTGGGAAAAAATAAATAAGGAAATCCAAGTAAAGTCCGCAGTAGTTTCTCTAACAGCATCCCACCAACGTCGACGTCTTCCTTCTGACTAACGCATCCTGGCTACGAAGCCACCCGCTCCGTGGGAGCAGAGGCTGAGGAAGGACCTACAGGCGCGCTCTCCGTGATCTCTGTGTATGTCCAAAATCACTGGAAGCCCTGTTATAGCTAAGATCTAAAAACGGTTCTGGGAATCCAAAATTGTTCAAAAATAAAGGTCAGGGATGCCCAGATGGCTCGCAGTTGGGTGCTTGCCTTCGGCCCAAGGCGTGACCCTGGGGACCCAGGACTGAGTCCCGCATCAGGCTCCCTGCATGGAGCCTGCTTCTCCCTCTGTCTCTGTCTCTATGTATCATGAATAAATAAAACCTTTAAAAAATAATAAAAATAAATGTCAAAATAAGTAAGTAAATGTGAAAAGTGATTAAGGGCACGCTCAGGCCGACAGCACCCACCTGGTCCCCGAGAAGCGAGGCGGGGAGCCGTGCGAGGCCCAGGCCCACAGAACCAGGCCCCGGGGCACAGGATGCCCAGAACACGCAGACACCGTGGGAAAGTAGAGGCACGGCCACTACACAGGACGGATGCCCCAGAGGCCAAGCAGCAGCCGGCCTCCCCCGAGCCCCCCTCCCCCGAGACGGTCATTCTCCAGCCTCTTACATCCTGTTCCCTGTCGCTTGCACACAAACACTTTTTAGGGTCGAGGGCATCCTGGAACCTCCTGGCCCCACCTCCGTCGCCCCCAGATTCGCCAAGATTGACCTCCACGAGAACGCAGACCTCCCCGGCGCTCGGCTCCACTGCCCTGATGACCGGGCGCCACTGCCCGGGGACAGCCGTCCTGCGCCCACATCGCCCTGGGCTTCGCGTACTCCTCGCCGGCAAATCAGACACAACAGGCTGTTCCAGAACGTTTGCGTCCACCTGGACACCGGGGCCCATGCACGATGCTTCGGACACGAGGCCAGTTGCCAGTTACCACCAGAGAGAAATCTCAGCCCATGAGCAAAGGAGACGCCAACCCCGTGCCCCGCGGGCCGTGGGCGGAAAACCCGAAGTGGGGTCGGTAGTTGGTGTAATGTAACATCCTCTAGGAAAAGCAGACACGGGCCCTGGCAAGCTGCGGCGTTGGTTTAAATGGGCCAGTCTGCTTGTGTTGCACACGAAGCCGACACATTCGTGTTTGTAAAAACCAAGTGAGAAGGAGCATCCGCCCAATTTTAAGGAACAGGGGAAAACTTAAGCACGTAAAAGATGTGGAAACAGCCGGGCTCCGGTCCTATTAGGAAAGTGGGATCCCGTGGGATCCCCGCACACACCACGCACAGCCAGATCCTGAAACAAGCCTAATCCCGCAGAGATGCCCCCCCCCCGCCCCCACTGCCCCTTGTGGTGCATGCAAGTGGCTACAGGAATAGTCAGGAAAGAAAAGCCAACAATCCCAGAGACGCTGGCTTTGAGGAATAAATTTAAATTCCTATTTTGAATTTCATTTGTCTCACTTCCTCTGGCTACGGGGTGTATCTAGAGGTTCAAGAGAAGACCATCTGGGCGCCCGGGGGGCTCAGTGGGTGAGGCGTCTGCCTTGGGCTCAGGTCATAATCTCGGGGTCCCGGGGTCAAGCCCCCCCGTCAGGCTCCCTGCTCAGCGTGGAGCCTGCTTCTCCCTCTCCCTCTGCCCTCCTCCCTGCTTGTGAGCTCGCGCTCTAAGTAAAATCTTTAAAAAAGAGAGAGAGGACACTTCCCTTGTGCTCCCACCTCCTGCCCCACCGCCACCCGTTGTCTGCCACCCTGCTCAGCTCCATGGCTCTGAATGCAGCCCGGACAGAGGAGGGACACAGGAGGACAGAGGCCTCCCCACTGAGCGGGCTCCACCCGGGGGCGTCCAGGGGAGCTCCAACAACCTGTCTGCAAACTCAAGCTCTGCAATCCCAGGAAGCGGGACCCTAGGAAGCTCACCAAGGACCTAACCATCTTTTCAGCCCAGGCAGCAAATCGCCAACACGACCTGTCGAACTGTAGGGACTCACCAGGTGTATGCTGAGGATCCATGGAGAAACAGGCCAGTTCTGAAGACGGGGAGGTTAGATTCTGCTTACCTCCCCTCCCAGGTCTAGTACATTTTTCCAAGGGGAGATAAATCGTTGGGGTAGAAAAAGGAAAGGTCTCCCGAGGTAGTGTGAAGGAACAGTGTTGCCTAAGACCTCGGGGGGGGGGGTGGGCTCCATTCTCAACCGCGCAGCTTCCAGAAGACTACAAAGGGCAGAAACCGTGTTGGGTTGGACAGGAGAATATCCGTTAAAATAAACACACACATTTTTATATGTGAAAGTTGCTCTTGTGTTTACGGAGAATGACCATTTCCCGAATTGGCTGATTTACCCAAAAGAAGTTTTGGGAAACCACGGTCCTGAACGCTTCTCTGCACAGGCCCTTCTACTTCTCACATTGACTTTTTATTTGGGTTTGGGTAAGAAGGCCTTGTTTTTCAGTCTATAACTCTGTCAGCAAAGACCCCAAACTGGATCCTCCTCGGGCTCACTTTGTCGTCAGTAGGGTTTCCCAGGCAACAGCCTCCAACCCCAGTCCATCAAATAGCCACCAATTTCCTCCCTTGACATCTCTCCCAAGGCCTCCCCGCTCCCAGCTGACCACCCCCATCACCCCACTAATCCTCCGGCTGCACCCAGAGGAGGGCATGGGCAGTGCTGGGGAGGCCCCACGAACACCAGCCAATTAGTCACCGGGCAGGGGGTCCTCTGTGGGCCTCCCTCTGGGCTTCCCGGGGCTGTGCAGCTATGTCAGGGCTTCCTTCGCTCCCGCATTATCTCCACCCTCTTCTTTTTTTTTTTAACGACTACAAAAGCGTCTTCCAGTAATTTCTATAATCTGGAATATCCATAGTGATGGGGGCAAGTGATAAGCACAGGTATTCTTCAAAGTGTTGGCTCAGTGACAAAGACAGGCCTTTCTGATACAGCGGTGTTGATGGTAAGCTTTGCTCGTTTTTCATTTTTTTTTTTTTTAAAGAGGATTTTGATAAAATAGATCCTTCCAACAGCGGTGTATAAGAGAATATCCTGTAGCATATCCCACTGCCAATTAGGCTCTGCTTTAAAAAAAAAAAAATAAGGGCAGCCCGGGGGGCTCAGCGGTTTAGCACTGCCTGCAGGCCAGGGCCTGATCCTGGAGGCCCGGGATCGAGTCCCACGTCGGGCTCCCTGCATGGAGCCTGCATCTCCCTCTGCCTGTGTCTCTGCCTCGCTCTCTGTGTCTCTCATGAATAAATAAATAAAAATATTTTTAAATAATACATAAATAAAAAATAAAAGGGTTTAGGGACCCTAGATAGAGGCTGATGCCGTATGTCAAGAGCATGTGCTTCTTATGCTTGGAATCCAGTTGCCCCAGACTTACCAGGTCCTCAGATTCTCTGCCCGGGGATACGGGAGTTCTTTACCTATTGAAGGCTTTACCTATTGGTCTTTAAGGGGATTCAAAATTGAGTAGTGGGCTCTGGAGCCAGATTGCTAGTCTTAGCCCCATCTCCATCATCCGCTGGCTGTGAGGCCTCGGGCAGGCTACTGAACCATTCTGTGCCCATCTCGTCAGGGCTAATGGGGAACAGTAACAGTGCCCTTCCTCTCGGGAGTCCACGCGGAACGCGCCTCAACCGGTGCCTGGCACGCGGTGAGCGTTCAGCAACTGCCATTTACTATTCTCATTCGCTGTCATCCAGAACGAAGATCAAGGCCGGCAGGCGTCATGGAAGAAAAGGGAACAAACCCAGACTCAAGAGCCACCAGCTCTCTAAGAAACGCAAGGATTCTTGCCTAGAATATGATTCACCATAGAAATCCCTAGAAAGGTGGCCTGCCTGAAATTATTTTTAGATTTAATGAAAAAAGCAATCTAGTCCAAATTAGATGAGCTGGGTAGCGGCGAGATCCAGCCCCGGGGCACTCCTCGGGTTTTTGGTTCTGGTGTCACACTGGGCTGAAATAAATGGATTTCAAGAAGTTAATAATAATAATAAAAAAAATCAGTGTCCCTCTTTGCAAGGGTTTCTGAAAGAGCTCGACTGAACAAACTCCTTCCTTCTAAAAGAGACACTCTCCGTCCAGAAGAAGCGTGTGCATTTAACCTGCGTAGCTTTTCTCATGTCACTCCCAGCGAGTCCCTGACTTGGCCTCTCTCTGTATCCAGTTCCAGCCCTTCAGGTAGGATTCCCAGGAAACTGCCCATGTCCCCGGGTCGTACTTTCCCCCTGAAAGGAACCTAATGGATCTGGCTGGTTGTTCATCATCCCTGGACCCACGGAACAACACACCGTGCCTCACGCCTAATAAAGACGTGGCATTTCTAAAACAACGGTGAGGACTGCGCCTGCGACCTAGGGCAAGGGCCCTAAACGCACCCCGGGCGTTATCCTGATTAGGCGGCGGTTTAGAGACTCAGTTTCCCCACTGCCACCGCCTTGTGCCTTAAGGAAACCCACCAGCACTTCACTGCTTCTTGGAGAGGATGCTTGGCGTCTGAATGGAAAATCAGGTGAAATCAGGCCACTTCGGAGTTGTGCAACATTCCCCTCAAACTCTTGCTGATTAAGCAAACACTGGATAATCACACCGATTCGTGCATTACACTCCATCAGAATGACAGAGCATTCACACTGGCACCCCATTTCGCTTTGCTAATGAAAACCAGCAAGCTTTTAAGACCACCATCCATCAAGAGAGAACTCATTCAGAGTAATGACAGGTACACGACAATGAAAACGGGATTTTTTTTTTTTTAGTATGTAGGCTGCTGCCAAAGATTAAAATCACTCTGTGTTTAATATCATTCCCTTTCTTTGTGTTCCTCTGAGGTTTAGTATTTTCTTTCAGCAAAGACGTAAAAAAAAGGTTGATGCAAGAGATCTCAAATTCCCAGGAGGATCTTTCTACAATTTCATACTGTGTCGATGAACGTCTTCCATTGGGGCTTTCTATCTAGAGGCCAAAGCCCTTCCCGCCCACCGTCCACCGGGTAAATTTGCACAAGGATGGTTCTCAAAAATATTAATAAATTGAGCAGAGGAGGGAGTGTGTGCCCCCCACAGCTGTGCAGAATGTGATCTGTGCCGATACAGAGGGTAATTCACGGGCAGCTCTAGAGACAGGCAGGGATGGGGCCCTTCTCTAAAATCACGCACAAGTGGCAACAGTCTCCAGCAACTCACATGGCCAAGAGAAGAGAGGGATTTGTGTTTTAGTCGTAAAAAGGAATTTATTCTGGGATTTTCCCCCCTTGCCGCCTCCTCGCCCACATTTCTAGTTATGGCTTAGACTGCACCTCAGAGGCATTACTTGGCTCACTTTGTCCCCAGCACCCTGAAGGCACTCAAGAAGATCCAAGCATAACAGTTCGTGTGCTCAAAAGCTCTTCATCCAGCAGTCTCCACTGCGAGACATTCAGCCTAGAATCCAAGAAAAACAAGCGGGGGCTGGAGGGGAATGTTCTAAAATAGATCCCACGAAGTTAAAACACTAAAAAGTTCATGGACCTTATTCCAGGGAGATCCCTCAAGGTTTATCACACAGAATAAGTCTGTATCTCTCTCTCTCTCTCTCTCTCTCTCTAAGATGGGTTTAATAGTCTACACATAGTAAAAGATTTGAAGGAGTAAAATTGATGGAAGGTCCTGGATGGAACACGGTCACGTCCACCTGGAACCTCAGAATGTGACCTTATTTGGAAACAGGGTCTCTGCAGACATAAATAGTGATGGTGAGGTCATATCAGATTAGGGTGGGCCCTAATCCAATGACTGATGTCATTATAAGAAGAGAAAATCGAGACCGAGATACAAGAACACACCACGTTGTGACACAGGCAGATACGGGAGTGATGGGTCTACAAGCCGAGGATGCCAAGGATGGCCGGCAACCCCCAGGAGCCCGGAGAGAGGCGCGGAATCGTCCTCCCTCACAACCTCCAGAAGCAACCAGCCTCCCTGACATCTTGATCTTGGACTTCTGGCCTCCAGAAGTGCGAAAGAATGAGCTTTGGTTGTCAAAACCACCCGGCCTGGGATTCCTTGCTACGGCAGCCCTAGGAAAGCAATCCAGAAGGAACTGAAGGTGATTCAGAAAGAGACCCCCCACAGTATGATACCAAGGGAGGACACCAAGGTGGACGGCATGTCTTCTAAAGGACGCATGTATTCCAAAACCCCAGCTGGGACCATTTCACGCGAGGGCAAACCCACAGATCTGCTCCAACAGGACACTGAAGGCACAATGACATCACCCAACTGTGGACATTCGTGACCATCACCTTCCATTGGTTTTCCATTGCGTTGTGCTTCGGGTGTTCAGACAAGGCCTCACTGCACCGCCTCAGCCCACAGCCCTAAGAAGGACTCCTCATTTGCTCCGTGAATTGCACTAATCCTGCTCTTTTATGTGTAGTAGCTCAACACGGCGGAGTAGTCTTTCATTACTGAATTCTTGAGACTAGTATTTCATGTTTTCTTTTCTGGGAATCCTGGTCCAACTCTCCAGCTCATCTATGGCATGTGTAAAGATTTTTCCATGCTTGGCCAATACCTGTATCCTCCTCTAGTAACTGCTCACACGCACCTTAAGAACGCAACAGAAAAGTCCTTTACGAGACCTCCCACCTGGTGACACCAAGGCAATCACACTTTCCTCCGTGGATTTCACACAAGAACCAGAAAATCTTACATGTGGAAGACGGACTGTGAAGTGAGGCTTTGAATGATTCCATCTTGTCTTCAAACCACTGGAAAGCTCTACGCCTCAATTCGCCGCCACCTCCCCTGTCTATTAAGTAAGACACGGAAGATAAAAAGCCAGAAGCTAAAAAACATGTGTGAATATAGGCGATGGCCCCTATAAAAAAATGGCTCATCCCAGTTCTGGTTTAGCCCTTGATTCTTTTTGCAAGAGCACCACGCGCCCTGAAGTCAGTTTACCCGCCCTTTGTTGTCGTTGGAACCTCCACTGGGGAATTTCCCTTCCTGGGAGGAGCATTTCTTTCCCTGAGAATTTTAATTTTAAGCCTCTTTAACTTGAAAAGCCCTAGGTCTCCTCAGATCATCTTTGGAATTGAGAAGCACACAACTTTATGTAATTACTTTTAGAGGGATCTTTTTGGGGCCCCGATAGTGTCCGTGCGTCTGCAGGTCACAATTTCTCAGCGGCTCCAGGGCCCCAGGGCTTTGACACCTCTGGGCAGCTTCCGGCCTCACCACACAGTGGCAGTGCAGGGAGCCCAGCCCCCCTCTTGCCTAATGAGAGCCCGGGGTGCGGAAAGGGGGGCCCCCCGCGCACAGGTGGACAGGCCTCCCGTGGATCCCGCTGCACCCCGAGCTGTGCCCCCACCCGCCCAGGAACCTCTTCACTCCCTAAACCGTGCCTGGCTTTACAGCAGCTCAGATCTGGCCCCAGCCCCGGTCCCTAGTCCCCAGCACCGGTCCCTAGTCCCCAGTCTCCAGTGCCCGGCCCCCAATCCCCAGCCCCAGCCCCCAGCCCCCCACATAAGGCGGGACACGGGGAGGCGCACGGTGGGCGCAGGCAGCCCAGACCCGACGGGACCCCTGCTGCCAGTGCTGGGGGGCCAGGGGTGGCAGGCTGTCGCCGGGGAAGCTCCCCGGGTGGCCCAGTGTCTGCCTCAGCACCTCAGGAGTTAGGCTGCGTCCCTGTGCAGGAGCCCGTGGCAGTGCCCGGGGGTGCGGCGGGAGGTCGGGGCGGTCGGGGCGCCAGCGCCCGGGGGTGTGGCCTGCCTGGGCCTGGCGGTCATGGTGTGGGCGAGGCCAGTCCCCAGGCCACCACGGGCCACTGTCGCCCCACGAGGCACAATCAGGCCAGAAACAACGGAAACTTGCTCTCTCTCTCTCTCTCCTGAAACCTTGACCCCATACTAACCAGAGGGCACAGCCCTGCTGGTCCCGGTATAAGGAGCGGGCGCGGCCCCCGTCTGCTCCGGGCTCGTGGGGAGCACGATGCTGGGGCCGGGTGGGCCTCCGCAGGTGGGGACGGGGCTGGGGCGCTGGGGCCGGGTCACCGGGAGGGGGTGGCCTCCACAGGCCCCAGGCCGGGCGCTGCTCTCGGGGACCCGCCGCTCTGCCCCACTTGCCCCAGCGAGGCTGAAGTCGGCTCCGCCGTCGGTTCCCCCCGGGCAGCCGAGGCCGCAGAAAGCCTGCTGGCGACGGGATAGCTCGAGGCTCCCGGGGTCAATCAGACACCACGTTGCGGTCACCGGGGCCCCTGCAGCCCAAGGGCAGAAGCGGGGGGACGACAGGAAGGGGGGGGACCCAGGACGGAAGACAGAGGACAGACCCGGTGTGTTGCATGAGAAAAGGTCTGGGCGATGCTCAAGACAGACAGACACACAGACACTAGAAGAGCGCGAGGCCAAGCGGAGCAGAGGCTGAGGGCGCCGCCAGAAGGGCCCAGAAGGCGGGCAGCTCCCCCACCCCCAGTGGCTGCCCGAGCCGCTCTCTAGCACAAGGAGCCCCGCGCTCGAACCCGGAGCAAGACACAAAGGGCAAAAGCCACAAGGGACACTGCAGACCCCCGGGGCCCAGCCCTAGGCAACCCAGGGATCCGGGTGGGAACACACACGACTGCTTCGGTAGCACAATGGTTGCTGTCCCAGGTGCCCCCAGGGAAGGTGCGCAGACAGGTGCAGACCCGACCCCTCCTCCCGCGGCGAGTGTGCGCTTGTGTGCACGTGTGTGTGCGCGCGCAGTTCCGGTTTCTGTCGCAAGGAGCTTAACGCACAAAGGATGCTTCTCCTGCCGGCTCCCCCGCGAGGACACCTGGCACCTCCTCGGAAGCTCTCCCCGCTCATCTTCCCCATGGGCCGCGCCACTTCCGTGTGGCAGGAAATCACGTTAGTAATTCGCAACCGGTATTTTTCAAAAGAATAGAACGAAGGAGAAAGAACAGAATAACATCCGGACGCAGTACGGGTGAGTAAGGGCAGGTTCTGTGCGACCTTTGCCCTGATTCTGGACGTAGGCACCGGTCACCAGATCCCTTTTGGTAACGCGGTTAAGGTAAAAGTTTACAAAACATTCCTACACAACGTTTCTGAACAAAAGCCTGCTGTTAGGCCCGATGGCGACCCCCCGGACGGGCCCTCCTCTGTTGCCCTATGCCAGGTGCAGGCCTACCTGCTGCCCCTTTAGTCTCAACCCTAAACCGCCTCGGCCACTGACAAGATCAACGCTAACTCGATAATAATGAACTTGAATTCTTATGTAGGAAAAAATATATCGTAAAAGTATACGCCGGTCCTGTTCCTCTTCTGTAACGTGTCCCTCCTTCCATTTCGTGACCTCCACGCCAGAACTAAACTGCCTTCCTTACCCTCGACTGCAGCCTTTTTCGATGACTTAGGTCAGGGTGACTTATTATTCATACATGCCAGGACCAGCATGATGTCAGATGCATCTGAGCCAAGGGTGCGACCCAGAAGCAGCCTCGCTCTTCCTCAGCATTGGTCAGACACCACAGGAGACCCACCCCCGCTCACCTCGTGGGGCTCAAGAATGCATCAGAATGCCACATTGCAAAAAAAGAGAAAAATTAAAAATTAATGTCCAACACTGGAAGAAAGCTCAGAATCCAGAGATCTCAGTGACTCACCCAAGGTGACGTGCAAAATGTATTATTACAGCAGCCAGAACGAGAATCCAGGCTTTTGAGTCCAACCCCAGTGGGAAGCACTTTGATGTGAATTAAATATGGAAGCACGGGATGGCCCCAGAGGTTATGAGGGCGGGAGATGAGGGAGGAGTGGAGCTTGGCCTCAACCGGCTGTTCTGTGTATCCACCCAAACCTCCTTAACTCAAACTGACATCTGCGGCTTTTTGTGCCATGTCATTACTCCGCTACAGGCTGGTCTGAGGTTCCTGAGGTTAGGATTCAGAAGAGCTTTCCAACCTCTGACTCGAACAAGCTCTATTTTCCCCAGACATGTAACTTACTATTGAATCTCGTTTTCATGAGAAATACAAAAGCAATCGTGATTCACGTCTCCCATGCTAGCAAGGCTCATATTTCTGAAAATGTGTATGCGTTTCTGATTGTAAAATGACATCTACCCCTTGTGCAAAGTGTAAAAAAAAAAATACAGAAAAAGGAAGAAGATTAAAACAACTTGTTGACCTACTCCTCAGGGGTAACCCATATTAAAATGTGGGTACATCTAGTTGATCAGAACGCAAAAATTCCCTTGGAACCCAAGTGGGATTACGTTACTTCACATATCCTGCCTTTTCCACTCAATATTACACATCAGTAAAGATTCTTTAAATATATCCTTTATAATGTGGCCAAATATTACATCCTACTGATGAATTTCTACTCATTACACCATTCATTATTACTGAAAATGTTAGATTTTTTCCCCACTTTTTCATAGATACAAATAATGTGGCAGTAAGCATCTTTTTATACAGTTTTTTTTGTGAGTATCTCCGCTTCTTTGTATAGAATAAGTTCCCAACAGGGAATTACTGTGTCCGTGTGTGAGCAGTATTGAGATTCTATAGATGGAAAAAGTCCATTCCAGAAAGGCTGCTTAAATCCAAATAGCAGAATATGAAGGTACCTATCTTCTTTCCCCTGCCAATAATGACTGGTATCATCTTTCAAAGCCTTGAAACTTCTAGGTAAAAAATTTGTATCTTGTTCTGTTCATTTGTATTTCTTAATTTATGGTTGGAACATTATTTATGTTTTGGCTAATTCGTCATTTTTATCTCTATCTCTCCCAAACCCCCTTCCTTCCCCCAGTGTGTGTGCAGGTGCATGCACATGTGCGTGTAAATCGAATGTTCATGTCTGTACCCATGCCTCTACTGAAATGACAAGGTTTTACTTATTTATTTGCAAGAGCTCTTTATATAATAAAGATATTAGACTTTTAACTGGGGTGAAAACTTTGGGAATCAATTTTAAATATACAAAATTTAAAGTGACAAGACGCATTCGTTTTTATACCGTCACTAGCATAGCAATAACTCATGCCACCTGCTGTTAACAAAACTAAACAAAATGGACTAATGCTTCATATTTCCAAGATGGGATGCAGAGTTAATACTTTTTCCATGCGGATTTATAGTAAAGTGTTGGGAACAAAAGATGGTTAATTGAAGTCATTTATGATATTTCATACACGTGGATCTTATGACTAAGAATCTTTGTTCACATTTAAATTTTTTTAAGGTTACTTCACTTAAATGGACAATTAAGGCATCTTAGACACTATTAAGAGAAAGCAAAGTTTAGCTCTGCGTCATTTCAAAGCCATTTCTGGACACAGGTATATGTGCCTTATTTGAAGGAATTAAAATCATTGAAAACCCAAGTTTTACAGTTAGATGAATGGAGAGAGGCAGCCAGCCTTATTATTTATTTCTACAAAAAGCATTTTTAGAAAGACGCCTCTTCAAACCAGAGCTACTCCTACACGCTGATACGTTCTGGTTGTAGATCATTTAAAATCAACACAGACTTGATTCAGCCAGACACATTAGGTAAGCTGCTGCTACTTAATTTGGGATGAAGATGGGTCTTACCAGTTAAAGTTCAGAAGGTCTGCATGTAATTCAACTGGAAAATATGGTTTAATGTGTGACTTACAGAAAGTAACAGCTATGGAACACATTTGCTGTGTGTATGCCCCCAGTCAACTGATCTAGAGAAGGTTATCCACTCAAAGGTTCTGCAGAAAGAGGCTGTCAAGATGATCAACTAAGTACAGCAACAAGGCCAAGAGGTCACTGATTTCACTCATATCCACGGAGGTCAACAGCCAAGCTACAGGATCTATCACCAAATGGTCTGACATCCCCAGGAAGACAAATGGAAGAGCCACCTTGTAAAAAGCTGTCCTGATAAATGAACTGGACTGACTTTTGGTACCGTGACTCATTACTCAGCCCTTGAAAGTTCGGATATAAACAAAAACGTCAATCACTCCAAGAAGCCCACTGATTTGGTGAGCCATAACCATAGCCTTCCCTAACAATGAAGGCGCTCAGTCCGCTGGGTAAAAAAAGATGCAAAAATCTGGATCTCTCTACAGCTTGTAAGGACCAAATGTAAAAACACTCAAAAACTGAGTTCGTGAATTTTTATAAAATAAACCGTATATTGTCCTTGTCCAAAAAAAGATTCATATGTTAGTCATTCATCTTAACGACCTCTGAACAAGATTTTTTTTGTGTGTAGGCTGACTTGGATTTAGTTGACAAAATTTACAAGTTTGTAGTTTATAATCAGAGCAGAAGGCAAAATAATTCCAGAACACGCTCTAATTGTAAGGGAAGGGAGTGGCTGGCCAACACACAAGTAGAGAGAATAAAACATTAGGCCAGGTCTCATCTGGGCAGAATCTGACAGAGACTAGGAATAAAAGGAATAAAACGATTATGTCCCCCAGTGAAAAGCAACTGAGACTATCTCCCTTTTCCTACCATCTAGGCTACCCAGGTTTCCTTCTCACCAGACAACTGAACACAATGACCTTGAAGAGTTCCAACTGGAGACTTTTGTGGTCAAATCCAGTTGTGCTACACCCCAAAACCAAGGGTGACTCAGAATCTTTTTCTGAAATATCGTTCTTTTTTTAAATGTTTTATTTAAGTTCAATGTAATTAACACATTGTATTATTAGTTTCACAGGGAGAATTTAGAGATTCATCAGTTGCATATCACACCCAGTGCTCATTCCATCAACGTGCCCCTCCTCAGTGCCCATCCCCCCACTACCCCATCCCCCACCCCCCTCCCTTCCAGCAACTCTCAATTAGTTCCCTATAGTTAAGAGCCTCTTAAGGTTTTTCTCCCTGTTTCCATCTTATTTTTTCTTCCCTTCCCCTACATTAGTCAGTTTCATTTCCTGATGAAATATCATTCTACTGAGCAACAATTGGCTAGGTAACTGGACCTGAAGAGTCAGGTGAGGAAAGAGAAGTGGCTCACCAGCTGCTGCCTTTCAAGGCAAAACAAAAATGAAAATAGAAAGGCCTCAGGGCAATCTAAATGGAAAATTATCACCTGGCAAGAGGGCCAGATTTGGATTGGATTCATACTTCTTCAGAGGACAACTCTGTTCCAAAGAAACTGGATGCTAAGAAAATTCTAATGTCCAAATATAGAAAAGTGAGAAACATTATAAGAGTTTGAAAATCTCCCAAGAAAATCTGCGGGAACTCTTAAGAATTCTTCCAATGCTTTGGCAAAGTTCAAAAAGACTGAAATTCCAGAGCCTATCTACTCCAGGTACCCTCAGTCTCGGAGCTCCCAGTTCCCTCCCCAGGGAGGGACTCTCAACTGGCAAGAGTCTGCAAAACACTGAGGGGAAACGGAGGAGAAAAACACAACGACGAGGTTGCCACCTTTACCACTGGAGTAATAAGGTCACCTCAGAAAACTATCCTGTTTTCTTAACATTTATTTATTAGAGAGAGAGAGATAGAAAATCTTAAGCAGGCTCCGCGCTCAGTGCAGAGCCTGACATGGGGCTGAGTCTCACCACTGTGAGAGCATGACCTGAGCTGAAATCAAGAGTTAGATGCCACCCAGGTGCCCCACTATCCTGTTTTCTAAAAGGAAATCATTTTTGGAGACGCAAAACAAACACCAGTGGGTAGTGAGCACAACCTAGGTGCAGGCACTATCTAGTTAACTCCACTGTAGGGATGAACACTGAACATTGACTCAAAGCAATCCAGTTGCCCAGAGGCACATGGCTAAGTAAATGCCAGGGCTGGCATTTGAACCCAACTTTTCTGATGCAGTTATTGGTATAGACTGCTCCAAAAGAAGACATGACTCCTGTTCCTCAGGTCTATGATTTTCTGTTAATTTTTGTTGAAGGACTTAATTGATAAATGACTGATAAAAATTATGTTCTTTCAGGGACTCAGCTCTGGGCTCAAAGTGTATCTTTTAAGTCGGGTCTCTTTCCCTGAATTTTTCTTTTTCTTCTCATACAGAAAGGAAACTAAGAGCTTTACCCTGGGATGGAAGGAATGAAACTTTAAAACATACTCGATGAATGCCATCATGAAAAAGGGAAACATTTCAGAGTCGATGGGACCCACCGCCTGCGTACCCTTTCTACCCAGCCATGGCCAGGCTTTGCTTTCCTTTTTTCAGGGACATTTTCTGCAGCAGGGCCCAGGCCATTAAGGGCTTTGAGAAGAATGATATTCTGCTTTTGTAAGAAAAGAAGCAGATTTCCCAGGCATGCTTTGTGTCCCAGACTCTTTCACTAATTGACAGAGTGGTGCTACAGAGCACATTTCCATTTATGCAGTCAGTACATGTCTGCTTCTACATTCTTAAGTTTTTCCTGTTCTTTTTTTCCCCCTCCTTAAAAATTTCTCCTATGAAGTAAGACAACAGTCCCAGTTAACAAAATGAAGTAAAACCAGATTCTTCTTGATGAAAATGAAAATGTCAGTAAGACTTCTCTCTTCATGCTAATCCCCTGTTTGACATGCATGCAATGACATCATTCCACAGAAGCCGGAGACAAATGCAATGTCTGCTGTAATCACAGGCTTAATATGCAGGATAAGGGATGTGGCTGTGGGTATGGGCAAGCCCTCCCCACTGGGCCCTTTCTGGGATACAATGGGACCCTCTAAATGCAGTGGTGGAGTCTTGCTGAGACAATACAACAGAATCAGGAATCAAAGGGCTACCTTGGCCATGGATTCAGCCTCGATTTTCTGATGCAAACGTTGGGTCTCCAAGGGACCATTCAAATAAAATTGCATGTTTTGCATTCAACCAAGTCAAACTGTAGGGTAAATGTGTAAACACGTAAAACTTTCGCTCACAAACATGCAGAAACCAAAGGAAAAAACAAAGCTGTAATTCATCAGGTTTTCATATGTTGACAAGAATCAACGTGGCACTTCTTTGAGCAGAAGCGAGAGGTGGCAGGAAGGGATTTTCTACAATTCCATAGAGGGATTTATATAAACTTGAAATATCTAAAGTCTTTATTAGATAAAGAGAAATGGAAATATTTAGCTCTAGGGAACTTCAAGTACAGAGAACTAATAACGTGATAAAGAGACCAAAAGTCCGAACAAATCACAGTTGAATACTACTGTAGATTTTATAGAGTCCCGAATGTTACAGGTCATTTGAACATTACATCAAGATGAATCAGCTTTTCTCGCTTGGCTAACATTTTTTATTCATTTCCTTGAACAGCAGGTTAATAGCATCAATCACTGACAAAGATTTTCTCCCTTTTTTTTTTTATTAAGCACTTTTATCTACAAATCTGTTTTTAAAAAGACAGCATATTTGGTAAACTATTCGTGTATAGTACAAAATATCTGCACATTATTTAGAGTAAATGTGGTATGTTGTTGTCCATGGAACCCATCAAGTGGACGGGAGAATTTGTTTTGGAGAAATGACCTGTAATTCCCTCTTAAAAATATAAGTTGGAAGGGTTTTCAAGATGTCAAGATGATACTACATTCTGCAAGCATTACAGACTTTTACAAACAAAGATCATATCATTTAATTACTATTTTAGGGATGCCTGGGTGGCTCAGCGGCTGAGTGTCTGCCTTGGGCCCAGGGCGTGACCCCGGCGGCATCCCAGGATCAAGTCCTGCATCGGGCTCCCCGCAGGGAGCCTGCTTCTCCCCCCTGCCTGGGTCTCTACCTCTCTCTGGGTCTTGTGAATAAATAAATAAAATCTTTAAAATATATATATATATGACTTTGGGTTGGAATTAGGAAGGCCAGTGGGCTAATGCACTGGGAGAAGGAAGAGCCGAATCTATGCTTACCCAGATTTGTGAATTTCTGAAATATTCATGAAAACACACAAAACCCGAGAAACTGGCCATGGCGACCTAAAACACAGAGGTGCCCCCTGGGACGCACCCCTCCAGCTAAGGCTGCGAGCACCCGCTGGGCCGGAGGCACCGCGACGCTTCCCAGGAGCGCCACCCAGGTGTCTGGTCTCCTGGCTCTAGGCTCACGGTCGCCTGGCTCTAGGCTCACGGAGGGGACAGGGGCCAAGAACGAGCGGGAGGCCAGGCCCAGGCTTCACCTGCCGCGCCACTGGGCCCCCTCCCCAAGCCCCTTCTACAGGACAGCTGCCCCCCCATCCTGGGGGACCCGGCGGAGCCTGACCCTACATAGAACCTGCCCCCGCGGTGCCATCTGAGCCCCGTGGCGCCAGTAAACAGAGGCAGAGGGAGGCCCGGGAGGGCTACAGGCCGGTGCCATCCTCCCCGCATCTCCTCTGTACGGGGGAGCCCCAGGGGGCCCTCTCGCTCTAAAACGCAGAAGCTCTCAGTGGCCACAGCAAACTAGTGCCTGCCGGACCACAGGGCACAGGCCAGGGATGTGCCCCCAGTCGGCGGCACAGGCCTTAGGCATGGAAGCCTGAAGCCGCCAGGGCCCAAGTGGGCAGTGACAATCGCACGGGGCCCCCACAAGCCTCTCCGTTGGCAAATGCTGACTCCGGGCAGACCTCTCCCTGTAGAACAAGGAGAACACAAATAGAAAAAAATCTCTGAAAAGATTCCACAGCACGAGAAAAAAATGAGCATCATCTTGTGGCTTCATGGAAAATCCTCTTAGAATCAAGAGATGGTTCTATAGGGAACACAATCAAATTTTTCAAAAATGATACTTGGTGTCTACAGAAAATGGTAGACACCATCTCTCCAAGAGGACAGAGAACGACCAACATACACTGAGCTGAGTCACAGGCAGACGTTTAAAAAGAAGCCAGTGGCATCAACAAAAGGATTGCAGGAAAAACAAAATGCACCTGCAAGATTTAAATCTGCAGCCAAGGACATGGGGAGTAGAACGGCCACTGCAGAACACGGACAGCGACGTACAAGGCAAACGTGGGGCAAAGATCAAAGAGAAAATGATGAGACGCAGGATGAGTATAAAGACAAGTTCTAGCATAGTTCTAGCATAGTTCTAGCATGTGTAAGACAAGTTCTACACATATTCTTAAAGTTGAGCTCAAGACGTACAGAGACAGAAGCAACGCAAAGGATAAACGGAAAAGAGCTTGGCTACTTGACAAACGGTGGAGTCTGCAGACTGAGAATTCAGGCCACTTTGGGAAAAAAAATTCACGAAAAAAACAACTTGTATCTCAACATTTCTTTGCCATATATTTTAATCTCAGAGTCAGGAGAGTAGCCAAGATCTGGGAGGAAGCCACCAACTGAGAAAGTTAATCTGCCTGCAACTGGATTTTTACCACCTCCGTAATAACCCCTGCAAAGGGAAGAAAGTCTGCTCCATGTCAGACTTACGGAAAAGGCAGGTTTTATTTTTGTTTTCCCATTAAGGGGCACTGGTTTCATCCAATACATGGGCCATCTGCTTCAGTCACATCCTACACGGCACAGCAGAAGTCATTTTATATGCAAAAGTAGAGGTGTTAGATATGTCCTCCGTAGGACGAGAGATAGCAACTGCCACGGAGGAGGAGGAGGAGACACTTAAACCAGAAGGTCAATGACAAACAGCAGAGATGTGATGACACGCGAAGCCGCTTAGAAATGGGCTGGATAAAGGAAACATCAGTTCAGAGGGCTGGCCCCAGAGAGCCCTGACAGTCACCTGGCGTCGCTGAAGCAGGCACTGGGGACGCGCCGCGGGACAGGTTCGGAACCTCAAGGACCACGTGCGTAAGGTGTGGTCCAGAGGGACCCGGGAACCCTAACCAGGTCACAGCACCAACCTTTGACTTCTGACCTAGACACTTCGCCTCGCTTCTCTATCATCCGGATTTTTGCAGTGTACACAGGTGTGATTAGTCCCAGGCTTAGAAAGGCCGACGAACATGCAGACGGGTCTCTCTCACTCCCAGTCTCCCCTCAGAGCAAAGTGGCGGAATCTTTACAGGAATGCTCGTATCATCCAAGAAATATTTTTAAATCGTGTTGGTGCAAGTGCTCCTGTTTCCTACAACATACACCAATGTAGCCCCACGCTGATCTCCGTGAAATTCAAGACACAGCTGTGCACCCTAGCACTGTAACCTAGGCAGGGCCGTGAATGCTGCAGGAGCAGGGAACCACGAACACCGTGTACCACGTCTCCCGTAGAAAAGGAAGCGCATCCACCACAAATCTCAACTCTGCAGCTCTCTCACCCACCCCTTGCTAGAGGCCCTTCCTCCTTTACATTGTCAGAGAGCACCGGAGGTCTTCCCGGGTGCTTACCACGGATCGTGCTCCAAGTGTAGGCCTACCCAGCTACGTCTACCCCCTGACCTACCTTGAGCTCCTCCAAGACCAGGTGGGAAGCACAGATATATTTCGTTTGCGTATAGGACGCCAGAGCAGATCCCATAAGATAAGCAATATGCATTTGTAGAAAGAATAGACTGAGCGTATGTGTTTCCATTCACTGTGCAGCCAAGCACATGACTGTATCCCAATAATTCCAAGAAACTTCACATAAATAAATAACACATCTTGGCTTTACATACTCGCCACACTTATCAACCTAACATACAAACCACTCTTTAAATACTTGAATGGCCTTGTTTCACTAGACGTTAATATTCTATCATGGAACATTAACTATAATATAAAAGAAACAGACAATAAAACCTAAATTCATAAGTGCTAAGTAATTTGTCTGTAAGAGCCCAAATCTACTTAGCAGCAGCAGAAGGGATTAGAACATGGATTTCCTACTCCCACCTCCACCCTATTGTTTCTCAAGATGCTGGCTCTTAACCAGAGCCTCTAGGTTGCCAAGACTGAAAGTAATTGATAGCTTATAAATAAACATTTTTCCACACCTCGATGTTTGAAGGAAATCTATAATAAAGAAATTATTCGCAATATAAATAATCAGTGCAAATTTTCAGGCTTCTTGTGCAGCTTATTTTTCAAACCAAGGAGCTAATTATAGTTTCTCACACCCATACCACCTCATCACCCATTGTCATACAAGTTCTAACCCAGTGCTCTATGCCAGGCACTGTTCTCACGCCTCCTTAGTTCTATGGTTAAGAGATAGTTATGTTCCCTTTATCACTCAATTGCAATTGGGAGAAAGTCATTTCTGGAAAGTAGAGTCCTGAAAGATGGGAAAAAAATCTAGCCCTATGATTACCTGATTCAAGCTCTTTGGTCTCCATGTTTCTCATTCTCCAACCTACTCAAAGTAAGTTTTTGTTTGATTGGTTGTTTTTCTTTTCGATCCTTTTAAGTTCTTAAAGTTGGAACTTGGTGGGGGTGAGGGCAAATATCTAATGTTATATTTTTGATGAGTCTGCTTACCAAGCATAGAAAATTCATTTGTTCGTTAAAGGATTCCAGAGAGATTTCTATCTGATGATGGAATCCTATTTCTAAATGACCTCGGAGTGAGTCAATTTGCCAAATTATTTCCCATATATTTATATGCTGGAATGTTATTCCAAAGGCTCCAAATAGTCTATGTTCTGCGTATAACGTAATAAAAATAAGGCACAGAATAACAATGTGTGTAACAATAGATAATGCAATGCTCCTTTAAAAAAGCAGACAACTATCTCCCCAGATACTTTAAAATAACCCAAACCACCATTATGTGTAGAAAAGAAGACAGTCATTGGAGAATGCAGAGCGAAAACCGGGGGAAAGGGAAAGACAGAGAGAAGAGAAACTGGAGAGAAATCAGTGACATGAAGTGGGGGAAAGGCATGAGCGACACAGGTGAGAAACCAATGAAAGGACAGGAGGTGAACCCACATGAAAGGTCTTTTTCATCAACAGATTAATGTGGATGTTCTAACGCTTCTTTAAGAGGAAATTATGGTTTTGAAATAATATAAAAGCAAAAGCATCCTCACACACACATATAATTACACGTGTACCTCCACATGTCCACACAATTTTAGCCCTAAAACCAGTCAGGTCCTAGGATCTACAGCTACTCTGGGCAGTCCAAAAGCACAGGCAACATGCCTTTTAAAATAATGTCACTTCTCATTTCTCTCATCGCTTGGTCAGGTTTTGTGTTTATTAGCTCATCAGGAGGGAGATGGTGAAATGGAGAAGACAATTATCTATTTAAAAACTAAGTTTTCGGGATCCCTGGGTGGCGCAGCGGTTTGGCGCCTGCCTTTGGCCCAGGGCGTGATCCTGGAGACCCGGGATCGAATCCCATGTCGGGCTCCCGGTGCATGGAGCCTGCTTCTCCCTCTGCCTGTGTCTCTGCCTCTCTCTCTCTCTCTCTCTCACTCTGTGTGTGTGTGTGTGACTATCATAAATAAATAAATTTAAAAAAAAAAAGTAAAAAAAAAAGTTTTCATATACAAGAGCATAGGAACTAGGAAGGAAAAATGTTGGGATTTATGAGTGGGGTACGCTGGTTGTACCTTAAAAGACAATGTAAAACATATCAGGCTAATGCATATGTTGCAAACTAAGCTTTTTTTTTTTTTTTTTTTTAGTTGCCTGGAAAATTGCCATCATCTGTTTCTCTAGAGCAGTTCTGGGTCCTGTTGCAATATCTAGAACCAATGACTCTCTTCCTAAAGCAGTGTAACAGCCAGGGATATCTGTTCTTCTCTATAGAGTTATATCCGTAGTGACATGACATTTGGCCAACTCTATAATATAAATGGTTTGCTCATTAAGGTCTCAGGACTAAGAACTCACTTCTTTTTTTTTTTTTTAAGAACTCACTTCTAAACAAACCCCCACATGCACAGAGCAGTTACCACTAGTGTTCACAGTGAGGACCTGAGACACACAGGACTTTCTTCCTGAATCAATCATCCAAGGAAAGCTCAGTTAGATTACTCTATGGTTGGGTTCCATGGAGGGAGCAAAGTGCATTCTTTTGTGAGAGTGAGTCTCTCTTGGCTGAGCTTCAATACCACGTCAATATCTGCCTGATGAGTGCCATGAGTTTTAAAAGCCATCTTTGAAAATACCACTTTATTTTGGAAGAAAAATGAATAACATATTCCTAGGGGAGGTTTTCTAGCTCACGTACATCCTGAGCTATCATATAAATTTGGCATAGAACTCTTAAGTACATTCTAGATAAATCTGAGTCGTGCATATAACAGAAAGGAATATATTACTGGACTCTATATTCTCAAAAAGGTAATAATCACACAAGGAATTATTGGCAACCTTCTATTAACCAGAATATTGGATGAGCCGAACCACCATTTTTCTCATCCATAGAGAGATCATTAATGTTGTACATATTTTACTTCATTCAGGTTTTTAGAACAAGCTGTAAGGTTTGCTGTAAAAATAGTAATGGTTCTAGTAGGCATATTAAACCTTTTTTTTTTTTGCAAACATGATCATTTTAGGAATAAGACAAATTGAAAACATTACCTTAAAGGTACTAGATACCAACAGTCAATCGTATGATGCATTACCATAAAAATCACATCTCCTTCTGTATAATCATGGCTTTCTAATAACGATTACCTGCATGCAAGATATACACTGTCAGTAATGATTTGGTTTGAGCTTTGCCTCCCAAGGGCATTCATTTCTACATGTAGTGACTTGTTAGATTACACTGTGCTAATTTGGTGGTTCGCATGACAAGACATGCATAGTTGATCATGCTTATTAAAATGCAGGCCAATTGTCCATAACAAATGATGTCCCTGGGACTTTTAACACACTCAACCGAGAGATGAACTCATGAGGTTCAATCTTTAGCCTCCTTGCAAAGGTCTGTGCATAAGGAGCTCATCTAAAGCTGAATGCAGTACCAAACATCAATGTGGAAATTCTAATTTTAATGGAGAAAAAAATGTAGCTATTTCCTGTTTGTCATTATGTAGATGAAACACTCATGCATTTGACTTTTGAAATACTTGCCATGCAGGTGTTTGGCATTGTGCAAACAGGATTAAGTTTTGTCTTGTTTGGTGTGTTCCCAAGGTGAAGACAGATGTGAAAAGCCCCAAAGGCCAAGAATCCCACTGAGAAATTGCTTAAGTGTCAAAAAGCTGTGCACCTCCCCCTAAAATTAATCCTAGCAGATGGGACAGACAGATTTTCTAAACTAAATTCTTTCATCAATATTTTAAAACCTGGATTAAAAACCATTTTAAGCTCAACAGGGAACAGGACGTCAGTGATGAGGCAATTTAGTAAAACTTCAAGGAACCATGGAACATTAAAACTGGAAGGGACTCCAAGATCACTTAGTCCACCCTCTCCCAAATTGTGTTCTACAGAAATCTAGATCCCGGGGAAAGAATGAGGGTCAAGGTGACTAGTCAGAGAGGTTAGGGAAACATACGGTTATATGACATTAAACAGGCCCATTCACCTGCAGTTACATACTTTATGGTGCGTGGGCCATAGTTCCCAGACTCACACTGTGGACTTCTTCTCCACCACCGTCTATCATTTCACTTAGCAGCTAGCAGAAATCCCAGATACCCTCACCTAGTCTAACCCCTTTATGCTGCAAACCAAGAAAGGCCTCACAGCAACCTCAGGGGGCTACAGAGGCAATAACAGTCTTGGGTGGCCCAAGTTGCTACATGGAGTCAGGCTTCCAGAACTCTCTGGAGACGGGAAGCAGCTCACAACAGACGTTCCTTCCCTGCTTCCCTGGCTAGAGGAACAATAGAATCAGGTACTTTCCATCTCCAAAGTGCCCGTTTTAGCCTTGGGACACTGAACAACTTACTGCAGCTTTATTTTCATAAAATCTTTCCCTTTCACCATCTCTCCCAAGTGTCTTCAGAGTCAACCAATGGACAACTTCTCAGCACTCAAAGATGAAGACAAACTTGAAATCAAGCCTATACATGGAGTCGAGCAGTTTTGTTTTCACATGCTTTCAGTGGGGGTGAATCCTTAAAAAGGCAATTCAATCTTTTCATAATTAAAGGGCTTAACTAAAATGTAGCCCTGTACTAGGAAATGATTCGGTTTGGAGTCAATATTCCTTGGTCACAAAGAGAACCCAGTACATTAGATCTGTTGTATGTATGCCCCAATCTGTATAGGTTAATACAATTTCAGGGCATATTTTTAATGCATATATATTTTTTAAAATAACCTGAACAAACAGAATGTACAGAAGGGCACTCCTGCAAAATCCCCACTGGACGCATAGTATACACTCCCTCCCGTTCGTTATCTTATTTCCACGTTCAACTGTAAGTACCTCTCAGGCCAGGATTACTCACACATCTTCTCATGGCCTGCAGGCCCAGGCACTCAAACTGTGTCTTTACTGCAGGAACAACTTACATAACTATTTAATGACAGACTGGCTCATAATAGGGCACCTTCTAAAAAGACATACCATATACTGTGAAAAGATCATCTTCTCTCCCCTGGATCAGAGTATGATAAGGGATCCCTCCCTGTCCCCGTCCCCTTCCCACGCCCCTCTCACGCTTGGTCACAAACATCAGAAAGGAAAGAGTTCCAGCAAGCAGTTTTCACCCATTTCACTGGTCTTTTATGGGTGGACATCAAACCCCAGGAGAGTTTCGAAGGCCAAACACAACTGCTCCCGATGGCTGCAGAGCTCTGCACCAAGAGAATGTTGTTGGCTTGGGCTACAGAATCCGTTTCGTCTCCAGCTTTACTGCTATCAAGTTAGCTGCCCCAGATGAGACATTTCCATCGACTGACATCTCAGGAACCAAAGAACAACATCTATACAGTGCAGTGTCCTTGGGGCACGGTGTGCTAGATAAGTGGGGTCCCCCTGGGGAGCAGCAGTTCCTTCCCCAGACTTTCCATGTGAGATGCAAACAAGGAATCTGTGAATTTGGTCCCAAATCCTCAACTGTGGCTCATCTACGGATAACCTCCAATGACCACCTGCTTGATTAAGGCAGCGCTGGTAAAGGGCAGGTTGAGAGAACGTTCCAGACCAAGGCAGACTCCGGGTAGCTCCTACTTTATCTGAGCCCCTCGGGCAATTAACCCCGCAGGGCAATTTTTAGAGGCAGCCTCAGTTGGAGTCTTTAAAATGAGGTGCGGTCTAAGAGAGGGGAGACACATCCAATAAAACACCACCTGCCCTAGGCTTGTAGTGTTTATTTTTAATTAGGAAATTTTATGCCTAAATCATCTGTAGCCTCTGGTTGCATTTTCTGTAAGCAGACCTCTCGGCAGTCCTCACTGCAGGCAGGTCTTTAACATAGGCTGGGATGCTTTATAAAAACAACGTAATTTTTGTCTTGTGTTTATGCTAATTCCTGCAGTGCCTGTGGTCCGTTTTTTAAGTGTGCTTCCCCCAGGGGCACTTCTTACTTTCTCACATTTCTCTAGGACCAAGGAAATCTGACTTCACACGCAATAGAAATTACCCTTAGACCAGAGAGAGAAAACAAAAGGCGTAAGCCCTGGAGTATGATGTTTGAGGATACTTGATGGTTGCCTGGGTAGCGTTTAATTAGCCCCGGGTTGTGGCTGGGGGTGGGGGTGCTGGTACCTGGGTAACCTTTGTCATTAGGACTAAATCTGCACTTGGACAATCAAAATGCAATGCTTGTTATGATCTCCATTCTTACCCCTTGTCTTCTGCAGGGATTTGAGTAAATCTGCTTCTCTCTTTCTCCCGCCTCACCCCCCCACCCCGTGTGTCTGTCTCTCACACACGCACTTTGTAAATAAAGAAAACACTCTTTGTTAGTGTTTTTTAACGCTGTGAATGACTTATTTTCCCGAGTAAACTGTCAACAGTGGGATACCTCATTCCTCCATACATCCCTGTACAATTCCTCACTCAATAATAAGCACTAAAAAAAAAAAAAAAATACTATCGCCTTTTATTTTAAAAAATCTGTTAGTTCATACTTTGTTCCTCATCTTCCACCCTTATTTCCAGCATGGCTTCCATAAATGCTCAACAAAGTGCCCCAGAAAGAACATGCAAAATCAGGCAAGAAAAAAGGAAAGGCACTAGAGTCACTTGGTGTGGTTTGCTGACACGGCTGCTTTAAAAAAATAATAAATTTTTTAAAAAGTAGAAAAACAAAACGACAACAATAAATCTCTACCAGCAAAAAAACCCAGGGGCGGGCAGCCTGGGGGGCTCAGTGGTTGAGCGTCTGCCTTCAGCCCGGGGTGTGATCCTAGAGACCAGGGATCCAGTCCCATGTCAGGCTCCCTGCATAGAGCCTGCTTTTCCCTCTGCCTGTGTCTCTGCCTCTCTCTCTCTCTCTCTCTCTCTCTGTCTCTCATGAATAAATAAAATTAAAAAAACAAAAAAAACAAAAAAACCTAGGGGCTTTCTTTGCTGTCTGGAAATGAAGACCAAAGCGCCAACATTCCACATGAGATGCCGTCCTTGGCTGGCGATGTTAACAGCTGTTCTGAAATCCACTTAGTTGGATTAATGGCCAGGTTACTGTCATTCCCCCAAATGGCTATTGGGCCCTGGGAGCTACTTTTCTGCCTTCCTGCCCATGTCTATCTGTTGAGTGGTTTCACGGTGCCCATTAGGAACCATTACGGTCGGCAGAGTAAAATATTTTTTTTTACAACAATGAGATGAATAGGTATTTCCAGGGCGGTCTGAAGGAGCCATTGTTAATGATGGCAATGAAGGCACATGAACGTGGCAATGAAACACCATTTTATTCCTCCCTGTTGGCCACACCTACACCAGGGGAAAAAAACATCACACTCATGTATGAGGATAAAATAACATACAGATCCCCAAATTTCAAAGTTGAGCAAAATATAAACCTCGCAGGAGTTACGCCTTGTGTTGCATTATACACTACAAAATTCCGGTTCTTCACCACAGAAAGTTCGACCTTTTCACGGTTTCAAATAACCGCAGGTGGGGGTGACCAGGCAGTGCCATGCTCTGCGCTCAAGCTGCGACATGTGAATGGGAGCGGTGGAGCGGGAGGGGCCGCCAATTCTCCAGCAGCCAACCACGGCTGGGTGGGAGGCCAAGGGCAGGGGGCAAGTGGGGGAGAGGCCCATGGTTTGCATGAAAATGGGAGTTCCCTTCCCAGGCGCACACATTGACCTCAATGGATGTCCAACAGGGGCCTGGTGGCTTCCACAATATAAGACTCTGTTTGTGGTTTGCCTCTCCTACCAGGGTTCTTCCCATAACCTTGGGTGATGGTGCCGTGAGAAAAGATGAATCCTGTGGGCATGTGGGCAAGCGTCTATACCTATGCATGTGCAACCCCAGAGAGAGAGGGAGAGGGAGAGGGGGAGAGAGAGAGAGAGAGAGAACACGAAGATGACGTATTTGCTTTCCCTCTGAAATCACAGGTTCTCTGAGGGTCAAGTCAACCTCCTGAACACAACTAAATGTGCATTTGTGTGCTTTCTGGTTTAAAGGTTGGGAGCAGGGCTGAAAACACACTCATTACTCCCTGTCATAGAGCAGGTGACGCATCCTAGGCACATACAATTAAGCTATCATTCCACATGACAGACTAAACAGACAAGTCTAGACTGATAGAGAGGGCAACTAAAAATACTCTTGGACCTCTTCTAAGAGCACTTTGGCATTTTCTTATCATTCTACTGGCAAATGTTGTGAAACTTTGCCTCATTAATGTCAGGGGGAGTAGAGGATCCGCATGACTTAAATTCAAAAGGCTCCATTTTAATTCTCCATCAAAAACCCATCTAGAGGCCAGATATTTTTAGCAGTCACGTAGCACAAATCTAAGGATGCTCAGCGGTGGTTTGTGTCTCCTGCAGAGGAGAGGTATGGCTTCCCAAGCAGAACCACCCATACACACTACAAAACCCATCAAGTTGCAGGAAGATCTCTACAATTGCGATGAATCCTAAACTCTAAAACCATTGACAAAATGCAAATCAGCCAAGGTCTTACCGTTGATTCCACTAAGAAAATAAACCACCAGAAATCTCGGCTTCTTAAAATTGGCAAGGTCTATGGCCACTTGTTGCCTGGACAGAGAACCATGTAGGAGAACGGAGGGGAAGCCGTCCCCCACGGGTGGATACCCCATGGGTGGATACGCCATGCAGCACCCTCACCAACATCAGCATCTGGGTCCAGCGGGACCGCGTGACGGACCGTCTCCAGCCCCGCCCAGAGGTCCTGCTATACCAGCACCTGAACGCATCACCTCCTTTTCACTCTCATGCTCAAGGGACCTTCCTAAATTCGGTCACACCGCATGGCCGCCTCCTACCCATGACCGGAGGCTATGTATCTTCTGATAATACCCAGGCAATTGTTTCTCTGAAAAACATCTTTGATACAAATTTTAATAAAATTGCCAAAAGGAAGCCAGCCAAAAGCCAGTATTTCCCACAGATGATAATAATCAGCAAATGCACAACTCAGATAGGCTTTCAGCAAAATAACCACTTTGAATGCTAACCTACGTTGGCTGGTTTACCATGTGACAAGGCACTGTTTCAAGATTTTACTCGATCCTCCCCAAGTGCTGTGAGATAGATGCGACTGTCCCTGTTTTACAGGCTCTAAAACCAAGGCATAGAATGATTAAGTTGCCCCAAGATCCTATAGCAAAAAAAAAATGTCAGAGCTAGGATCAAAACTCAAGTAGGTTAGCTCCATGATCTCTCACTCTTAATAATTGTGCTATGTTGGTGGGGAGGATTTGGGTGTTCACCAAATCATAAAAATTATTTTAATAGGCAGATAGCAGCGGCAAATGAAGGAAAAAAGAAAACGAAAGTGAATTTTCACTCCGGCATCCCGTGCCCTGGGATTGATTTGTACTTATTTTGCTGTTGTGAACTGATGCCTAACACAGATGACCATGGGGTGCTACCCTCCCTGGGACATATCCTCCTCCACTGTTATGATAATAGACCTAAAGTTATATTAGGGAGAAAGGCAAATAAGAGAGAATGAAATAAATGTTCTACCGCAAGGTAACCCCAGCTCTAATCCCTATAGTGAAACTTATGACAATGATCCTCAGCCAACGTGATGAAGGTACAAAACATGTGCTATGACGTATAAAGAAAGACCTTGATAGTAGTGGGATTCATCAACCCCATCAAGCGGAATTCCTTATATTCATCAATATAAGGAAACAAAAGGATGGCTCTATTTTGAAAAGACTCAAGTATTGGGTTCTCCTTGAGTGAAAGACTGGAGAGTATTCTCAGTGGAGGGTCTAACCTTGTCTCTCAAGGTAACGAGTCTTGCGGGACCCCAGTTTAGATGGGGCCAAGAATGGTTCTATACAATGGGGCAAAGCAGCAGACCTGCCCTGGGCACAAACCAGATGTTTGCTGAGTGATCTTTAGGCAAGTCAACCTGCAACAGGTTCCAGAGTATAAAAGATGGTCCAGATGACTGATCGTTCCAAAAATTACAGTCTGCCAGAGTTGGGGGGGGGGGCACTTAGTGATCCCAGGACTCAGCTCCAGGGAACTCGGGGAACCACTACCTCACCACTCACCCTAAATGGCCCCCACCTTGCATGGAGAAAACACTCCTGTTCCAGATTCCTGCTCAAAGCATATTTTTGTTCAAGATGACTAAATCTTCCAGAGGGGTCTTGAATGAGGCCTTTAATCCTGAAGAAACAGCCACATCGAATCTCAAAATTATATTTAAGAATAAATACAAGAGGGGCACCTGGGTGGCTCAATTGGTTAAGCATCTGCCCTTGGCTTGGGTCATGACCCCAGGGTCCTGGGATCGAGTTCTGCATAGGGCTCCCCTGCTCAATGGCGAGTGGCTTCTCCCGCTCCCTCTGTGATTTCTCTGGCTCTCGCTCTTTTGCAAATAAACAAATAAAATAAATAAAATCAAATCAAATCTTTAAAAAAATAAATAGAAGGTAATGCAAGAGGTAAACTCGTACCAAACAACACATGAGCTTACAGCACCCGCACGATGTCTTTCTTGGCTGCCTTGGAAGCTACCGCCCGTCTTTTGTAAGTGATCTCCAGTTCTTGAAAACAACAAACGCATAATAACACGAATGTCAAGCAGATGAAAGAGCAACCCTAGCTCCTTATCTATTTGTGTCAGGGAAGACAATGAATATTTTACTGCCACTCTGCTAGCCTAAAAACAAATAAATAAATAAATAAATAACCCAACCGAACACAAAGGGTGTAGACTTGACACAGGGCACCGGAGTTGATGCAAGTCTGCCCGTGACGGCTGGATGCCCTCTCACAGGCGAAACAGTGACCATGTTGGTTTTGCTCATCACTGTGTGGTCACCCACCCTCACCCCATAGTGCCTGGGACATAGGAGGTGCTATTTAAGTATTTTCTAACAGTCTAACAGACTGGCTTTACTTTTTTAATGAACCCATCCTGCGCCTCGTCCCCCTGCCTCTAGGCTAACTCGCAATCCTGAACGTTTGAAGGCAGAGGTTCAGCCGGCTCCACTTGAGGGGGCCGGAGGTGCACGTATTACTTCCTACAGAATTTCGGGGAGTGCGGAAGAGACCACTAGACTGGGACCCACACAGAAACAGATTTCGAATTTCCCCTAAAACCTTTCCCAGTTTGTTCAGGAAAAGTGAACGAACAGCTTCCTCGGGTCTACGCCAGTGACCATCCCATGATGTCCACTCACCGCCATGTTGCATCATGTCCTCTAACAAAACTTCTCTCCAAAACACACGTACTTACCTGAAACTGAATCTGACATGTGCTTCCCTCATCTATGGTAGCCTTGGTTAGAAACCTGCACGCCACGCTGGACGCTCCCCACACAGGGGCAATCCTCCCAGAGGGCCTATTCTCCACGCTCAGGCCTCAGCAGGGAGGCCCAGGCCTGCACAGTGCACTTGTAGGCTTCAAAGGGAAGCTCCTACCACCACCACCCACTTCGTGCCATCACCAGGAACGGGATGGCTGCTGCGTGTACAGACGTAGCATCTAGCACTGCACGGATCCAGCTAGGTGGGAAGCCAACCCTCACCGCAGGGAGAGCAGAAAAAGGAGGGAGCGCGTGGTACGCCGGGCTAACATGCTGGGTGGGGCACCCGGCTTCCCTAGTCCACAACAGTCATCTCAGGTCTTTTGGCCCAAAAACGGTAAAGTCTTCAGCAGTCCCTGCAGGCTTTCATTTTGCAATACACAGCTGTCGTTCCACAACACCAGCCCAAGGATGAATGAACACAAGAGGAATCATGATTTGTATACCAAAGGAAAAAAAAAGTAGCTTTACAATCAGTCTTGGTAAGAAAGTCAGAACAAGCCAGAGAGAGAGGACAAAAACTTGCCTTTTGCATTCTGAGACACACGTGTTGGAAAAGGGTACTTCCCTTGTTTTTATTTTTGCGAGATGGTTTTAAAAGTCACGGAGACGTGCAGGACATACAGATACAACACAATAACCCCGGCGCAATCATATACTGTACCTTTACTTCAGCAAATCGTGTGCTGACAGCCTCTGGATCTCTCTCTCTTTTTTTCCTCAAAGTTATTTAAAAGCTGACTTTTCATTGGGCTTTGCAGCAAGTTAAACTTTTACAGAACCAGTTCCTGCTCTGTGTTCCTTAGCACATTTACTCAATTCCGTGCTTGAAAGCAACAATTCACTTGGACAACTGAAATGTGTGGGATTTCACTGTCATAACAAACCCAAAGAGAAGAACGAGGAACGAGGATGGTCTCAGGGGCACAGTGCTGCGGCCAAGCGTGATCCATGAAGCGACGACTGTCCATAAGCGGTTTAAATCTCAGTATGTATAAGGCCAATGGGACAGGATGGAATCGAGCAAAAAAAATAAAAAAGGCTGACCGCCCTCCCCCTCCTGGTTTGATACCAATGCCAATAAAGTCACAATCATATAACAGAACCAGGTAGACAGGAAAGAATGTTTCTCCATTTCACATAAAATGTCAGTGATATGCTAGAAATAAAATGCAATATAGCTGTCCGTGGCAGATCAAAGGCAGAGCTTTGGAGAAACACAGGTCTGGAGTCTTTATGGGCGAGCCCCTCTGCTCATAATCCTCAGAGGTGACCGAGAGGGAGAACCACCCGCCCCAGCTCGCATGAGGAAGGCAACGTGGACCAGGCCCAGTACAGTCTCGCTACACCCCCAGGCCTAGCATTTCCCCAGGTAACAAGTTTCGTGTCCTTACCTTTACTCTGCAGTATTCTTTTCCACCTCTGAAAGAAAGGCTATTTTAATAGCAATTTGCAATGTCAGGCTCTTTTATCCACACCGAGAAAAGTGGGTGGTCATGCGATGGCGAAAAAGGATGGAGTAGGTAAATGGAGACATTTCCTCTCTCTAGGGAAGGTAGGAGGTTGTGGCGTTCGTGGCGGAGGGCACCCAATTTGTATTCATAGCTTTATTTGAATAAAATTAATATTTAAATAGCCTACAGTCAATCGAAGCCAGAGAGTATATTGAGATGGGGGGGGGACACTGTCCCCCAGACCTTTAGAACTTTTCACTAAGAATCCACGAAACAGATAACCCACGCGGAGATAACTTAGAATCGACTTTCGTGAAATGCTGCTTCGGGCCAACCTCACCGATTAAGCACAACTACAAAGAAGTTTTTGGCAATAAAAGGAAATTCCTCTTGGTGCCCCCAGGGTGGGGGGGTCAAGGCTCTGCAGGCCGCGGGCTCTTAGGGGACCTACACGGAGAGCAAGGCCTCACCTGGGACTTCAGGAGAGAATCTGGCGGAGTGTCGAGACACAAAAAGTTTCAGTTCTTGGTCCAGGTTGCACTCAATCAGGTTGGTGTCCCATGATCGGATTCCTAGGGAGGGGCAGGAAGAGAAGGGACAGCGGTCCAGTTAGTCATTTTGGAGCAGTTTGGCCAACGTCGCCGTGACAGTTCTCAGGCTTTCGGGGAGGATGTGCAGACTTCTCGAGTGACAAGCCCGCGGAGGGGGAGGGCTAGGAGGTCCCCGCCGCAGGCCGCGACACAGGGGACAGGCAGGGGGACCAGGCCTCTGCCCTCGTAAGACGCACATGCGGCTTTTCTGGGAGCGCAAGGAAAGCGGCTACTGGGGAAATGACAGGCTTTTCTCCAGGGAGGGAGTGGGAAGGACAGGAGGCGGTCAGGTTCCAGGTGGAGAGGCCATCACGCAGGCCCGGCTGTCCCGAGCAGCACTGGCGGGGCCGCTCCCGACGGGGGCGCCGAGGCACCTGCGGGCCTTGGTCTCTACGCCTTGGGACCCGGGCGGCTCAGCAGCCAGCTGTCGGGCCCCCCGCTGCACCACCTGCACGAGAAGACTGGACCTCAGCCCTAAAGTCGCGGCCTCTCTGCCCCCACCCACCCCCCTTATCTGACCAGCCTCGCAGATGCTCCCTTTGATCGCGCAGGCCAGCGGTGCTCAGTGTTCTTACCGGGAGGCACCGAGTGTAGCAACAGCTTTAAAAAATTGTACAGAGTCAGTGGCCGTGAACTGCCTTCCGCTCACCAGGCCCGAGGCTGGGGCAGAAGGAGCTCGGATGCCCTGCCTCAGTCCCCCCGCCCCCATCCTTCCAAAGGGGGGTGGCCAGAGGGAACCCAGAGGACATCAAAGAAGCAAGAACTGGGGAGCAAGCCAGGAAGAACTGAGAAACCACAACACTCTGCAATGTGTTTGTTTTCTATGGCTTTTTATACTTTTCCAAATAGGTAGCTTCTGGGAGAGCCATCGGTAGGACCCATGACCGCACCCTTGCACGGAGCATCCTCAGTTGCCAGGAAGAACCTCTGCAACAGCAGCCGTTTACTGCCTGGCTCCTAGGAGCCGGGCCTTGAAACTCGGCAAAACAGCCGAGGAGCCATCTCCACGCACGCCCCGGGTCATCTCAGCAGTTTTGCGGCTCCATAGTCGCTCCCACAGACTCGGGAGTATAAATGGCAGCACATTATTTAAACACACCCATAAATCCTGAACGCCTGCCTGTATTTACCCATTTATATCTTGTTCGGTCTTCTTATCTTGCAAAGAAACAAGATACGGGTGTGTGTGTGCTTCTACATGTATGTGTCTACGTGTGTGTGTCGTCTATACGCACAAACGTATGACACAGAGATTCTGGAAACTCACTTGATTGCACATCTATCTAGACTCTTCAGATTATACACCAAACACCCTTGGACTGCGAGGAGTATTTTCAAACAGGTGCATGTCCACCCAGGAGAGGCAAAGAATTGATCGCACGATGCACGGGAAGATTTCAGGTGTGGAAGAGTTAATAGCCCTAAAGAGAGGCTAAATCCTAAGGGGGAATATTATGGGTCTCCCTGGAAACATCAACAGCCTCAGCTTGCATTTGTGCTAATGGAGTATTTAAATTTTAACAAGAAAGGCATGTTGCGATTTTGCAGATCTTTTTAGCGCAGAAATGATAAATGGGTTCTTTTTGTTCCGCAAAAGGCTTGACAGGTTGAGAGGTCTGAATTCATTAGAATATTTTACTTCGACGTATACGCTATATGCGAGGCCAGCGTGAAAAAACCGTCAAGCTCCTGTCTGAGCCGCTTAATTGGTAATTGTTAACTGGCTTCTCTGTGCTCCAGGTCTGAGCTCCACTTTGTCTCCGGGCTTGTCACGTTGGGTCACTAAGTTAATAATGAGACATATGTATTTAAATTAAATTCATAGGGTTCTTCTGCCTTTGTTCTTCGCTATGTCCAAATTGCTACATCATTTGAATGACTTCATCTAGGGTTATACGGAGACTTGCTCTTACACTTGTTTACCATTTTCCCCTTGGCTTCAATTAACTTGTCATGACACATCCAATTAAACGTTTGCTTTATATTTCAAAAACTCCTGGCTGTATGATTTGTGAGTTAGCAAGGGGGGGGAAGTACAAGACAGAAAAGTTCATTTGGAAATTAATTTTTAAATTATACTAGTAAACGGCCGATAGAAATAATATTTCTCAGTTTCATACTGCCAACGACACTAAAAATCTAGGGTTCTCTTTCCAAGGGGGCAATTTCCAGCCAAATTATGTCTTAACAATGCCTACCTCACTACTACCACTTATAAAATCAAGGTCACAAAGGACTCACTGGTTATTTTAGTTGGAAAGGAAAACTTGGGAACGAGGCCACTTTCTATACCAATTTTAGAAATGACAATTTTGTGATTACATTGTACCTTCTACTGGGTAATACTAGCAAAGAGAAATAGTATTTCTCAACGAAGGCTCCTACTGCATTTAGTAGGTTTATATATCTTCCCTCTGTGCCTAACAGGAAGCCAGCCATAAGCCCTCTGAAGCTTAAAGGGCAGAAATGGATCTTCTTTGTCTTGCCACATTCTCCTCTCTCGAGGGCCTGACTGGGGGCCCGTAGGGTGCTGATAAACAGATTCTGAGGAGGCTTTCAGAAGCAGATCATCCTGGTCTCTCATGGATACTAGAGAATGTCAAGATAAATTCCCAGCCCTTTTTCTGATGCTCCACCCCAATATACACCAGGTCAAACTCTGTCTTAAGCCATTGCTTCTCCAGCACACTGCTAAGACTGTGCCCCTTACTGGCTGACCTAGGTCAGGGCAGAACAGAACTCTACCAATGGGAGGTCAACCTCCGCATTTATTAAATTTCTGGGCCCAGGGGGCATCTGTCACCGCTGGGAAGGTGACCTGTGGCTGGGCACCCTGAGGACTCCCCCACATAATCTGGGGCTGGTGCCCAGCCACAGAATGGGCACCATCACTGTCTGCAGGCCAGTGCTCCAGCCAAGAATTCCATTCTCTGAATCCAGGGGAAAGCAGGGCACAAAGGGGGGGCTAAAGTGCACATGAAGTTTGCAGATGGAAACGGGAGAAATAAAATGTGTGTGTGTGGGGGGGGGTTCATTATAGGACAAGTCAGAGTGATCGGTGAGTAGCCACTTTCCCTCACTTTGTACAGGTTATATCTTGCCAAGGTTACCAATCATGCAAACATTTTGCAGGATTATTGAGTAAAACCAACATTTTTTTTAAAAGCACCTCCCATTAAAAGCTAGAATCTATATTCCTAAAAGAGATTATAAACTAGAAAAACCAACAAAGTGATCATTCATTACATGTTGCAATGGCACATGGGTTCTACTCAACAGTATTTGGGCCTTTCAAAGTTGTTTTTTTTTTTTCCTATAAACTTTCTCATTGATCCCTCGGATCCATAAGCTTTTGAATATTTTTTGCTGGTACCTAAACGGTTAACCTATGAACTGTAAGATTCCATTTGTAAAACTATGATAAAAAGTGACTGGGATGCAGATTAGAATCATAAAGAAACAGAATTAAAACAAAAAAGAGCTAAATTCAAGGTTTATTTCTCAAAGAAGTTTTCCTATTTTCTTTCCCTTGTCCAAACTTTCAATTGGCTTTTTTAATCCAAATACTTGATGTTCATAATGTATATGTGCAATGCATTGATGATAAATAATTTAGGTCTTTGGATAGCTTCCCACATTGAAAACAAAAGAAGTGATTTATAGTTATTATTGGTCAAAAAGTCAGAGCTTATTTTAAAAGTAAGCCTTTATAGAAGATTAAGAGTGAATCATCAGGGGCGCCTGGGTGGCTCAGTCGGTTAGGCGTCTGCCTTTAGCTCAGGTCACGATCCCTGGTCCTGGCATCAAGCCCAAGTCGGGCTCCCTGCTCAGCCAGGAGCCTGCTTCTCGCTCTACCCCTCACTCTGCCCATGCGCGCACTTTCTCTCTCTCTCACGCTCTCTCAAATAGATAAATAAAATCTTAAAAAAAAAAAAAAGAATGAATCATCAATTTAATGACCTTCCATTTGGGAACTGGCTTGGGTTCCGGCACAGCTCACAGAACCCTTACCAGATAATACCAATTAAGCAGCACAAGCAGAAATCCATCTACCTTTTGACTTTGCAAAGTATAAAGATGAACATAATATATTTATCATTCTCCAACATTTCTTCTAACCTCCACCATGTGTTGGCTTTTTTTCCTATTAAAATGAGAACCAAACCCCACCTCTTTCCTGTGTTCTTAATTCCCTTAGCCATCTTGAAGACAATCAATAAAGTACCATCAGAAGGTTACAATGCAATCCGCTAAGCTTACATTTCAAAATCCAGGGCACTAGATGTTACACACATCTTTTTATAAATGAATCTTGCTGCTTCCCAGTGTTAGCCAGAGAAAAGCTACACTCTTTATCAGTAACTGAAAGCACGGACCTGACAGTTAATATTCCTAATAGGTCTTAATTCCTATAAAGCAATAAAATAAAGCAATGAAAACTTTCATAAGGCTCTAGAATTCAGTTTACAAGGCATGGATTTATGTAGTCTATGTCCTATAATAAACTGGAGGAGTAGAGGCTCTGCTAAAAATGGGGATGGCTATTAGGTCTAAGGTGGGGGCTAACTGGGATGAGGGTGAAAAGAGATGCCCAGGAGCGGTATTTGTTGGGAGCGACAGTGGTATGGCATCCAGTGCTGCATAACTAACAAAGCTAGACCAGTTCATGGGAGGAAGACCATTGTTTCAACCTTGAGAAGGTATGATCAAACCTTACATTAGACATTTTGAATACAGCTGAGAAAATGAGGGCGCATTTCTCTTCCGCGGTTGCAGAAATCTTTCCTAAGCATCCACGCCGGGATGTTCCAGGCCTGTGGATTTATTGTATTACCACCATTTTCCTACAGGTTTATCTTCGAGGCTTCCCAAAGAACCCTCGGTAATCAGATGGCAAAATTCCAAATCACCAGGGTCCCCGAATCCACAGGAGGTCAGTTAAGATGGGAGGGGAAATAGGAAGCAAGCCTAACACATGAAGCACTGCATTCCCAGCCTGCAGGACTCAGTCGGAGGCCCCCCCACCGGCCCCCCAGGAGCATCTCCATCCCCGTCACACCTTGAGGCCTACAGGCACCAGCAGTAGCAGCGGTGGTGCCAGAGTGACCTCTGGAGGAGGCCCAGCTGGGACCTGCAGGCTGAGGCAGCAGCGCACCAGCCACAGGGACACAGAGGGACATGGAGCCAGGCTGCCCTGTTGCTAAGTCATCTCAGTCTGTCTGATAAGCCAGGGGAGCAATTGTGCTTCGTCCTTGAGGGGCCCTGGAGCTTCAGCTGCATCTGAGACCCCAGGACCCAGGAGAGCAATCTCCAGAGGAAAAGCAGCATCTGCTACTGTGTGTGAGGAAGTGGCTGTGCTCACTCACTTGACTGATTGTTAACGGGATCAATACAGCAATTTGGGAGTTCTGTGCAAAAACCTGACCAAATTAGCGAACCAAAAAAATCAGGAAGGCCTGGTGATTGAAACGGGAACGTGAAGGGGCTTCTGGGATTCCAGTAATGTCTGCTCCTTGAGCAACATGGCCCAGGTGTGTCCACCTTGTGGAAATTCACCAAGCTCCTCAGTCTGTGATCTGTGCTTTCTTCCTTTCTCTATATTATCTCAATCCATTAAAAAGAAAAATATTTTTTGATGTCCAAAACGCACATCTGAACTGTATTACTGCAAGCTAATGGTGTGAAAAGGAGTGAAGACAGAGAGCCCTTCACAGCAGCACTTGGATGCATCTATTCTTTTCCTCAAAGAGAAGTGTGCTGAATAAAGGCCCTGAGGGATGGGGTTCAGAAAGGATGATCCGCAGAGTAACAAAGCAGGACGATGATTAGGGTAGGAAGGTGAGGGCCAGGCCCCCTCCCTGCGCAGGGTGCTGCCCACCAGTGGATGGCCATACAAAGGCAAGCTCTGCAAACTGCCGCCTTGGACCCCGCACTGACATGATGACAGGGCCAGAGAATCAGGGTGGGTGCAGGGGGCACTCCTGTCCCTTAGGGCCGATGTGACCTTGAGCAGGCCCAGGATCCTTCCTGCCCCCCTGGGCCCCCCGTCTCTAACACGGGGGGAGGGCCCCTTTGCCGGCCCCACCTGGGCGGGTCAGGAAAATCAGAGATGTCTAAGCCCCTCTGCAGCTATTAGGACTCCCTGGCAATAACTGCTCTTAATCCAGAATCATCGATTCCTATGGCAGCCACACCCAGAGTCAGTAGGGCTGAAATTTTCCAAGGAGAAAAACGTGCAAACTAAAGACAGACCAGACTTAAGGCCTCTAGTTTGAAAACGGAGGGTTTCTGAGATGCTCAAATAAGGCATCTCCCTATTGCAATCTCTTTCTCTTGAATTTTTTTTTCAAATAAAACTACACGACTGCATTCTGTTTTTGTTTTTGTTTTTTTAAGCTGAAAGGGGAAGAAAAAAAAATCAGTGCTTTAAAGTTAAACAAAAGAACCAGGTTTGCGAGTCCAATCCCCACCCTGCAGCCTTTTGTTCTGGGGACAAGGGGCCGTTTCCAAATGCAGAGTCAGAAAGCAAGCTTTCATTTTTTTTTTTCTTTCATGGAAAATCAGGGTTCCCCTAGGTCTCCGGTGGGGGTGGGCGGGGGGCCCCGGGGCCCGGGAGCGAGGCGGGCGTGCACGCCCTTTGTCCGCCCCGGGCTGCCGTAGAGACCGCAGTGCGGGCACCACGCCCACCAGCCGGTGTCTCCGGGAGCCTGGAGCGCGGGCCGGGCGGGGGGCCTGCGGCGGGGCCCAGGGCAGGGCCGGGGCGCCTGGGGCGAGGGCTCGGGTGCAGACCTGAGCTGCCGCTGGGGGCCGGGGGCGCTTGGGGCGCAACAAAGCCGGGCCCGGGGACGGGTGGGCGCGCGCAGCTCCGAGCCCGAGGCCCGGCGGGGGCGCCGCAGTGCGGGGGGCAGGTGCGGTGAGCCGACGGGAGCACTGCGGCAGCCCGGGTGGGGCCGGGGGCGGGCCGGGCCGCGCGCTCGAGGCTGCGCCCGCCCGCCCGGCGCTCCCGGCGCTCCCGGCCCCGCCCCGGCTTCCAGGCGAACCGCTATTCGGCCTCCGCAGAGCGCGCTCCTAGTGCGCGCACCGGGCGCGGCGCTGGCCCTGCCCGCCGACAACCCCCCCCCCTCCTCTCCCCTAAGCCCTCGCCACCGAGGCTGAGACTTCCCAAAGCAGAAGCCCCACCCCGCAACTTGGGGTCCCATTGTCCTTTCTGGAGGCTGCCACCGGGGTCCCAGGGGCGGTGGCGAGGCGGGCGCAGGCGGTTCTCCATCCCTGCGTCCCGGGGAGGGGACGGGAGGGGGGGGCGGGCGTGGCCCCAGGACTAGCCTAGTCATTGCGGGTGGGGGGGAGCACATCGGGAGGTTTTACGCCAGAAAAGGCAGTTCTCGGGGGCCGAGGTGGCTGCGGGGAGGCCGATTCCCACGCGGGCCCTGGCGCATGTTGGGGGTCCCAGCCCTGGGGGAGCCGTGGCGGGGGGGCAGGCAAGAGGACTAAATAGGGCGTCTGCGCCAAGCGCCCCCGCCCCCCTGCTCCCGGGGCTCGGCTCTATTGTGGCCACCTGCAGTTCCCGGGGCGGGCGGGGCGGCGGCCGGCGGGGGGGCTGCGGACCTGTGACAGGTCCCTGCGGGAGGCGGAGGCCGTGCCCAGCGGGCCCCGCACCCGAGCATCCGCGGGATGCCCGTCGGCGAGCGCAGCCCCGCGGGTGCGGGTGCGGGTGCGGGTGCGGGCGCGGGGCGCGCCCTGGGCGGGGCGGGCCGGGGGGCGCGCGGGGCCGCTTACCGAGCTCGATGTTGCCGATGGCGCGCCGCAGGTGCTCCTCGGTCACGATCTCGCCGACGACCACCAGCAGGTAGAACTTGCTGTCGAGGAAGCGATGCGACAGGCTGGGCGACGTGGACGCCGCGGGGTTGGCGATGCCGCCGACGGGCTCGGGCTCGGCGGCCTCCAGCACCACGGTCGCCATCCTGCCGGCGCGCTGCGCTGCGCTGCGCGAGCTGCCCCGCCGCCCGGCTCGTCTGCGGCAGGAGAGGCTCGGCCGCCGAGGTGCAGCCCGCGCTCCGCCCCCCGCGCCCCTCCCGGCGCCGCGCCGCCTCCCCTCCGCCCTCCCCGGAGCGCGCGGCGGAGCGGAGCGGGCACTGCGAGCGGGCGGGGACGCGGCGCCGCTTTTATACGGAGCCCGGGCCGCGAGCCGGGAGGAGGAGGAAGAGGAGGAGGCAGGGACCACCCGGCACATCCTCACGCGGCGGCTGCCTCCGCGCCTGCAGCCGGCGGCCCGGGCTGATGTCATCTGCAGCAAATCATCTCGCCCGCGGCCCGGAAGCCGGAGGAAGAGGTGTGCGGACAATGGTCGGGGCAGCGCCCGCAGCCGGGGCCGGGCCCGTGGGGACCCCGCCGCAGCCGGGCCGGGGGCGCACGCCGCACCCCCCCGCACCACCACCCCCCCCCGCCGCGGGGCGGACCTCGCCCAGGTGCCGGGTGCAGGCCCGGGCCTCGCGCCCCGCCCGCGACCTCGAGGGCCGAGGCTCAGGTGCCGTGACCCCGGGCCCCCCCGGCTCCGGGGACGCGCACCCCGCCTTCGCTCTGACCTTGTGGGCTCAGCGAGACACGCGCCTAACCAGTACGGCCCACCCCCCCCCCATGCGCCAAAAAATGCAAACCCGGGGTCCAACGTTGTTAAGGCTTTGGGCCCCCAATCTGCAATTCCCAGTGCAAAGGAAAGAGCACTGGCTTTGTGGTGCTTATGGGAAAGGGGTGCGGGGGGGACACTAGGTGACGGGCACTGAGGGGGCACTTGATGGGATGAGCACTGGGTGTGATGCTCTATGTTGGCAAATTGAATACCAATAACAAATTTGTAAAAAAAAAAAAAAAGGAAATGAGAGGACTACAGATGCGGTTTTCCACATACAGATTTCTTCCCCTTAATGATATGCTGAACAGCTAGCATCGGGCCTAACAAAGAATAAAAAGAGAAGGCACCCTCTCTATCCCAGCAGGATTACAGGGACTACAACGTGCTTCTCAGTCCCCGAAGGAACACACCAGCAAAATGATTTCGTGTGATGGTGATATCTTTTAAAAAATATACGTAGCATCGGGGATTGTTGTTGCCTTTGTGTTTAGAACACAGAAAAAAGTGTTTAAAGGCAGCCCACCTACAACCATGTCTCACAGATCTCTTGAATATAGCTTCTGCCCCAGGAAAGGGCTGGTGGGGATGAAGAAGGAAGAAAATGGGAGGGCTCAGCGGTTGAGGATCTGCCTTGGGCTCAGGGCATGTGTGATCCCTGGTCCTGGGATCGAGTCCTGCATCGGGCTCCCCGCAGGGACCCTGCTTCTCCCTCTGCCTGTGTCTCTGCCTCTCTCTCCCTCTCTGTGTGTGTGTGTGTCCCTCATGAATAAATAAATAAAATCTTTAAAAAAAAAGGAACAAAATGTGCAAACATGGTACTATCATAAAAGATAGAATTAGTATTAGAAGCTTAAGAAAGAGGCCTGCATGGAAATTAGTCAATAGAGTTTTAACACATATTAGGGACATGCATATTAGGGACAAAACAAAATCGCCTGGATAGGTAGGCTAAGATTTCCAAGTCAGCCCATTGTCTTACCCATTTACCACCATGATTTATTGGTGATTCGCGCTTTGCTCTTAGCTCTTTCCTGAAACCCTGGCATGGGAGACATGGTAGGCAGCCAAAGGCCATGATGCCTTCCTACATGCCAGTCTGGTCAACGGGGAATAAGGTACCATCTGGCCCACAGCAGTTGAGGTCTGTGACAGGCTCACTGGTGAGCCACATTTGCCAGTGAATAGTGACAAAGAGTTCCCAAGTGAGATAGTAACAGATCATTTCTTGGTCGTAGAAGGCCCTCAATTCCTCTTAGAGAGGTAAGGGTAGCACCAGCGCCCATAAGTGGGGGAGGAGTTTTGGTCGGGAGCCTTGTTTTCCAGAGCGAAGCCATCGGAGCCCACTGTCACATACTGATTGTCCTTCATTTCTCTGAACCACCATTACTTTTATTTATGTAATAATTTTCTTTTGCTCCATTTTTTTTTATTTAAGATTTATTTTTCATGAAATTCTTTACTGCTGTGCAAGTGGAAACACTAATGTCACTTTGAAAGGGAAGGTATCCCTAAGATAAACACAATGAGAATAAGATCATACAGTTCACCTCCTGCCACACACCGCTCTTTGCTCAAAGACTCTGACCCTCGGGATCCCTGGGTGGCACAGCGGTTTAGCGCCTGCCTTTGGCCCAGGGCGCGATCCTGGAGACCCGGGATCGAATCCCACATCGGGCTCCCGGTGCATGGAGCCTGCTTCTCCCTCTGCCTGTGTCTCTGCCTCTCTCTCTCTCTCTGTGTGTGTGACTATCATGAATAAATAAACACTAAAAAGATTTTTTAAAAAAAGACTCTGACCCTCAGGAGTAGGCTCATTAGATTAAAAACAGAGATTAGCAAGTGTTGGAGAGGCGTTAAGACACACTACCACCGAACTGAGTTGTTTTCCATGTCATCGCAGAGGTTGGATGAAAATAACACGAGAGCTCTCTTACTGCGTGAGTCAGTGCAGTGAAATGCCATGACCATGAACCACCTAAGTCACCACCCAGACTTTGCAAAACACAGACATAATGACAGAAAACTGATGAGAGATGCAGACTGCTATCGTACAGCTTTGTAACTCTGGCCAAGTGACTTCTTGATCTTTAGTCTCTTCATTACTATCCTGGAGACAATAAGATCTTTATAAACGCACGAGTAACTTTGTAAGAAAGGCGTAAACCATAGAAAGTGTAGGTACCTAACACAGTGATTGGAATCCTGGGCCCTCGAGGAGTGGTTGATGGATACACCTGTTTGGTCCCAGTTTGCTGGACAATGGAGTAAAAACATCCTTACAAAAATGTGTGGGTGACATCGAGTCGGGCACAACTACCAAGACCTCTGAAACAATATTAAATGACACTGCAAACTAGAAAAGTAGTCGTCACCTATCCCCACCTCAAAAAAAAAAAAAAAATCTAGCTCTAAGGAGGTAAAAGGGGAAAACTAACATCAAAGAGTGCCTGTGTGGCTTGCTGCCACCTGACATCACCTGGATGTCCCAAAGATACCTCAGACTCAACACGCTCCAAACCAAAATCATCTTTGCCCCCCAAACCTGATCTCACTTTTCGTAATTGAGTGAGCAGTCTCACCACGTACCCTATGATGCCTCCTAGGTATCTCCTAGGTGTCTCCACTCCTCCCTGAGCCCTGGCCCTGTCCGTGTACACCTGAACATGGTCAAGTCTGACCTAAGTCAGTTTGACCAGTCTGGTCAGTTTGACCTAAGTATCTCCTCAATCCATCCACTTCTCTCTACTCTCGACACCCTACTCTGACCTACTATCACCATGACAGGCAACAGTGTACAGGTTAGAAATTGGTTTCCGAAGTCATTCATACATAATACTCTCAGAATAACAATAAAAATGTTAAAAGCGGTTTAGGATTTTTTTTTTCAGTTTTCTTTGTTATTAGATAGATCCCAAAGGGGTGCAGTTTTAAAGTCACTTCAATCAACCCATTCTTATATGATCATGCCACTAACTCGATACATAGTTGGGCTCATCTGTTTCATTTTGGTTTTTGGTTTTTATGAGTTGATATTTTTATACTTTATAACTAGGTAAAATATTTGCTCCCCAAATCAAATCTACAGAATAATTTGTATTCAGAGAACTTTAGCCTCTTTCTCCTCCCTTTCCCTCTCTAACTCTTTTGCCCAGGTTTAGCCTTCCATTTAAAAAAAAATATATATATACACACACATTTATATATATTTATATATAATTTATTTATATAACATAAATATATGTCTCATATATACATTTATATAACATATATATGTTTAATTATATATACCTTTCCCTACCTCTTTTAGATAAACAGCACATATACACACAATTTTCCCATTTTGTTTTTTTTACTCAACAATATAGCATGGAGATATCTCCATAACAGCACAGATGAATATTTCTATATTCCTCATTCCTTATAGCTGCATGGTAACCCATTGTCTTTATTTACTATAATTTATTTAACCCGTCCATTATTGATTGGCATTACGACATCATTTCCAACTTAATTTATATTATAAACAAGAGTTATATTGTTTTGGCCTGTGCAGTAGCAATGGTCACCTGACTGGCATCAGTATTTCCAATGGGATGCTCATCCAATCCATGCTTCACACTACATGGAGGGTAGATCTTTTCTGATCTGGTCCTGTTACCCACTCATACCTGAAACTCTTAACTGGCTCCATATTGTTTTTAGGATAAAGATCAAACTCCTTAGCATGGCCTACAAGCTCCCACAAGTCTCCTTGGCTATATCTAGCCACCCCCTCATCCTTACTTTCCAGCTTCAGCCACACTGATGTAACATCAGAGCATGCTTCTTCCAAACACAGGACCCTTCCCGCTTCTCTTTGGCCTGGCAAAAGCTCTTACTAGTTAACTTCACCTAGTTGATGTCTGCTTGCCCTGCAGATGGCATCTCAGCTATCACCTCCTCATGGAGGCCTTCCCTGACTGAGCCTCCTTACGAGGTCCGTTAGCTTTTTTACATGCACTCATAGACACTCAGCTCCATGCGCCACTTATTTGTAGCCCTTGCCATCAATGTAATTTCACATTTTTATATGTAATTTTAAAAATTTGTCTCTTCGCCACTGGACTCTCTGCTTCATGGAAGCCAGAGCTACGTTTATCCTCCCACACTCACACCTGACCACCAACTTGCCTGAGGATTCCCAGGGCCCAGCACAGCCCGTGTGCTCAATCAAGTGCACCAACAATGTGAATAGCTTCCAGAAGCCACGTTACTGAGCCTGGTGCTTTAACAATATGGTTTCAGTGAATTCTCACTAAGAGAAATTGATATCGTTACTTATCATTTTAATGGCCCTCAGGTCTCTTCTGCATTTCCGACTTTGGTAATCCAAAATGACCTTAGCTAGCTTAGAGCTAGATTTGGTTGTGTTTTTTGTTTTGTTTTGTTTTGTTTTGTTTTGTTAATCTGTATTTTCTCTTTTTTTCTTGTTCGTTCCTGCTAGGGCTTTATCAGTCTTGATTATCTTTACTATATTTGATGTTACTGATCATTTTCTACTCTATGTATGGGCATATATTTTCATTAATTCTGTTATTAGCTATACTATTTCACTCCTTCTGATTTATTTAGGTTTTATCTTCCTTTTTAGCTCCTTGGGAAGCTCAGACAATTGATTTCAGGGTTTGTTTGTTTTTTTCTGATATATGTAAGAAAGACGATAACATTTCCAAGTCCTGCCTTAGCTGCATCCCACGCATTGATATGTTCTTTCATTTTATTCCCTTCATATTTTCTAATTTCATTGTGATTTCTTTTTTGCCGTGAGTTATTATTATTGCCAGTTGACCGATGAAAAACTGGCATGCAGAAAAGTTTTCTCCAAATCACAGTAAACCTATGAAAACTCAGGTACGTCAGACTTCAAAGTCCATGACCTTCCCTATCTAACGCTCTTCCTCCATGCTATAGGAATTAAAGCAAATGAAAGGAAACCAAGTGCAGCAAATTATTGGTTAGGAAGAGGAATAAGAGAGAAGGACCTAAAAGTCAGACTAAATTTCACATTGAATGAGCCTCTAATATTATGTTACTGTTTAAAATGACTCTAGAATGTCATTTAAGGCAATGTGTCATGTAAAGGGTTAAGGAATAGTCTTTATTTATTCAGGGTTGGTTAGTCCTTTCTTTCTAAATTTTAAGTTAGCCGTAGAAAAATTAACAGAATCAGAGGAAGGGAAAAAGAAAAGTTAAGGAACAGATTTACAAGGTATGGGGTATTCAAGATTTTTAAAGTATGATCTATATGCTGTATCATGGTAAGTACAGCTATATCCTCTACGCATAAAATCAATGGGTCTTGCTTTCAACAATGGCTATTTAGGTTAGTTGTAAGAGGAAAGGGTCTGAAGATTCAGCAGGGTCCTGGAAAGCCGGGAAAATGTCTCATATTTATTTCTACTTAATCATCCTTGACTCAGGAAATGCCTCTTCTTTTCTTTTGGGGAACGGTGGGGAAAAAATATCACACCAGGAGATCAAATCCCTTCTCCAAGTTGTGTGAACTGAGTCCTTTTCATCACCAACTTTCAACAACAAGCAATAAAACCTCGTAAGGGGATAGAGCACAAAAGCAAAACCCCTCCTTCCGCACTAAGTCTATTCCCCTCCCTAGAGGTAATGACAGTTATTAAGCTAAACTGTTTATATATATACTTTTTCACATCTATGTATGTGTGTACACAGTTACGTAGATTCCGTGTATATGTACAGACACATTCCTATCCCCACACACAAACATTGATACGTATAGCTTTACTGCCCATAAACAGTAATATTCCATTTTATTATATTGGCTTAAAACAGTGTTTATTATTTCCATTTCTCTTGGTCAGGAGTCCAGGTACAGCTTAGATGAGCTGCCTGCTTCAGGGTCGCTCAGAGGGCTGCCAAGTTTTGGCTGGGGCTGTGGCTGTGACTATCTGAAGGTCTGCCTGGAGAAGGATCTGCTCCTGAGCTCAGGCATGCGGTTGTTGGCAGGATTCAATGCTGTCGGCTGCCCTCGGTTTCTTACTACAGGGCCATACACAGAATAGTATTTTACATACTAACCTTCAGTGCCATTTCCCTTTGGGGCTCTTTCCATGCAAGTAGGAAGAAATCTACTTTATTTTTTAAATTATTGCACCATAACCACAGAACGATTTTATCCTGGTTCACGTGTACTTTCCCCTATCGGTGGTCCTTGAGAGATCTTTGTTTTTTCCTATTACAAATAATTTTACAATGATGATGTTTGTAAATGCTTCTATGTGCATATAAGCATCTCTGAGCACAGATGCCTAGAAGTCCAATGGATGGTGATACATATTTTTAACATTTAATGACTCCTGACAAATTACTCTACAAAGAGAATTTAACAATTTGTACCCCCACCACATCCTTGACTGTTTCCCCACATCATAGTAAAAATCTGTTTTACTCAACAAAAGGAGAAAAATATTTATTTAAAATTGAACATTTTTTTTAACAAACTGCATTTGTCCTTAAAATATGCCCTTTTTTTCTATTGGACTGTTGGTTTTGTCTTTGTCGGTTTGTAGGAGCTATTTATATAATCCGGATGCCTCTGTCATCAATATATGATGCTCAGTCTGTTAGCTTTTTTTGTAAGTCCATTTATGATGTCTTTGACCATATAAAATATTAAATGTCTTATAAAATTAAATCAGTCTTCTCCCTTTATAAATGTTGTCTTCCTTAAGAAGGACCCCTCACCCAAAATCTTAAAACTATTCTCTTAATAATTTTTGTCCAATCAAGAAAGCATTTAATCCAGGAGATCAATAAAGGTTCATAAAGGAAGAAATATTTGAAATTGTCCTGGAAGAATAAATATTTTTCAATGGGCAGAAATGGAGAAAGCACAATTTACAGGAAGAGAATAGCATGAGCAGAAACACCCATAATATTGAGCTTATTCTTGAAAACAGCCAGTTGTTTACTCCTCCCTTCTTTTATACTAAAATGCAGCTCACTGAACGCACTGTTCTGTGCCTTGCTTTTATCCCTTAACGTATCTTCAAAATATTTCCATAATAGCCATAAAGAGCATGCCCATTTCTTCTGAGAAAAGTACAGAACCCCATTGTATCATAATTTATCACTCTCCTGGTTTGTTTTTTTAATCATTCATCTATTGATGATTACTTCCAATCTTTGGATAATAGAAATAGTACTGTAGAGAACAGTCCTGCATCTATAAAATCAGGTCTTATAGATGTCATTTTTAATAGGTCAGAGGCTGTCCATAGGATAAATCCCTAGCAAAATCACTGAGTTATAGGGTTTGCAGGTCTATAATTGTGATAGATGTTGAAAATATGCCTGCTGTTGGTGTGGTACCAATAGGTGCTCCAACCAGTAGCATTAATGGGCTGCTGATTCCTTGCAACAGAAGTATTTTCCAACTTTTGTAATTTTGCCAATTTTTAAGCAAAGAAGTACATCTCTCTGAATTTTAGTTGCATTTTTGTTAGTTTAAGTGACACAGAGCATCTTATGTGTAAGGGCCACCGGCATTTCCTTTTCTATGAAATGTCTGCTCATATCCTTTGCCTGTTTGCCTATTGGGATGGTTGGTGTTTTCTTATTGATTTATATGCATCCTTCATACATTAGAGAACTTAGTCTTGTCATGTAATATAAACTTACAAATACTTTTTCTCAGTTTGGCAATTGTTTAGTTTTATGTATTATAGATTTTGCTGTGGGAAATGTTTTTTTTTAATGTAGTCAAATTTAACTCTTGTTTGATTTGCAGCTTATGAGTCCTATTCATATTTAGAAAGGCCTTTGCCTATTCTGAGATCATATAAGAAAAATTCTCCCACGGTTTTCTCTAGTATTTGTAAGATCTCATGTTTAATATTTTGGATTTATCCAGATGAAGACTGTGAGATAGAAACCACTTATGTTTCTCCTCGCCTCCCAGGACTTACCTGATAGGAGATTTTGCAGAATTTTGTAATGGCTTGGTGACTTATCTCTCTCCCCAGGTGATTGTGAAATGTGTCACAGCAGCAACTTTGATTTCATGGCTTTATTTCCTCACCCACCCTACCCTTTTTAATCCACTTCTACCCCCATTCCAAGCTTCACCTAATGCCTGACGATTAAACAGCTCATACTTCTACATTTCTTGGCTGCTCGGGAGGTTAAGAGTCCACCTGGGTCAAGGTGAGGCCTTCCCAGGGAGTGGCTGAAAATAAGACTGTGAAGTTCTCAACCAGTGCCTTTTCACCAAGCTCAAGCTCTTACCAAGTGCAAGTGCCAAGTGAGTCATTCCGACACATGTAGAGGATGGCATCCTGAGGGGAAGAGAATTATACCGGAAATAGCCAAGCTTGCTTAGAGATGGAGCCTCTCAGCCAGCACTGCAGACAAGCAGCCCCTTCCACTACAAACGGCTAAGCCGTAAGAAGCCTGGCTTGTGCAAGGTGGAAAGCTGGAGATATTAATGCAGTCTCCCTCCCCCGGGCACCAGCAGCCCCCAGGGACGAGGTATTCTAAGCAGATAGTGAATGTGGATTCCAACCAGTTCACAGGCTCACTTGCTAGCAATGGTGCTCTAGGGTTTCCCCATCTCTGGATGAAACCTCTGGAAGGCACTAGGCCCAGGGAGAAGTGGCTCACTTGTCCTCTGCTGAGAACTAGCAGCGACAGCTGAGTCCCTGCAATCTGCCACACTGTTCTGAGCCCCAGGAGGGCACGGAGTTGGCTTCTGGCTCACGCTGGTCAGGAAAAATAATACACACACGCATGAATATGGTGTAAGGAACAAGAAAGGAATGCCCTGAGAAGGTTCAGGTTGCTCAAAGTAGTATTCAGGAAGAAACAGGTGCATCCAGCTGGGATGACCAAGGAAAACTCAGGAGGAAGTGATACAGAAGCTTCTAGCAGCCAGTGAATGTGCTTGGCCCTGGGAGATGGGAGGACCTGAATGCCACTTTATGAGGCCATTAGGAAGAAAGTGGGTGGGGTGGGGGAGTGGGGGGGTGGGCGGAATTATGGCCCCTGGAGGGGTTCACGCCATAATCCCTGGAATTTGTGAATGTTACTTTATCTGGCAAAAGAGACTTTGCAGTTATGGTTAATAAGGATTTTTAAATGGGGAGATTATCCTGGATTACCTGGGTGGGCCCAATGGAACCCCAGAAGTCTTTATGAGAGGGACATAGGAGTGTCTGAGTTAGAGACGTGCAGGAAGAGAGATGTGATGAGTGGAAAGACAGAGATGGAGATTGGAAGTACACAGGTTGCTTTGAAAGTGAAGGAAGGGCCATGAGCCAAGGACTGTGGGCAGTGTCTAGAAGCCAGAAAAGGCAAGGAAATGGATTCTCCCCTAGGGCCTCCAGAAGGAACGAAACTGCTGACACCTTAATGTTAGGACTTGCAGTCCCTAGAACTGTAAAATATTAATTTTGTGCTGTTTTAAAGCCCCAAAGTGGTGGCAGTTTATTGCAGCAGCAGGTAGGAAACCAACACAGGTGTTGGGCACTTTGGGAGGTAGATTCCTTGTGTAATTCCTTCTGGAAAGCTCCTACAGGGCCTGGTGTCTTAGATGACTGTGCCCCAATTCCATCCCACATTATGGGAGGGGTGATGACGATTGAGAACAGGCGAAGGACTGGGACAGCCTCCCGAGCTGCCTGATTCAGCACTTCTCACCTCTGTGCTTCCCAAGAGCACAGTCAGGGTACGTGGTATTCCTTCTCTAAATAGGTTGAAGCTGGATCAGGAACATCTGAAATCCACTGGGATTTCCATTAGCAATAAAGAAAACTATGGGCACCTTCTCTCAAATCCTACGGTCATCAAGTATCTGATTTCGAGTTCTACCATTTTTTTTTAATTTATTTATGATAGTCACAGAGAGAGAGAGAGAGAGAGAGGCATAGACACAGGCAGAGGGAGAAGCAGGCTCCATGCACCGGGAGCCCGACGTGGGATTCGATCCCGGGTCTCCAGGATCGAGCCCTGGGCCAAAGGCAGGCGCCAAACCGCTGCGCCACCCAGGGATCCCGAGTTCTACCATTTTTATTTTAAGTTTTTACTTATTCATGAGAGACACAGAGAGAGGCAGAGACCCAGGCAGAGGGAGGAGCAGGCTCCTTGCAGGGAACCTGATGCAACACTTGATCCCAGGACCTCGGGGTCAAGCCCTGAGCCCAAGGCAGACGCTCACCCTCTGAGCCACCAGGCGCCCCAAGTTCCACCATTTCTTTTTTTTAAAATTTTTATTTATTTATGATAGTTACACACAGGGAGAGAGAGAGAGAGGCAGAGACATAGGGAGAAGCAGGCTCCATGCACCGGGAGCCCGATGTGGGATTCGATCCTGGGTCTCCAGGATCGCGCCCTGGGCCAAAGGCAGGCGCCAAACCGCTGCGCCACCCAGGGATCCCAGTTCCACCATTTCTGAAAGGAGCTTGGTTTTGTTTAGAATCCCACAGCTGCTTATGGATTAGCTGCTTTGAGACGGATTCTTTCCACGAGAGAGCACTTTTTAAAGAGGATCGGGAAAAATAGCAATCATCTCCAGATAATGAGATTGAAAGAAAACAACTCCAGCTGTGATATCAGCACACACACCAAAAAAAAAAAAAAAAAGAAAAGAAAAAAAAAAAGGTCATTTATTTGGTTACTCATCCCATCATTTAGTCCATGACCCTTTAACAAGCACCCACCACGTACCAGGTCCTAGCACAGTTCCTAAGCTACAGTGCTGAGAAACACAAGCTTGGTCTCTGACCCGCATAAAGTTTACTTTCCAGGGAGGAGAAGGGCAGATAGGAAAGAGCAGGGAAAATGGAGAAATGGGCATTTTAAACATTCTTTAGCAGGTCCACTGGACAGAAAGCCGCTGAGAGAATGGTGAGGCCGCACAGATGGCACGTGGAAGGAAGCAGCAGCCCGAGGGCCCTGAACACCCTTCCCGCATCCGCAGCGGGGAGTGAGAAGCTGGCCACCCGAGAGGACACGGCCCGAGAAGTTTCGAGGGACAACAGAGTGTGGGATGAGGCCCCGAATGAGAACAGTCCCCGAGCACCAGGCATTTGTCGAGCAGTAGGCTTCGGGGACATCGTCCCCGGATGCCAGGCCTCTGCCCCCAGAGGGCAGGACCCATGCAGGAAGCTCCCTTGGACCACCACCGACACATGTCGTTGCGACCTTGAGGAAACCCAAACCAAATCCTCGTGTCCCAGCCCCTGAAGCTGCGTGCGCTCCTGCAGGAAACAGAAACCTCCACTGCCTGTTGAGCATTGGGGACTTCAGAAGGCATTGATCATGGAGGCCGTGGCACGGGGTATGGGGGGTGCAAGAAGGTGCTACCTGGGGGCTCATCCTAACACGAAACCCACTGAGCTAGTGTCTGAGCCCTGGTGATTTCCCCCGGGGACCCCGGCCACCCCCAGTGACATGATGCAGGGAGTGACTACTGACAGCCGGGAGGCCAGACCAGGGCTGTGCGTCTGACTTCTCCTCACCCAACAAACAATCACTAAGTATTTAATCAACATATTGGATGGGAGGATGTCCCACTACCTAAATATAAATGATCCCTCAAACTTGGTTTATATACCATTAAAGTGTGGTGTAGACGTTAATCAACTGAGCCTATGGTCGAAGCCCAGGCACAGTGTTCTTTCACTGTGTCCGACAAGCAACCTCACCTCATTGTGTCTCGATTTCCTCATTTGAAAACTGTAGATATCTGTCGGTTCTGTGCGAGAGAGTTTAGTCATCTGTTCATTTACTCATACACCACTCATTATGAACACGTTGGTGTCAGACAGTTGCTAGGGATATGGCGTATTTACATGTCTAATTTATTTTAGAATCTTCTGGGAGATATAGGTGGTATCCATAGTTACAAAATCAATTCTAGTTTTAAATTAGTTTCACTGCGTTGACCTAGTTTTGCTGCTTTTCTGTTGTTTGTGATAGTGCCTTAAAATGTAATATACTGTAAAAAAAATGTCAAAATATAATCCACCCGTGGTTGTATTATCTTGTCCTTCAGAGTTCTCAGGAGCCACAAGATAACTAACAACATATAATGCAAATGGCATACTGATAAAGCAACGTATATGCAGCGAACCGAAGTCAATAGATATGATCCCTGCCAAAAATGTGCTCCGGAGCGCCCTGCAAACATCTCTAAACTAAATAGGGCCACTCGGATAAAGTTCGTGAAGTACAGCAACATGACCTTGCCACTGCGTTCTCCTGACAGCGACTCCTAATTCTGTAACACGTAACAGTAGCCTGTCATCCGAAGGTTGCCGTGACGTGATTGCAGGTGGCTTTCTACTCCCAGATACCAGTCGTACTAGGCCTGACCTCTAAGCCATAAATATTTGTTTCTGCTTCTTCTGAACCCCTTCCAGAAAGAGAAAAAAATCATTCTCAGAAGGTCTATTCCAGCTCATGAATGCCCATGGGATAAACGCAGGGGCTTTGACTAGGGACATACCTCTTAGAGTGGCTGATTACCTGCCCCGGCTTCAGGACACATGCCTGCCTGCCTGGGCATCTGCCAACATCAAACTCCTGGGGGAGTTCTCCAGGGCATCGATTTAAAGGTTTTCTTTAGTGTTGTGGGAAGACACTAAAAAAGAAAAAAAAAAATGGAAAATCAGGAAACCATGGCCATAAGGTAAACATGACAAAGAGGCCTTCAAGACAGGAAGAAATTCATATTACCATCTATGTCACTCGTAAAGAAAGATCACTGTTGGAGATAACCCAAGTTGGTGAGATAACTATCACTGATCTGGATCTGGATGGAAATCGAGTATTTATAAAGAATATAAGGCTTCAAACTGCAACTTGTATTGTTTCAAATTCAAATCAAACTTTAGACATCTCATTAGAATTGTTTTAAACATGAAAAAAGATCTTTCGGCTTAAGTCTAGAGATATCACGGAATACAGATTACAACTTGTAATCACATATTTGTGAAAACTTATTAAGGTGGTTTTTTTCCGACTTCCTGTGAACAGGTACAGTATACCAGGCACCGTTTCCAGCTTGCCCGTCACCGGTCGTATCACGTATACTTGAGACCAGAGTCAATTTTTCACCCTTTACTAAGTTACCTTATTGAAATGATATATACTTATTTGATTGAGATGATTATAGAATCAGAACAACCTACACCATCACAAACTATTCTCTACCTCCCCCCAAACGACTTTTATTTTCATGAACCAGCCATCCTCTCTTTCTCCTGGAAACTGTGTATACTGTGTTTTTCCTTCCATCTTGAACGTCATATCCTCCCCCTTAGCACGCTCACTTATCATCCATCAAGTCCTAACTTAAAGATAACCTCCTCCAGGGAGCTTTCCATCACTCCCCAAGACTGGGCTGAATGCTTGTCCTGTACCCTCCCATGTTATCTCATGCTTCTCCCCATCAAAGCCCTTAACGCAGGAGGTCAGAATTACTTATAGATCTCCATCTTCCTCTTAGACCAGTGGTTCTCAAACTTTTTGGTCTTAAGATGTTTTGTATTCTTGAAAAGCATTGAGGACCCTGGAGCAATTTATACATGTAGGTAATATCTACTGGTGTGTATTGTATTACAAATGAAAATTAGGAAATTCCCAAAATTCATAGTTACTGATTCCCTTAAAATAACAATACACATGTATTATGTGTCAACATCTAAGACACATTTTAATGAAAATGTATTTTTCAAAACAAAAATTTCAGAGAGAAAAGTAGCATTGGTTTACATTTTTGCAATGGACTTTCATATCTGCCTTTACATTCAACATGTTGCAATAAATCGTTTTGAGTTGAAATATAAGAGGAAAGTCCAGTCTCAGAGACTGTCGGAGAAGGAGGGATATTTTAATAGCCTTTTCAAGGATATTCTTCTTAATACTATGCTAAAACTTGACAAGTGGTAGATTCCTAAAGTTCATTTCCAATGTGTAATCTGAAAGAAATCAGTGAACTTTCTGTATTTTCTTACATTAAAACCCATTGGTCTATTTGCCCCTTTGAATGGATCTTTTCTCAATGCATGACTTTGTGACATCATACAATCTGATAATTTGGGAAAGATTGATTTGCCTAGCTATGTATGTCTTTCCAATTTGACAATTTCACCGTATAATATCAAAAAGTAAATTTGTTAATATCACTATCCTCCTCACCAGAGAAGTCTTTAATTATTGGGAAGCTACAAGCTCTTGTTTTCCAAAACTCTAAGATTCATCTGAAAGCTCAAATTGTAGTATTGGCTCTAAATACTGTCGGTTGTTCTCCTTGAAAGGACAAGCTCACTTTGTTCTTTTTTTTTTTTTTTTTTGAGAAAATGTCTGCCAAATGACCACAATTTGTCAATCGTTCTTTTAATAAAAACTGCGTTCTGTGAAAAAAAGTGGCTAGTTCAGCTTGCAACTCAATCACACAAATGTTTTTCCTCTAGACAACCATCACACTTCAGGATGCAGTCCAAGTGCTTTATGTGTACCTATCTCATTACACAGAATATTAAAAAGATGTATACTTCAGGTTGAAATTCAATAAAAATTAATCATTTTTCCTGCTTTCTCAAGGATGTCCTGCAGTCAAACTGGAATGCTCTTCTGTGCGTGGGGGCGAATGATATAATGATCACTAGTAAGTTCGGGGCCACTGCCTTGATTAATGTTAAGGAATTCACACTAAGTTTTATCCACCATTACTTTTGTACCCAAAGTGCAAATGCCAATACAGTGGGGGAAAAAAAAACAAGCAAATGCCATCCTAATATTACGGAAAATGTAGTCTGACCATGAAGATCCCCTGGAAGGGTGTGTCATTGACCTTTAGGGCTTCCTTGACCACCCTTTGAAACCTCTGACTTAGAACACAAATTTCTTGAAAGCAGGAACTGCTGTCTCAGTATCCATGTGTCCCCAAGACCTAAGGACACAAGATGTCCCTACAGCATCTGGCATGTAAAAAAATACATTCAGTAAAGATTTGCTAGACAAATGAATAAATCCAAATAATTTAATTTTCTATTTGCCTAACATTTTCCTCCCCTCTTACAGACTGTTCTGAACCTAATTTACTTTCTTTGGTGACTCAGGGTCATTACTGTGAACACTGACTGAACTACAGTGACAGCTGTTGGGATCTTGTCCCTGTAATAAATTGTCAGTATGTACTTCATGTAGGGATTTTACTCCCTCATTCTTGGTTTGTTTGCCTCCTTTACTGCTGATGGACTGGAGGCCAATCACTCACTGATGCTGGTAATGTTATGACCTTGAAGACGTCTCTGTGGCCTCCTCCTTTTTCATGTAGTTTTTCACCTGTAAGTTTAGAATAGTAAGTGAGGTAGGTCAAAAACAGCTCCTGAGCTCTCTCTTGAATCAAGCGCATGAGCCTTGGGGTATGGATTTGCCAATATTTATTTGGTTAACCAGAGGCCTCTCTCAATTGTGTTTCTCATGCTGAGCCAACCTCTGTTTCTCTGAGACTTCAGGATAACTGAGTTTGGTATAGAGGAAGCTTTGCTATATGTGGCAATAAATAGCCCAAACACACCAATTTATAATTCGAGTTAAATAAAACCATATATCTACCATCACAGATCTTCCTTGACGTAAGTGACAGGGGTCATGCCCTGAAAAACCCATCATGGGTTGAAAATATTGTAAGCTGGAAATGCATTTAATATACCTACCCTACAGGGGCACCTGGGGGGCTCAGCAGTTGGGCACCTGCCTTCGGCTCCGGGTGTGACCCCGGGGTCCTGGGATTAAGTTCCGCATCGGGCTCCCTGCATGGGGCCTGCTTCTCCCTCTGCCTGTGTCTCTGCATCTCTCCCTGTATCTCTCATGAATAAATAAATAAAATCTTAAAAAAAACCCAAACATACCTACCCTATAAAACATCATAGCTTAACCCGGCCTACCTTAAATTTGATCCGAACATTTACCTTAGCCTGCAACGGGGCAAAATCATGTAGCACAAAGCCTATTTTATAATAAAGCTCTGAACATCTCATGTAAATTATCGAATACCGTACTGAGAGTGAAAAATAGAGCGGTTGTCAGTGTATTGGTCGTTTACCTTTGTGTTCACATGGCCTAGGGAGCTGAGCTCGCTCCATCATGAGTGAGTATCCACCGCATATCACCAGCCCAGAAAGATCAAAATTCAAAATCTGAAATACAGTGTCTACTGAACATGTATTGCTCTCATACCATTGTAAAATTTAAAAAATCATAAATTGAAATAACCTAGGCCAGGCACCACCTGTAGATTTTATGTTGAGAAATCTTTGAAATGCCATAATTAAGACAAATTCAAACAACTGGAATAGGGAAAGAGGAATTACAATAGGAGTTTCAGAAGATTCTACTTAAAGAGAATTTGAACTTCACTACTTAATCTTCAAAAATTTAACTTCTGGGGGCACCTGGTGGCTCAGTTGGTTGAGAAACCAACTCTTGATTTCAGCTCAGGTCGTCATCTTTGGGGTCGTGGGATTGGAGCCCTGTGATGGGCTCTGTGCTGGGGAAGGAGTTGGCTAGACATTGTCTCCCTTCCCCAGCCCCCATTCTTAGCTCTCCAAATAGACAAAATCTTTTTTAAAAATTAAAAAATAAAAATTTATTCTTGAACTTTTGAACTTGGCTTGTACTAGAGTTTATATCTAGCCCTATTGTTTTGTAAGGTGGTTACAAATGAATAACACCTTAAACCAATTTTATTTTATTTTTTAAACCAATTTTAAAAGGCTACTTCTAAAACTGTCATCCATGCTTTGTGTTCATTCTTTGGTTACAAACATTTTCTGTTTTTGAATTCATTTTATTATTATTTTTAAGATATTTCCAAAGAGAAGGTTGTTATTTGAGTTCTATCCCCAAGAATGTGTTCACGGAATATGGAATTTGACATCTAAGTGTTTAGACAGCAAACAGCCACGAACGTTTCTTTTCAGATAAAATAAATGTATGTAACAGCATTTTCATGGTTGGTGATTGCAACATTTCTCACATCTTCTTACTTGCTCCCAGAAATAGAGACAGAAACGTAACTCACCTCACATCCTCCTTGGCAGTGGTAACCCCAGGATGTCACGCAAGTAGAATGAATTGTTGGGGTTTCGGGTTTGAGCAAGGAGAAAACTTTTGAGGCAAAGCTATAATAATCAGCCAATGTGATAAGGACTGAAAGGCAGCTGGGTGCTGGCCTTCGCTTTAGGCCACAGGGGCCCACCTTCGAGGGGCCAGCCAGTCCTTCCCTGGAGCCCTGAGGTCTCTGGATGGTGACGGGCAGGGGAGGGCCAGCCTCTGGCCTTTGGGTCTGGATTCCGGAAGAATGCAGCAGTCTCGCTTTCTCTGCAGTCTGGCCTTTCCCGCGTCAGTCACCTGTGCCAACCACGTTCAGAAGCAGGTGAGGCCCGTTGGCTTGGATCATCAGGAGGTCACGAATAGGCTGACCCCAGGTCACGGCCCATTTCCTCGCCTCACGTCTGCAGGAGTGGTGAGTACGTGGGAAAGGTTCCCAGAACCTTGTTACAGTATATTACTGCAATTGTTCTATTTAGCTATTAGCTACTGTCATGAATCCCTTAGTCTGCTTAATTTATGAATTAAACTTCATCTCAGTCCGGCAAGTGCCGTCCGGGCCTCGGGGTCCACGAAGGTCTTGGAAGGTGGTCCCACGGTCAGCGGGGCACTGCCGCGGGGGTGCTCCGTCCCTTCCCGGCCATCCCCCAGGCAGCAGCGGGCCAGCCGGGGTGCCCGCGTGGCTCCCTCGTGTTTCCCAAACTCCGCAGGGCTCTGTGCGTGGCGCCGGGCCGGCTGCAGGCAGCCTGCGGGGAGCTGGGCCTGGCCCTGGGCTCGAGAGGGGCGTGGCTGGGGAATAGGACCACGGGCAGCCCATGAGCTCCGGGGTTCGGGATGCACCGACGGCTCGATGGGCCCTTTGAGGTCCCGACAAATACTTTTATTTAAAAGATTTTTATTTACGGGACACCCGGGGGGCTCAGTGGTGGGGCGTCTGCTTTCAGCTCAGGGCGTCCCCTGGGGTCCCAGGATTGAGTCCCACATCGGGCTCCCTGCATGGAGCCTGCTTCTCCCTCTGCCTGGGTCTCTCTCTTTCTGTGTCTCTCATGAAAAAAAAAAATTATTTACTTGAGAGGGAGAGAGAGCGCACTACTGGGGAGACAGGCAGAGGGAGAAGCGGACTACCCCCCACCCCCCATGTGGGGTTCGATCCCAGGACACTGGGGTCATGACCTGAGCCCAAGGCAGATGCTCAACCACCCAGGTGCCCCCCAACAAATACTTAAACTCAGCTGAAAGGTGGTTTTCAAAGGCTGCCACGCCCGCTTTACCTCCGTTATAGGGTCATCAAATCGTTAAGCTCCCTTTTGGGATACACTGTGTCTATTATATCAGAAAAGTCTCCTAAACTGGAGACTGAGCCCTGGAACATGGCCTTCTGATCTCAAGGAACATCCTGCACAACTGTGACCCAGAAGGACACTACGCCTGAACCTGGGCTTTGTCTCCTCTGAGAAAGTCCTGCACACCCTGCCTGCGGCTGTGGGCCCTCCTGCAGGCCGCCTTCCCCGCTGCGGGCAGTTCCTGCACACACGAACGCGTAGCCCTTCCCTGCAACCGAACCCCCGGCGGGTAGAAACCGGTGGCAAACACCATCCGAAAACCTGAGTGTGTCTAACACGAGTACATTCCTGCTGGATATGTCCCAAACTGAAAGCCAGTCGCGTTCCTAAGGGATGAGGGGCTCCTGGCTGGTTCAAGACGCTCAAACTTGGACGTTAACCTTGACGGTCACCTAATCATAAGCACTTGTCAGCTGAGCCTGGTTGACTCAACGAAAAGTTTTTTTTTTTTTTTTGGCTTTTGTTTTTTTGTTTTTTGTTTTTACCATGAAAGACTAATAAAGAGAGAGTTTTTCCTAAACCAGGATGAAGTCTGAGGGCCCCATCCCCGCCCAAACCTAGTGAGCCAGAAGCAGATGCAACTTCTCAGGGCACAAATATGAGGAGCCCCTGGCTCTGAAAGATGCTCAAGACAGCACGAGGGGTTGTTCAGGCCCCGTGCCAGAAGCGCAACGTCTAGTAGTGATTTATATCTGAATTTTTACCCAACCCCTACTATGTGCATGGCACTTATGCCAAGTTTACGAGGATGCTCTCATTTTACTCTTCACATACCTCTATAAGGGAGGTGCCGCTCATGCGCCCAGCAGATACTTCTCAGGTGCCGGTGTGTAATTGTCGCTGAGATGCAACAGGAAACTGGGTGAGGATGAAGTGCCTGGGGGGTGCTTCCCTTCCAGGGAGACAGAGCTGAACAAACAAATTTTTCCATGGAATAAATGTCATCGATCACCTATTATGTGCCAGGCGTGTGCTAGGAATGCAGCAGTGACCCAGACAAGCAAAAATACCTGCCCCTGCAGAGCGACGTTGTAGTGGGGAAGAGACAATAAACTAAAGAAATAAGTAAATTATACAGTGCGTGATGCATAGATACCAAGGAAAGGGGGCGAGGGGAGGTCTAGGGTGCAAATTCAGACACGGAGATAAGGAATATTCTTACTGAGCCAGTGCAAAAAAAAAAAAAAATGGGTGAACAAGGGGACTTGGAAGGGCAGCGAATTTTGTGACAATAATAGATCAGAGTAAAGAAGGAAACTTGATTTGAGGGGAGAAGGTACCCGCGACCATCTGGCCAAGACGACCTTTCCCTGGGGTCCTGGTTGGGTGAGATGTGCGGCGCACCAGGGAGCCAGCCTGTGGCATCACAGCCATCTCACTGGCATCTGAGAGGCTTCCCAGAGCTTCCGAGGCGACGGGAGCTTTGTGCGCTGGAGAAGCGGAGAGAAGGGCTGCTGCCCTGCGTCCCAGGAACACGGAGGGGGAGCCTGACATGAAGTAAGTCAAGGCAGTAGGCGGCAGTGGAACGGTGCAGTGGATGCTCTCGTTGATCCATCCTCCAAATAGGAAAACGGAGGCTTGGGGGCAGTGACATCGTGGCCACACGGATTAGGATTCGATGGGCTCCAGAGCTCATGCTTCTCGCTGTCATCCACACTGGCTCACCCGATCCAGGCAGCGCACAGCTGATACACAGGGACCAGAGGAGAGATGTGGGCGCACACATTACAGGCAGTCCAGTGGTCCCGGGGAGTCTGGAGCGTAAACACACCAGGTCAGTGATGCTCCTGCAGGCTTACCTAGGGGACGGGGTCGGGGAGGCCCGGGCACTACTCAGGGCCTAGAACAGGGCCCCTTAGTGTTAATCTGCCTCCCGGCATCCGGAGCCCCAACCAGGAGGAACCATCCCTGCAGATGCACCCGCTGGTCTCTAACCCTCCGCCTGGAGCCCTCTAGCTCTTCCTCCAGTGAAACCTCCTACGTGGCATCAACGACAGGTGCGAGCAGGATACCGCGCAGCCCCAGTTCCCTACCTTCCCCCCAGGTGGGACTGCCCCGGGAATGTATGTTAGAGGAGAATGAAGACAAGGGCGGTGAGAGGAACCACCTTTTGGATACTAACCTTGACCAATCCCTATGCCTTCTCAGAGCTTTCCAATGAAAGTATCTTTTTTTTTTTTAAAGATTGTATTTTTTTATTTGATAGAGTGCACACATGCATGTGGGTGAGAGGAGCAAGGGGAGTGAAGGGGAGGGGCAGAGGGAGAAGCAGGCTCCCCTAAGAGCTGAGGGGCCCGATGCGGGGCTCAATCCTAGGACCCAGAGATCATGACCTGAGCTGAATGTGGAGCCTTAGCCGACTGAGCCACCCAGGCGCTCTGGAAAAAGTCTCTTTATAGATATAGGGTAACAACAGCAATAAGTTGCCTAAAAATAGGAGTTTGGGTTGGCCGGGGGCCGGGCTATGGGATCGGGCTGGAGGGAGGTTGGCCTACCTGCACAGTGCTGGCCGACGTGTTCTCGGACTCTGGTCATGCCCCGTCCTTTCTGTGTCTCCAGCCTCTTGGCCCTGAAGTCACGTTGTACCTCGTTCTCCCCAACCATGGCCTCTGAGCACATTTCCTCAGCATCCACCATGACCCCGCAATTCCGAAGTCAGCCCGGGTCCTCCTGCCCTCTACCCCCACATTAGGCTCCTGGGCTGGGCGTCAAGCCGGCTGGTGGCTGAACCCTGCTCCTCCGACGCCAGCTGCCTCTGCCCGGGTTTTTATTCTTCTTTGGTTTGGCTTCTGATCCAGCTTCCTCACCTGCTTCTTCCAGCTGTGGCTCTACTTTGGGAGGGAGAATTGATTAATTTTTTTTCCACACAGTATTTCAAGCACATTGATGACCTGATCACAGAGAAGTCCAAGTGGGTAGCGCGAGTGGCCGGGTGGGCGTGGAGGCAGTGCCTCTTTCATCCCTCCGTGGGCGATGTACCCTTGGAAGGGACCGCGGCTCCCTGCAGCTCAGAGGTTACAGAGGTCCTGAGCCCATTCAGGTTCTTGGACTCGGCCGCTAACATGGCCCTGGGCCGGTTCTCTAACCTCGCTGTGCAATCCCTAAAACGGGGTGATCATAGTACCCACTTCATAATGAGCAGTGAATAACATGAAAAACTAGGCACAGGGAATCCCTGGGTGGCTCAGCGGTTTAGCGCCTGCCTTTGGCCCAGGGCACGATCCTGGAGTCCCGGGATCGAGGCCCGTGTCGGGCTCCCGGCATGGAGCCTGCTTCTCCCTCTGCCTGTGTCTCTGCCTCCCTCTCTCTCTCTCTCTCTATGTCTATCATAAATAAATAAATCTTTAAAAAAACAAAACAAAACAGGCGCTTAGCACAGCGTCGAGCACGTAGTAGGCGCTCCAGAGATGTCATCTGTAGTTCCAGGGGATACGGAGAGCATCTCCCCTGCTACCAACTCGGCGCCTTCTGCAAGCCTTGGGCAGTGGGGCTTGTTTCTCTTAACCTCATTTTTCACTAGACAGGATCCTGCGCTGGATGTGACCAAGTCCCCGGTACGCCTTGGTGATGAGGTTGTCATGGAAGTTAGTGCCATTTCAGAATTTCCCTGCCAGCCAGCCCATATTGGAAAATTATTTCTAGAATGTGGGTCGCAGCCTGCTGGCAGAGAGAGTAAGCAAGGTACACAGTTCCAGGCTCCCTTGCGGGCCACGGTTCTGCAGAACCCAGCCAACTCCGTACATTTCAAGCCACCCTAGAGAGTTCCTGTGGGCTCTGTGTTTGGATCTTGCCTTAAGCCCAGCACATGTGGTCATCGCTGATTTTTCTCCCTGAAATAAACCTTGACTTACCCTTGCTCCACTTTTCCACAACCCCATTTTTTGACCTTCAGTGTTGCTCGTCTTTACTTTCTTGGCATGGTGTTCAAGAGTATCCAGGGGTCCACTCCAAAGGATTGGCTATTTTTCAGGGTCAGTTTGTAGCCCACATGAGAGCAAAAGGTATCTTTTGCCTCTAGGGTTCATTTGCGCTCTAAATAAACTTGAGCCTGTTTCCTCTGACGTAACCTCACCTACTGCTAATTCTTCTATGTTCCTGAAAACTGTATAAAAAGCCATTTCATGGTCTCCCCTCATTAGTACATAAGCTTCAGGAGACGGGTCCAGGAATGATATCTGGCTAAGACAGTTTGTATCCTTGCTGTTTGTGTACAATCTGGCCCATAGGAACCCTCAGTAAATGTCTGTTAAATGAATAGGTCTCTATTATTTTTAAAGATTTTATTTATTTATTCATGAGAGACACACAGAGGGGGCGGGGCAGAGACACAGGCAGAGGGAGAAGCAGGCTCCATGCAGGGAGCCCAACGTGGGACTCGATCCCAGGTCTCCAGGATCACACCCTGGGCTGAAGGCAGTGCTAATCCACTGGGCTACCCCAACAGGTGCGATTTTAAAGACCTCTATTTATTTCAAAATAACCAATATTTGAACATTTTGTGTTAGTCTTCTGGCAACCCTACAAGCTAAGAATCCACAGGAAGCTTTTTTAGGTAATGTGGCTGTCCCAGCGTCCCAGGTTGGCCAGAGCTAGTTGGTACTTCTGCTGGGGGCTTCGGTCCTGTCTGATTTGTTAAATTCCAGATGCATATTCACTCACTGGGGAGGTTACTTGGTGCAGAAATGTTAGAAGCTATAAATATATAGACTCTAATCAAGTCCAGGGGAATTGAAATCTAACACTGAATAAATAAAGCCCTCACTGGAAAGCCAATAGGTTGATTAGGAAAAATTTATAAGAAGCAAGAAAAGATGATTACATCTGAGCTAATAATACATTTGGCATTTTTATAGAAATAGTCTGTGTACATGGCAAAGGAGTTCACCGGTTTTATTAACCTCATTATTCAGTGTGTTGAGTCTACAAAAATCTGGGAAGTTGATAACAGTAATTAAGCAGGGAAATGTGATAAACCTGAGAATCCAGGTGAGCTGCAAGGCCTTGGGCCAAGTGCTCTTAACCACTTGGCAGAAATATTCGTCTGCAGAAAGAAGGTAGGAAGGGAAAAGGAAAATGAGAAGAAATAATATGATTTGCCTTTAGTCATAGATTTATCCTTTTTCACCCATCGTGTCTCCAACCTGTGGCCTTAATGACCAGATTGTGTTTTATTACATTGAAAGCCATCTTGGCCCGGGTGTTTCCTTGGACTTGGTGATCAGCCTGGTGGACTGGAGCATGACCATGGCCAGTGGCCTGCGTTGGGCACTCAGCCCCTGCCTCACAGTCTACACAGCCCTCCTAGATTCACCCTGCCAGAAAGCAAAGCTCACGCCACAGTGACATGGACATGGGTGACCCCACCTAGGATCTGGTTCCATTGCTTCCTGTTGCCTTTCCTAAAGCGTAGTCTACAGAACAAGCATCCTGGAAGGTTCTCCGTGAAAGCAAGAGTTCAGAGGGCTCTTGATCCTGTGCTGAGAAACAGACCGGTGCACGGAGTAATTATAGAGTCTTGGCAGGATTACAAAGTGGGGATTTTGAGATGGGAGGAGGCTCAGACAACTAGGAGTCTAAGGAAAGCCCTCACAGAGGAGGGGGTATTGGGAAGAGCTCTGAAAGGTGTCCAGAACTCGAAAGACTGAGACGGGGCATTTAGGGAGGGTGCTGAAGGCACGGGGGCCCATAGGAGCCACGTGTGGATGGATGCTGAGGTCATGGAGGGGATAGTGAAAGAGGAGGCTGGACAGGTATGCGGCAGCCCTAGCACGGTAGTGCTCTCGTGCCACCGGGAGACAGTTGGCCGATCCTCTGAAGGCTTCTGGGTAAGAGAGCGGTCTGATGGAGGCCTGCTGAGGAACTACGGGAACCTGAGGCACCTACGTCCAGGGTTTGACAGAAAAGTAAAGGGGAAGCAGACGTGCCAAGTAATACCCTACTTGCATAGAAGTCAAGAGGAACAGGGGTGCCTGGGGGGGCCCAGCGGGGGTTATGTGTCTGGCTTTGGCTCAGGTCATGATCTCGGGGTTCTGGGATGGAGCCCCACCTCCAGCTTTGTGCTCCGTGGGGAGTCTGCTTGTCCCTCTTCCTCTCCCTTTGCCCCCCCCCAACTCATGCTCTCGCCTTCTCTCAAATAAATAAATAAATAAATAAATAAATAAATAATAGATAAATTCTAAAAAATAAGGAAGTCAAGAAGAATAGGAGTGAGACCCAAAGTTAAGGAGGAGGTGGAAGACACTGAAGATCAGTTAGCAGCCCCTGCACGGCCAACAATCCCCATGGTCTGCCCCCTGCCTGTCCCTCTCACCCGGTAACTCACCATCCTAGCGCCTCTCAAAAGTTCCTTAAGGTCCTTGAAAGTGCCATACTCTCTCTGAACCCAAACTGTTGCGTTTTCTACCCATTTGCTTAGAATAATGATGAAGAACATGATCATGATGACGACGGTGGTCGCTACTTACAGGATGCTTAATATGTGCCCATCACGTCTGAAGTGTTTTCTTTTCCAGAAGAACCCTCATTTCTTGACTGGTGTTATGCTTTCTCTCATTTTCCGTTGGGGCCTGGTATCGATGCTAGGGAGTACTCGATTGAGGTTGTAGGTCAAGGTGTCCAGCCATGCTAATATTTTTGAGGCATACACCTAATTGTAACTGAGCTTCCATTAGAAAGTTTTAAAAAAACTATATTTTGGAGTGTATGTTTCTGTGTATTCCTGTTTTGTTTTGTTTTGTTTTAAGATTTTATTTATTTAGTCATGAGAGACACAGAGAGAGAGAGGCAGAGACCCAGGCAGAGGGAGAAACAGGCTCCGTGTAAGGAGCCTGACACGGGACTCATCCCGGGACCCCAGGATCACTCCCAGGGCTGAATGCAGGTGCTAAACCACTGAGCCACCTAGGGAATCCCCTGTGTCTTCCTGTTTTTAGAATAATTATAACTATACTAAAAATGATCGGAGAATTATCTCACTGTATTGTGAATGCCCAAACACAGTGTTATTTTCTGTTCACCTTTGTTGGTATCCACAGCCTATGAAATAGTTCTTGGCACATAGCAAGACGATGATCTACATCTACTGAATGCTTTAAAAATTGAATGAGGGAGAGAATAAATAGTGAAGTTTGTAGAGAGATATGCTGTGGTTCCCCTGATCAGCTCCTTATTTTCTCTTCTAGTCAAACCCACCAGGAGCACAGTCATCCACTCGCAGCGGGGGGTCTTTTATTCCTTTGATCTTCTTGGAGGGTCACAAGAACATGGCAGGGCAAGCATAGTGAGCCCAGGACCACATTTAGCATTCCTGCCTCCCCATGCTTGGCCCTCCAGGCTATGGGGGGCCACGTGAGAGTGTGGGCGAGGGAGAAAGAGCAGGGCTGGACACGCGTCACCAGCCCTTGCTGGTGAAAGTAGTTCTGAGATGATCTAATGGAGACTTGGACTCAGGGGACGCAGCCTCTGCTGTCCTGGGTTTTGTGGACACAGACCTAAAGGCCACCTGTCCTCTTTATAACCCCAGACTTCCAGATTTCAAGTTCCTTCCCAGGGGATGGTAAAAGGGGCAAGTCAGCTTGAACGAAGACAGTTGGGATGGAAGATAGAGGTTGACCAAGAGGGTTTAGGGAAGGAACCAAGGCATGTGGGAAAGAGAAGCTCTTGACTCTTTGATCAACTTCCTGCAAAAACCTGCCCAAAAAAAGCAGATGTGTGTCCTCCCGTGAATTTGAAGATTGTAACTCAAAGAGAGACAATTTTGCCCATGTGTTTTTACTTTTCTTCCCCACTTATTGTCAAGATTGCCAAGAACCAGGAAAGACCAGTTCATTTCCAGTGCTGGATGGGGAGAAACTTTGCCTGAAAGTAATAGTTAAAAAAAAGTTAGTGAGTTCAAAAGGATACTTCTTTATAAGGGAAGGAAAGGGTCCGTTTTTACATGGCATTAATTCACCTGTTATTCTAGTAGTCTAGAAAATAGCAAATAAATAATCACCTTCAGAGAAAACCAATTTTAACCTTTTTTTATATATATCCTCCCTAACTCGTGTATGTGTATTGTGTATATATTTGTTATTCTTGGGCCTTCGGAGGAGCCATGCAAGTGAGAGGTCCCAAGGTTTAAGCTCCATTAGCTTCATAGTAAATCCTGCATTTTGTGCCCTGGTTCCTTTGTCTCTTTCTCCACCTGACAGTACGTGATCAACATCCATGAACTTCGCTCCCCTGTCATGTCCACAGCAAGGCTGCTGGGAATGGCTCATTTCAGTAAGCATTCCTTGCACACTCCATGTGTGCCTGGCACTGGGCCCTACAATGAGAGGAAGTTAGGTGCCATCCATATCTGCTCTCATCCACAAAGGAATCCCAGCTCACAGGCAACTCGGCCTCTTGGCTGGCATCTCCAAACGGCTTCACTTACTTCATAGCCTCCTTCCTAAAAGTGAGTCCTATAAGGAGTGCCACGTACCATGTTCTCACTGTGAACGTAACCCAGCAGTTCATCCTGGTAACTTATTTCTAGTAAAACCCTCCAAACTGGATTTCAGGAAGATACGTTGTGCCACCTGCTACCACTTCCCACAGTCATATTGTCTTTTTTTTTTTTTTTTTTGGCCTGAGTACACGTTCCAAGAGCCTTTGTTCTCACAACATGGCTGATGGAGCGTTGGCCCAAGATCTATGAAAGATAGATGTTATTATGTCAGTGATATAAATAATGTAACTCCAAAAATGGGGGAAATTGATTTGAAGACTCTAATTAAGTAGAATTCAAATGTGGTTTAAAGTTAATCACGATAGCTTCAGTCTGAATCTTTAAATCTTCAAGTTAGAAAGCAATTAGTCCTTCTCTACTGCATTGGAAATGCCTACCATAAGGGAAAGGGCGTGTTACCTCAGTGAAGTGCAATAGCAGAACAGAGCAGATGTCAAGTGTGTTTTCTATTTCAATATATTAACTCTAATGCTCTAAAAGCAAATGTTGGGTTGCCCTCGTTTAAGCATGTGTGGATATATATCTAAGTTATTATGAAATGCCATTTATTATTTTTCATTTATTTTTTAAAATGCTGCATAAGTGAGGGACTCTTTCTTAGAAACCACCCAGTGCCTTATGGCCTGATGTACAGGGTTCTGTGGGCTATAGTCTCTGCAGTCCGCAGCTGACACTATTCAGAAGGAATTCTCAGGGGACCTGTTGCATGGATACTATTCAAACTCCTATGTGATGAGAACTTACCTCATTTTTAAAGACCTCCGAATAGATTATCAGCTGTTCACAGTGATAAGTCCAGATTTTAGTGGGAAACTAGTGGCCAACACATTATACATTAAAAAAAAATAGTACAGTTACTCAGTGGACTATTATGTGGCCACGAAAATGAGAAGGCTCCTTATGTATCAATAGCAAAAAATCTCTACTAGATGTTGTAAAATGAAGAAAAGCGAAGTGATGAACATAATATATACTAAGTTTGTGGAGAAGCATGAATAGATATGCATTTGTATGTGCATAAAATATCTCTGGAAGGATAAGAACACAACTGAGTGGCTAAGACACAGGTTAGGTGGACACTACATCTTTTAAAGCTTTGACCTATGTGAGACTGTATTACCTATTCAAAACTTAAATTAGAAAATAAAAGTATTTGTAATCATCGCCTACAGGAAAACTACATTTTTTTAAAAGATTTTATTTATTTATTCATGAAGGAGAGAGAGAGAGAGAGGCAGAGACACAGGCAGGGGGGATAAGCAGGCTCCATACAGGGAGTCTGACATGGGACTCAATCCTGGGTCTCCAGGGTCAGGCCCTGGGCTAAAGGCGGCGGCGCTAAACCACTGAGCCACCCTGGCTGCCCAAAACCTACATTTTTTAATGCTAGAATTCAAATCTGGCTTCTGGGCCTAAACGTCAGGTGCTTCTCCGTCCCCTCTGTGCCTTTCCTTAGAAAAACTGACCATGAGGCAACACTGCATCTTGATTGCCCTTTACAAGTATTGGCTTTGAGAAGTTTCTTCCTGGTAGCAACATGAATATGAAAGATTATACACGTTGTAACAAGTACAGGGGCTCTTGATCCTTGAACAAAGGACCTCTGTCTTCTGGATCATTTGTTCAGTTTTTCCTGGAGACGGCAAGATGGTCACTGATGGCTTTGCAGGAAGCTTCTCGAAGCACCAGCAAGGGAAGTCCAACTGGATCCCAAAGCATCTTTCTGAATTGCTGCAATGACTGGGAGCCTCCCGTTGCCCGCAGGGGTGGCAGGGGCCGGAGTAGCCCTCAGGAAGTTACTGTGTGAGTTCCTCTAGCGGGAGCACAGGATTAACAGGGCCTCAACTTGTGACTACGGCAGGTCAGTCCTTCTGGGCAGAAGTCCTTGGCCTCTGGGGGAGACCTGGCAGGAGGACACGTGGCTGCAGCAGCTCACAGAACCCTGCTGCTGAGCAAAATAGTTCAAAAATGTACATCTCTACCCAGCGGAGGCAAATGATGAGCTCCTTTTTCTTTTCCCCCAAATCTGAGATCTTTGTTATTGAAAAGCCCTACCAAAAAAAAAAAAAAAATCAAAACAAGACTTGCAACCATCTTTTTTAGTTAAGAGTCTCATTGGGGATAAATCAAAGCGCTTTATAATTGTTCCCTTTCTGTGTTGTGGACTTATCAGTGAAGTTTTGTTCTCACCACGTCTTATCTACCAAAAGTAAGTAGCAAATGATGACCTCGTCAATGGAAAATAAAAGGCATTTCAATTTATCAATAACTGGACAGTGATAAAAATAGGCCCTGACAAGCCACAGCTAAAATGTGCCCTGAGAGGTCCGTGCTTGCGGAGGAAATGGGTTCTTTGGCCCGTGTCTACAAGCTCCTCTGAGGCAGCTGTTCCCTAAGACCCCCTGCAGACCCCAGGCTCTTCTCCGCGTCCCTCCTCTCAGGGCATCCCGGGATCCCTGAGGAGCTCAAACGTGAGGCCTTCGCTGGACAGGTACCACAAGCCCCCGCGCCCCCTTGGCAGCACGCACATCAGCGGCTGCCCACGACGTGCGACCCTCAGGTGTGGACACAAGTGTAGAAGCCGAAGCTCAAGGCCATTCCCTACTTGTCACTTCATACAGTGAGAATGTAAACACCAGCTTTGGAAATTTGAATTTGAGGGGGCTAACGATGAAGGCAAGGCCTTGGGGGAAGAAAAAGAATGCTAAATAAGAAAGGGGGAAAAAAAGAAAAGCTCCAAAGTTCTGCTGAATGTGAACATCAAGCATCCGTTCGTGTCTCAGCCACCTCTTGAGCAAAGAGACACAGAGAGAGAGAGAGGCCGAGACCCAGGCAGAGGGAGAAGCAGGCTCCCTGTGGGGAGCCCGATGTGGGACTCGATTCCGTGACCCTGGGGTCACAGCCTGGGCTCCAGGCGGACGCCCAACCACTGAGCCCCCCGGGCGCCCTAACAAGTGATTTGGAGCAGCTCCTGGTCCTGGCCGGCCGCCCCCCAACCCTGGCAAGGTCATGAAGGAGTGTGCGACCCCGCGTGAGCTGCACGGCCACGGCCGCTGGGCAGTTGGGCCCCACACGGGCTCCTTGTAAGGGCCCGCGTCGCCGCCTGCGTCCCTGAGCCCAGCCTGCTGGATCAAAGATCTCCAGGCCCGGCCGGCCGCGTTGTTCAGCTTCCCAAGCCCTTAGGGACCCGCCTGGGTCCGCTGGCCTTTGTTTGTTGCTCGGCAGCCGGTTCGGGGCCTGGTTCCAGGGCGTCGGGAGGACTTGGGCAAGGCCGAGGGTTCTGGCCCCGCAGGAAGGCCGGTGAGGTGCCGAGGGCCGGGCAGTTGTGCCCGCAGCTGGAGGCTGACCGACCCGGGCTGTGCATCGGCATCTGCACGGAGCCTCCTGAACACACAATGTCTTTTAGGGGAGACCGAATGCGTGCCCTATACTATAGCTGTTACCTTTGTTTGAAAGGCCTCACCCACATTTGGTGAAATGCGGCTCATTTTGAGGACAGGCATTGCTAGAAATTTTCTGGCAGAAATAAAAGTATTCATTCTCCTTCTTCTGTGTTACTGAGCGTGTCTCCTTGGTTTTGTTTTGGGTTTGGTTTTTTTTTTTTTTTCATGGCTCTTAAAGGGCCACAGAAAATTTTTTTAGCTTGAGAAGGAACCATGCCTTCCAGCACAATGTAGACGAGGAAGGCACCATCGGAAGGGAAAGGCGTTCCTGGCTGGGACCCCCACCTCTGCTCGCCGCCCTGGGGGGGCCCTTGAGGGAGGCGAGGTGGCACCAGCACCAGGGACGGGGAATTGAAGTTTGCCTAAGTCATTAACTGCGACCAGGCTACACCTTCATGTAAGAGAAAGATGACAAGCAAAAGACAAAAACCGATGTTGCAAGCATGCAGGCAAATATTACATCACCCGTGCAGTTTTTTTGTTTGTTTTTGCAGAAGAATTTGGCATCTGGGTACCTTACAGCGCAATGGAAAAGGCACTGGATTTTTAGAACATGTTTCACGCACAGTATGATCAGAAAACATATTGTCCAAAACTCAATCATGTATTTATATATATAGTTTTATAGTTATATATATATGTATGTATTATGTTTATATTGATATTGATAGGATTTTTCTTTTTTATGGGCTACCTATGAAGCCTTCTTACAAATGTTTCCGTAGCACATCGTTCATCTAAAGCCATACTGAGCGAGCGAGGCAGGAAAATATCCCACGTTCCAATAAGACAGACCTCCCGACATTAGACCAAAAAAAAAAAAAAAATCTACTTAACCTCTAGACGGTGATTGACATACTGGATGTATTCGCGATGAGCATTAGTACCCCGCTAGCCGTGTCTTCGTCCACACACGGTATTGATCTGCCGGGTTCCAGCTCAGGGACCCAGCTGCTCCCAACGACGGGGAGAAGGTGCTGAATAAGCAGAGGGAAGCGGCGCAGGCCCAGGGCCTACTGGTCCTTTTCCGCTCACGCTCACTCGGCGGCCAGCTTACGGCGGTAGCAGGGCAGGCCTGCCTGGGGCAGAAGACTGGGAAAGTGAACGCCTGACACCACCTTGGGGGGGGGGCCACCCAGGGGCCCACAGTATCAGAGCTTGGTGCCGGCCCTGGGAGCCCAGGGGGAGCTCTCCTGCCTTTGTTCACAAACCGATGGAAGGTGGGCCTTCTAGGGACTTCCGTGTGTCGTCGTTCTGCTGTTTTCCCTCCTGACACCTCCATTTCTTCATCTCTATCCACCCCTCTGAGCTGTCGTGATGACTGAATGGGATCATGTGTGTAAGCGATCAGTAGAGGGCTTGGCACGAGGTGACCACTCATAACATGGGCCCTGCTGCTACGTCATTGGTCTCTCTGGGTTGGTGAAGTCAGGCTGCCTCTGGGCTGATGGGGACCCCAAGGAAGGGAGAAAATAAGACCCCTTCAGACAGTCTCGCTGGTGTGTCTCGGTTTCTCTCTCTCTCTTTTTTTTTTTAAAGATTTATTTTTATTTATTTATGATAGAGAGGCAGAGACACAGGCAGAGGGAGAAGCAGGCTCCATGCCAGGAGCCCGACGCGGGACTCGATCCCGGGACTCCAGGATCACACCCTGGGCCAAAGGCAGGCGTGAAACCGCTGAACCACCCAGGGATCCCCTCGGTTTCTCTACCAAAGGATAGAAGAATGTGGAGCCTCCAAGGGCTGGAGTATCTGTTGGTTTCTTCAGGGCCCTGCGTTTGGAAATGCCATGTTAGGCCTTACGGTTTTATGTCTCCCAAATTGGAAAAAAGAAAAGAAAAATGTTTTAAGCCGGTATTTGTTCCTTGAGCAGTTCTATGTGGGACAGCATTGGGCGGGGGGAGAATATATATATATATATATATTCAAGCAATTAACTTGCTTGTGGAAATGGATACGAGCAAACCCAGAAATGCAATGCGTTTTCCCACTTAGAATGAGGAACTGATTTTGACTCAACATTGCAAATACTGCATTGTTGTCCAGTTACAGAGAAGCCTAGAAACGCGCATCTAAAAATAGGGCCAATGTTTTTGTGGATGGTTACTATCTATATCCCGTCTAAATAGGAGCATTTTTCTTTCCCTCCAAGTAGTTAAATGTGGAGAGATGCTGAGGTAGGGGAGTTTCACGTCTAATTGATGTGACAATCTCTTGCTCGAGAGCCGTTTAATGCTGTGATAGATTAAGAGCACGCTTCTTTCAACGTTCACAGCAGATCCAACAACTGGCTTTCTTCAGGCTCCTTAAAAAAACACATGACGTGCAGAGCTGAAGGCCTGATGGCCAAAGGCTGATGTGGATTCCTTCCCCGCCTCCCTGTGGTTCCTGCCTCTGCCTGGGGTCGGAGATCTTCAGCTCTCCCCATTAGAAGCTGAAGTGGGGGGATGTTTCTCTTCTACCAACTGTGCTTCGAGGTTTCATGCATTTCTTCTGTTTCTTTTGTTACTTAGCACCCCTCCCGTCTCCCCTATCCTCTGTGGCCCAAAGTCATCTGGGAGCTGCAGTCTAACTTCCCTGCAGCAGGAGAGGATTGGGAGGTTAGAGCCTCCTGCGGCTCCTTTAGCTGGGCATCAGATGCCCCGCTTTCCGAACAAGGGTGTGTTCTGAGGCTGCAGTGATGTTTTAATTTGTAGTGGTGTTTGGGGGCATCTTCTTCAGTGGCAAAAGGTCAGGGGTGCCCAGCCTCCTGCGGTGCATGGACAGTCCACACAACGAAGGGCCCTCCCAATGCCAGGAGCATCCCCATTGCTTCTTGACTCTTTTAGATTTTTTTTTTTCTTGGTTGAGGGGGGAGGCATGCAAGCAGGATGAAGGGGGGCAGAGGGAGAGGGAGAGAGAATCTTAAGCAGGCTTAGCGTGGAGCCCAACTCAGAGCTCTATCTTACAGCCCCGAGATCATGACCCGAGCTGAAATCAAGAGTCAGATGCTGAACCAACTGAGCTACCCAGGCAGGCGCCCTTCTTCTAGACTCTTCCTAAGTCACTCTGCTTTCAGTCATGGGGCTCTCTTTCCTACCTAAGACTGACCTGTAAGGCTCCAGGCCCCTCTCTGTAGACATTCCCCAACCCCAGCCCCATTTCCACTAGAGGCCTAGGTAAGCCCTCTGCCTGGTAGTGTTATCTGTCTGTATAATCCCAGCATCCAATTTGGGTAAGATCCAGCTATAACTGCTGACTTCTTGCTGATGACTTTGTTTATGGGCACAGAAAAAAAAAAAAAAAACAAGACTGAGGACAAATGTCTGACCCTATTATCCACACCCCCCAAGTATTATCCACATCCCCAAGTCCCTCTTCTTGGCCCTGTTTGCTCTTTCCCCTGATCTCTCACCTCTGGCCCCAGCCCCACCACTTGACCAGCTGCTTCCTTCCTGCTTCTCCCTGCTTGCCCTGTTGGGGTGGCAGCCCTTTTCTCTGCTAGTGGAGACTTTTTCTGCCTGGACTCCAAATCCACTGTTGTGGGTTTAGATGAGATATGCTCCCCTGGTGTGGTGGATTACAGATGGTTTTTATTTTCTCCTAGTTACATGATTCTAACTTTGTTTTTTAACAATGGGCACACATAGACTTACACATTCTCCTCTCTTTGTCCTTCCTCTTTAATTACATAAGGAATATATAAATACATTTTTGTTATTGGGGGAAAAAATCAAACAACAGAGGTATTTAGAGTAGAAGGCAACCATCCCACTTTCCCCAACCCCCTGATTTATCCTCTCCAGAATCTGTTATCAGTTTGGTGTGTATCATTCCAGAAGTTTTCTATGCATTTACCTATCGATATAAGCGCATATCAGTTATAGACTTGGAAAGAAATGAAGGTTAACAAATGGTCATTTCTGGGCAGCCATGTGGTCCACCATCTTGGTTAGTTTCTATCATAATCTTTCCTGAGATTCCCTTGTAAATTCCTACTCTGCCTTCTAGGGCCTAATTGCCCTTCTCTGGAACTGTTATTCTGGCCACCTCCATCCTTCTTCAAAGCCACTGCTTTTCCCTAAAGTCTTCTTAGCTTTTCACAAACTCGTAACTCTGCTGTATCAACACAGTTGAGTGATCTTTTCCTATTCATGCCGCTACCAGATTCCTTTCTAAGGAGGGAGTCAAGAGTCAGATGTTCAGATAGTACACAGTAACATACAGGTGGCCACCAACTTCCTCTGGGGGTCTCAGGATTTTGCCTCAAATGCACCTAAAGCAGTTTGCATTCATCATATATTCTCTGTAGGGTGACACCTCAATCTTCACACGGTTTAGGGGAAGATGAGAGACATGTTTAGCACCTTTTACAGTTTATAAATAACAAAACTGTATGGTCAGTTTTGTTTTTCATCCCCAGGGCAGACGGTGTCCCCTTAGACACATAGTTGAACATCTGATATGTGGAAAAATCCAACTGAGAAGCAACAGCTAAAAATAGAATTCAGAAAGCAGTGAGTCATGGCCTAAATGAACAAATACATTAAACAATATATTAAATAGAACAAACTCGCCAAAGGAGCATTGAGCCTGGCTTAAGGTAATCTTCACCATTTTAGGATGAAGCTGTTAGAGGGGCTCAGGGATAGAGGAGATCAAGAACACTTTGGTGGTAACTTTATTATTTGCATTTTCGCCCCCTCTTCAAGATGTGATCTGTTCCCCTCCCTCAAACACACACTTATTTTAGTCTTAAAATAAAGATTCATTGAGACTGATTTTTTTTTCCTCCCTTAAATGGCTCTAAACCTATCTCAGAAATAGATAAACAATGTGGCTCAGTGGGCTTAGCGGGACAGTGACATCTATGCTAATCCCTGATCAGCCAGGTGCTTGCCCCCTGGGTGACCTTGAAGTAAGACCAGCCTCCCCGCTCTTTCTATTCTTCCCTTACCTCCTGAGATGGTAACACTAGCATGCTCCTCTGCCCTCCAGGGCTGTGAGGTAGGCCAACAGATGACAACATGGGAAAGCCTTTTGCAAAAAGGAAGCCCTTGGTGACACAGGCATGATTAAAAGAGACAGGTCAGCTCAGACAGGAAGCCCTAAATCCTGACTCTGGCTCCATCCCCAGTCACAACCCAATCACCCCAAGCTGGGCGTCAGGCTCTGCGCTTGCAGCTAGGAGGGGAAACAAAGATGAAATAGTCTGTCTCACTTGGCACATGCCACCAAACCACAAGAAAAATCAGACGATGGTACTGGAAAAGAACTGGTGTCACCACCAAATGTCACACAATGTAATTTCTGCACTTGGAGTTTAAAATATGTCCTAAGGCTGATTTCCCACCCCCCCAGACTGTGTGCTTTGTCAGGACTGCAGCCTTGTCCTAGAGGAAGCACTTGATTCTAGCCTACTTGGTATTACTTACTGTTTCATATACACTTGCCTCCTCTGGTGTGTTAACTCCTGGCAGAGAGTCACATGCTTCTCTTAATACCTAACAATTCACGACATATAATAATTTTTTTTACATCTTTGAAATGTACTACATATGCCATACATTTACTCATTTACAGTATACAATTCAATTTTTGTACGTATTTCGTTTTTAGTATATTCACCAAGTTGTGAAGCCATCACCATAATCAATCTTAGAAACACATGTACCAAAAAAAAAAGAAAAAGAAAAGAAACACATGTACCCTTCAGCTCACAGCCCCCAGTCTTCCCAGCCCTGGGCAACCCCTCATCGACGTTCTATCTCTATAGATTTGCCTAATCCAAACATTTCATCTGATTGGAACTAGACAATGTGTGGTCCTTTGTGTCTGACTTCTTTCACGTACAATATTTTCAAGGTTCATCCATGTTGCAGCAAGTGTCAATATTTCATTCTCTTTTATAGCTAAATAACATTCCATTGCATGAATATACCATATTGTATTCATTCATTAAGTGACGGACATTTGGATTATTTTCACTTTGGGGCTATCACAGATAATGCTGCTATAAATGTCTGCAAGCCAGTCTTCGTGCAGATACATATGTCCATTTCTCTTCAGTGTATAGCTAGGAGTGGGACTGCTGGTCAAATGGTAACCCTCTGTTGAACCTTTTGAGGAACCGTCAGATGTTTTTCAAAGTTGCTGCATCATTTTACAATTCTATCAGCTGTGTATGAGGGTTATGACTTCTCCATGTCCTTGCCCAATTGTTATTTTTTGACATTTTGATTCCAGTCATCCTAGTAGCGGTTAAGTAGTATCTTGTGGGTTTGATTTAAATTTCCCCAGTGATAAAGAAGAAGTGGTGTATATATGCAATGGAGTATTACTCAGCCATCAAAAGAATGGAATCTTGCCATTTGCAATGACGTGGATGGAACTAGAGGGTATTATGCCAAGCAAAATAAGTCAGTTTGAGAAAGACAAGATCTGACTCATATATGGAATTTAAGAAAACAGATGAACATAGGGGAAGGGAGGGAAAAATAAGATGAAATCAAAGAGGGAGATAAACCATAGGAGACTTTTAATTCTAGGAAACAACCTGAGGGTCACTGGAGGGGAGATGGTGGGGGGATGGGGTAAGTGGGTGATAGGCATGAAGGAGGGCACGTGATGGAATGAGTACTGGGTGTTCTATGCAACTGATGAATCACTAAACCCTAACTTTGAAACTAATAATACAGTGTATGTTCATTGATTTTATTTTATTTTGTTTTTTTTTAATTAATTGATTTTAAACAAAATTTTTTAAAAAAATAGATATCCCCCATGGCTAAGGATGTTGAGCTTCTTTTTGTGTGCACAAGGCCATTTGTGTATCTTCTTTGGAGAAATGTCTGTTCAAATCCTTTGTCCATCTTCTATTTATCTTTTTATTACTGAGTTGTAAGAGTTCTTTGCATATTCTATATACAAGCCCCTTATCAGATATATGTTTTGTGAATATTTTCTCCCAGTCTGTGAGTTGTCTTTTCATTTTCTTGATAGTGTCCTTTGAAGCACAAAAGTTTTTGATTTTGATGACGTCCAATTGATCTATGTTTTCTTTTGTTGAATGTGTTTTTGATGTCGTATCATAAGATTCCATTGCCAAAATCAGGGTCATGAAGATTTACCTGTATGTTTTCTCCTATGGTTTTAGCTCTTACATTTAGATTTTTTATCCATTTTGGTTTAATTTTTGTATATGGTTATAATGACTTCTGAACACACGACTGTTAACTGTCCATTTATTATATAATTGAAAGAAAGTTCACACTGACGCATATCATTTTTTAACCCTTTGAAGAGTATTTATTTAGAGCCTACTATGCGCCAGGTACTTGGGGCACAAAGATGGGCAAAGTTGTTGAACCTCGCTCTCAGCCCTTAATATAGTGGGAGAGACATTGAGTGGCATTACGTCACAAACAGCAGCAAGTGCTACAAAGAGGAAATACGAGGTGGCTTAAAAGAGTTCAGCCTGGGTACCTGATCCAGTCTGGAAGGACAGGGAAGGCAGTGATGTGAGGGGGAGGGAAAGGGGGCTAGATAAGTGAAGGGTGAAGGATGGAGAGAATGCTCTTGTCAGAAGAAACCATACTGAGCATGAGAGAGGGGGATGGGAAGAGATGAAATCAGAGGAGGCAGGAGACAGAAAGAGCTAGACCCTGTATTAGTCACTTCCTATATGCCAAGTATTATAAGCTGTATTTTTTCTTTTTTAAATATTTTATTTATTATAATGATAAATAATATTAATTACTTTATTATTTTTAATTATTTATTAAAATAAATATTATTTATTCACTTGAGAGAGAAAGAATAAGCAGGGGAGGTGTGGGGGAAGAGGCAGAGGGAGAAGCAGACCCCCTGCTGAGCAGGGTGCTAGACTTGGGGCTCGATTCTAGGACCCAGAGATCATGACTTGAGCCAAAGGCAGACGTTTAACCATCTGAGCCACCCAGGTGCCCCAAAAGCTATATTTTTCATAGAGTTTTCATTCCAACTCTGGAAGATAGGGGCATTAAGCATTTCATGAATTAGGGAACCATAGCTCAGAGAGGTTAGGCACCTAATAGGCCTACCCAGCTAGTGAGGGGCAGTGCTTGGACACAAACCCAGAGCTGCAGAAGTCTACATCCTGCCCTAATGGACCTGCTACATTGCCTCTGCTCAGGTCGGGAGTCATCTTGTCAAGGAAACTCTGAGGTTTAGATTTAGGAAGAGTGGCCTTCACGGACATAGTTTAGTCAAGATTTCTGTAAGAGCTAGTCTGGAAAAAGAGACAAGAGCACATATGTATAAGGCCAGAGTCTCCTGGACTGTGAAAGTGTGGAAATGACAGCTGCCCTAGCTCCTTAGGAAAAGCCTAAGTCACCCTTGTTGTCAGTAATTCCAGCTTAACTGTCACTCTTAGCAGAGAAGACACACTCTTGGACAAAGCCCTTCAGAGTCTCAAAGCCTCTGCGTGGGGGTCACAGTGCTTTGTCTTTTAAGCGTTTGACTTGAGGCCATTCTTTGCTTACTCCAAGGACTTAAAAAACTGGATCACAACATTGGCCATTGATGGTCCTTGCCTTGACCAGAGCGGCTGATGCTTCTGGTTAAAGAAAACCAAGGAGTTAATTGTCCCCTACTCTCCAAAGTGACCTCAGCCTTGTCAAGGCAGGATTGCCAGTGTGGATACATGAATCTAAACTCTGCAGGAGCCTGGAGAGACTGATACAGCAGGAAACTCTAGACTCAGATGAAATTTCCCACCTGATTACCCAGAAGCAAGCAGGCTGGCGTGGCCGTACAGCCATAGTGGCAGCCAAATGCCCTCCTTCTCTGCAAGTTGCAGGCTTTTAGCTTTCGGATTCTGTCCAGCTGGAAGCTCAGGCAGGGATGATAAAGCAGAGCTATAGGAAAGCTTTATGAAAAACAATCTGTTAAAAGCAGACAAGGAAAGCTGTTTGTCTTAGACTACAATGCTTCTTGAAGTTTCTGTGCTTCCCTCCCCCTCCCCTGAGCCAGGAAGCCAGCAAGCTTTCCTTTGCTTATCTGTGAGTTTGAAAATGAGACTCGGGATAAACTGGCTTCAGCGATGAGCTTTTGCTCTTTCAGCGCGTAACCGAGTGCGAGGACACTTCTCGTGTAACTGGGCCTCCCCAACTCATTTGTTTATTCCAGCTCTTATTTTAATTCTATGTTTTATTCTATTTTGCACTAAAGAGGCAGGGCCACAAACTCCAAATGCCAACCAAGGCCCAGGAAAGTTCCATAAATGATGGAAATGGGCTACGATTTAGGCCAAAGGGAGCAGCATAAACTGGGAAACAAAAAATCTCCAGGGAAACTAGAGATTCTTTCTCTTGAAGGGGCAGCAGCTACTGAGCCCCAGTCCACTGTTTCCATGCAAAAACTGGGCTAGTGTTGGCGGATCTTATCATTCTGTCAAGAAATTCAGAAATCCTGAATTTTATTGGACATTTCTGTCTTCTACATGCTTGCTTCGGCAGCACATATACTAAAATGGGGCACTTTCGTTTTCCAAGGTCACAGGGTGACCAGGCCAGCTGAAGGTTAGAGATCCAGCTTCAGAGGCTACCAGCTGGCAACCTCTGGAAAACAGCAGGGGCCTGGAAAACAGAAGCTCTGTGCTAACTGTAGACCTCGAATAAATTATCTAATCTTTGTATCATTATCATCAATTAAAAATTTATCTATTTGAGAATTAAATGTGCTTAGAACAATGCCTAACCTATAGTTAACTCTCTACAAAGATCACTTCTATTCTACGTTGATTTCCTTTGAAAAGACAATCCTCCATCCTTGAAGAGCAGGTTTGCAGAGACTCCCCGGCTGAAAACTGCCCAGCAACAGGCCCTGCTGGGAGTGGGGCTGTGAGCTCAGCAGAGCACCGAGCACCATGTGCTTTCCTGCAGCTCCTCCAAGGCCAGAAACCCAGCCCCTCCCCCACCAGGCATGCCCAGAAACTATAGATCCTGCTTTAATTACCAGCAATTAAGCCAGCTTCAGCCTGCAGTACCGGATCAGGCCCTGCCTGGTGGCCTCCTGAGGCCCTCATAGGAACACACTTCAACCCTTCAGGACTTCCTCCGCCCTCAGCCATTTATTTAGTCTCTGTCCCCCCCAAACCATGCAAACCTCCCCCCTGTCAGAAACCTGGTGAGCCAGGGAAAGCTGAAGACCCCAGCAGGGATCCTCCCTTAGCCGCTTTCTAAACCCCCACGTCCAAGGTAAACCATAGCTCACAGGATGCTCTCTGGACCCCGTAATGCAAGATGGAGGCCCTGTCCTTGGCAGTACCTGTTCTTCTTCTGGTACAATGCCTTTGTATAAGACGGGATTATTTTCCTACAACTGGGAAAGAACTAATACACTCACTCTAGTGAAAAAGAAAATTGAGAAGAAAAATAAAAGACCTAGCGTAGGAGAAAAGTGGAGTAGCAATGGTAAATGTATTTTTTTAGAGGAAGACCATCTTCATAAAAGTTGGGTGAGTCAGTTTTTGTGGTGCGGGTTGTAGAGGAAGACTGGCAATCCAGACAGTTCTCTAGCCAAGCCATTCTGGTCTCAGCGGACACCTGTGCAGACTTTAAATAGCATATTGCTGAAAACCTTGGGACTCAGTCTTGGAGACAGAAGCTTTCTGAAGGGCTCTGCTTAAGTGAAGAAGGCTGGGTTTTCCCTCCCCTTGGAGTCTGCATTTCTGACTCTGGCTGAAACAGTTGAGATGAGTCCTCCTTACTGGCTTTTGTTTGCACCATGGGTCTCAAGGCTGCTCTTCCTCCCCCTGGGGATACTAAGCATGTGGCCCACACCTGCTCCAGGCTCTGGGGCCCTGAGGCCAGATGAAGTTGGTGCTCAGGGCAGCTGAGCTGCCTCCATCTGTGACCCAAGGTTACAATGAGCCTCTGGGAGGGTGAGGCAGGAACTCCCATGCTCTGCACTGCACAGATGGCTTTGTTCTATTTACACATCAGTAGTCGATGGCATTTTGCAATTCACTAGTTTAGTAGTTACTAATGTCTGTCATCCCAGTGAAAAAAACACAGACTTAATTAGAATTTAACAAAGTTTTGAAATGAAGATTGAATGTAGCTTCCTCGAATATATAAATGTTAAGCCGCGTCTGAGTCCACCTAGATAATTCAGGCAAGGACACTCAGACCACCTTGATCGGTGTGATTATCTATCTCAGCAGACTCTTGTCCTGTCTTTTCTTTTGTACAAAATCAACCAGCTCGTAGCACAAGCTTTTGCCTCACTGAACATCTGTGTGACTGGTCACTGGGTGCTTTAGCCCTCTGTTCTTTTTCCTATCCTGTAACCTCGTTAATTTTTTTCTACCCAACGGCAGATCGACAACCTCATGGAGCATAAAGTCAGCCACCCAAGGACAAAAAGAACATGTAAATGCATACCAAGCTTGTCCAAGTCCTCATGTTTCAGAAATCATGAGACATCAATTAGATGTAAAAGTAATAAATTAGTAAAATTAATCAAAAGTAGTGGTCATTTGCAGTGGCCTGGGAAGCTGTGGCAACACCAAGTAGCAGTTCTATTACTGCTATAAAGCCCAGACTGGGGGTATCAAAACTCACTGCACAGGAAAATTCATGCACAAATCAAAACATGTTTCTGAGAAAGTTTTTCTTTACTGTCGTGGTAGATGGGGATCACATGATGAAAGAGAATTCAGCTGGTAGGATGCTCTGTTGGGAATATTAAGAGCCATCCCATAGGACCAGCCTGCTCTCATTTGATCGCATCCCAGATTGCAGTGGGCCTTGGGCCTCTGCTGAGAATAAATGAGGTGACTCTCTGTTTCCTTAGTTGCAAAATTAATGGGTTGGACTAGATACTCCCTGAAATCTTTTCTGGCTGTACTATCTTAAAGCCTACAACACCTTTTCTTCACTTACTGTCTAACCTCCTCCACATTACCCCATCTCTGCTTCACGTGATTGCACTAGGCCTGTAGCCTCACCTCCCTGGAGGAAGATGAGTCAGCCAGTTGAGAGATTATCGCTTGACCATTGGTATTTCAGCACCACGGAGAGGGATGCACACACTCAAGGCTCCTCATCCTCCTTCCCCTTCACTTTGACGTGATAGGTCGTGATAGTGACGTCATAGGTCGATGTCACAGAACGCACACACACTCCATTATGTTAGCCCCCCCTTAAGTATTCATAGACATAATGATTATATATTAAATATATCTAATTATAAATATCTATGATATAATGCATATCTATTACATAATACTTATATATTAGGTAATGTTATATAATGTCATTAATATGTACATGCAAACTATATAATATATGACATGTATTATATCCAAGAAAAACCACTCACAGAAATGAAGCCATTTGATAGATACATCCAACTCTGTTTGCTCCCTTCGCCTTAACTCAGTTATCGAATTGATTGATTAATTTTTGAAGATTTTGTTTATTTGAGAGAGAGAGCATGAGCACAGGGGAGGGGTAGAGGGAGAAGCAGACTCCCCACTGAGCAGGGAGCCTGATGCAGTGCTCAATCCTAGGACCCTGAAATCATGACCTGAGCTGAAGGCAGATGCTTCACCAACTGAGCCACCCAGGTGCCCTCAGTTTTGACATTTAAGCAGAAACATTTTCTTGTGTAGCCAAGCTCCTATGCTGCTGTAGAATATTAGAGGCCAATAGATGTTTCTTCCCAACAGAGGAAAGTCTTCTACAGTATCAATGATGGGTGGCTATCAGGCTTCTTCCTGATTACCTCCAGGCACAGAAAGTTGGTACTTCATTGGGGATTATAAAAAAAACTATTAGAAAGGTCTTCAAGGAAGGAAGGAAGGAAAAAGAAAGGAAGGGAAGAAAGGAAAGGAAAGGAAAGGAAGTCTTACTGAGCTGAAAGCTGCTTGCTGAGTACAGCTCTAAGGCATCCATCCAGAGTATGACCACCTCTTCCATCTCCACCACTAGCCCTCTAGTCCTAGTCATCATCAGATTTCATCTGGGTTGTTGCAATGGCCTCTTAACTGGTCTTTCTGCAGCCACCTTGACCCCCTTGCAGTCTCTTTTTCATAAAGCATCCCTTTTAAAAGGATAAATCCCTAAAAGTGTAAGCCATACTCATGTCACTTCACTGCTTTATACCCTCAGTTGGCTCATCATTTTTCTCAAAGTCAAATTCCTTACAATCATCTTAAAGATTTTGCATGATTTGACTCTCCTCACAACTTCCATCACTGACTTAATCTCCTACTACTCTCTCCTTCACTCACTCTGCTGTAGCTACTTTAACCTTTTTCTCTTTCTTTCTTTTTTTTCTTCTGTCCTTCGAGTAAGCACATTCATGCATCAGGTACTTTGCATTTGCTGTTTTCTATATCAGGCATGCTCTTCCTTGCCCCAAATGCCACTTTAATATTAAGGTCTTCCATAATCAACCTATTTAAGGCCCCACATACTCCCTATCTCTATTTCATTCTTAGGCAGTGATTGGTAAATGCTGGTAAATGTTTAGCAACTCATGGTGGGTGGGGGGGTTCCTCATATATACCACTGGCTGGTTTCTGTGATGTAAATACTCCCACTATGGCCAACTTCAAGCAGCCAGTGTAAAGTCACTGAAGGCAAAGTTGGGAAAGGCTAGCAAATGACTCTCTTCACCTGTTACAAGCCAGCTCAGCACACTACTTCAAGTAAAGGAGGATACAGTACATTTCTGGGGCTAAGGGCCTTGGTAGCCATGGGTTCAGGAGAACCCCAAAGGAAGGAAAAACTCATGGGGAAGGAACATGGCTATAGTAATAGGGAGCATTCACCTTTACTTCTGTGTTTTCAGTCACTTTTGGGTCACTTAGAACTGGATTTTCTGTCCACTCCTTGAATGCCATATCTTAAAAACCAAACCCTTGCCTACCCTCCCAAATTGGTTGTTTTTTCTGCTTTTTTTCAGAGGACCACAATTCTCTCCATCTCTGACCTCTTGTTGTTTGTTATACACATGTACTCCCAGTGGTGTGACCTTCCAGGATGATACAATTGTTACGTCCTGGTATAATTCACCTACATAGTCCTTGAGGACATAGGAATGTTCATAGATAGCTGAGTTTATCAGCAACTGTCCATTGCTCCTTTCTGCGGTCTGCCTACATCACATACCCCCGCCTTTGAGAGTTCTAGGAGACACTGAATTCACATCATCCCTGAGAAGTGTGGTTGGACTGTTCTCCATCTCCAGGACCAAATAACAGGATCACCAGGACCCAACCAGAGTTGTTCCCATGAAGCCAACTCATTGATTCCTGGGATGTTTGTAGCCTCTAGGTTAAGAGTTCTAGACCAGATTGGGTCTAAAATCTTCTACCAATTCAAATACAGTATAATTAGTTTAATTATTTTATGCTCCCCTAAGCTTAGCCTCTCACTGTCTTTCAGAGACAGAGGGAGACACAGAGACACAGAGACAGAGAGAGGAGAAATTTTTCTTACTTAATTGGTCCTCTACAAGCCAAATAATGGCTGATAATTACCAAATTGCTAAAGTGTTTTTATATTCATAATATGCTCACAAACAAATGGATATGAGCTTGTAAATTGTGTTTCACTGAAGGGTATGACTAATGAGTTAATACACAAAAGCTGAAAAGAAATTTTAATATCATTGCAACTCTTTTTCTGTCATTCAGAATGTTTACCTGCAATTATATAATACCAATAAAAAACAGCCCCCAAATAAGATGCTCAGTTTCATTTTTAAAAAAGAGAAATGAACTATTATAGTTATTTTTAAGCACTGATTTTGGACTTATTTTTAAAATGTGGTTTTTACAATGTAAATATATATACAAAATTTCAGCACTTTTTTTTTTTTTTTTTTTTTTTTTTTTTTTTTTACTTTTGTTGCCTAGCTCCTTCACGTCCTTTATTTAGAGACTTCAATATTATCTTCTGCTGCTGAAAGACAATTTAGGGTTTTTTTGGTTTTTTTGTTTGTTTGTTTGTTTGTTTTAAAAGAACAGTCAGGGCACCTGGATGTCTCAATTGGTTAAACATATGACTCTTGATTTCAGCTCAGGTCATGATCCTCAGGGTCGTGAGATAGAGCCCCTTGTCAGGCTCTGCACTCAACACAGAGTCTGCTTCTCCTCATGCTCACAATTTGTTTCTCTGAAATAAATCTTAAAAAAGAATAGTCCTACAAATCATCACAGACCCAGTGACAAGGAATGACTGCTCATTTATGACAAGCAGCTACTTTTTAGTTATGGAAAACTGCAAGGCAAAAATACCTGATACACTCTGGTCCCTATTGTCACCCAGCTAACTTCCATTGGTTAGTGGGAAGCATTGCCCAGGACAAAATAAAGGACACACTGGCTTGCTTTGTTTTTTAGATATTTATTGAGCACATCTCCCAATGCTGGTGATCCCTTTTTCCCCCCTTTCCAATATCCCAAATGGCTAAAAGTATTGTCAGCTCGTAATATAGTATTATGTCCTTATCTTATACAAAAGTTGTAGGAGACACAAGTATTTTATGATTGGCCAATGGGAGAAGAAAAAAATGCTTACTCTTGGCTTGCATAGGGAATAGAAATATATTTAGTTTTTCTTTTCACTCTGATCAAGAAAGTCAATCTCTATGATGTCTTTTGTGTTTGGTCATAACAATACTCAGTTGATTAGACAAAGGAATGCTACGTACATGAGTTTGCGTCTGCCAAAGAGCAGAAGTCAAGGTAGGATTAGTTATACAAAAGATTTCTTGGAGTCAGGACAATGGGAAAGGCAAGGATTGCTTTCAGACTTCAGGAGAGGTCGAATACCTATAAAAGGAGAGAGAACAAGGGAAGCCTGGGTAAGAAGAGTCTCAGACCAGCCTGTAGAGAATCCTTGACACACAGTTGTCCTTGGACAAGTCCTGCATCTCATAGATTCCCCTTCCCTTAGTACCCTTGCCCTGGTGGCAGAGAACATGTAGGGGTAAGCATGGCCTTGGCATGAGTGTAGAAGTAGGTACAGAGAGGCAGCAGCCAGGGATTTCAGTCTCCCATGGCAGGAGATCTGAGTGATACATTTTCTCAGCTGCATAATATATCACTGTTGACTTTGAGGAAGTCTTTCACCTGCACCAAGCTTCCAGGACCTCTGTCCTGGGCAATAACTTTAGTCGTTTCTGGGAAGCAGTCTCCCCTGGACATTTCAGCAGCAGCTCTGGGTCACATGTGATGCCTCTCAGGAGCACAACATCCCCTCTCTTCTCCATACTCAGAGTAGACATCTGGGATTTTTATTCTTTGTTTTTAATCACATTTCCTGATATTCTGAGAGGAATAGAAATGCCAGTTGCAATGAATGGCTACCCTGGTGTTGTCCAGTCACTAGTGTAGAGTCACTTCTGTGACAAAAATCTTTTGAGTGAAGAGGACATCTGGATGACCGAATAAGCCAAAGAACAACATTCAGGCCAGTGGCATTTATTCCCAGAATCTACCCTCCCATTGCTTCATATTTGGTAAAGAATTTATTTTGAAAATGCTTTCCCTGGAGGAACAAGTAGAACTTTTATTTGATACTGTCTCAATCGTATCAGAGGTATTAGAGCCTGGAATCAAAAAAAAGCTAAAACAACCCATTGTTCTTAGATGACCTTATACAATTGGACTGCCCAGCCCCAGTTGGTTTCAAGGTAACTTTTTTGGTACTTATTTTTAGCTTTGCTTAGGTGGCCTTACGAGAAGAATGATGTCCTGCTTTAGGCCTGGCCGCAATCAGACATGTTGCCAGTGCGTAGATCTTTGTTGAAGTGTAATACTAGCAAGGAGGAGCCAGGCTAGAGAAGTCAGAGTTGGGTTCCACATAGTAGTGGTGGCTTTCACATAGATCATGGGCATTTTTCTGGAAAACAATAATAAAAGGACAGACATGGGAGCACATAACAATTAGTTATCACTAAGTTCAGTATCTCAGTCTGTAAGTTATTCAAAAATTACTTGTTTTGTCTCCAGTATTATGACCAAAACAAACATAGTTTCTATCATATTGGCTCTAATCGGGGAGAGAAACAATAATACAAACAAGCCTTCAGCCTAATTAACCTCAATGCCTTTGCCAGACTGCTGGTTGAGGCAAATATGCTATGCATGGATTTAACAAAATATTTGACGGAAGGTCTCATGATTTTCTTGAAGGCAAAAATGCAGTGATGTGGGCTGGATAATAGTATAGTCTGATTTTTATACTTGGGTCCAAAAAATGAGCTGTTCAACAATAAAGATGATGAGGACATGCAGGCCAAGAGATTTCTTGGAAGAGACTTGGAGAGTCTGAGAAAGAACAGCCACCATGACTCAGCACTTCTCCAAGACAGCCCAAATCTACTGTGTCTGGAGCCTACAGTACAGAGGGTTTGCAGCAAACCAGAGATGCTGCAGTCAGGGGCGCAGTGGGCCAGGAAGATCGGCAAGTGCCACTTAAGAAATATCAGTGACTCCATTAGGTGTGGTCTGATACACAATGGAAGGCTTCTTAAGTCACGAATCAGAGAATTGCTATGAAAACACACCAGAGAGGGGCACCTGCGTGACTCAGTGGGTTAAGCAACTGCCTTAGGCTCAGGTCAGGATCCTGGGGTCCCGGGATGGAGCCCTGCAGCAGCTCCCTGCTCAGTGGGGAGCCTGCTTCTCCCTCTCCCCTTCTGCTGCTCCCCCTGCTTTTGTTCCCTCTCTCTCTCTCTCTGCTAAATAAATACATAAAATCTTCAAAACACACCACAGAATATTTTTTTATTACAGTTTTTTTGGCAGAATGCCAACAGGGAGAGGTCACAAGATATAAGCATTGCCTGGATTGTATCACAACAAACAACAAACAAGATCTCGTAAGAAAATTGTTAGAATTGACAATTATATTACGTCCAAATGTTCTTACTTTATTCAGAACAAAAATAAGAAAAATACTGAGCTGGGTAATATCTGAGGGCTGACTTCTGTGCCTGGAGATATGCTGAGTATTAAATAGGCGCTGGTTCCTTTAAGACTCTAATGGGTCCAGGATGTCAGTGCTGTTATTACCCCCATTTGCAGGGAAGACACTGAATCTTGACCAAGGCTAATAAGCAGTAAGTCAGAACACGAATCCAGGTTTGCCTGGCTCCAGAGCTTACTCTCGGCGTCGTGAAATAATACTGCCTCTTGCAAGTAAAATTTTCTTATGAACAATGATGTGAACATCACCAACTTTCTAGACATGATAAGTGCATTTTAATTAAATATTTGGGTCATACAGAAAACACTGTCATATATTTCCTTCAGGTAAGGTATCAGGTCTGTCCTTTTTGCTTGTTTGCTTTTAGCATAACAGGAGAGATTCTGTTATCAAAGCTACATTCCAGAAACGTCATGACAAGCTGCACTTCCACATTTAGTGACAGTCTGATATTCTCGTTAAAAAGGAAACATCAGGTCCAAAGTGGAGTCACTTATACTAAGTCCCATGTCAGCAAACCAAGGCCTGATACCTAACCTAACTACAGCTTCAACCTCTTCCAGGAATATAACCATTAACCAGTCAACCCGGAGTCACCTTGTTAGCACCAGCGAGGTAATCAGCCCACCTGATACACCCCGTCTGTTCCCCTTGTGGGGGTGACCTTGGCCAAAACAATGCATTCATTTATTTTTAATTTTTATTATTGAAGTACAGTTGACATACAACATTATGTGACATTCAGGTGTACAGTACAGTGATTTCCCAATTCTGTACATTACTCCCTGCTCCCTGTGCTGAACGTAGTCACCATCTATCCACCATACATCGTTATTATAATATTATCGACCATATTTCCTAAGTTGTACTTTTCATTTCCATGACTTATTTCTTTTATAACTGGAGGTTTGTACCTCTTAATCCCCTTCACCTTTTATTCCCCCACCTCCCTCCCTTCTGGCAGCCAACAGTTCTCTGTGTTTATGAATTTATTTCTGGTTTTTTTTTGTTGTTGTTTCTTTTTTTTTTTTTTTAGAGTCTGCATATAAGTGAAATCGTATGTTATTTGTCTTCTTCTGTCTGACTTATTTCACTTAGAATAATACCCTCTAGAATTGTTGTTGCAAATGGCAAGGTAGCGTATGATCCAGCAGTTCCACTACTGGGTATTTACCCAAGGAAAATAAAAACATTAATTCAGAAACACATGCATCCCTATGTTCACTGCAACGTTATTTACAATAGCCAAGATATAGAAGCCACCCACATGTCTATCAATAAATGACTGGATAAAGACGATGTGGTGTAGGTATATACAATGGACTGTTACTCAGCCATTAAAAAAAAAGAATGAATGTGTTGTTTGCTAATTTCCTTTCCCCCTTTCCTGCCCTTAAAAACTCATCGTTTTCTACAGCTCAGCAGATTTCTATTTGCCAGATGGGGTGATGCCCAATTCATAAATTGTTGAATAAAGCCATTTTGATCTTTAAATGTACTCAGTTAAAATTTTGTTTTAATGCTTTTAACATGGTTTTCTCTAAAGACCATTAATTACCTCATATTGTATACTGCAGTCTCTCTCTCTCTTTTTTTTTTAGAAATCTAAGTCCATAGTTATTTATTTTTCCTTTGTAGAATCTGGCTTTGTGTTGATTTATTTATCTATCTATCTATTTATTTTTCAAGGTTTTATTTATTTATTCATGAGACGAGAGAGAGGCAGAGACACAGGCAGAGGGAGAAGCAGGCTCCATGCAGGGAGCCCGATGCGGGACTTGATCCCAGATCCCAGGATTATGACCTGAGCCAAAGACAGATGCTCAACCACTGAGCCACCCAGGTGTCCCTCTTTGTGTTGGTTTAATTCAGAAAGAGTTTAAGAGGGATGCCCGGGTGGCTTGGTCGGTTGAATGTTAAACTCTTGGTTTTGGCTCAGGTCATGATCTCGAGGTCATGAGACTGAGCCCTGCATTGGGCTCTGCACTCAACATGGAGTCTGCTTCAGATTCTTCTCTCTCTCTCTCTCTCCCTCTCTCTCTGCAAAAGAAATAAATAAATAAAATCTTTTTAAAGAGAGAGTTTAAGAACAAGACCTGAATTTTCATCTAAGACTTTTATTTTCTCAGAATCTGATCTATGGGAAGTGATTTTTGTCATATACATGCTCAGGATAAACAGATCGTAGTGCTCTATCACTGACGTTGCCTCCGTAACCTTTCATCCCTGAATCTTTCTGCCTAGGGAAGACAGTGTGCTCTATAGATCTCTATTCCCTTAAACCAGTTATAATGATCCATTCCTTTTGTCAGATACCCATTATCCCAATCTCCCTTGCACCTAGTGGTGGTCATGGGATGCAATCTTCATCAGTGAGATATATGGACGAAATCTGTTAAGAGGGTTTTAAGCAAGATTTTATTTTCCGATAATACAATAGACACAAGATAAGCTTACTGGAGTCACACCTTGGCTCGCTTCTACTTGCTTGTTTTGTGAACAAATTGCCTAGAAAGGCAGGCTCCATCTTGTGATCATGAGGCAATATGCTGAAGACACCTGAGCAGAAATCTAGAAAGGCCTGGATCCTCTGAAGCTGAACCAAGCCTGCCCCTCCCTACCTCCTGACTATTCATTAGATAAGGAAACCAAATTTTTAATTGCATAAGCCAGTGGTAACCAAGTTTCCTATGTCTTGGTATTAAAAGTCTTCCTAATGATTACATATCACAGATGTATATGTTAAATTTCTAAGGCAAGCTACCTCAATGACACATGTCAACGAATGGTTTGCTTGGTCAGTGCTGTCCAGATTAAGAGTCACGTGATCTTGCATTGGTGATTTCTTAACATTATTGGTTATGACAGGCCACTTCTAAAAGGCTGGTCATCATATCATAGCAAAAGTAACTATATAATACACTTATTTTTCATGAGTTTTCAATATGAAATACATTTTAGAAGAAAATCTGCTGTCATTGATTTTTTCCTCCAAAGATCACCTGCAGACATCTGAATGAATGCTCCTGACTTGGAAAACCTGACCCAGCAAGCTCCTCTCTTCCCACATAAAGCCATCCCAGGGCTACAGCTCAGAGCGGGGGTGAGCTTGCTCATCATGGAGGGCCGCTGAGGCAGAGGGTTTATTACCTGAAGGTTGCGCTTAAGTAGTAAACTTGAAGCAATCAAAAACAGAATGCTTATGAGTTCTCCATAATCATGTATTTAAAGCCACTGTGACCCACAGCCAGAGCTGTGTGGTCTGGAAGAGGACGGGTGGGAGTGCTGACCGAGGATGAAGAGAGCGCTAGGGCACAGGCTGCCTCTTTCCTCACCCGTGGGGGAGGTGTCTAGTGATTCCCCAGCGAAAAGGGATTTGAAGTTAACATCACAGCTGAGTTTCTTGTTACTTTACTATTAGACATAATTAGGCTTTGAAAACTCTTGAGCAAAGCTACATGAACTCCTTTTTTCATAGTATAGGGCTAGTAATTTCAATTAATCATCTTTTTCACCTTTGAAGCTTTTTTTAGGGATTTATTTACTTGTTTTAGAGAGAGAGCATGAGAGTGAGTTGCAAGAGGGGCAAAGGGAGAAAATCTTAAGCAGACTTCTCATGGAGCAGGGAGCCTGATGTAGGCCCATCCCACAAATCCTGAGATCTTGACAACCTGAGCCCAAACCAAGAGTCAGATGCTCAACTCACTGAGACTCCCAGGTGCCCTCACCTTTGCAAGCTTTTTTAAAATTTATTTATTTATTTATTTATTTATTTATTTATTTATTTATTTATTTATTTATTTATTTATGATTTAATTTATTTATTCATGAGAGACACAGAGGCAGAGACACAGGCAGAGGGAGAAGCAGGCACCATACAGGGAGCCCCACGTTGGACTCGATCCCAGGACCCCAGGATCACGCCCAGAGCCTAAGGCAGATGCTCAACCCCTGAGCCACCCAGGTGCCCTTTGCAAGCTTTTAAATGAGCGAGATCCTTCACGGTGATATCTGGAATGGGTGGACCCAGTTGATCATTTCAATCAAACTTCTTATCAGCCCCAGAGGGGGCTCTTATTTCCCCCATCCTGCTTAATGGTCTAATGTTTATAAAGCACTTCCCACTGTCTGCTTACAGTAAACACCCACAGATAGTAGCTCTCTCTCTCCTAGCCCTCACCGAAGCCTTTTTCAGCACTGCTTTTATTTCCCATGAATAACTGTCATTGTCACTAATGAGGAAGATGATGGCCCCACTGTGTACACCTGTGTTAGAGCATTCCTTAAAATGGGCCGCACGCTGTGAGACAATAACAAAATTTGTCCAGCTGAGACTGAAAATCATGTTTTCTGAGGAATGGCCAATGTGCTGGGGTTGTTTGGTCTGGACTAATGAAATCTTAGGAGAAACATGTTTGAAGGATATCTTCTACCCTCTACAAGGCTGTCATGTTGCAAAGGGCTTCAACCTGTTCTCTTCAGGCCCCAGAGGACAGAAATAGGCTCAGTGAGTGAAAGGAGTACAGAAATTATTTTTTAGTCCATCTCCTTCAGTAGTGTGATTCTCAGGAATCTTGGGCTAACTCAAGAAAGTACTGGTATTGTTGGTTTGAAAAGTTAGGAGATGTGAAAACCAGGCCATACCCTTGCTCTAACCCAAATCAGACCACAAGGATTTCACCAAGATTTTAGAAGCTATACACTGAGCTCCGCTCACAATCCCACCCCTTTCCACGCTGTGACCTGCAGCAGAGGAGTCAGGAGATACCTCTAATCCCAGCTTGTCCCAGGCTCTGCCTCGGTGCTTGACAGCCAAAGATTCGTAACAGTCGTATGAGTCTTAGTACTATGCTTTGAATAAGCAAAAATAAAAAATATTAGATATGCTTGGACTGGGGGAGGGATCTGTTGGAAATAACACTGTTGTTCTCAAGCTATTTGTTGAGGTTATCTAAAAAAAAAAGAGAGAGAAAGCCATGCAAATATGAAGCTATTCACAACAATTCAAAACCACCTGCCTTGAAGAAATAATCTCAGCGGAGATGGTGTGAAAATTTTCCTCCAGGTGGAGTTTTTATCCGTCCTTTCCGTTTCTACCAGGCTTATATGATTATTGATATTATTTTCTAACCCTCCTGCATGCTCTCTCTCCCACTAGAAGCCATTCATGTTTGTGCTTTACTGCTAGGTTCTTCATCCTTGAAACCCAGAGATCCCCAACATCCAGCAACAGTGATGAGCTTACAATGAGAGGAGAAGAGGTAGCTGATGTAGCGATGGAGAAGGTAAGGTGGTCCCTCTTCCTGACCGCTGGTCCAGTGTCCTGAGATGTGACGAGGATATGAGCTCAGCTTGGGCTGCCTAAAAAGATGAAATCTCTCCTTTAAGGGAAGTCAAGGAATTTATTTAAAGTCATAATGAACATAAGCTCATACACAGAATCCTTGAACACTTAATAGTAATAAAGGAGACTAGTCAGATGGTCATTTTCATTAATAACTTTATTGAGGCATAATTTTCATACCATAAAACCAGCTTAAATCTACCACGATTTTCAGTAAGGTGACAGAGTTTGCAGCCATCACCATAGTCTAATTTCATGTCATTTTCATCGCCCTTGAAAGAAACCTTGGGTCTATTTACTGTCACTCCCCATTCCCACCCCAGCCTTAGGCAACCTCTAATTTCCTTTCTGTCTCTGTGGGTTTCCGTGTTCTGGACATTCCACATAAATGGAATCATACATATGTGTTCTTTCGCTCCTACTTCTTTGGCTGAGCATAAAATTTTTGAAGTTCATCCATGCTGTAGCATGTACCAGAACTTCATTGCTTTTTATTGCCACTCTCCCATGTTTGTCCATCCATTCATCAATTGACAGGCATTTAGGCCTTTTCCACTTTCTGCCTCTTGTGAATAATAGTGCCATGAACATTCGTATATAACAGTTTTTTAAGGGTTTATGTAAAATTTCATCCTTTCTCTTCTTTCCAGTAGACCAAAAAAGTGTCAAGGTCCAAATTCTTCCATCTGAGAGCCATTATTTGAACATATTTCCTCCTCCATGTCTTCCTTCACGTCTGCCCCTGCCCATTCTTTTCTAACAGCATCCAGTAACCAAACTACTTGCTCTTCTCCAGAGGCTTTATACAATACACCAACATACCTATTTAAATATCATATTTCAGGCTGCATCCCAACTATTAGAATGTTCTAATTAACTTCCTTTTATTCAGTCCTACAATCTCCAGCCAACCCCTTTGGCTCCAGTCTTCTGAGGCATAGTATAAAGGTCTCTTTTTAGGACATTAAAATTTTTAGATGGAAGGATTAGCTGCCAGATAGGGACAGCCAGGAGGTAAAACCAGCCACATCTTCTCCAACAGTCAGATCTTTAGCTAACTAAGTGGCTTGGATTATCCCAACGCTGATGGTTGGGAGAAGATTCGATTCTACTTTAGAAAGAAAAAAAAATCACTCATTTAAACCTGAAGTAAGTTTACAACTGAGCAGTGCTTCTATTAAAATTATATTTAAAAATTCCCACTTTTATGCAGATCTCAGAATTTAGCACATAATCCCATTTTGTATTCCCTACAAAGAAACATAAGATTTCCATTTATTCTAATGAAGACCTAGTTCATAATACCCAATTGGTAAGCATCATAACCTTGATAGTTTAAGAAATTGGACTCCAATAACTAATAGAAAGGCTGATTTTTTTTATTTCTAGCCTTCGCATGTTATGTATGCATACACAAAAAACGTCAAAATTCCTCAAAATGAACATAATTACTGATCTTTTTTCTTTTCCCTTTTATTTTTTATTTTTTTTATAAGGAATTTTTTTCTTTCTTTTTTTTTTTTAAATGTTAGTCTTTTTTTTATTATTTATTTATGATAGTCACACAGAGAGAGAGAGAGAGAGAGGCAGAGACACAGGCAGAGGGAGAAGCAGGCTCCATGCACCGGGAGCCCGATGTGGGATTCGATCCCGGGTCTCCAGGATCGCGCCCTGGGCCAAAGGCAGGCGCCAAACCACTGTGCCACCCAGGGATCCCTTCTTTTCCCTTTTAAAGATTTTTAGAATTTATTTATTTGAGAGATAGCAGAGGGAACAAGAACATGAGTTGGGGGAAGCAGAGGAAGACAGACTCCCGGCTCAGTAGAGAGCCCGATGTGGGGCTTGATCCCAGGACTCCAAGATCATGACTGGAGCTGAAGGCAGATGCTTAACTGACTGAGCCACCCAGGCACCCTTTACTGACCTTTTCTCCTAAGGAAGGCTCCTTAAAGTTCTCTAAACCAAAAAACTGCTTTACCCCGTAGCCTCAAGGATAATTCCTTAGGGTGCCCACCCATGTGTGAAAGGAAGAGGTTGGCCGCGCTTACAGGCACAGCTCCAAAGGTTGAGGAGAAGCTGTGCACAGGCCCCAATCCTGATCTCATCCCAGGTCCCCCTCAGATTTCCATCGTTAGTAATCAGCAGGTGTGTTCTAGGAGGTGGGTTCCCAGCGGTTCTCCAGAGCCCCATCCTTCTCATCAAAAAGGATATGGTGTCCCCAAAGCCCATATTTCTTTAATTAGCTTATTCAAGGAATGAGGTTGGTTATTAGTCGGTTTCTCTTTTCCAGTGTCTCTGGAGGTAGAGACTTTTGTGAGTACTGCCAAGGGAGGGAACAAACTAATTTTTCCATCTAATTTTGCTTCCCCTTAGTGGCAAAAAAAAGTTTATCCCTCCACCCAGAAGCGAAAGAGGGGTTTAACCTTTGCCTATTGCAACCCAAAGCATGATTTTGAAGGAGATCAGTATATGCCACCTACAAATATGCCAATTTGACGTAAGGATTATTTCGAGCTGAAAGCAATTAAAAAATCAAAAGGTGCAGGAAGAGTCTCTACCTTTTTCTGTTCTGCCTAAAAGCAGGGCATAAATTTCCCCTTGTGTGGGTGTTCTTCACCCACTCCTACCACCATGCCAAGAAAAGAACATTCTTATCACTGGAGATGAAAGGTCAACAAGTTTGTGTAAATAACCCTTATCTTCCGTTAATCCCTTCAGATATTTACCACTCACTTCCTCACTATCTTTTCTCCCTTCCCAGATCCCCTTTCCTTTGCTAAAATGGAAGAGTCCAGCCACTTTTTTTGTGAACCATGTATTTAAAATACTATAAAAGCTGCACACCTTTTCTCTGGTAACCTGTCTTTTGTTAGTTTAATTCACAGACCTCTATAATCTAAACACAGAACCTAAGAGGGTCGAGGAAAAGCTCTTTTGCCCAGAAAGTCTTCAGTCTGGATTCTGAGCATTTGTTACAGGCCAACATGGCACCTATACAAAGACATGTCCAATCTGTGAATCTCTTAGAAGGCCTCCCCCAGTGACTTTTTAATGATATGATCCACATAGTGACTTGAATCTCTCTGCAGGACCTCAACCCTGTATGAAGGTTAACATTTATTTTGAAGGATGCCTGGGTGGTTGAGCATCTGCCTTTGGCTCAGGTCATGATCCCAGGATCCCGAGATCGAGTCCCACATGGGGCTCCCTGCATGGAGCCTGCTTCTCCCTCTTCCTGTGTCTCTGCCCCTCTCTGTGCATCTCTCATGAATAAATAAATATTTTAAATATAAAATAAAATTTATTTTGAATGCCACAGGCCTGTCCAAGTTCTGCCTCAGTCTGAGTTACTCTGTCATAATTCAGTCCCAAATGCATAGCTTTCAGAAGTTGCCATCCTTGTTTTGGTCATCGGGCCTCATTAGGGGTCCTACAGAGGAACTCAATGGCAGGCAGAAATTACCGTCTCTTGTGACATAGGAGTCAGAAAATCCCCTTCTGAAAAATCTTTATAAATTCTTAAATGATAATGTTTTCTCAAGTCTTTTATAGTTTTTTCTTCATCTCATGGTAAAATAAAAGCAGTTGTTCTGAATAATACAAAAAGGATGCCGTTACACAAATGTGTTGCCAATTGCAATTGGTCAATACCTTCTTGCCTTGAGAAGTTAGTCAGATAATGAGGAAGGATAGAGTGTTTGATATTTTTTTTGCCTGGCTGAGTCATGAAACCTCTTGATAGGATTATTTGGCTTCTTCATGCTTATTACCATCATTCCTCAATAGTTTGGGGTTCAGAAAAGTATGAACCATATTCAGCTAGAGCTGCCCTTGTAGTAGAATTGGGTCTTGGGGAGCCAGGCCATGTGCCATCGGTGGAGCCTTGTTAGAGGAGGGAGTGAATGAGCCTCAAGCAGCCTCCACATGAGGAGTTTGTGAGGGTAGTACGTGCCTGTACTCATTGGGCACAGCACAGGGGACTGTGCAGCTAGCTCATGTCCAACGTTTTCTGAAACCCCACCTTTTCATGAGCCTCTCATTAGCCTCAGGTGGCAAAAGAAAGACAGATGTGAACAATCATATTTCTGTTCACTAAGTTCTTCAGGGAATTTAGTGTTTTTCCTCAGTTTCATTGATTGTGCAGTTCTGGTTCCTTAGGAAATCTTGTGATTTATCCCTGCCTCTTGGCAACTTCTTATAAACAAACTGCAATCCCATCAAAAAATATTGATGGAATGATTTCAGTCCAGACCTTCAGATCAGGCTCTGATATAAACTCTGTGTTTTATTCCAGCCTGCTTTTTTATTGCCTAATGAATAGAATTTGCTTTGGGAAGACACAGACTGTCATACTTTGATTTGATTTCAAGAATTCTGAAGCATTTTCAGTGCTGGCCCAGGGAGTTTTACTATTCTCTGAGTCATGCTTTGGAAAAGGAACTCTGTGGATACATTTTGTAAAGCATTTTTAAAGCTTTCAGGCTATCATCAATGAAAAGCTAAAATTGAGAATAATGCAAGCTTGGTTTTCATCTCATTCCATTGACCAAAGGCTTGTTTGAAGATTACCATCTGACTGACTGAGATAAAAACACATTAATTGTCCCCAAACTAAGATTGGGTCCAGCCCCGCAAATCTGGCAGCCGCATCTGGAAAGAGAGTATGAGTCTGCTTTGTGTCTTTCTCAGTCGTCACGTGCCACATTTCTAGGCAAAGGAGAAGAGTTGCCTGGAAAATGTGACTCTCCCCCTAAAGGTCTGAGGGGAGCCTAGGGTCTCCCTTTTCCCGTCAGCCTTTGCTCTTTTGGGTCTTTGGACAACCCTCGGCTGGCTGTGACTTGGGCTCCAGCCCTTCCCGAGCAAAGGCGTTTTCAGTAAATACTGGCTTGGGTAAGTTTGTTCATTCTGCTTGAAGGGAATCAGGAGAGGGAACAGGGGCATCCTCATATATTTTTAAGACAAGTATTTGATCTTTTCCCTAGGAGGGATTTTTTTCCTAGGAGCAGAGAGGGCAAGTTAATCCTAAAACAGTAGCAATTCAGCTGAAGTATTAGAAAGAACGTTGTGTGTGAGATACTGTCCTGCCTCCCCCAGGGAAGTGGAGTTTTCCTAGGATGAATAGGCAGTTCAATGCTGTCTGGAGGTGGGAAGATGAACTATATCACCATTCAAGTTTGCTTCTGGCTGTGGAGCTCTGTAATTTCTTCCTGGACGGGGTTTCTATTTTTGGGAGAGCAGAAAGATTTGATTTCAAAGGCAGATAGGAAAACTGCATGTGGGTGAACCTCTGGTGCAGAAATTCTTACAGGAGGTCCCTGGCCTCTAACTGAGGGGCGTCAGAGGCCTATGAACTCCTTGAAATTATATGTGAAATTGTGTTTTTGTGGAGATTAGGGAGAGAACGTTCATAGCTGCCATCAACTTCACAAGGGAGTCTATAATTAAAAGACAAAAAGAAAAAGAAAAGCAGTAAAGAATCGTTGCTCCAAGGGAAGAATTTGTGCAGCGAGGATGATTAATCCCGGATATTCCTTCCCAGACCTTTGCAATTGGGTGAGAAGATGAGACAGATGGCTGGGGAGGGTGGAACAGAGTCCCCTTTGCTGACAAAGGGCTGAGCTACAGGGAAGAAAATGGAGGATGCCTCTGCCCTGATTCATCCATTCATTTGTTCGATAAATACTTATTTAACACCTACTGGGCGCCAGGCACTATCCTAGGAGTTACAGATAAAGCACTGAACAAAACAGATAAAGACTCCTGCCTGGGGGATGGACGGTGGCAGATAATAAATAATACACAGGAGTGTATTACATAGTGGGGCAGGGTGAAGGGGACTTACCACGTGGAGGAGAGGAACAAGAGCGAGCCAAGGAGGCAGTTTGCATTGCTCAATAGGGCAGATCTCAAAGAGAAGGTGTTATTTGATCAAAACCTTGAGGGAGGCAAAGGAGATAGCCTTGCAGATGTCTTGTATCTGGGGGAAGAACATTCCAGCAGGGAGAACAAGCAGCATGCTCCTAAAATGGGAGGGTAAGGGACTATGTGACGAACAGCAAAGAGGCCAGTAGGGATGGAACAGAGGAAACAAAGGGAAGAGTAAATAGACGAGGTAACTGGGGGAGCAGGAGGCAGACCAAGGAGGGTCTGGTGATTTCCGTCAGGAGAACTTTGACTTCAACTCTAGGTGAACTGAACTCTCACTGAAGACTTGGAGGTGAGGAGTTACATGATCTGATTATGCTTTAATGGGATTAATCTGGCTGCTGTTTTGAGGATAGACTAATAGGAGGCAAAGGTGGAAACAGGGAGACCAGTAAGAAGTGATCAGGAGAGACAGTGGTGGCTCGGGCCACGATGGCAGCAGATGCGGTGGGAAGGGACGGGTCTGGGTACACTTTGAAGAGAGAACCCACAGAACTTACGTCTGGGTTTGGGTACGGGGTCAGCACAACTGCGTCTCTCCCTTTCCCCCACTTGCTCCTCATTGGCCTGAGTGGATCCTATCTCAGCCCCCTCTCTGTCCCAGGTTGGCCCATGGTCCATGTCTGTGCTGCCCAGGACCCTGGCCACCAGCTGCTTGTGGCTACGGAGCACTTAAGTGTGGCTAGTCTGAGTTGAGATGTGCTTTATATATGAAATATTTATGTTTTGAAGATTTAATACAGAAAAAATATAAAGTATTTCATGAGTAGTTTTTAAACTTTTGATTGTATGTTCACATGATATTTTAGATACATTAGGTTAAATAAAATATAGTAAAATTAATTTTATACCTTTCTTTTTATTTTCTTAATATGATCAATAGGAAGATTTAAATTACATGTGTAGCGCACATTATGCTTTCTATTTCAGTTGGATAGCATTCTAGAGAGTTTTTGAAAGACCAGTGGTTGCATTTGAATCTAAAGTCCCTTTGGGTTCATTCTTTTGAGAATGGGAAACTAGGGATCCCTGGGTGACGCAGCGGTTTGGCGCCTGCCTTTGGCCCAGGGCACGATCCTGGAGACCCGGGATCGAATCCCACGTCGGGCTCCCGGTGCATGGAGCCTGCTTCTCCCTCTGCCTGTGTCTCTGCCTCTCTCTCTCTCTCTCTCACTGTGTGCCTATCATAAATAAATAAAAATTTAAAAAAAGAATGGGAAACTGATTTGAAACACCTGCTGTGATTAAGGGCCATACATTTTCCAAAATATTGGTTGTGTGGAACCTCACCTGCTGCTTTCTTTGAAAGAAATGGACCATTTGCTCACGTGCAGACACCCTGAGGTTGGCTCACGCAGACCTCGACAGTCAACAACCGGGCCTCACCTGCAGGTGCGCTGGAGACGACCCTGCCCCCGACAGCCAGAGCTCGATTCCTCTCCACTGCCTGTAGCAACACAGCACTAAACCCCACAGTGGTGACCCCTTAGGTCCCACGACATGACCTCCAGCTTGAAATCTCTCTTCATGTTGACCTAATGACTCCATGTGGATGTCTCACCCCTGGTGGCCAGGTGGCATCTGAGCATCTCTTGACAACAGGCGCTTGCTGGAGCTGCACGTTTCTGAATACTTCTTCTCATTTACTGTGGCGAGAGACCTCGCGTGTACAGTCTTCTCTGTTTTACACAGAGCATGATGCCGTACACAGCAATTAGCATGTATGTAATGAAGGATGAAGTAACCTTTCCGTCAAGAGTCTTATTTGGGGGGGCTTGGTCGAAGGTGTCCTAAATTATTCTACTCATGTGTGTGTGAGAGAGAGAGAAAGGGAGAGAGAACAATAGAAGATCAATAGGAGTGACCATGACAACAAAGCCTCCACCGATTTTCATTGTCCAGCAGGAAAACGACACCCCGGGTCACAGGCAGGCCATTCTGGGCAGCTCCCGTCACAGGCCCCGGCTCTCGGGCCTCGCCTCCTCCTCCTCCTCCTCCTGCCGACTGCCCACCCGTGCTGCCTCCCTTGCCGCTCACGCGCAGGTAGCCCTCGTAAAGCTCCTGTTCCTCCCCACCTCTCCTCACCCTGCCCCCCAAGTCCTGCCACTTTCTTTCTAATGCTTTGTCTCTCTCTGGGGGGGTAAGCAGACTGTCCCCTCTCCAAGTGTGGCTTCAGGGAATCTAACCCCCAGCCCCCCGCCTTCCGTGCAGCAGCTGGCCGAGGACCACAGCCCCCACGGCCTGGCCGGCGTTAGGGCAGGTGTTTCCGCGCCCTTGCCCGGGGGGGCCCTGTCGCTCGGCCATCTCCTGGCTCTGTGTCCCCCAGATCCTAGAGCCTTCGGGGGAGACACAGCTTTACCCTCCTGCGGGGAAGCTGACCCAAGGAGGCACGTTCCCAAATTGGTCTGTTTGCCTGTATCTCCCCGTCAGAGAAACAGGGAGCCACCAACACCTTTTTAGCTTAGAGTGGACCTGAGCCGGGGCCTCTTACCTGCACCCTCTCAGCTCTGTCCTCTGGGGGAAGAAATGCTCTGATGTGGTCTGTGTGCCCTGAGAACAGGAACGCCGTCCCTGAGCTCTGGGAGAGGGTGAGGATGCTCCCCCGGGTGGCGGTGGGCGGGCCGAGGGCTGGGGACAGGTGGAAGGGGACCAGGGCACAGGTGGGCCGGCTCAGGCCGAGTGGGGAGCCACAATACCTGCTCCCGAGCTGCCGTGGCCCCGTCATTGCCGGGGCTGTGAACAGGAGCCTGTGCCCTTGCAACGAGGGACCAGGGCCAGGGCCTAGGACTGGCCTGGGCTCCTGCGGTCCTTTGCAAAGTGAGGGTCTGGACGTGGGCCATGGCCCCTATTCTCTTTCTTCCCACCGTCGCTCTCCTATCAACTATTTCGAGACTGGAACATAAAACGTTTCACATTTTGTGAGATTATCCTGCTTTTTTAATATTTCTGACAGGTGTCCTGCGGGTTCTTCTGGACTGGCAATCTGTCCCTTTCTTCTGTTATGCAAATGAGCTCACCCTATTTTCGTTGTCAGGGAGAGAATCAGAGATGAAAGATGTCCCTCCTAACCAAGCTCTTCTGTGGTGCTACAGACCCTGAGGAGCATCCAAAGGGGCAGACAGGCTTCAGAGCCTGCTCCTCATTACAAACCATGCCGTTCCTTTCATGCTTTTACTTGCACGGGGCGCTGTTTGCTGAGCTTTTCTTACAGGAGGCCCTTCCTGCCCCCGCCGTGGCCTGGGCAGCGGTCACCCGCCTCGGACGCTGAATACCTGCCCTTTGCCGGGGCGGAAAGCCTCTGGGAAGGCGGACCGGCAGGAGGACCGACGGGCTCCCCACCCGCAGCATCTGCACTGGCTCACCATTTAAAAGTGATACCAAATTTAAATTGCATAAGAGTAGGATATTTTCAAGCTAAGTCGTATATATCTTTCAGTGCTTAGGGGCTAAGGTCGGAGTTTTGAGGCCTGCGGAAGAGCAAGAAAGTTGGAGAGAAACAGGTGTCGGCAGATCACACAGGTGGGGTTAATTCCATCTCTTGTACAAACCCGTCAGTATTCTCCTTCTCCCATCAAAACCACACTCTCTCTTCTGCAGTTGTGTTGCTGGTGTGAACCCATGGTGACCCTTCGAGAGGAGGAGGCAGGGCTCTACTTGGAGGGAGTAATACAAATGCAAAAGAAACAGAGCCAGGCTCACAAAGCTGGGTCTGCCCACAAATCACTTTGAAAACTCTGGCTGCACGGGAGGGAGGTCCACGAGAAGCCGAGAAGCCAGGAACTTCTGACTCATCACTGTTGTCTCCTACTGAATTATGGTTCCTACAACCTCAGCGCTGAAGGGGGACGTTAAGAAGGGCCAGTGCGATTCCCTCCGGCCCAGTCTTCCCTTCCCTTCCACCCTCGGGAAGCATCTTTTCAACTCTGCTTGGCTGCACCCAGGCCCCAGAAGCTCCAGCCTTCATGTTGAGAGGAAATCTGTCTTCCTGTAGCTTCTACCCTTTGGGGCTGGTGTCTCAGAGTGCTCACTGAGGTGCCTGGTGTCACTGGGGACCAGTGGCCTCGTCCAGGAAATCCACAGATGAGGTAGTCCTTTAAGGAGGGTACCTTGAAGGATGACAAAGATGTGCCTTGAGGCCAACCCTTCAGGAGGTGACCTTGTGGAGCAGCCCCGAAAGGTACCCCCAAGACTGGGAGAGGCCAGCTCCAGGAAGCATTCCACCCTTCCTCTGCTACAGGCCCTCCGGCCGACGCGCTGGGACGTGATCCAGCTCCATGACTAAGAGAACTGTTAGATTCTGCAGGCTTGGTAAATCTCCCAAGCTTGTTGTTATTGTTCTTAGCTTCTATTTATTCCTATAATTTGTTTCTAAAAAGATTAGTCGCAGCAAGAGCACTTTAGGGACTGACTTCCCAGAGTCAGCAGGTAGTCAAGGAAGGGGCGAGTCTGTTTGGCACTCACCACCGAGCTCGCAGAGAAAGGAGCCCCTAGAGCAGAAAAGATGGTGAGATGTGGTAGGAAGGCAAGGGGGAGTCAGGGCTGAAGGAAGGAAGGAGACGGCCACCGGCCAACCATCGCTCCAGGGTTCACGTGGTAGGAGGCCCATGCGGCTGGCATCCCAGTTCCCATCCTGGGAGACTCTTGAGCACCCCAGGTACTGGAAGGCAGTGCAGTATAGTCATGGAGGGCCTGCTCCTCGCCAGCCATGTGAGCTAGAAAACCACGCAAGCCTCTCATATGCCCTCCTGTAACGCAGAGATTACGACAGCGTTTACTCCACAGAAGCATTGTGAGGATTAATGAGAAGACATCTCTGGTGGGCACGGTGTCCTCTTCTCAGCATCCATTCCATTCCAGCTGCTAAAGGCTCTAAACAGTGAATAGAACCCATTACATCGACAGCGATTTGTTCGGAATGGGCAGCAGGCCTGCGCCAACTTGGGAGACACCAAGTTGATGCAAATGTGGAAGCCCGCAAATGTGGACCCAAATCTGTGGCATCTTCTTATGGCACCTGCAGGCAACAGGACGGAAAGACCAAAGGCATCTTGGAGCTTGAGGGATAACGGTGAGATTCTGCACAAACCTGTCCTGAAGGCTATCAATTCTCCTATTTCTTCTCGGAAGAATCAAAATGTATCTCACACCCATTTTCTTGTTGTTTGACTCCCTTGGAATAGCATTTTATGATGGAAGCTAGAAGCATCCACACTGATACAAACCTGTATGTAAAGCCCTTAGTAAAATGCCTGGCACGGAGTAAGCTCTTAAAACTTGTTAGCTCGGTTATTATTATTTATTATGGACAGTGTGTAGGGCACAGAAAGGAAACCATATCAGTTCAAAAGGAGTACAAAGAATGAGCTATCTCTTCTTAGGAGGTTTAAAAACAACATACAGTAATCTATTATAAGCAGGCAACAGGAAAGGTTTCTTTCCCCCTCCTGTTCCTCACCCCGCCCCACCCCACCCCCGCCTCACTTTTCACTTACAGGAAAATAACTAAGAATACTAGTTGATTGAAAGGATTTAGTGAACTTTCAGCAGCAGCAACTCCCAAGCTGTGCCCTAGCCTCAGTACAGTTTCAGGCCCTCCCCTTTCTCTTGATCTTTATATTCATACAATGGAAAGAATAATAGCATGACACCCAGAAGACAGGGGTCTAGACAAAGTAGTATCTTTTTGTTTGTTTCTTTTCATGTTGAGAAACTTCAAAAATACAGAAAAAGATAAAGAACAATATAACAAATATGTATTTAGGTTGTGTTTATTTAATACAGTAAAAATTACAGAAATTAGTTTGAAGACTCTTTGACCCTTCCCATCTTTCAGCTGATGACTATAAATATGAATGGGTTCGTTCGACTGATATTTTTACAGCCTTTCTTAATTCATGAATCCATGAATAGAGTATATTATTTTATCTGTGTTTTGAAAATTTACTTACATGGGAGGTTATGCTATAACTCAGAAACTTGTTCTTTTCATTGTTGTTTTTAGATTTATCTATGATGAGTATGCAGATCTATTTCATTGTCTGCATTCAGAGTTTCAACATACATCAATAAGATATTTTATTTATCCATTACTTTATTAACGGACACTTAGTTGTTTTCCATTTTTTTGCCAACATAAGTGTGATAGCAATGAACACCCTTGTATGTGACCCACGGTTTTAGATCTCTTTCACACTGAAATGTATAGCTTGAAGCCTAATGCATAAAACATGTAACTCATCAACACATATTTATTAAGCCTAGTTGGTATTAGGATAAAAAATTAAGTCAGAGAATCTTAATTAGCCCCTGACTTGCATAGGGACATGGTCTATAGCTTAAGGAATTATCAGTTCAGGGAGGAGTAATTATATATACCCAAGAAAACAGCTAAAAATGCAAGGCAGGAAATCTTAAGTTCAAATTAGAAGTGCAGTCAGTGCTGTTAGAATTTAGAAGATACGAGTTTGAAGTAAGGTGATCAAGAAGCATCATGTTATCCTGGATCTAGAGGGATGAATAGAATTTCAATCAGCAGAAATGGGGAGGACATGCAAGGCAGGGTCCAGGATATGAATAAAGGTAAAGAAGTGGCAAGCCCTATAGAGTCTGGGCTCCAGATAAAGGGGGACAGTTCACATCCCCCACCCCAGGAGGAGTTACAAATTCAGTAGATCAGATTTAGGACAATGACTGGACCATACTTTGGTGGTGGGCAAGAACATTCCAATGTTAAAAAGTTGATACAAGGAGTGCCTGGTTGACTCAGTCGGAAGAGGACATGACTCTTGATCTCCAAGTCATGAGCCCCACCTTGAGTATAGAAATCTCTTAAATAGTTTTTTAAAAAGATTTACTTATTTATTTTAGAGAGAGAGAGAGAGCACACAGTGGGAGAGGGAGGGTGGAGAGGGAGAGAGGGAGGGAGAGAGAGAGTCTTAAGCAGAGTTTGTGCTGAGTGCAGAGCTCCACATAGGGCTTGATCTCAAGACCCTGAGACCACAACTGAGCTGAAACCAAGAGTCGGACATTTAACCAACTGCACCACCCAGGCACCCATTAAATAAATAAAATTTTTAAAAAATGTTGATGTGATAAGTTGAGTATGGTACTCTCTTCTACCATTCCTATCCACATGGCCTGATGGGAGGCTAGAGGTCACTTTTGCTTGAGAGGAGCCATCTTGCTTGCTTTCATTTCTCTTTGGTTATGAGTATTTGAATTCTCTGTCTCATTCATGTTAGGTTAGGGCCTGGTACTGAGCTTTAAGTTTGGGCTTAGAGGAGAGAGTGTCCTCTTGTAGGCTTTGGGCCTTAGGCCCAGTATTTGTCCAATTTATGAGTCAGTGCTGTAAATTGGGTACATAAGTTGATAGAGAAATTTTGTGAAAAAGATAAATGGATTTGAAAAGGTAGGTTTTGGGTCAGATTGTGTTAGATACTGAATGACAGACTATGGAATTATGACTGATTTCCAAGGATAATTAGGTGCCACTGAAGATGTTTGAGCAAGAGATTATGGGATCAAGGAATGGTCTAGGAAGTTCAATCTAAATGAGAGGGTAGTGAGCTAAGAGGCCACTGAGGGAAATTCAAATGTGGATGATCTGAAATTCCAATTCTGAAGGTGGTAGGGGAACCAGAAAAAAAAAAAAGAAGAAGAAGAAGGAATAGCTGTGAGCATTTTCTGTTTTTTGAATAGCTGGATATCCAAGTTCCTGGAAAGAAATATGATTGGGATGTTTTTCAGTTTAGGTAACAGATAATTAGCAAAAAATGTCAAGAAGGGGATTTGGGATTGATTGTTAGACATTTGAGCCACTCACATTTCAATTGGGTGATAACATCTATTAGGCTTTAGAAATGTGAGCCTGGGGGCTCATAAGAAAGATGAGGAGATGTGGGGTAATAATAAATGGAGAAATGTCTACAATGTTGCCTAGTCTTTTTATATATTTCACATAAGAATGAGTGCACTTAAAATTGCTGAATATGTCTGTCAAACACCATTCTAAGCCCTTTATGTATACTGATTCATTTGATCCTTATAAGGATCCTATGAGGTAGGCACTATTGTTATTCCAAGTTTGCAGATAAAGAAACTGAGGCTCAGAGAATGTTACTGGCGTCCCAAATCTCTAGGTAACTGTGGATCAGGGACACAAACCCAGGTAGTCTGAACTGAGAATCTGCTCCTAACCACATTCCACTTCTTCAATATTCAGCCTTGTAAATTTCACACAACAAAGTTCTAACTTTTGGACAATTCTCTACTATTGAATATCACTGCCTTTTCTGGGTTATATTAAGAATTTTTGGATAATAGGAAAGGAATAAAACTCAACTATTTCTAAGATTACTGAAAGAAAATCCCTTCTTCTGACCAGTGCAAGTGAAAGTCTTTTTAAAGGCTTTTTAAAGAGGCTAAAAAATGTTATTTTTTGGTAGGTATTATTTTTTTCTTCTTGAAACAGCCAATAACAGCCCTTTTTATCAAGTTTTTCCTCTAATATCAGGAAAAAGACAAGGGTGTCTACGTTCACCACTGTTATTCAACATAGTACTGGCAATCCTGGCCACAGCAATCAGACAAGAAAAAGAAATAAGAGGCATCCATATTAATAAAGAAGTTAAACTGTCACTATTTGCAGATGACATGAAACAATACATGGAAAACCCTGAAGACTCCACCAAAAAATTCCTAAAAATAATAAATCAATTCAGTAAGTTGCAGGATACAAGTGAATATCCAGAAACCAGTAGCATTTCTATACCTGAATAATGAAGTAGCAGAAAGAAATTAAAAAAACAATTCTATTTACATTTGCACTAAACAGAATAAAATCCCTAGGAATAAACTTAACTGAGGGGGTAGAATACCTGTACTCAGAAAATTATAAAGCCATGATGAAAAAAACTGGAGATGACACAAACAAATGGGAAGGTATATCATGCTCATGGGCTGGAAGAATTAATATGTTAAAATATTATAGATGACCCAGGGCACCTGGGCTCCATCCCAAGCTAAAGAATGAACAGAAGCTGGCTGGGAAGAGCTAGGGGAAAGGATTTTTGGGCCGTCACATCAGCTTAACTAAGAGAGAACATGGCGTGTTCAGGGAGCACAAGGTAGGAGGCCAGAGAAGACAATGAAGAGGCACATGGGGGTCACACCGCAAAAGCTGTAGGTATTATGAAGAGTTTGGACTTTGTCCTGAGGGCAAAGGAGAGCCACTGAAGACACTTCCCCCTGTTGGGGCTTTTCTTTTTCAGATTTATAGAAATTGAGGACTAGCATGTATATGGTAAAATGCACAAATGTAAAGTTAGGGTGACCAACCATCCTGGTTTCCCCAGGATTTTAGGTTTAAAGCCAGGACAGTTCCAAATAATCCAAGGCAAATTGGTCTTCCTATCTAAAGTGTACTGCTCAGTTCTATGGATGTATAACCATGTCTCCACCTTCCGCATCAAATCCCAGAACGCTTCCTCATGCCTCTTCTCCATCGATATTCCTCTCCTAAAGTAAGCACTATTCCGAAATCTCTTACCATAGGTAAGTTTTGTCTAGTTTTGAACTTTATGTGAATTTACATATACATTTTCTTTTGAGTCTGTAGCTTTTCTCTTTCAACTTTGTGGTCTGTGAGATTTATCTTTGCTTTTCCTATAATTCTTGCTTTTCATTGCTCTGTAATATTCTAAGAATGTATCTCAACGTGCTTATCCATTCAGCTGTTAACAGCCATTTAAAGTGAGTCCAGATTTTGCAATTGTGGATAGCTCTTAGGAATATTCTTATAGACATCTTTAGTGGTCATATGCAATCACTTCTGTAAGATAAATACCCAGAAGTGGAATTGGCAGGTTATAGAATATGTTTAAGTTTGGCTTTAGTAGCAAATGCCAACCTGTTTCCCAGAGTAGTTGTACCATTTTACACTTTTAGCAATAATTTGGAAAACTCTTGTTTCTGTACATTCTCATCAACACCTGGTATTGTCTTTTTAATTTTAGCCATTCCAGTGGGTGCAAAATCATACCTCATGATTTTGATGTGTGTTTCCCTAATGACTAACAATGTTGAGAATCTTTTTATTGGCCGTTCATATGTCTTTTTGCTAAGTGTCTATTCAGGTCATTTGCCCATTTAGAAAATTAGATTGTTTGCTTTTTATTGTTATTGAGGAGTCATTTATATAGGGACACAAGTCCTTTGTGAGATATTTGTTTGTACATATTTTCTCCTAATCTGTGACTTGCTTTTACACTTTCTCAAAAGAGTCTTTTGAAGACCAAAAAGCAGAATTTTAATTTTAATTTTGATTTAAAATTTTCCCATTTTTCCCCTGTGGTAAATGCGTTTTGGGTTGTATTTAAGAAATTGTTGCTTAACCCAGGATATGGAAATATTAATTTTCTTACAGAAGTTTTATTTTTTTCTTTTTAACACTTAGGTTTTCGGTCTAGCTCAAACAAATTTTTATTATGATATGCAGTAGGAGTTGAGATTCTTTTTTTTTTCCCCCGTATGGATGCCATGTTGTTTCCATATTATTTGTTGGAATTCTCCATGGAATTATCTTGAAGCTTTTGTCCGAAAGCAATTGACTATGTCTATTTATGGACTCTAATACATTCCATTAATTTATTTGTTTATCCTTATGCTAATACCACGGTGAATTTTATAATGAGTCTCAAAATCAAGTAAATATGGGTCTTCCAGATTTGTTCATTTGTTTTCAATTTTTTTGACTATTTTGTATTCTCTGCATATAAATTTTTAAATTTTGGCGATTCCTATTTTTTAAAAAATCCTTCTGAGGTTTTGATAAGGATTGCATTTCATCTGTAGATCAATTTGAGGAAAATTGAAATCTCAACAATGGGTTGAATCTTGCAACCCATAAATTTGGTATATTTATATGTTTATTGAGGACTTAAAAATTTTTTCTCAATGCTTTATACATTGCAGTATACAGGCATTGTGCATCTCAGATTTATTACTAGACATTTTGCTTTTTTCACTAAATGGCATTTAATTTTTTTAAAATTTTAATTGTTGCTAACATATATAAGGAATTTCTATATATATTGACCTTCTGTAGAATAATATTGTCAAACTATTAATTTTAATAGTTATTTTACTGATTCTTTTCATTTATATATACAATTATGTAGCCTATAAATAATACTAGCCTTATTTCTTCCTTTCCGGTCATTATACCTCCTTTTTGCTAAGCTTACTGTACTTCATTGGGCCTCCAGTACAGTACTGAATAATAATGGTGAAAGTGGACATCACTATCTTGTTGCTGAACTCATATAATAAGTGTCTTGCCATCAAGTATAACATATGCCGTAGAATATTTCTTTTATTCTTAGTTTGCTGAGAATTTTTATGTTGATCAAGAATAGATGTTGAATTTTGTCAAGTGATTTTTCCTACATATATTAAGATGATTATGATTTTTCTCCCCTATGTTACAGGCATAATGACTTACATTGGCTGATTTTTGTGTTAAATCACTTTTCATTTCTAGAATATAGACATTTTATATTACCTTCTTAATATATTGATAGATTTTATTGATTAAAGCTTTGAAGGTTTTATTTATTTATTCATGAGAGACACAGAGAGAGGCAGAGACACAGGCAGAGGGAGAAGCAGGCTCCATGCCGGGAGCCGGATGCAGGACTCGATCCCAGGACCCCGGGGTCAAGCCCTGAGCCAAAGGTAGAAGCTCAACCACTGAACCACCCAGGCATCCCTGATTAAAGCTTTGTTTATGATTTTTGCAACCATTCTCATAAGTGAGTTTGGTCTGTGATTTTCCTTTCTTGAAATGTCATTCTCAGATGTTAGTATCATCTCGTGAAAGTAATGTTTGTCATATAAAATAAGCTGTGAGTTATTCATTCTTGTTCTTTTTTCTTCCTAGATGACTTTTTGTATGATTAGTATTATTTCTTCCATGAGTATTTGGAAGAAATCACTAGGGAAGCCACTTAACATTGGAACTTTCTGTGCCTGAACATTTTAAATTAGAAATTCAAATTATTTAATAGCTATAGGAAGATTCTACTTCTCTTAGTGTTAATTTTAGGAAATTGTGCTTTTTAAGAACTTTTTCAGTTCATCTAGGTTGTTAAATTTATTGGCATAAAGATGTATACTTAAAGTATTTTAGTAATTATTTAATAGTAATTAAATAGAATATACAGTGAATTAAAGACAAAGTTTTTCAATATTTATTTAAAAATAAAAAACAAATGCTGAAAGAAAAACCCACATGTAAGGATTGAAAGCAGGGGAGAAAAAACCCTATTTCTTCTACTCACACCTCTGGTGACCCCAGTGTATAGATTTTTTTTCCCACACTGACCAATTCTCCAACACCCTCTGGGTGTTCCATAACTCAACTAAGTTCTCACATTTTCTACCTAGCTGCATCAGATCTCTCAAGTTAAGGGCTCAGTCCCATAAAACTTCCCCTATTAGATGCCAATGACAAGGAATGGGTTCCCAGGTTACCCACGCTTCTGTCCAACTTGGCTACAAATCGAGAGTTCCCACAAAGCCTCCCTCAGGTTTAATAATTTGCTGTAATGATTCACAGAAATTGGGCAGCAGACTTGCCCTCTGTCATAACACCTAGTACCAACATAAGTCTTCTTGTTTTATTTACCTCTTTGAGATACGATCATGGCCAGATCTCTTCCAAGCAGCACTTACTGATTTAAAATTTTTATAAGATTGAGCTGAACCCTCATACATTTCCTTGGTTTGGCTCAAAGTTACATACGCTAGGAGATGGCAATGCTAAAAATCAATATGCTTTCTTTTTTAAATAGAGCTGCGTTCTTTGTCATAGTGTATTTGCAGTCTGCTGGGCATTAGCACCTTCTTCCTGGGATGGGGCAGGGCAAGGTTTGGTGAAAATAGCTTCTTCAAACCACTTCAATTACTTTTGTCAAAAGCAAAGAATGTGGGAAGCCTGGCAACCTGGATTCATCTGGTTTCCTTTCAGTTCCTCCTCTGAACTTTAGCACTGAAAAATGCTGGAGCTAGGAGGAATTGCAGAAAGCATTTAATCCAACCCACACATTTTAGAGAGGAAGAATCAAGGCTCAGAGAAGTACAGTGACTTGCAAAGTCACCAAGCTACTTTTACATAGACCCAGGACCGGGATCCAGGCTTTTCCAATGCTCTTTCCTCTAAAACCAGCACATTTGCACCACAGCATGAAAGCCAGGGCTCTATTCTTAACCTGCTTCATAGTTTGGAAAAATTAAACTTTAGTTTTTGGTCCAAATGACCATTTCTTTTCTCTCTCTTTTTTTTTTAAATAGGTCCTCCTACTCTTCAGGAAATTACATTCTTTTTTTTTTTTAATGTTCAAAAAAATTTTTAAGGATTTTTATTTATTCATTCATGAGAGACACACACACACAGAGGTAGAGACACAGTCCAAGGGAGAAGCAGGCTCCATGCAGGGAGCCTGATGTGGGACTCGATCCCGGGACTCTATCCCAGGACTCTAGGATCACGCCCTGGGCCGAAGGCAGGTGCTAAACCACTGAGCCACCCAGGGATTCCCCACCCCCACCCCCTGCCCAATGACCATTTCTGTTTCAAATCCCCATCTCTGTTTACATCCTGTGTCAGCTCTGGCTCTTCATTATTATCTCTGGCTGAAGGGAGGCCAGAACCTATGCTATGCAAAGCAGAAGCAGCAGGTACTGTTTGGGGTGATTTCAAGGACCAAGGGGAGAACCTCCTTCTTCCCATCTGCTTTTAGGTACCGGAAATTTTTAAAGCACAAAGACTTCTTTTTACAAGAAGAACCAAGGCCCATGGTGCACACATCCCTGGGAACAAAAATGTGATGTCTTCAGTCAACACTGAATAGCAAATAATTGGCATTGGATCCCTTCCCAGAAGCATTTTGTTTTTTGATAGAACAGAAGATGTTGCAAAGGTCACTAAGATCCTTAGGAAGGATAGAGAGCAGTTGATTTTACTAGAAGAAAGGGATAGAGGGCGTGTGCATGCACATAGGTATTCTGGAGGTGGAAGTGGGAGCTTTCAAGGACAAACTTTGTCTACAATGACAGCTTGGCCCTGCCTTGATCTTGTCTGCCAGGCTGACATGCTTGCATCCTAATCCGGAGCCTGCATGTCGGAAGCACTTCCATCCAAGGTGCCAACAAGGAATGTGGGGGAGAGGAATGTCTTCAAGCCAGTGGGCACCCAAACGAGTGTGCACCAGAGATGAGTCCTATACTCACAGAAGCTAAGCCCAATGATTGGTTCTTTATTAACAAGAGTTGTCATGAAAATTCTCCGTGCAGTGGTGCTGGGGGTGGTGAAACCGTTCTGTATGATGATATAACACACCTACCAAGAGGGAAACTTAACGTAAACTATGGACTTTGGGTGACTATGATGTGTTGGTGTAGGTTAATATTGGTCAAAAATGGACAACCCTAAGGTGGGTTCGGGGGGAATATTGATAATGAAGGAGGCTGTGTGTGTGTGTGTGTGTGTGAGCAAGACCTCTCTACCTTCCACTCAATTTTGAGGTAGACTCAAAACTACTCTTAAAAAAAATAGTCCATTAGGGACACCTGGGCGGCTCAGTGGTTGAGCGTCTGACCCTGAGGTCCTGAGATCAAGGCCCATATTGGGCTCCCTGCAGGGGAGCCAGCTTCTCCCTCTGCCTGTGTCTCTGCCTGTCTCTCTGTGTCTCTCATGAATAAATAAATAAAATCTTTAAAAAAAAGGTGGATTAAAAAATTCTCAGTTCACAGAGCCTGGTGGATTGGCTAGAACTTCTTACAGGGCTGACAGGGGCACTTGATGGGATGAGCACTGGGTGTTATTCTATATGTTGGCAAATTGAACACCAATAAAAAATAAATTAAAAAAATAAATAAATAAAGAGGATACAACATGAAAAAAAAAATTCCTGCAGGGGACACAAAGTAGAGGTAGCAGGGTGGGGTGCACTGAAGCAAATATGAAAACGAGGAAATCTAGACTCTAGTCCTAACTCTGCCACTGGCTGTGAGGCCTTGACCTCCGTTTCCTCAACTGTAAAATGAGAAGGGTAGGCTTGGGAACCCACAGTTGCATCATTAATATTTTCCAGATTCTTCTTTCTTGAGGGAGATACTGTGCCTGAGAATAAAGGAGTAACTAGGCACAAAGAAAAGACCCTGTTTTCTCAGTTGAGACCTTCAGAGCTCCCTCTGGTTTTGTTGGCTGAGTCCAGAGATATGGCCACGATCCAGCCAAGGTTTTGCCCTCATCCAAGAAAGCCTCTGTGCTCTGGCCTCTACTCGGAGTTGGTGTTGGGGCTCCTTAACCAGAGGCTACAATCTCTTCTGCACCCCTCACAAGCTGGCCTCTTACCCAGAAGGATCATTATTTTCCTTGGAAGAGCTTAACCATCAGCCCAAGCCCAGGAACTTGACAGGGGGCAGGGTGCTTAGAGTCAGGCCACAAGGTCATTTGACCTCAGGCCTGTTTGGTGGTTCTTCCCCCCTTCCCTTCTCACTACTAGGCCTCCCCAGGGCTCCATCCCTGGGTCAGCATGAGTCACAGAAGTGTTTATCTTTCTTTTGCAGCTCCTTAGCAGACCATGATTGCACCCGAAGCACAGTTATTTTGTAACCTCAGCCAGTGGTTCCCAGCTCTCTTCTGCCCTAGGATTCATGCTTGCACTCTGTTCCCGGGTCAGATTCCAGGCCTTCAGAGTCTTTAAGACAGAGGTAAGCGCCAGCCTGGGTGCCTGCTGGGTTGGGACCTTAGGGCCACGGCTCCTGTACTCCCTTTAAATTCAGATGAATGTTTGTGCATCTCATCTACCAGCCCTGAGGAGTTAAAGAGGCCGGAGGAGTTAAAGAACCCAGGCACCTTCTCCTCTTTAATCAGCAAAAGTATTTGATAAAAACCAAGCAAGCTCTCAAGGTCTCCCTCCTGCTTAAGTAAGTAGCAAAACAGAACACCCCAGCCCTCTATTCTGGGCTACAGCCTGGCGTGGAGGTCTCCATCCTGATCAGCTGCCCGTCCATTTAGTACCCCTGGTAACTGAAGGAGAATTTTTTTCTCTTGGTCTCTCCATTCAAGCCACTACTCACATCTTTCTTTCTCTTCGAAGTGTTTTTGTATTTCTTCTCCTCTTCACTATTCAGCTATCTTCCTTCTGACCCTCTTCACACTGCCCAAAGCATGTACCTCATGGGCTGGTTCTGGGATAGATGAGATGAGTGATACAGATTCGAGGAAAACAAGTCAGGCCAAAGTATGTGAAGCACCCCTCCACCTCAACCACACACCTACAGTGCTTCCATCCCCCTGGGTTAGCCCTGGCAGTGGCCCTGGCAAGGCGGACGCTATGCCAGTGACTGAGGCTTCGGGTAAAGGGCTGCCCAGGCTCTTTCCTCTCTCCTCTGAGTTTCCTGCAGAATCAGGGAACCTGGCTGAGGACAAGCTGCACAGCTTTACCCAGGGTCTTTTTTGGGAAGCTGTAGTTCGGCAGCTCCATGCTGAAAAGCACCTCATTACTTGGAGAAGAGTCCTTGCATCCAAAGTTGGGGGCAGAGATTTGCTGTGCATGTAAAAATAGGCAGAGCAATTCCATGGTAAGGAGAGACACCCCTTCTGGGGAGCTGGCCAGGCCCTCCCACTCTAGTACATGCTCCCTGCTGGGCGGTAGCTGGAGCCTGGGACCTGGTGGACGTGTCGGGCCTTTGGTGGCACAGCCCTGAGCCTAGATGAATCTTTGCAGAAGGGGCCCCTGTTTTTGTCTGGTCACTTTCTTTCCACTCTGTTCTATGTCATGAGCAAGACAAGGTCTGTGGCAAAAAGAACAAGATGAAAATCCATTTAGAAAGGAGCCTATGGGGCATCTAGGTGGCTCAGCAGTTGAGCATCTGTCTACCTTTGGCTCAGGACGTGACCCCGGGGTCCTGGGATTGAGGCCCCCATCGGGCTCCCCACAGGGAGCCTGCTTCTCCCTCTGCCTGGGTCTCTGCCTCTCTCTGTGTCCCTCATGAATGAATGGATAAAATAAAATAAAAAAAGAAAAAAGAAAGAAAGAAAGAAGAAAAGAAAGAAAGAAAGAAAGAAAGAAAGAAAGAAAGAAAGAAGAAAAGAAAGAAAGAAAGAAAGAAAGAAAGAAAGAAAGAAAGAAAGAAGCCTATTATATGTGTGCCTGTGTTATGTGTGTGTGTTACATGTGTGTACATGTGCCTGCAGTGGGGATACTCAGCATCCATAGCTTTTATTTTAGGGTAGTACAATGTAGCAAAAACATTCTTTGGGTCTGTTTCTACTGCCCTTTTTCTTTCTTTCTTTCTTTCTTTCTTTCTTTCTTTCTTTCTTTCTTTCTTTCTTTTTCTTTTTCTTTTTCTTTTTTGGTTTGCTTGCCAGTTCATTTTGTTTTCTAGATTCCACATATGAGTGAAATCATAACATATTTGTCTTTCTCTGACTTATTTCACTTAGCATAGTACCCTCGAGGTCCATCCACGTTGTCACAAATGGCAAGATCTCATTAGTTTTTACAACTAATATTCCATTGTATGTATACATGTACGACATCCTTTTTATCCATTTATCTATTGATGGACACTTGGTTTGCTTCCCTATCGTGGCTGTTCTAAATAAGGCTGCAATAAACATAGGAGTGCATATATCTTTTCAAATTAGTGTTTTTGTTTTCTTTGGGAAGACACCCACTAGTGGGATTCCTGGATCATATGGTTATTTCTCTTTTAAGTTTTTTGAGGAAACCCCATACTGTTTTCCACAGTGGCTGCACCAGTTTGCACTCCCACCGATAGTGCATGAGCATTTTCTCTTCCCCACATCCTCTCCAATACTTGTTGTTTTTTGTGTTTTTGATTTTAGCCATTCTGATAGGTAGGAGATAATATCACATTTTGGTTTTGAATTGCATTTCCCTGGTGATGAGTGATGTTGAGCATCTTTCTCTGTGTCTGTTGGCCATCTGGAGGTCTTCTTTGGAGAAATGTCTATTCAGGTCCTCTGCCCATTTTTAAATTGTATTGTTTGGGTTTCTTGGGTTGAGTGGTATAAGTTATTTATATATTTTGGATATGAATCTCCTTTTTTAAGATTTTATTTATTTATTCATGAGAGACACAGAAAGAGAGCGAGGCAGAGGCACAGGCAGAGGGAGAAGCAGGCTCCCTGTGGGGAGCCCGATGTGGGATACCATCCCAATACTCCGGGATCACACCCCCAGCCGAAGGTAGATGCTCAACTGCTGAGCCACCCAGGCGTCCCTGGATATGAATCTCCTATTGGTATGTATGGGATATGTCCTTTGCAACTATCTTCTCCCATTCACTAGATTGTCTTTTTGTTGTATGGATGGTTTCCTTCACTGTTCAGAAGATTTTTTCAGTAGCTTATTTTTGCTTTTGTTTTTCTTGCATGAGAGGACATAGCTAGAAAAATGTTGCTAAGCTGTATGTCAAAGCAATGACTCCCTTTGTTTTCTTCTAGAAGTTTTATGGCTTCATGTCTTATCCTTAGGTCTTCAGTCCATTTTAAGTTATTCCTGTGTATGGTGGAAGAAAGTGGTACAGTTTTGTACAGCTTCATTCTTTGGCATGTAGCTGTCCAGTTCTCCCAACACCTTTTGTTAAACAGGCTATCTTTTTCCCATTATATATTCTTGCCTCCTTTGTTATACATTAATTGACCATGAGTTTATTTTTGGGCTCTCAATTCCACTGAGCTATGTGTCTGTTTTTGTGCCAGTACCATACTGTTTTGATTACTGTAGGTTTGTAATGTATCTTTGAATCTGGGATTGTGATGCCTCCAATTTGGTTCTTTCTCAAGATCATTTTGGCTATTCAGGGTCACTTTGAGTTCATATGAATTTTAGTATTATTTGTGCTAGTTCTATGAAAAATACTCTTGGTATTTTGATACGGATTGCATTGAATCTGCAGGCTGCTTTGGGTAGTATGGACATTTAATAATATTAATTCTTCCAGCCCACAAACATGGTGTACTTTCCCATTTGTTTGTGTCATCTTCAGTTTCTTCATCATTGTTTTTATAGTTTTCAAAGTGCAGGTCTTTCACCTCCTTGCTTAAGTCAATTCCTAGCTATTTTATTTGTTATGGTACAATTGGAACTTCAGTTTCCTTCCAACCCCAGTACTGCTCAGGATAAAAATAGGAACCTGCTTCCAAGGTTTGAGCAGGAAGTTGGAAAACACTCTTCCACTGTCTTCAGTAGCACCTGAAATTTTCACTATTAATCTCTTAAAGTTAAAGCATTTCCCTGTAAAACCAGTGTTTTCTGAGCTGTTACATAGGGCAGGGGCAATACATCGGCTGGACAAGGAACAATCATAATCATTTTCATGTTGTAGTTACTTCCCAGAGTTGGCCAGGACACAGAGCAAGCTCATTTTGAAGTCCAGAAGAAGAAAGAAACACGATGGTGGTAGAAAGAGGCTGAAATTTAAAGTCAGGGACCTGAGTCTATTAATAGCTCTATGGTCCTGTAAATAGCTTACCTTTATAACCTCATCTATAAAATGAAACGCTGTTTTTCATAGAATGGTTGTGAGAGTCAAAAGAAAGATTGCACGTGAAAGAAATTTTAAAATTTTAAGTCCTATAAAAATATAAGTTATTATTGTATTTGAATTTGTAAGACATAGCTCCTTCCTTTTGCTGATTGGTCCTTCCAAGGCACTGGGCCTGCAATTCAGGTTTATACACGAGAGGGACAGTGTTGCCTATTAGCCTGCAAAAATCACAAATTATACACTTCCTTAGACACTTCAAGCTGATGGCCAATGGCAGTTACCTAGAGGTTTCCATGTAAGCCAAAACCCCAGGTTTGGATAACGGCCCCTTCACAATAAATGTGAACTTCATTTGCTGTACATTGGGACCTGGAACTAAGTCTGTACTTCTTTATAGAGCCTTCTAGTTCCTGAAAGGACTCAGAAATAAATATTTTAAATAAATCAAGTCACAGACTCTCCCTGATGTCATTTTGATAAATTGAGTTTTCTCACAGCCTCAAAATGAGGCTCCTAGTCACATTTTGCTCTTGGTTTCACAAAGAAACCCATCCTGCTCACCATCTCTTAGGTAAGCATGCAATATGCTCCTTTAAGCTTTATTGAATGCATCCAAAATGGTCCAGTCTACAGTGATTAGTCCAAAAGGTAGCATCACAGGTAGCCTCATCCTCTGTCAACTTGGCAACATTTGCATCTCATTTTGGAGAAGAAAACTTGTTAATGTGTACAGGCAATAAATCCTGAAACCCATGCCTCATGTAGTTTGGCTTCAACAGCAGAAAATTAAGAACAGCTTTCCAACTAATTGGCTGAATGCAGGATTCATAAAACTTGTGAGAGTCCAGAGTCACAAGGTCAGATCCCAACGGAGAGATACATGCAGACGACATCGTAGCTTGTTTCTTCAGCGGTGGTGCCAGCCATGCGTACTAAGACAGTTCGGTAATCTTCCAGGCCATTCTCTATTTTCCTTCCTTACCACAATCCCAATGCTACGTTATCTCCAAAGAGGTGGGGGCAGAGGTGCCAGTTTTCTCCAGTCTCATTCCTGCTTGAGTGTTACAGGCTGAAGCCGTGGGCTGAGACGTGAGCAAGGCTTGGGCTGTGTTAGAATGACAACCATATATTAATCTTCTACAAGATATCCCATGGGTCAAGAACCAAACATAAAGCTAGGATTTGTGGGGCTGAGCTCCCTAAGCCAGGAACGCTATACCATGCTCCTCCATTTCTAATATGTATGTGTTGGACAGAGATGTAGACCTGAGTTATTTTACATTCCAGTATTATTTTTGCTCTTGAGATGGTGGCTTTTGGATCTGCAATACCAGATAGAATAATGTGTGGCCGCGTGTCTCTTCCTAACTCTGTATTCAGTGACATCGTGTTGGTAGTTTGAAGTTGGCCACAATGGAGGTATTTATACCACAGAAATCAGCAAGTATTACAAATGAGTGCCCCCCCCCCCCTTTTTTAGTCCCAGATTGCTAGTTAAAGGTTTATCAGCACGCTAGTGTACGAGGTCACAGAGCAGAGACAGAGAACCCAGCCTGGAGGTAATAGGTGGGGAGAGAGGATGGGAAGCCCTGGCATCTGCCACTAGCTCTTTGTGCTTATTCTTAGCTTTGGTCTTGAAACATAGCCGCTGTTTATATTGGCACTTTGCTCAGCTAAAAAGCAACGAAAACCCATTTATATCTCAGCCTCCCTGAAGATTGGAGCCACATGATCCAGTTCTACTCAGGGAGGCAGAAGCAGAAATCTGCAGGGAAAGGTAGCTTCCTGCTGTGGGCACCGCCCCTTCCTCATTGGTTTTACCATGTCTTCATCCCGCCTGGGATGCTGATTGGGTTGGAACAGTCTTTGACCACAGGAGGGACCATGAGCATGGAATGTTTCGAGAATGGCCAGGCAGGGAGACAGAGGCAGCTGGACATGGATGACACTGCCGAGCTGAGAGGCCCCAGAACTGCCCCCTTCTGGATTTCTTCTTAGGTGGAAAATAATCCCTATCTGGTTCAACTCCTCAGTGGGGTCTCTTTCCGTGTAGCCAAACACAATCTCTTACAAAGAAAGAAGACTTCCCTGAGAAGTGATGTTTGAGCTGCTGTGATGGGAAGAGCGGCTAAATGGAGCTGCTACACGTCAGCTAAATGGAGCATTTACTTAATGCCAAGTAAGCAGGTTCCCCATGTTGCACAGCTTCCAGGTTTGCATCCTCTGAGCACTTGACTTCTCCCTGCTAAAAATGCCTGGAATTGGCAGGTGAAAGGGAAGACAACAATGAGGTCGTTAAGGCAATCACAGTTTTGTTTTCTCCCTCCGGGGATCATTTCATGGACTCCTGGTAGTGGAGTTGGGCTCCCTTAGGGCAGGCTGGAAGATGAATTCAGGCTGAAACCAGCCCCCCTGGCACAGTAAGGAGCAAACTCTCTTCCTTCCTCTCCCTACCCTCATCCACCTACAACCTTCTAATCTTATTTCCAGATTCTCAGCCCCCAAGCAAATGAGTCCACCCTTTCCTGCTTGCCACAAAGCAGCCTTTCCAGGGAAGGGAGAGCCTTTGGAATTCAAGTACAGAAAATCCTCATATTTAAAAAAAAAAAAAAAAAAACCTTCAACTGGTTGCTAGGTTTTGTGTATCCTGCTTACTGAGCTCTCCTAGGAAAGAGACTCGTCTCTATAGAAACTGCCACGTCACAGGAGCTCTGAAGGGCGGCTCTGGGAGCAGTGTCTCTTCCAGAACAGACTTCCTATCAAAGCCTCTCTCTCCCTGAGATGCCTGCCTGGGGACTGGGGAGGAGGAGGACCCTGGAGTCACTGGTGGCTTTAACTCAATCTGTTTCTCTCTCTCTCTCTCTCTCTCTCTCTCTCTCTCTTTTTTTCCCCCTTTCCCCTTCCTTCATATTACAAACAGATGGAAGAGAAACCTCCAGTCATAAAGAGCATTTCTCCCTGTATCTCCACTTTCCTTCTTTCCCACGGGAAGATTAGGCTTTGGCCACACCCATTTATGTAACTGGAACAGAACGGCAGCTTGGGGGAGGGGGGAGTGCATTTGAGGAACACTCAGGGGCCCCGTCTTGTTTGTGAGGACTCAAGGCCAGAAGGCCTGCATCCCAGAAGGTCCTCGAGTCAATCCAAGCAACGTTAAGCTGAGAGAGTTTGGAATGTGTGGGACCCTCTTCTGTATCCTAGAGAGGAATCTGAGGTCATCTAGGCACAATTATTCTCCTCCCACACTAAAATATAGGTAGCCCTTGCCTTCTGTATCGGGTGATCATAGAGTTTACCGCACAAATGAGGACATCTATGGGAGGAGCTTTTAATAGTTATGGTGGGACAGTAGCCATGGAGGAGGAGTGTGTGGATTTGGGCCACTCCACTTGACACTTGGACACAGGTGCTTTACAAACAGTATGCCTGAGAGGATGCCTTCCTGCACCCCGTTCCCCCCTGAAGGCTCTGTTGCTCCTAAAAATGGAGAGATTTGGGAAATTGTAATTGTTTAAAACCTGGATGGGTTCAGAAGTGAAAAAACAAATGACATTGTTGAAGGGTTAGAAGATAGATGTTCCAGAAGGAAGACTTTTGCACACTAAGTCTTTCACACAATTGCATCTGAGGATAAATAGCCGTGGGCAGCATGTGAGAGCGCGTTTCTACACGCCCCCACTGCAAGGTCTTCCTCAATCCTTCCAGCCATTGTCTCCCCAAAGTCGGTAGAACTAAGTCATTCCTACGTCTGGCTCGTCGTGCTCTGTTCACTGTGAGACTTTCGTCTCTTCAAAAATGTGGTTCTGACTTGATGAAGATAAACACCCTGACTGTAGGTTTACCTTAGGCCTGCCTGTGAGGCAGGGGCCCAGCTGAAGATGGAGGGAGCTGGCTTCTTCCGAATATGTTATAAAAATCCCTTAAAGCAAATCCCCCACTGCTTTCCTTTTTCAGAAGCTCCCGCCTGTTCGCGCTCGTTAGTTTTTCCACAGCAAACTTTGGCATCAGTGAATCACTGAAAAAAATTTTTTTCTTAAAGTATTGTTTTGAGGTATTAACCTAAAGCTTGGCCTAGGGGAAAATGATATCTTTATGTTGTAAGGCTGTTTTCTTATGCAGGAAATTGGTTTACCTTTCCATATTGTTTGTCTTCTCTTATGTTGTGTGTGTGTGTGTGTGTGTGTGTGTGTGTGTGTGTGTGTGTGTGTTTAAATACAAAATCTTGGACCACAAACCGGGACAATCTGATTTAATCTACTTGGATCTGGGGTACAGGAAGAGAGCCCAAGGGCTCAAAAGACCAACTTAGAACACTTTAACATCACTAGATTACAGATCATTTCACATACTCATTTGCCTCACATCCTGAAATTGGGAGGCAAATATTTTTCCTAAATCACTATATTAATAATTATGGGTAAAACAGCCTTTTATGTGTTCAACCAGGAACCTGGTCAGGGGTGCTGCTCTGGACAGCGGGTGGCTAGAGACACAGGTTAGAGGCCTATAGCTCCACTGCTCACTTGCTCCATAAACTTGGAAAAACTTGACTTATTTTTCTGTTTTCCCCCCAACCATCTTTAATATGGATTAATAATACTTCTGACCCAAAAATGTCGTGAGGGTCAAATGAAATCGCACATCCACTACACTTGAACCACTGAACAATATCTAAAAGCTGTAAAACCAGGTTAAAAAGTGAGATGTCCTAATCTTTTCTGATGGGAACTCATAATATATTTTAAGTGACAAACCTCCAAACTGTTGCTTTTGAAATTCAACACATCCTTGAGTTTGGGATTCTTACAGACTGAAAAAAACAATGCCTATGTTTCCAACATGCTTCAAGAAAGAAAACCAGTGGGGCACCTGGGTGGCTCAGTTGGCCAAGTGTCTGCCTTCAGCTCAGGTCATGATCCTGGGGTCCTAGGATCAAGCCCTGTGTCAGGTTCCCTGCTCAGTGGAATCTGCTGCTCCCTCTCCCTGCCCCCCAATTTATGCTCTTTCTTGCTCTCTCTCACACACACACATAAATAAATAAAATGTAGGAAGGAAGGAAAGAAAACCAGTCATGGCAAGGATATCTTTTAAGGATCACCAAACAGAAGATGACAACCATGCATTTAGTGTGATGCATCCTGGGAATATCAGAGTAAGAGAACCCTCAGCTCAATGCAGTCGGCAGCAATACAAATGTGGGGTGCTTTGTTATATGCATGAGGTTCACTAGAGGGAAACTAAATCTCAGAATCTTCCACCTCCCCCCTTCCCTCATTTTTTTTAAGATTTAATTTATTCATGAAAAACAGAGAGAGAGAGAGAGAGAGAGGCAGAGACACAGGCAGAGGGAGAAGCAGGCTCCATGCAGGGATCCCGATGTGGGACTCGATCCCGGGACTCCAGGATCACACCCTGGGCCAAAGGCAGGTGCTAAACCACTGAGTCACCCAGGGATCCCCCCCCCCATTTATTACATGGCTCGACGCAGGAACCCCAGCGTCTGGCAACATCCACATCCACACTGTCACTTGCTGGATGTGTGAGGCTCACTGCATAATCCCCTGATGAGAAAAGTACCCACTTCACCAAGGGTGCACCCACATGCTTAAGAATAAACCGGGAAGAGTGTGGGGACCAAAGTACCACAAGGCCCTGATTGTAGAACTTCCTGGCCAGCGGCCTAGCACGGAAACGATTCTGTTGGATACACTTGAAGTAAAAGGGAGGATCACTGGACTCTTACAGATTCGCCTACCTCATATGTGAGCAGTCTCCTCTTGAAAGGGGAAGCGGGATTCTCCTTTCCATACCCCTTCTGGCTTCACCTCATAGACTTCAGGACTATTTATATCCTATCTATAAAGGGCCCTTAAAGCTATTCTTCATGTCTTTTTTTCTCTTTTATTTAGTCTCCTACCCTGTCTTTCTCTTCCTGAAAATATAAAATTCTATTTCATTTTCTCTTATGAATAATCACCTCCACAAGTTCCTCCGAGTTCACATTTTCTGGGAAGACCCTATCAGGGTCTTAGGTGTTAGGTGACAATAACTGCAAGTAAGTGTTCATATTCTTTGACCTGCTGGAAAAAAAAAAAAAAGAAAGGAAGGAAGGAAGGAAGGAAGGAAAGAAAGAAAGAAAAAGAAGAAGAAAGAAAGAAAGAAAGAAAGAAAGAAAGAAAGGTATTTGACCTGCTGATCCTAGCTTTGAGAAATGATGCCAAAGTAACAACTCAAAAGAAGAAAAAGAAAAAAAGGATACATAAAAAAAGATATTGGAAAATGTCCAGGGATAGGGTCACATAAACTTGTACCGAATTTATAAGATAAAATATTGCACATTTTCAAGGGTGAAAGGGGGAGCATGTCGGTGGCCCAGTGGTTGAGCATCTGCCTTTGGCTCAGGGAGTGATCCCAGGGTCCTGGGATCGAGTCCCACATCGAGCTCCCTGCATGGAGCCTGCTTCTCCCTCTGCCTGTGTCTCTGCCTCTCTCTCTCTCTGTCTCTCATGAATAAATGGATAAAGTCTTAAAAAAAAAAAAGGGAAGAATTTGTAGAAATGGTTTTAAATTGCTTCCCAGTGAAAAATAAAGAATGCAAAGTAGTACACATATTAAGATTACAATTACATAGCAATTATGGTCATAAATGGAAATAATCAAATAATTAGGAGAAAACAGAACAAGAAAGGGTACAGTTCTTATGGAGCTGCTTTAATAATAGGCATGAAAAGAAAGATGTTTTCACTGGTTCCCACCATGCAGCTCACCCTTCCTTCCTTCCCAGCTTCCCAGCCCATTCCAGGGGTTTTGCATCAAATAACATCAGAATTTTTGTTTGCTAAAGACCGACTGTGAGCTTTTGACAGCTTCCCAGTGGCAACTCCAACCATCCCAGCTGCCACTAGAATAGGATCCTTCTGAGGCTTCCTATAAACATTGCACAGTTGATATTGAGTAAACATTTTTATAATTTAAAAAAAGTGGTGACTTTATTTCCCTAGAGCCAGACCCCTCCTCCTGAGGTTTGACAGTAGCAGTTGAGGTGGAAAGTAGAGCATGGCCTTTGTTAATATACTTAAGACTTTTTAGTGAAAAAGTTTCTTTTTACTAAAATGTCATCAATACTGTTCCCAAACTTTGATGAAAACAGAGACTTGACTCACACTGTGAATCAAAAGCATGGACAGACTATACCAGTTTGCTGGACCTCAAATGTAGTTTGTTGAATCATACAGTTAACTTTTAAAAAATAAACTATTTTAAGTTGGAACAAAATCTACTTAATAATAAAATAGGATGGGGCAGCCCAGGTGGCTCAGCGGTTTACCGCCGCTTTCAGCCCAGGGCCTGATCCTAGAGACCTGGATCGAGTCCCACATCAGGCTCCCTACATGGAGCCTGCTTCTCCCTCTGCCTAGGTCTTTGCCTCTCTACTCTCTGTGTCTCTCGTGAATAAATAAATAAATAATCTTAAAAAATAATAATAATAAAATAGGACAGAAGCATTAAAATATTCTATGAAAGACAAGAATGCATGATTCAAGTTTCTATGCTTAAATCCTATTTTTTTTTCTCAAAATCACATTTATTCTGCTATAGGTCAAGTCCTGAATATTGTACTTACCGCCTAGCACTAAGTATCTGTCTAAGGACTTTGGATTAACTCATTAAATATGCCAGTGACCCTAAGATTAGGTAGGATATTATCCCCATTCTACAGGTAGGAAAATTGAGGCTCAGAGAGGTCACATACAATAAGTAACTGACCAGGAGTCAAACCTGGGCTGTCTGGCCCTCAGGTGTGAGATCTAAACACCACATCCAGCATCTCTGTCAAATCAGTATTCTTGGCTTTGACCTCATAGTGCCCTGGCCTGGATCTCCAGAGAAGGGTCCCAGGAAAGGAGGGTGGCGGTGCAGGGGAGAAAACACGCAAGGTGAGGAGCCAAAAGAACTATTGCTTGGCCAACCAGGCAAGACCCTGAAGCCTATTTGAGTCTCAGCTTTTATATTCTTAAGCAAAATGCTTGCCTAACCTAGGCTCACACACTTGTGAAGACAAATTTTGTGAAAGAGTTAACTGAAATATCAACTTGGTATACACCAAGTATTATTTCTTCCCAAAGTTAAAATTTCCAAAGGTCTGAACTGGCAATGGAAAGTTTGCTAAAATATATCACAAACCTTGCGATCTTCTCTAGTTTATTTTTAAATTTGTTAATTTATTGAAATATAATTAACATACAGTGTTATATTAGTTTCAGGTGTACAAGATAGTGATTCAATAATTCTATACATGACTCAGTGCTCTTCAGGGTAAATGTACCCTTTAACCCCATGATTTATTTCATCTCTCACGCCACCCCACTCCCTTCTGGCAACCACCACTTTGTTCACTGTATTTAAGAGTCTGGTTTTTGTTTGTCTTTTTCTTCCATCCTTTATTTGTTCATTTGTTGTATCTCTTACATCCTACATGTGAGTGAAGTCATAAGTCTTTCTCTGTCTGGCCTGTTTTACTTGGCATTATACATTCTAGGTCTATCCATATTGCTACAAATGGCAAGATCTCATTCTTCATTATGGCTGAGTAATATTCCAACACACACACATACACATACACACACCCCACATCTTCTTTTTCAATTCATGTATCAAGGGATTCTTAGGTTGCTTCCATATTTGGGCTCTTATAAATAATGCTGCAATAAACATAGGAGTACATATGCGTTTTTGAATTAGTGCTTTCATTTTCTTTAGATAGATACCCAGTAGTAGAATTACTGGATTGCATGGTATTTTTTATTTTTAGCTTTTTGAGAAAACTCCATTCTACTTTCCTTTTTTTTTTTTTTGAAGATTTTATTTATTTATTTATTCATGAGAGAGAGAAAGAGAGAGAGAGAGGCGGAGACACAGGCAGAGGGAGAAGCAGGCTCCATGCAGGGAGCCCGACGTGGGACTCAATCCCAGGACTCTAGGATCATGCCCTGGGCTGAAGGTAGGCGCTAAACCACTGAGCCGTCTATTCTATTCTATTTTCCATTCTATTTTCCACAATGGCTCCACCAATTTACATTCCCACCAAAAGTGCATGAGGATTCCATTTTCTCCAAATTCTTACCAAGAGTTGTTATTTCTTGTCCATCTGATACCAGCCATTCTGACCAGTGTAAGATGATACCTCATCGTGGTTTTGATTTGCATTTACCTGATGATGAATGATGTTAAACATCTTTTCATGGGTTGTTGTTGTTGTTTTGACTATCTCTGTCTTTTCAGGAAAAAAAAATCTAGTCAGTTCCTCTGCTCATTTCTTAATTGGATTGTTGTTGGTCTTTTGGTATTGAGTTGTATAGTTATTTATATATTTTAGATATGAATCCCTTACTAGATGTATCACTTGCAAAAACCCTCTCCCATTCAGTAGGTTGCTATGTCTTGATGACTCAGTTTCAAGTTGTGTACAAGGAGCTATTTGCCCCTGATTCTTATGTCTGACTCTGTTTTTTTTCTCACTCGTCAGCCTGCAAGAGGATAAATACAGAAGAACAGAGTTAGGAAGTCTCAGTTCTTTTCTACCTGCTGTCTTCCCTTGTCGATCTCCCTGCTTTAAAATTGCTATCTCTGGGGCATCTGCGTGGCTCAGCAGTTGAGTGCCTTTAGCCCACGTTGTGTTCCTGGGGTCCTGGGATCGAGTCCTGCATCGGGCTCCCTGCAAAGAGCCTGCTTCTCCCTCTGCCTGTGTCTCTACCTCTCTCTGTGTGTCTCTCATGAATGAATAAGTAAAATCTTTGAAAATAAATACATAAAATTGCTATTTCTAATCTACTGTGGACTGGGAAATCAAACCAACGTTGTTGGAATCATGCCTGAAACAAGAGTAAGCATTTCTCTATGCTTTTTTGTAAGCAACAAACATTTTGTGATCTTAAAAGTAGAAAAGAGAGAAAAATACACCAAAATATTTAAGGCGGTCGACTCTCAGGGATAGGACTGGAGGCAAAATTCTTTTACTTTTTATTTAAAAATTATCCCCAATTTGTCTATTAGGAGATTTATTTCATGACAGAAAAAGGACACTGAAAAGTAAGAAGGCAGTCTAGTTCTCTAATCAGGCACAAAACCTATATTCTTCCCATATTGAGGAACTATGCTTATTTTATATGTATGTTTCTATATGCTGCATGTGTGGAGTATATGCCATTTATATACAGATATACAACATATAACATAATATATATATATATATGGGGAACCAAATAGTGGCTGAGCTTCTTACTAAGGTGCAGATAGTTGTGACATGATGTAGGAACAACTGCAAGTAGGGAGGGGAATAACAGAAATGAGAACTCTGAGTACCTGAAAAGACTATGAGTATGTTTGTACTCATGGGGAGTAGGGGAGAGGAGCAATTTGAAATGAAAAGGAAAATCAGAAACAACAACTAGGAAGAAAATGGAGCTCCCAAGCTACCATGACTGGCAGGCCCAATGGCTGCTGTTCATCAGACAGGGCCTTGTGTTCTCCGTGCCCGTGGAGATGATCAGCTGTGTTCCCAAGTTGGGGCCACTTTGCAATACAGAGAATCGAGGCCTGGGTTTGCTGGGATGCTGCTCTTACTTTCTAGGGCAACGACCGTTTCGTTCATGTCCTAGTTCTTGCTTTACAGCCTGCAGAGGTCTGGGGCATCTCACCAGGACCTGCTTCTCTGGAATTCCCTGGCATAAGTGTGTCTTCTACCCTGATCACCGTAAACAGGAGCAGTTGACTTTTAATTAATGGAAGCGGATGCATTTCTTTAATACACACAGAAGTAAAAGATAGATTTATGTCTTTTTTGCACATGTAGGGACAGCTTAATTTAATGGAGCTGAAGGGGGAGGGGCAGGGGTCTTAGCAAGACCCATCTGGCCCAGCTCCTATTTAGCACGGATCACTTCCCACTCATGACAGGGATGCTAATTGTGAGCGCTACTTCCAAACACCATAGGACGTGGTGTAATTACACTGTTCATAAAAGAATTCCAAACAGGGCTCTGTTTTGAATTTGATGAAACATAATGAGAAATCTCCGTGGCAGATGACAACATTCTTCTTTCAATTAATGGGATAGTTACTCAGAGTCATCCCAAAAACCATTAGGCACTGATTAGAGAGATTTATGGCCTCTGAAAGGACCAAAACACAAATATTTTTCGACTAGGAAGTGTGGTGAAACTAGCTTCTTTGAGGATATCTGGGAGGACATTTATTTAAATGAAATGTGACTAGACAGAGGAATTTACTAGAACATTTTCCACCAAGATCTGAAAGTCAAATTGCCCAAATGCAAACCTCATTCAACCATTTCTTGGAGGGTTTCATTCATGTCTTTGATCATTCATTCATAAAAATGACCCAACAGATACTCATGGAACATTTTCATGAGTAAGGTGTAGGGCTTAGCTTGTTACACTACAATGATGAATCAGAGGGGCAGTTTTCCTTAAGAGGACTCTGTGTATTTGAAAGAAAACAGATGTGAAATTAGAAATCCTACCTTCAAGTTCAAGCATTCTCCCTTGCCAGGTATGTGACTTTGAGTAAATCATTTCTCTTTGAGCCTCAAAGTCCTCAAAATGTGTCTAAGAATGCCCACCTTTCAAACCTCACAGAATTGCTCTGAGTAAGATGATATACACAACATTTGACCGTAAATTGCTATATAAATGCAAGAGACCATTGATATGAAGACACTGTCCAGGAAGGGAGATTTAAAGCACATAGAAATAGCTACAACATGAGGCAAAAAGCCAATGCTATTTTAATAGCAGTACAAATTTATTTATTGGTTCAAAATATCTTTTGAGCCCTAATATGGTCGATGATGTGCTCAAATAAAATGCAAAGGAGTTTAGAAGAGGAAGAGTTATCTATTTTTCAAATGTTCCCAACCAAGATTATTCCCCAGATTTTACAGGATTCCCACAATTATCAGTGTTGTTCTCATTCTTTCCAACTATTATAAAATACATTGTGTGCAGTCTGATTGCATTTCATTACAGAGATATGCCATTGCTCTTAAAACAGGCTTACCCCAGCGGTGCCCGGGTGGTGCATTGGATTGAGCGGCGGACTCTTGGTTTTGGCTCAGGCTGTGATCTCAGGGTCATGAGATCAAGCTTGGAGTCTGCTTTGAATTCTCTCTCTCTCCCTCTGCCTCTCCTCCCACCCCTTCTACTCTCTCTCTCTCTCTCTCTCAAATAAATTTTTTTTTAAATATTACCCCTGCCTCTCCCCCATCTTTTTCTCACCTGAAAATAGGAAGGTGAGAGGGTGGACTAGCTTTGGACATGCACTGACCCATGTGGACTCTGCCCATCCCAATCTAGTTGACCTCAGGAAAGATACCAGGGATCTTTGAGTCTCAGGGATCTCCTCTGTACAATGGGGTAAAGTATACTGACTTCGTAGTGTCCTTCCTTGTGTGGTGAGAGTGGTTTTGGGGAAGCTTCTGGTTGTTGAACACGCTCAGCAACTGTAACAATTGGTACTGTAACCAAAGCCATTTCAATCCAGTCTCCTCCTTTCCTCCATTCATGGAATGACTCAGGTTTTGATAGAAAATTTGATTAGGGATCCCTGGGTGGCGCAGCGGTTTGGCGCCTGCCTTTGGCCCAGGGCGTGATCCTGGAGACCCCGGATCGAATCCCACATCGGGCTCCCGGTGCATGGAGCCTGCTTCTCCCTCTGCCTGTGTCTCTGCCTCTCTCTCTCTCTCTCTCTCTGTGACTATCATAAATAAATAAAAATTTAAAAAAATTAAAAAAAAGAAAATTTGATTAAACCAAGTCATAGATATTTATAGATATTTTCTTTTTTCATTTCTTGATTTGGGTGATGAAATATGAACAAATTTTTTTCAGCAGAGGGGCACCTAGGTGGCTCAGTTGGTTAAGCATCGAACCCTTGGTTTCGGCTCAGGTCATCATCTCAGGGTTGTGAGATGGACCCCATGTCAGGCTCCATACTCAGCAGGTCATCTGCTGGAGAGTTTCTCTCTTCCTCAATGTTTCCCTCCTTCCATCTTGCTCTCTTTCTCTCAAATAAATAAATCTTAATTTTTAAAAATTTTTATTTATTTATGATAGTCACAGAGAGAGAGAGAGAGAGAGGCAGAGACACAGGCAGAGGGAGAAGCAAGCTCCATGCATCCCGGGTCTCCAGGATCGCGCCCTGGGCCAAAGGCAGGCGCTAAACCGCTGCGCCACCCGGGGTTCCCAATAAATCTTAATTTTAAAAAAATGTTTTTTCAGTAGTCTTCAAGCCAATTATTCAAAAGATAAAGATCTGATAAGATGATCTGTTGTAGGGAGAGCACTTGGTGCTTCTTTCTTTTTTTTTTTAATTTTTATTTATTTATGATAGTCACAGAGAGAGAGAGAGGCGCAGAGACATAGGCAGAGGGAGAAGCCGGCTCCATGCACTGGGAGCCCGATGTGGGATTCGATCCTAGGTCTCCAGGATCGCGCCCTGGGCCAAAGGCAGGCGCCAAACCGCTGCACCACCCAGGGATCCCTTGGTGCCTCTTTCTTAAAGAGTTAGAGATCTCTTTTCTTTCTCACCTATTTTTAGCATCAGTTTGTTTCTCAACCATTTCCCATATGGCTTTGTTTATACTCTTCTACCAAAGGCAGGAGATGTCACTTTTTTAGTTTGGCCTCTCTAGTTTCAATTCAATTTACATTACAGTTGACTTTTGAACACTTGAGTGAGTTGAAGCACTCCTTGCCCCACCCTATACGGTTGAAAATCCATGTGTAACTTCTGACTCCCCAAAACTCAATAGCCTACTGTGGGTTTTAGGAGGTTTTTTTTCTTCAAATTTTTGTTAAATTCCAGTGAGTTAACGGGCAATATTGGTTTTGGGAGTAGAATTCAGTGATTCATCACTTACACACAACCCCCAGTGCTCATCACAACACATGCCCTCCTAATCCCCATCCCCCATCTAGCCCATCCCCCACCCACTTCCCTCCATCAACCCTCAGTTTGTTCTCTATCATTAAGAGTCTCTTCTGGAAAAAAAAAAAAAAAGAGTCTCTTCTGGTTTGCTTCCTCCCCCTCTCCCTTTTCCCCATTCCACTATGTTGATCTGTTTTGTGTCTTAAGTTCCACATATAAGTGAAATCATGATATTTGTCTTTCTCTCTAATGACTTATTTCACTTAGCATAATACACTCTAGTTCCATCCACACCATTGCAAATGGCAAGATTTCATTCTTTTTAATGGCTGAGTAATATTCCATTTTATACACACACACACACACACACCACATCTTCTTTATCCATTCATCAGTCAATGGACATTGGGCCTCTTTCCATATTTTGGCTATTGTTGATAATGCTAATAGCCTATCACTGATGAAAGCCTTAGTGATACAGTTGTTTAACACACATTTTGTATGTTATATGTGTTATATACCGGATTCTTACAATCAAATAAACTAGAGAATAGAAAATATATTTACAGTACCCTATTTATTTTTTAAAATCCACATATGTGTGAACTTGTGCAACTCACATTCTTGTTGTTCAAGAGTCAAATGTACATCTTGCTTTTAAGCACATAATAAAATGCGAGTGGCAAATCATCCATTGCTTTAAAAAAGGTGCTACAGGGGCATTTGGGTGGCTCAGTGGTTGAGCGTCTGCCTTCAGCTCAGGGCATGACCCTGGGGTCCTGGGATCGAGTCCTGTATCGGGCTCCCTGCATGGAGCCTGCTTCCCCTCCCTCTGTGTATGTCTCTGCCTCTCTGTCTCTGTGTCTCTTGTGAATAAATAAATAAAATCTTTTTTATATATATAAAGGTGCTAACAGAGACTGTCCTTCACCTGGTGGGTGCACAATTGAAAATAATAAATAATGGGTAAAGGAGGTGCTCTGCAGTCCATCAAGACAAGCTATAATGTATAAAGTGTTAATGTTTTTTCACAACTTCCTCTGAAAGTCAAGAGGACTGCTGCCCTTAGTGATCCCAGAGAGACTGGGGAGAAATAAGATTTGGGCCAATCCTCTCCCAATCAAGATTCAGGACTACACGTTCAATTATTGTCCTTTCCCACTCAGAAGGGAAACTTCCAAATTGGGCCGAGAACAACAATTTGATCTGACAAGTATAAGAGCTTTCACACAAGTTAATAGAAATTGGAATTATAGAGAAGCTTGAAAATAGCTTTAGACTAAATATTTTCTCCATGACAATTATTTGTTTCCTTGCAATTTTGAAAATGTCCAGAAAGTGTGTATCTGAAAGCCCTGTCCAATGACTTTGCCATCCAGTTATTTATTTATTTATTTATTTATTTATTTATTTATTTATTTAGGATTTTTTTTTGCTTTTTTCTGAGGCCTCCTGTACTACTTTGGGTCCTCTGGGAAGTCGATGCCAACCAGAATAAAACATGCAGAAGGGAAGTGTTTATAAAGGGTACAGGAGAGAGGGAGCCGGAGTGAGCAGGGAGAGCCTTCAGACCCCTGTGCAGAGCTGACAGCTGTGCAAGGAAAGGGAAGAGAGGAAAACTGAATAGGGGGAGGTTTCAATGGCAGAGAAACTCTGATAACATCTCAGCCAGGCCAACAGGGAGCCCCCGTGCAAAGACCACCCATGACAGGCGTCCCACGATGGCCCAGCTCTCATCTCCTTGCTGTGCTTGGCCACTGGCTAGGAGCAACCCGTGGAGAGCAAGTTCTCAGAATGAAAGCTGCATTTGATCCAAGGTGAAAAGCTGGAGGCTTCCCGGGGACTCTCTGTGCAGAGCTGCTTCCCTTGGAAGGAGAGCTGCGTGGACTGCTTCCATGGCTGCCATTTCTACAGCTTGGGCCGTAGAGATCCGTCACCCTACTATGTCGGTAAGCAGCATCTCTGTGGATCACACAGGCTTCTTTTCTAGAGGAGAAACCTAGAAGAGGTTAGTTGGATGAACTAACAGTTCCATTTCTGCATTTAGTCAGTCTCCCTCATCCACTATCCACTGTAAATTCTCTTTACTTTCAGTGTCACCTGGGCAGGTCTCTATGGCTTACCCGGTGGTAGACCCCAATCTCTCATTGCTAAGGGGTCTGAACCTCCAGCATAACGAGGCAAAGACTACTAAAAGTGTCTAATTGGTTCTACTGCATTTCAGACATATTTCTTTCCATCCCCATTGTATAAGAGTAGATCGCCCTCCTCATAGGAAGCAGTTACCTCTGCGAGAATGATGACTCCCCTCCTTAACTGCTGGTCCTTGGACACCAGAAGTCCAGGGTGCCTGGGTGGAAGCAGTTATTTGGTCCTCTGACAAGAGGGTACTCTCTTCAGTGACTAGAGCCTCTAACCCTGCAAAGCCCAGAACTGTGTAATGGGAGGCACAAAATCCCATGTGGACGGGGGAGGTCACCGAGAGGGATGGTCAGTGGGGCTGCTCTTGTTTCACCCTCTCAGTTTCTCGCTGGTTCAGAACTATTCAGGTTATATTTTGACTGCAACTAGGAAAGTTAACATAGCCCTGGGGTGACATGAAATAAATCCATGAAATTCCATGTAAATGCAGGCTATTTCTGATCTTCTGATTTTTTTTTGACTGCAGTAGAAATAATGAAGACACCAAGTCGATAGCCACATACTGTCTACCTCTGAGACCTTATCAATCAGCTATAGCAAAGACACCATGTCTGAAGCAACATTGTAATCAGAGCTACTATTTGATTGAGAATATGGTAGTCTCTAGTCATCCATCCACCCTCTTCTAAAAAAAAATAAAACAACTTTGGATGTGATAATTGTTTTTATTTACTTTAGAGGCTTCCAGTTGACCTTCCCCTGTTATGCTCACTCTTAAATACAGGCCAGGAAGTCAGTACTCCAACTGCCACATATGGGTCTATGGACCCATAAACCTACTGTAAACTAGACTGGCCAGGTCTCCATTCACTAGGGGGTTATGAAAATATTTGGGGTCTTTGGTCGTCAGTGTCAACTAAGATTCCGTGTCCAGTACTTCTTAAAATGTCTGGGTATTCATCCTACCACTGTGCATTCACTCAAGTAAATGGCCATAGGTCTTCCCAAGGGAGGACTCAGGGAGTCGTCATAGTATACACTTGCCGTCGTGTTGCCAGGCCCTTCTCCTGGAGATCTGGCCACCTCTTCAGTCATTGGATTTCAAATCAGAAAACTGGCGCAGGGCTACTAACTGAACACATGATATTGACCTCTTATTGAGACGACTGCCTTCAGTCTCCTTCTCCTCTGTTCTTTTCTTCCTCTGATTGTATTAAGAAGCACTCTTGGCTTCTCATCTATTTGGTCATATTCTTCCCAACCATCTTCACCAGTCCCCGTGTCACGTGCCCTCGACTGCCTCTCTGACACTGCAGCCTCCCAGCTTTGGTCAAATTCTGCTACTTGGCCTCTATCACTTCCAGACTCCACTTTCCATTGGCGTCAGTAAGCCCAGCTTGGCCCTGCCGCTACTGAACTTCCCAGCCTACTCCCGATGGCCCTGGTGAATGCCGTGCCCTCCGGACTCTCCGAGACAATACAGTCCTCAGGTGGGTCTTCTGATCTCACATAAAATATTGATTCTAGCATTCTTTCCCCCCTTGAGTTTTCAAACCCCATCCTTTACCATCTGCTAGGGTATAAATAAATTTCTTGGGTGCATCCACCCAGATGCCCCATCCAAGATTTCATGGTTCAAGGTTTTCCCAGCTAGCATAACAGCCCTGTCTTTAAATATCTCTGGAGGTCTAACAAACTTGGAGACCCTAAGTCTTCTAGATCCCGAGTCTTCTCTTCAACTATGATCATTATTCCACTGCAGAGATGAGAGACTCTGCAAGTGTTCAGAAAGGCTGTCTGGCTCTTACACTTAGTCCTGAATTGTTTGTTAATGGCCCCCAGTTTCTAATTAGCCCTCCTCAGTGTGTCTATACAGTTTAGTAATAACTGGCCTTGGAGTTAGTGTTTCCCTCATGTTTTGCCTGAGTCACTTCATTGGCAAAGACATTCTCCTCCATGGGGACATTTTTCCAGGTCACCACTCATGAAATCTTCCGCAGTGGAGGCATACCGTCTTATTCCAGGAACTATCTATGCCCCACATTTCAAATGCGCTAGCATTCTTTTTGCTAGCTATGAGGTGAGCGAGCTAGTCTCCAAAACCCCACTTTATGTACCAACTGTACAAGTTTGAGTGCTCCAAGAGTGGACACCAAGATGGAATTAGACATGTTAGAGATTCACCAGGAGAATGTTTGTGAAGGAGTAGAAATAGGTGGAACTTGTCTTCAAATATGATATTTGAAAGGAGAGAGTTAAGAAAGGAGAGAAGGAAGGAGAACCCCAGACTGCAGAGCATATCTCTGTTCTAAGCCGATGAGGATGCCCAGAGCAAAGATTTCCCACTATGGGAGTCTTATGTCTAACTGGAATGTCATGGCTCTAGTGTCCCTGCTATCATCAGTCCTGGCTGGTGTCAAACCAGAGGAAGCATGGCTTCAATGTGAACTCTGTGGAGGTCTAAATTTGTAGCATCTGAAAGATACCTGCTAATTATCTTCCTTGTAGCAGGTTCTGTTGAAAGGATATCTCAGCAGCATACCTCCGTGGTTGACACATCTCCCCACAGTTGTGGGAGGCCAGCTTTATGGACGTAAGGCCAATGGCCACCCTTCAGTGGGACAGAAACTTGAATAACTCTATTAGTTCTCTTTGGGTTATATGGAAGAGTTTAAGCCGTGGATGAAGCCTTCCTTGGGTCATTTTTTGGGGAATACTATACTTTACTATAATGTCTCCTGATTTCTTTGGCCCTGTCAAAATTCTAGCCCCTACAGGCCAAACTTCTGTACGTAGAATAAGATCTTCCTGTCTGCTATGCAATGAGCTGTGGCTATCTGCAGGAATGCTAGGGCCAAACCAGGTGGCCTTGGAAGCTCAACAACGTATTTATCCCCTGAGTTCAAGGGAAAATTCAAACCCAGAAAAAGGTTGGTATATTGTGATCAAATCTGACCAAACTATTTCTCTCTAAACACCTGAGTGTAGACTTCGCTTAATTTTTAGGCTGAACACATGATATAGCCTCTTTGATAGTCCATCTTTAAAGACTTGAGGTCTAATTTGTTTGATTAAAGAAGCAAACAAATGAAGGCTTACAAATTGAAAGCAAGTAAATCAAGTAAATTCTCCCCGAGACGAGGCTGATGAAAGAGGCTGCCTGGGCAGTCAGGTCTAAACATTGCCGTGTAGAGTGATGGGTTTTTCGGGAAGCCCATTTCAAGGGAGTTATAAATAAAACTCTCTAAAGACTGGAGCAAAAGAAAAAAACACAATCCTTAGTGAGGAGGCAGGCAAACGAGGAGCGTAACACACACAGCCCCGCAGTGCATTTTCAGGAGGTTTGTGGGCTTCAGAGAGCAGGCTGGACTCTCCTTCCAGCTCGAGGGAAGACAGCGGGAAAGTTGTTGGAGGCCTGTGAGCCTCCAGCTCCTTACGTATAAGATGAAGGAAAGCACCTGTTGCTTAGTATGTGGTTAAGCGAATTAAGAAACACAACATAGGACGGCATGGTAAGCACGAGCTCTGGGGTCAGAAGTCCCACCTCCAGCCCCAGGTCAACGTTGATGAAGTTGCTGAACCTGAGTCCCAGCAGCCTCTCTTCAAAACGGAGGCCCTGATACTATAGGACAGACTGTGCTCTATGCTATCTGACTTCTTTTGTTCCACTTCCTATTTTTGAGATTCACCATTTTCTTGCAGGTTTCAGTGATTTCCTCCTTTTTTTTAAATTTAATTTTATTATTATTATTATTATTTTTAGTGATTTCCTCCTATTGCTGAGCAGACGACACTCAGGAATATACCGTAATGTGTTTGTCTCTTCTTCCGTTGGTAGATGTTGGAGTTGTTTCCAGATTTTGATAATCATGACTCAAGCAGCTATGAATATTCTTATAGAGGCGTTTTTGTAGACATATGTTTTCATATCTCTGGGTAAATACCTAGGAATGGATTTCTGGGTTATAGGATAGATGTACGTTTAACTTGTTAAGAAAAGAGCCAGACATTTTTCTGAAAGGATTATGTCAGCAACACACATTCTCACTAATATTTGGTGTTAATCTTTTCAATTTTAGCCACCCTAGGGAGTGAAATAGAATCTCACTGTTTTTTTTAATTTATTTTTTATTGGTGTTCAATTTGCCAACATATAGAATAACACCCAGTGCTCATCCTATCATCTCACTGTGGTTTTAACGTGCATTTCTCTATGGCTAGTAATATTAAGGATATTTTCATGCGCCTACAGGTCATTTGCACATCTTCTTTTGTCAAATGTCGAACTCCTTATTCACTTTTTATACTGGGTTGTGCTTTTTTAAAAAAATTATTGATACTAAGGAGTTCTTTAAATACTCTGATTACAAATCATTTGTCAGAAAATAAGCTCAGATTGGAAGAAAGCTGGGCAGTTTTTGCTGTTGGAGAAGTCCTATTTACAAATTCTTTTCTTGTGATTAGTGCTGTCTCCTGCCTTAAAAAAAAAATTCTTTACCTACCCTAAGCTCACAAGGAACTATATTCTTCTTTCTTTCTTTAAGAGGCTTAGGAAACCTTTACCTTTAGGTATATGATTCATCTCAAGGTAAGTTTAGTTAGTATATGGCATAAGGCAGTATTTGGGGTTCATTTTTTGCTATCTGGTTATTCCAGCATTGCTTGTAGAAAAGGCTTTTCCTTCCCTGTTGATTTGCTCTGCTGTCTTTATAGAAAACCAGCTGACTCTATATCTGGAATCTTACTTCTGTGCAGTTGATCTATTTGTCTATCCTTATGTCACTACCAACTGTCTTAATTACTACAGCTTTAAATTTATTCTTGAAAGTAGGGAATGTAAGTTCTCCAACTTTGTTAATCTTTTTCAAAGTTGTTTCCACTATTCTAGTTCCTTCTTATTTTTATCTAAACTTCCATATCAGCTTGACAATTTCTACCAGAAAAAAAAAAAAACAGCAAATCACTGCTGGGGTTTTAATTGGGATTACTATGAATCTTGTTTTCTTCCCGCTGCATTTTTAAAATATTTGTTTATTTATTCCAGTATAATTAATTACAGTGCTATATGAGTTTCAGGTATACAATATGCTGATTCAACTATCAAATACATTACACAGTGCTCATCGGGATAAGTACACTCATAATCCCCTTCACCTATTTCACCCATCCTCCCACCTACCACCAGTTTGTTCTCTATATTTAAGTTTTTTTTTCTTTTGCCTCTTTTTCCTTGTTCATTTGTTTTGTTTCTTAAATCCCACATGAGTGAAATCTTATGGTATCTTTCTGCCTCTGACTGACTTATTTCACTTAGCATTATACTCTCTAGATCCTTCCATGTTATTGCAAATGGCAAGATTTCCTTTTCTTTCTATGATTAATATTCCATTATATATTATATACTGCATTATATGTATTCTCTATATATTATATACATTCCATTATATATGTGTATGTATAAATAAATATTATATAACATAAATAATATTGCATCATATATTCTAGTATATATATATTATTTACGTTCCATATATATGAGTGTGTGTGTCTATGGATGGATAGATAGATGATAGATAGATAGATAGATAGATTGATTGATAAGCACTTGGGTTGTTTCCATATCTTGGCTCTTGTAAATAAGGCTGTAGTAAATACAGGGGTACATATATCTTTTCTTTTTTTTTCATATATCTTTTCAAATTGGTGTTTTCATACTCTTTGGCCAAATATCCAATAGTGGAATTACCAGATCATATGGTAATTCTATTTTTAATTTTTGGAGGAATGTCCATACTGTTTCCCACAGTGGCTGCACCAGTGTGCATTCCCCCCAACAATGCACGAGGGTTCCTTTTTCTCCACATCCTCACCAATACTTGTTATTTCTTGTGTTTTTTATTTTAGCCATTCTATTCTGACAAGTGTGAGGTGGTGCCTTATTGAAGTTTTGATCTGCATTTCCCTGATGATGAGTGATGTGGAGCATCTTTTCATGCGTCTGTTGGCACCTGCACGTCATCTTTGGAGAAATATCTGTTCATGTTTTCTGCCTATTTTTAATTGGATTGTTTGGGGTTTTTGCTGCTGAGTCATATAAGTTCTTTATATAGTTTGAATATTAACCCCTTAAGGCATATGTCATTTGCAAATACCTTCTCATTCTTGGTGCTTTTTCATCGGTGGTTTCCTTCACCGTGCAGAAGCTTTTTATTTTGGTGCTGTCCCAGTAGTTCCATTTTGCCTTTGTTTCCCTTGCCTCAGGGAACATTATCTAGAAAAATATTTCTACGGCTGATGTCACAGAGATTACTGCCTATGTTTTTTTCTAGATGTTTTATGGTTTCAGATTTCACATTTAGGTCTCTAATTCATTTTGAGTTTATTTTTAGGCGTAAGAAAGTGTCCAGTTTCATTCTTTAGAATGTTGCTGTCCAGTTTTCCCAGCACCATTTGTGGAAGAGACTTTTCCCCTTTGCATGTTCTTGCCTCCTTTGTCATAAATTAATTGACCATAGAAGTGTGGGTTTATATCTGGACTCTGTTCCATTAATCCGTGTGTATTTGTGCCATTACCATACTGTTTTGCTTGCTACAACTTTATAGTATAGCTTGAAATCTGGGATTTTTATACCTACACTTTTGTTCTTTTTCAGGATTGCTTTGGCTAGTCATGGTCTTTTGGGGTTCCATATAAATTTTAGGAGCTCTAGTTCTGTTTTTTAAAAAAAATGCTGTTGGTATTTTGATAGGGATTGCATTAAATCTATAGATTGTTTGGGTGGAATTAAATTGAATATTTAGCAAAACTGGGAAAAAATCATCTCTTAACAGTATTGGGTCTTATCCACCATGAATAGGGTGTATCTCTCCATTTATTTTTGCCTTCTTGATTTGTTTCACAATGTAGTTTCTAGCTTTCAGTATAGGAGTGTTACATATCTTTTCAAAAATTTAATTGTATTTAAATTCAGTAAATTAACATATAGTATATTATTAGTTTCAGAGGTAGAGTTCAGTGTTGTATATAATACCCAGTGCTCATTCTATCAAATGCCCTCCTTAATCACCCAGGTACCCCATCCCTCCACCCACTTCCCCTCCAGCAACCCTCAGGTTGTTCCCTATAGTTAAGAGTCTCTTATCGTTTGTCTCCCTTTCTGATTTCATCTTATTTTATTTTTCCCTCCCTTCCCCTATGATCCTATGTTTTGTTTCTTGAATTCCACATGAGTGAGATCATATGATAATCCTTTCTCTGATTGACTTATTCACTTAGCCTAATACCTTCTAATTCCATCCACATATTGGAAATGGTAAGATTTCACTTTTTGGTGGCTGAATATTATTCCATGGTGTATATATACTACATCATCTTTATTCATCTGTCGATGGACATTTAGGCTCTTTTCATAGTTTGGCTGTTGTGGACAATGCTGCTAGAAACGTTGGGGTGCAGGTGCCCCTTCGGATCACTGTGTTTGTATCTTTTGGATAAATATCTAGTAGTGCAATTGCTGGGTCACATCACTCAGCATCAAGGAAATACAAAACAAAACCACAATGAGATACCACCTCACACCAGTCAGAATGGATAAAATGAACAAGCCAGGAAGCAACAAATGTTGGTGAGGATGCAGAGAAAGGGGAACCCTCCTGCACTGCTGGTGGGAATGCAAGCTGGTGCAGCCACTCTGGAAATTCCTCAAAAAGTTAAAAATAGAGCTACCATATGACACATCTTCTGATAAACATATTCCTCAGTATTTTATGCTTTGTAATTCTGTTGTAACTGTAAACTTTTATATTTCATTTGCCAGCTTTTATTCCTAATATATAGAAATACAATTTACTTTTAGATACTGACTTTGTATCCTGTGTCCTTGCTAAAATCACTTATTAGTTTTAATAGTTTTTGGTACATTCCTTTGGAACCACATTATTTGTGTATATAACTACATCTTCTGTGAAAATGGATAGTTTTACTTCTCCTTTCCAATCCTTTTTTTTTTAAGATTTTATTTATTTGTTCATGAGAGACACAGAGAGAAAAAGAGGCAGAGACACAGAGGGAGAAGCAGGCTCCATGCAGGGAGCCTGATGTGGGACCCGATCCCGGGTCTCCAGGATCACACCCTGGGCAGAAGGCGGCGTTAAACTGCTGAGCCACACGGGCTGCCCTCCAATCCTTTTAAAATTTTAAAAAAATCTTTCCTTTTGTCGTGGCTAAGATCTCCAGTACAGGACTGAATACAAGTCATAAGAACAGATACTCTTGCTTTGTTACTGATGGCTGGGGGTGGGAGGTGGGGTAAATGCATTCAGTATTTTACTTACGTTATATGACATAAGCTATAGTTATTTTATAGATGGCTTTTATTGGGGTGAGGAAGTTTTCTTTTATGCCTGGTTTGTGGAGAGTTTCTACTTTTGTCATGAATGGATATTGGAATTTGGTCAAATGCTTTTTCTGCATCTCTTGAGCTAATCATAATTTTTCTCCTGTTTCTGTTAATGTGCTTTTATTGATTTCCTAATATTAAACCAATCCTGCCTTCCTGGAACAATCCCCCACTTGGTCTTAATGTATTATCCTCTTTGTATGTTGTTTGATTCAATTTGCTAATATTGTTAAGGATTTTTGCATCAAGGCTTAGGCGGATATTAGTCTGTAATTCATTTTTTTCAATGTCCTTGTCAGCTTTTGATATCAGGGTTATGCTGACCTCATAAAATTGGTTAGGAAATATTCCCCTTTTCCTCTCTATTCTGAAAGTTTGCATAGGATTGATATCATGTCCTACTCAGAAACGTTGGACAGAGATCCCTGGTGCAATCACGTAGTTTGGAGTTTTCTTTGTGTGAAAGTTTTAATCATAAATTGAATTTCTTCAACAGATATGTGGCTATTCAGATTTTGTATTTCTTGTGCTAGTTTTGCTGAGTTATATCTTTCAATAAATGTGTCTAGTTTATCTTAACTACCAAATTTATTGCCATTAAAATTTGTTCATAATATTTTCTTATTAGCCCTTTAATGTCTATAGGATAGTGATGTCCTCTTTGATTACTGATATTGCTTAATTTGTATTTTTTTCTTTCTTTTTTACTATCCATCTTGCTCTGGATTCATTAATTTCATTAATTTTTTTTTCAGGGAAACAACTTTTGGTTTTGTTGATTTTGCCAGCGGTTTACAGGCTTATTGTTTTACTGATTTCCACTCTTTATGTTTTGTATATTCTATTTATTTTGGTTTAATTTGCTCTTCTTTTCCTAGCTTTTTAGGTAAGAATTTAGATTATTGACTTTATACCTTTCTTGTTGTCTAACTTTAATGCTATAAATTTCTAAGGGTTTCTAGGGCTGTATCCCACATATTTCGACATATTGTGCTCTCATTTCCATTCCCACCAATAGTGCAAGAGGGTTCCTTTTTCTCTGCATCCTTGCCAACACCTGTTGTTTCTTGTGTTGTTGATCTTGGCCATTCTGACATGTGTGAGGTGATCATTCATTGTAGTTTTGATTTGCATTTCCCTAATAATGGGTAATGTTGAATGTCTTTTCATGTGTCTGTTGGCCATCTGTATGTCTTCTTTGGAGAAATGTCTGTTCATGTCTCCTGCTTATTTTTAATCAGATTATTTGGTTTTAGATTCTTAAGTTTTATATATTTATTGCTTCCTTTCTTGTTCATTCCTATTTATATATCTGTTGCTTCCTGGTTTGTTCATTTTATACATTCTGACTGGTGTGAGGTGGGATATATATATTTGTATATTTTTTATATTTTTAAATATAATTTATATATTTATATATTTTTGATATTCATCCTTTATGAGAGATGTCATTTGCAAATATCTTCTCTCACTCTGTTGGTTGCCTTTTAGTTTTGTTGATTGTTTCCTTTACTGTGCAGAAGTCTTTTATTTTCATGTAGTCCCAGGAGTTTTTACTTTTGTTTCTCTTGCCACAAGAGATATAGCTAGAAAAATGTTGAGGTATTTGATGTCAGAGACATTACGGCTTATGTTCTCTTCTAGGATTTCTATGGTTTCAAGTCTCACCTTTAGTCTTTAATCCATATTAAGTTTATTTTTGTGTCTGGTGTAAGAAAGGGGTCCGGTTTCATTCTTCTGCAGGTAGCTGTCCAGTTTTCCCAACACCATTTGTTGAAATGACTTTTTCCCATTGGATACTCTTTCCTATTTTGTCAACGATTAATTGAAAATAAATGTGGATTTATTTCTGTTTTTTTTTTTTCTTTTCCATTGATCTATGTGTCTTTTTTTTTTTTTTTTTGCCAATACCATGCTGTTTTGATTGCTACATAACTTGTAAATAACTTGAAGTCTGGAATTGTGATACTTCCCATTTTGTTTTTGTTTTTCAAGGTTGCTTTGGCTATAAGGGGTCTTTTGGGGCTCCATAGAAATTTTAGGATTGTCTTTCTACTTCTGTGAAAAATACTGTTGGTATTTTGATACAGATTGCATTAAATATGTAGATTGCTTTGGGTAGTATGGACATTTCAATAATATTTGTTCTTCCAACCCATGGCATGTACTGACTTTCCCTTTCTTTGTATCATCTTCAATTTCTTTCATCGGTATTTTAGAGTTTTCAGAATACAGGTCTTTCGCCTCTGGTTTATTCCCAGATATTTTATTGTTTGGGATGCAATAAAATTGGAATTTCTTTCTTAATTTCACTTTCTGCTGCTTCATTATTAGTGTATAGTAATGCAGTAGATTTCTGTACATTGATTTTGTGTCCTACAGCTCTACTGAATTCATTTATCAGTTCTAGTATTTTCTGTTGGTGTCTTTAGGTTTTCTATATACAGTATCATGTCATCTGCAAATAGTGAAATTGTATTCCTTCCTTACCAGTTTCAATGCTTTTATTCCTTTTTTTGGTCTCATTCCTTTTATGGTCTCAGGCTAGGACTTCCAATACTATGTTGAATAAAAGTGAACATCGTTGTCATGTTCCTGACTTTAGAAGCAAAGCTCTCAGTTTTTCCCCATTGAGTATGTTGCTGGCTGTGGGTTTCTCATATAAGACCTTTATTATGTTGAGGTATATTCCCTCTAAAGCCACTTTGTTGAGTGGTTTTATCATGAATGGATGTTGTACCTTGTCAAATGCTTTTTCTGCATCTGTTGAAATGATCATATGACTTTTATCCTTTCTCTTATTGATGTGGTGTATCACATTGATTTGTGAATTTTGAACCACTCTTGTATCCTGGGAATAAATCCCACTTGATCATTTTTTTAATGATTTTTTTAACGTATTGTTAAACTCAGTTTGTTAGTATTTTGAGGGGGATTTTTACATCTATGTTCACCACAAATATTGACCTGCACTTCTCTTTTGTGTGTGTGGTAGCTTTTGGAAGTTTCCTTTTCTCATCTCTTTTCTTTTTTTTCTTTCTTTTTTCTTTTTTTGGAATAGTTGAGAAAAATCGGTATTAACTCTTCCTTAAATATTTGGTAGAATTAATCTGTGAAGCTGTCTGGTCCTGGTATGTTGATTGGGAGTTTTTGATTACTGATTTCAATTTCATTGCTGCAATAAGTTTGTTCAGATTTTCCTTTCCTGCTTCGGTTTTGGTAAGTTATATGTTTCTAGATCTTCATTTTTTTCTAGGTTGTCCAATTTGTTGGCATATTATTTTTCTTAATATTCCCCTCCAATCCTTTGTGTTTCTGTAGTATGGGTTGTTATTTCTCATTTTTCATTTCTGATTTTATTTGGGACTTTTGTTTTTTTATCCTGGGTGGAAGTTTATCAATTTCATTGATCTTTTAAAAGAACCTGCTCCTGGGGATCCTGAGTGACTCAGCATTTTGGCGCCTGCCTTTGGTCCAGGGCGCGATCCTGGAGTCCTGGGATCGAGTCCTGTGTCAGGCTCCCAGCATGGAGCCTGCTTCTCTCTCCTCCCGTGTCTCTGCCTCTCTCTCTCTCTCTCTCTCTCTCTCTCTGTGTCTATCATAAATAAATCTTAAAAAAAAGAACCTGCTCCTGGTTTCACTGATCCATTTTATTTTATTTGTTTAGTTTCTATAATTTATTTCTGCTCTAATCTTTACTATTTCCTTCCTTCTGCTGGTTTTGGATTTTCTTGTTCTTTATATTTAAAATGTGTCTCTCATAAATAACATACAAGTGGATCTTTCCTTTTTATTCCCTCTAACAGTTTTTGCCTTTTTATTGGAGTATTTAGTCCATTTACACTGAATTTTATGGTTGGGTTTAATTTTAGCATCTTGCTACTTATTATATAAGTAAGTATCTTATATCTTTCTTGGTTCCTTTGTTTTTCTTTCATTTGCCTCCTCTTGGATTGATTGAGAATTTTTTTAGATTTCATTTTACCTCACCTATTGGCTTTTCAGCTGTATGTCTTTGTTTTATATTGTTAGTGGTTGCTCTAGGAAACACAATGCCCATCCTTAACCCATTTTATCTTGATTAACGTTATATCACTTCACATGTAATGAAAGACATTTTAACAGAGCTAGTTTGGGTTCTCTGAAAAGCAGACACCAATGGGATTATTATACAATATTATGGGGAACACCTGTGAAGCATAAAGAGGGAGCAAGAGGGAGGAGGCGGCGACATCCTTCAGGCTGTGGAGGAAGAATGGGGAGGAAAAAGTTGGAGGTAGACTCTCAAATGGCAACACAGTCCTAAGGAAGTCTTGTTTAAGCTGAAGAGGAGTCCCTAAGCAAGGGTTGTCCCCTGGCTGTGTCTGGCATTAGGCCAAAATGGACTGCCTTGGGGGTCCCTGGATGGCTCAGCGGTTTAGTGCCGCCTTCGGCTCAAGGCATGAACCTAGAGACCCAGGATCGAGTCCCACGTCGGGCTCCCTGCGTGGAGCCTGCTTCTCCCTCTGCCTGTGTCTCTGCCTCTCTCTCTTTCTTTCTGTGTGTCTCTCATGAATAAATAAATAAAATCTTTAAAAAACAAAAAAAAACCAAAATGGACTGCCTTTAGTGCTCCTCATGATGCTGAGTCATTGGCTGGTAGCAGCCAGGGAAGGTACAACCTTGGCATAAAAACCACAGTAGATGGAAGGGGCAGTCGCTAGAAGCTGTCATTCAACTAAAGACCCCATTTCCCAAAGACCCCAGTAGGTCTCCCTAAAGTCAATTGGAGCAGTTCACCTCCACACGGCCATAGATCCCACTTGTGCTGTAACAGAGCCTCTTCTCCCTATTCAGGAAGCAACTCCTTCATGGTTCCTCGGGCCTCTCTCTTTCAGTCGGAACTTAGTAGAGAGAAATTAATGGGACAGCCTGTTTTCCTTCCAGGGCCCTAAGCAAGCAGCCAGGCCATTGTACACTGTCTAGGAATCTGCAGTATTAGATTCTTACCTTGTGCTACTTCTCTTTCCACTCAAAGTGAATGACCAGGTGTGCCACTTGCCGCTCTGCCTACTGGGAAGGTTTTCGCTTTTCTCCATCTTTCAAGTTCACCCTCAAATGTGGACATAATGCACTCTCCGTGTTCAGCTCACTGCCATATACTGAGTCCACTCAACTGTGCACGAAGTTCAGGCTTTTTCCTCCTCCCTCAGCTAATCATATGCAATCCTCCCTACAGCCGTAGGTGTGGCCTGGGAGATGGGTGCTGCTGCAACTACAGCGAGTGACGTGGAAGCGTGGGCCACCTGCTTGTGGAGTTAACTTGTGCTCTCCTAGGCTTAGGCTTGAGCCTGTAACATTTCCATTTTATAAAAGACTGATGTTGGGCTTGTCCAATGTTATGACTTGACAGATCTGATGGGCCCCAGATCAGCAGGGATAATTCCAGGTGCAGGATCATTTGATGCTCCAATAACCAAGCAACCACCCCAATCTATACCAGGTCCCCGTAGCATGACAAGAGTTATTTTTCAAAAGGCATGTATTTCTCTACTGCAGATGTCATGACCTTGCTCCAGAACCCCAGAGGCCTGCATTGCCATTCTCCCACAGAGGCTTGTTATAAATTTCACACTGCATCTTTTCCCACCACCGATGCTTCTAACACCAAGGGCCTGTTAGACTGCATGACCTATATGGCAAGACTGCTTGCACTGTGGCCTGAACTTGGTGCAGAGCTCTTTCATATTCGGGCCCCCCCACCCCACAAAGCTGATGGCCTTCTGTTTCACCATATATATGGGCCAGAGCAATATTCCTAGATGGGGAATGTGTTGTCTCTAGATCCCAAAGTGGCCTACCAGGCACTGTGCTTCCTTCTTTGTGGTAGGGAATGTGAGATGCCATCATTTTACTTTCGTAGAGGTAGCCTAGCCCATCCCTGACCACTAGACCCTAAAAACTTTACTAAAGGGATAGTTTCCTGAATTGTCATAGAGGTTTTCTCCCACTATCTGGAGCCCATGGGTCTTAAACGGACTTCAGTGTACTACTTCCTTCTGCTCATTTTCCCCAATCAGCATGACGTAATAGATCAATATGATGTTCTGCAGGATGTCTAGACAGTCCAGATCTCTTTGGAATATATTATGTTGGAGGGTGAGAAAGCTAACATAGCCCTGCAAATGAATATTCATTGTCCATTCCATATAAATGTGAATTCTAATCTCATTTTCTGATCTGAATAGAAAAGAACACATTCACAAAAGCAACTGACCTTATGCCACATGTCTGAAGCCATTACTAATCCCCCCAACAAGGGTCCCCAGCTATAACACATCAGGTGTAACAAGCAGTTACAGAACAACACAAGATAAATGAGACTAATAGAAAACAAATAGCAAAAAGATATGTCTAAATACAAACATACCAATTAGTACATTCATGTGAATTCACTAAACACTCCAATCAAACACACAGATTGCCAGATTGGATAAAAAAGGAAGATCCAAGTATATATTATCCAGTTCTTCAGGGTGATAGAAGTATTCTAGAATTTAACCGTGGTTGGAAAACATGTACATTTTCCCAGAAGTGATCAAACCAAATACTTAAGAAGGCTGAATGCTACTGTGGATAATTTATACACAGTAGCATGAGTCTGCAATCTCCATCATGATGGATCTAGCCCAAGGGGAAGGAAAAGGAAGATAGCAGACAATATAACTGATAAAAGTAGATGAAAAAATACTAAGCAAACTATTAACAATTCAGAAATGTGTAAAGAAAGATAAAACATCCTGACCAAGTTGAGTGTGTCCCAGGAATGGAAGACTGGCTGAACCTTAAAAAGTTGGGTCATGCAATTCATCACATTAACACATTTTAAGAGTAAATATATACGACCATCACAGGAGGTAAAGGAAGAAGAGCATTTGATAAAACATAACACCCTCTAAGCTTTAACAAAAAATAAAACTCTTATTAAATTTGGAATAACAAGTAATTTCCTTTTTTTTTAATTTCCTTTTTTTTTAACAAGAAATTTCCTACACATAAGTTACAATAAACAACACACTTAATGGTAGGATGCTTAAAATCAGGAAGCATACAAGGAGGTCTACTTCTACTACTTCTCATCACTGGACTAGAGATCCTATCCATTCAGACTGAAAAGGGAAAGAAGTATAAATATTTGAAAAATATATGTTATTGTTACTATTGTAGAGACTATGACTGTTCAGGAAGAAATACCAAGAATCTGTAGATAATTATTAAAATTAATAGGAAGATTAGTAGATTTTTTAAAAAAATCAATATTCCCAAATCAATGGCATTTCTACATATCAGTCAAAAGATTCGATGTATTTAAGATGTTATTTGCAATAGCAAAGAAACCTAAAACAGAAAAAAATTTTGAAACATTTATTTACTCATGAGAGACAGAGAGAGAGAGGCAGAGACACAGGCAGAGGGAGCAGCAGGCTCCATGCAGGGAGCCCAACACGGGACTCAATCCCAGGACCCTAGGATCACGCCCTGGGGCGAAGGCAGACGCTCAATCACTGAGCCCCCCAGGTGTCCCCAAAAAAGTAGTTTTAAAAATGGATATGTGTCTGCTGTTTCTGGACAAAATTATAATTATGAAAGTTTACTGAAAGAGAAGACCTAAATAGAGGAAGTCTTGTTCCATGCCATTAGATAAGGAGACTCAGTTTCATGAAGATGTCCATTCTCTTAAAAATGTACCTCTAAAATCAGTGCAAATCCAGTCAGACAAACAGTGGCTAGAACAGCCCAGAGCGCCTCCAAAACAGACTCATGTACATGTGGAAACTGGATTTCGAGCAACAGACGTTGCACATCAGCAGGGAAACGGTGAGCTTTGTGCAAAGGGGAAAATCTATGGCAAACGAAATCTGAGCCTTACCTCGTACCACACCCAGAAGTCCATGCACATGACCTAAGGCTCCAACGTGAGTGGCAAAAACGAAAGGAATTTTACACGACGTTGTAGAGGAACATCTGATCCCTCAGCCCAGAGAGTAAATCCCCTAAACACCTGGGGCAGACCGCAGAGGGAGCAGCCCCAGGCGAGGTCAGGGCCTGCACCTCTCGCTGCACCTGCGCACATCTGCACGCACCTGCGCACACCTACAAGCACCTGCACACACCTGCACTCACCTGCACGCACCTGCGCGCATCATCGAGCATCCCGAGCATCCCACGGCCGGAGGACGAGCTGGGGCAGAGGAAGGGCCGGCAAAGTCCAGGGAGTCAGCTCCATCCTGCACCGATGCCTACCAAGCTGTCCCCTGCTCCCGAGGGTCCAGAGCTCTGTGTGGAGGTAGCAAAAATAAATCCTTCTGTTGCTCAGGTGCCTCCAGATTCCCTGGGCTCGGAATCTGCAGCGTGAGCGTCGCCTGTGCTGCCTGGACGACATCCAGAGCCAGCGGGGACCCTGCGGCCCCTCATCGCTGCGGCAGGGACGGCGGCCCACGGGCGCCACGGCCCCACCTCCTTGTCCTGAGGGGTCCGCAGGATTAGCAAAGCATTCGGGTGCCCTGGAGGCAGAGGCAAGGGCAGGGCCCCGGGGCTGGAAGGGGCGCGAGGACCGCACACGCGGTAGGTGTCGTTGGCGCAGCTGCCGTGCTGCTCAGCAGCCTCGCAGGCAGGCACCTAGACCCTGCGGGCTGGCACCTCGGCTCTGCCCCGTGCGTCCCTTAGGGCCCCTGTCCGTCTACACTGCACGACCGTCAGTGCCTTTCTCAGCCTGTTCCATCGGTCCATCTGCACGCCGGTTACAGATTGATTGATATATTTTATTCACAAAATCTCCTCCCTGTGTTGTTCTCTTTAAGCACCCAGGCTACAGGATATCAAACAAATAGTGCTTGCCAGGAATCTGAGGGCTTGATGGAGAAGGAAGGAAGACACGCGCACACACACACACACATACACACACACACAGACTGGTTAAGAATCTGGGTTTTGGCCTAAGATCACTCAGGTTCAAATCCCATCTGTGGCATTTCCTAGTGGTGTGGCCTTGAAAAGTCACTTAATTTTTCAAAGTTTCAACATTCTTGTCTATAAGATGGAGATATACCCATCAATCAAACATTTAGGGAGAGCACACTTTGTGGCCAGCACAGGCTGGGCATGAGGGATCTAGCTCGAGACCACAGATGAAATCCCTCCCAAGCAGACCTGGTATTCAGGTCTCAACAAACGGATCTTAAACGCAAAATAAGGGATGCACAGTGTGGCAGGTAATGATGACTATGCTATGATGGAAAACAGCAGGGTGAGCCCGGAATGCAGGAGGTCTCTCTACTAGCAAGGGCCTCGAACACTCGTCTTAGGTGCAGGTGTGGGGCTGCAGACGGATCACAGATGGGCCGGCCTGGAGGAAGAGCATGAGGCTCAGGAGGAAGGCCCTGAGGGGGAGAGCAAGGCCCTGAGGGAGGAGCAAGGCCCTGGGGGGGTGGGGAGCAAGGCCCTGGGGGTGGGGAGCAAGGCCCTGGGGAGGAGCAAGGCCCTGGGAAGGAGCAAGGCCCTTGGGGGGGGGGGCAAGGCCCTGGGAGGGGAGCAAGACCCTGGAGGAGAGGAAGACCCTGGGGGGGGAGCAAGGTCCTGGGTGGGGGGAGGAAGGCCCCGGGGCGGGGGGGAAGAGCAAGGGCCTGGGTGGGGAGCAAAGCCCTGGGGGTGTGCAAGGCCCTGGGGGGTAAGGAGCAAGGGCCTGGGGGGAGAGCAAGGCCCTGGAAGGGGGAACAAGGCCCTGGCAGGGAGAGCAAGGCCCTGGGGGAGCGAGGCCAGGACAGACAGAGGGACGGAGGGAGGAGGAGCCAGGGCCTCGCTGGCCGTGTGGACCAAGGTAAGAGCGAGGTTGAGTGGAGGCCCTCCTGGCCTCCCGTAGGTTTGGGGTTTGGGCCTAGCGAAGTCCCGAATGCCAGGGATGGGGCGTAAGGGCTCCGGGTGTCCCCGCCTTTGCAGCCCAGGGACAAGGAGGGCACAGCGGAGTGGTCAAAGCTTGCGCCCTCGGGACCCATCAACCCGGCAAGAGGCAGGACATGAGAATCCAGGTATAGGCCCTCCCCAGATAAACACGGGGTTGACTCCTGTGAAAGCATGGACCTCTGATTTTTTTCCCCCTCAAAGTTTTTTTTTTATTTGAGATAGAGAGCAAGAGATGGAGAGAGAGAGGGAGAGGGAGAGGGAGAGGGAGAGGGAGAGGGAGAGGGAGAGGGAGAGGGAGAGGGTGAGGGAGAAGCAGACTCTCTGTTGAGCAGGGACCCCAACACAGGACTCAATCCCAGGACCCGGAGATCATGACCTGAGCCAGGGGCCCTCCCTGAAGTCACTGTAACACCCATGAGTGCCGACCACGGAGCTTCCCTACTCCCTGACCAGTGTCCCCGAGGCCCCGCACAGTGCCGGGCACGTAGTAGGCACCCCATGTTTGCAGAAGGCTTCTACGAACTGATTTCCTGAGAGTAGCCACCCACCCACGTGGAAGCGTTTTCAACTTCTTGGTGCTGACCCTATTAGTTTCTCCAACTCTCAGACGCAAACAAAATGATTGCTTACGTGTCCACGGAGCCAGTTCATTAAACGTTTAACTAGGTCCCCGAGATTCCTGGCAACTGAAGACAAAGAATCTCTGAAAAGCGCTGGAGCAGTGATAAGGAAATATCAGTCACCTCCTGGAAGAGGGTGGCAGGGTCCCCGTGAAAGACATCCTAATTGTGCCCTATGGTCCCTAGCAATGGTGCCCCCACCTCATTTGCTTTGTTCAAAGCCAAGATTCAAAGAAAAGGACAGCGGAGGCCCCCAGAGGTCGCTCGGGCCAACACTGACACGGGCCGCGCTTATATCCGGAGACCTCACAATGTGAAGGTTAAAGCAAAAAAAACACCCCAAAATTTATCTGATATCTTTCCCAGCCCCTCCCCCCTCAGCTAAGGACAATTACTCTCAACCTAGACGCAGAGCTGGGGATTCGTGGACATGTGGCCACGGGGCACATGATGTCACCGCCTCACCCCACAGACACACTATTCATCTTCCCGTCAATGAGAAGCAGGGGTGGGCAGTGGGGGGGTGGGGGGGTGTCCAAGAAGGGGAGGCAGCCTGCGGGGGCTGCGGGGCTGACGGTGATCCCAAGTCTCAGATACTCACAGAAGTGGGAGGAAAGTTCTTCCCAAGCTGGGGGGCCGGGCAGGTGGGGGGAGGTCTGGAAGCTCATGAAGGAGGAGGAGACCACCACCCCCCCCCAGCAAAGCCAGCCTCAAACCGAGTTGCTAGGAAACGGGAACTGGCTCTATCTGGTGGGGTCCTGGGGGTCAAGGCTACAGGACGGAGGAGGGCTGGCAGGGAGAGAACGCATTCATGACATCAGGGGGATAAAAGGAAACGCTTGGGTTGTCAAGGTGCCAAGCTCACTTTTAAAAAGCAATATGGAAAAAATAAAATAAAATAAAATAAAAAAATAAAAGCAATACGGAAAAATGAAATGGGGGCATTTGGAAAGGGGTGAGAAATGTGAGCAACAGAAATGGATGAAGGGTCACGTTGAGCTAGTTGATGAAAGGTGCCAACAAGTGTCCTCACTGCCCCCCTCACCCCCGAGCTAGAGGTCCTGACGGTACTGCCATGAACACTCCTGCCAAAAGCTTTAGGGCCTCATGAATCTCTGACATTGTTCAGGAAAAAATGGAAAAAAACAAACAAAAACAAAAACACGCTATAAGTAGCTGAGGGAAGCAGAACTCTAGAGCAAAAGATCAGCCTCAACCTGAAATGTTTCCTACAACACTCCCTGCATTTTCTAATCTGTGAAATAGCTGCTCATCCTGCCTGAAATCCTACTGGATAAAGATGCATATGCATCACTGTATCCCTTCTTTTCAAAAGACAAAGAACTCCCAGGATGTTAGGAGAGGTGTTTGCTAGTCATTCTCACATTAGAATAAATTAGCCCACCCACTTTTCTTTCTAACATCTAGCTGAGATTATTTGTGCTAAGGGAGGAGGTCTTAATTAAAAATGAAAGTTAGTGGGGGCGGGCACTTGGGTGGCTCAGTAGGTTAAGGCTCCAACTCTTGATCTTGGCTCACGTCATGATCTCAGGGTCCTTAGCATCCTCTGTCCCCCTCTCTCTCTGCCCTTCACTGCTCACTCACTCGCTCTCAAAAAGAAAAAAAGAATAGAAGTCAGTAAGGACTCTCCATGTACTCACGTTTTGTTCTGACTTTATGTCTTTATGTTCCTGCAACTTCTAAAAAGGATCCGAGGCAGCAAATATCTTTAATTTTGAGCATGGATTTTAGGGAGTAGGATGCACGTTCCGCTCTCCCCTCCCCTCCCGTACCTGGAAAGTATGGTTGGCACACAGTAGGGAAGAGATCGGGAAGGTTAAATGGAAGTGATCCCTGACGACACGCAGATGAAGTCGTCTCCTGCTGGTTAGATCCCCACACGTCGTGTCACAACAGAGCGAGCGAGGCTACGTCAGTTGTGGAGGGTCGGTAGGGCTCCCAGGCCCACGCGTTGGCTCTGGGCTGGCTGGAGACGCCCCTACTGCCAGGGCCAGAGCGCGTCCTGCCAAGGCCGGGGGGGCGGGGCGGGGGGCTCGGAACATGAGAGGGAAGGAGCAAGGCCTGAGCCTAACGGTGCATACGGCACTTACAGGAGAGAGCAGCGCGGCCTCGGGTGCTTTCGTGCAGTCCTTGCACAGCTCGTGCCCTGATTTACATGAGGCCCACCACGGAGCCAGCTGTCTTTTAAAAAAAAAGATTTTATTTATTGATTTGAGAGAGAGCGCGAGCAGAGTACCAGCAGGGGCAGCGGGAGAGGGAGAAGCAAGCAGACTCTCCGCGGAGCACGGAGCCCAGCACGGCCCCTCCCGGGACCCGGGGGCCACGGTCTGAGCTGACGGCAGCTGCTCACCGACGCAGCCGCCCGGGCACCCCGTGGGGCTCTCTGACCCCCTCTGACTGCCTCTGCAGATTTCTTTCCACGGAGGAAATGCGCTGGTAGCGACATGCTCATCCAGGGGGGTTAGCAGCCACCAGTGCTGGTGGGTGACCTGGTGTCTGGTTGCTACGTCAAGCTCTTCCGAGTGTGTTTAACCTGGGTCAGGCCCTAGACGTCAACTGGTTCTTGCTCTGAGAGCACAAGAAGCTGTGTGCTCGGGACCCGATAACCGCAGACTGTGGCCCTGGCCCAGGACTGCACTAACAAAGACACGGGGGACACTCCCCCCTTCTTTTCCTTTCCCTCGCACCCTCCTCCTGGATCACACAGATCATCTTTCCATTCCTAAACCCCCTCCCTCGGATCTCAATTCAGCTTCATTACAGATAAAAAGGCTGCAGTGGGATATGCCCTCCACCACCATTGTTTCTGTGTTTCGATGTTAAAATAAAAAATTATAATAAAAACATTGTTCATTCCGGGAGCTGATTCTCAACTGAATTTTGGACGGTGACCCAGTGATAACGTGGGGACACTTTGTTCCTGTACATCGGTCTCCTTGTAGCCAGGGGAGCTGGCTGGGAAACGCACTCCGAAAATCTCTCCGGGTGGTTTGAGAAGGGAGGAGAAGCTTCTAGAAGAAGGGGGTGGGTAGTGGAGGGGCAAGGAATGGAGAGCCAAGCACTATTCTGCACGTATTTCTGCCCGGCAGGAAAGAACTGTCCAACCAGGCCTGGCCGAAGGTTTCCTGAGACAACGAGGCCGATGGTAGCAGAGGATCTTGCAACAGCCTGTGTGCATGAAGGTCACACTGTGGTCGCTGAGAAGCTGGCGGGGGAGGGGGGGGTCCATGAACACCACGCTCCCCGGCCACCTGGATACCTGTGAGGCCGCCGCACCTGGCACCGTGCCCCCACCTGCCCTGGCCCCGGGGCTTGGGATGGACATGACGGGGTCACAGTGACGCCCACACAATGGAGGGACCAAGGGGGCTTGCCTGCGAGCACCTGCGTGGGCAGGCCCACGTCCTCACCAGCCTCGCCTGGCTCAGCTGTGCGCCCTCGGGCAGGCCCGGGGCAGGGCCGCGGCGACCCCAGCAGCCATGGGCACACACGCACGTCCGGGTCCTACACTTGCCTCGGCCTTCCCTGCCCGACAAGCTTGTGGCTCCTTTCCCGGCCGCCCCGTCACCCACCACACGTCTACACAGCAAGTTTCCATGAGATTCCCGCACTCGGCACGCGTGTGTGGGCTGCCCGCCGTGCTCCAGGCCATGACGGGCAACCCAGAGGCGCAGGTGCAAAGTTGTAGAAGAGGGATGAGTGTGCCTGGTGGGGGGACGCAGGGTGACCCCCAGCAGGTCCGCCCCGACTGCCCCATCCCTTCTAGGAGAGGACAGCGGCGCCTCCAAGCAGGGAGGACAGAGCAGGGCGGGTGCCACCCTCAGGGGAGGTGGGCGCGGCGAGGTGGCCCCAGGAGAAGGCCACGTGTGACACGCTCATCGTGGGAGATGGGGAGACCGACCCATGGCCCCAGTGGCTGGGGGTCAGAGCTGCCCCGGGGGCGCTGCGGCAGGGCTCCCGCGCTGGGGTCCCCGGGCCTCAGTGCAGTGACCGCTGTCCTAGGCTCAGCCCCTGGGCCAGCCGTCCCTGCTGGCCACTGGAGAGAAGGCATCAGGGCCCAAACCAGCCCCTGGAGCAACGGAGGCGCCCTGAGCCCGCAGGTCCCTGCCCCTAGCTGACCGCAAGTCAGTGATGGCCTGACCCCGCTGCCCAGGGCCCCTGTCCCACTTTCACCCTGTGTAACCAGGAGGCACTTTTGGACTCCGGGGCCTGCCGAGCCCAGCCGCTGTCTTCCCGGGGGTGGGGGGCGGCCCCCCTACATTAGTGCCCTTCTTGCTTCACCCCCGCTCCTCTCTCTGCCTTTGGGTTTGTCAAGGGGCAAGTAGCCAAACCTGGTCTGTTGGGGACACACACACCCCCAGCCAGATGCCCCTGCACCCCGGCCACCCAGCCCCGGGGGGACAACGCCGCCCTGGGCGTCAGCAAGATGCGGAGCCGCAGGTTTTAGAGCCCAGGGAAGGGAGTGTGAGCCCCCCTCTACAGGCCCCCCACCCCAAGCTCCTTCTCCTGGAGCCACGCTGATACAGCAAGAAATCCGGTGGTGGGTCTGGCCCACGCGCTCCCAGGCCCCAGGCCTCCCCGGACCCCCACATGGACCCGCAGACGAGCTGGCGGGCATGGGGGACCTGTCCAAGGGGAGGCAGGAAGGCAAGGAGAGCTGTCGGGGGGCCTTTTTTTGAAGAAAACCAGGGTTCCTGCTGGAAGGGGCAAGACAGGGCTGGGGTTTTGCAAGAAAATGCGTGCACAGATCTAAGGAGCCATCACACAACACGGCAGGGAGACTTCCTAAGGTATCTGAGGGAGGGGAAACTGAGTCCTAAGAATGAAAAGGCCCGGGCGCCTGGGTGGCCCAGCGTCTGCCTTGGGGGCGGGGGGCACGAGCCCGTGAGCCCTCCTCTGGGCTCCCTGCTTGGCGGGGAGTCAGCTTCTCCCTCTCCCGCTGCCCATCTCCCCACCCTCCCTCTCTCTCACTCTCATGCTCTCTCAATTTAAAAAAAAAAATCTTAAAAAAAGAAAAAAAGAATGAAAGGGCCTGCAGACACACTGAGGGGTCAGCCAGTTTGGCAGCCGCGGGGGCCAAGGGCCTGTCCCCCGCCAGGTGCATCCAGGGCTCCCGCGGGTCCGCAGGGGAGACACCCGGGTTCAGAAATGCAGGCCGAACATGAAGCGGAGACGGGGACAGGCGGCTGGAAGTGACGGCACGGGTCACTGTCGTGTGGGGCGAGGCGGACGGGACGAGGCGGCGGACACCTCCCCCCTGACCCAGGTGAACAGTAGGAGCAGCCACACTAACCCACCTGGGGACGCTCTTCTGAACGAACTCACTCGAAGAAGGCTGGCCCTGGGGGTCTGGAGGGCACAGGAGGGGGTGCAACGGGCACGTGAGAAGGCAGTGGGAGGGAGCCCCACCGTCCCGAACCTCCTGGCCCCCAGCCCGTCCCCGGGGACACCCGGCAATCCCACGGGACTGCCCAGCCCCGCCGGGGAGGACCCAGGGCCGGACTGGATTGGGCCTCACAGGTGTGCCTGACACCCAAGACTAGGAACGGCGGCCCCTCCTCTCCCACCTTCTAGAGACCCCAAAACCCTATTAGGATCGATGGACTGCACTGAGGAGGGCGCGTGGTGAGAGGAGCACTGGGTGTTATACTGTATGTTGGCAAATTGAATTTAAATAAAATATTAAATAAATGGAATCAATCAACCCAAATGAAGCTGGCCAGAATGTCAAAAAGTGAGATACGGATAATGGTAGAGTTACAAAATGAAGATAAATGCTGTGGATGGGCCCAATTAAGGTATGTATGTAGGTGTGTGTGTGTGTGTGTGTGTGTGTGTGTGTGTGTGTGTGTGTAGTTTTAAAGATTTTATTTATTTGATAGAGAACAAGCAGGGGAAGCAGCAGAGGGAGAGGGAGAGGGAGCAGGGACCAGGACCCCGGGATCATGACCTGAGCCGAAGGCAGATGGAGCCACCCAGGCGCCCCCTCAATTAAGGTTTTAATCATCTCTCTCAAATTCCTAGTTTCTAATTTAATTCAAAGGACACCAGTCAAGTAAGCTTCTTGGCATAGAGATTCCTAGAGTAGAAACATCTATGGCCAGATACAGTGGTCAAAGAGAAACCCAATCAAACTCCCATTTCCTGCTCCCCACTCCCCCACTGCCCCACATCCACCCCATATCCTAGGTTTAGGCTCTCTTATAGCCTGGGCTCTGTAGATTGGGGAAAATTTCACGTAAAAAAATAGATAGATAGATGATAGATAGATAGATGATAGATAGATAGATAGATAGATAGATAGATAGATAGATAGATAGATCGGATTAGGTTCTTCTAGAACCTATCCTAAACATCTGACCTTTGCTGGGACCCCATGATCCTTTATCCTGGGGAGGCAGAGTGAGGATGGGGATGCTCACGATACACCCACCACAACTAATCTGCACAGGACTCTTAGGCCTCTGAGTCTCTCCTTATGGTTAAAGGTGAGGAAGAGACCCAGGTTCCTCAGGGAGCCCTCAGCCCTTGTCAAAATTCTCCTCATAGCTGACCACAAGCACTCTCCCTCTTTTTTTTTTCCGTGCAGTTTGGTATCAGGGGATCTTCTCCACCCCCTTCCCATAACACCTGTGTCTGGCTCAGGAAATGTGTGGGCATGTCACAAGAGCTGCGTGACTTTAATTAACACACTCGATAGAGCACATGGGCCTCCCCAGACCATCTGGAGCTCCGAGGCACCAGGTGACGACCCATAGGGAAGTGCTAGGGTGCACACGAAGGGTGAGGCCCCCCTAACCTCATTGTTACCTCTAGCACCAAGATTTTCAGGAATGGTAGGGGGTTGATTATATATTCAAAACTGGCCTGCTCCTCGGAGACCTCTCTTCCATCTCACACACCCTTAAAGTAGGAGCTACGATCTGCAGCCTGAAGATATTGCTAAGAGCAGCATGCTTGGGACCAGGACTTCAAGAAACTGATTATTTCAAATGAATGAGATGGTTCGAGATCTTCTCAGGGAGAGGCGCATCATCAGAAAATATTCTGGGCCAAGAACAGAATCCCCCAGCAGAAGATGAGCCGTGTCAAAAACACCCACCGACGAAGAGCGATAAAGTATGAATAATTTAGAACTCCTTGATATTATCCTGCCTACGCATCACGTACGTCTTTAATAATTAATTCAGCTCGGTCTTTAAAGAAATTCTCCCTACGTCACAAATCATTCTTTCCCTGTTACCTTTCAACAACTGGAGATCATTTCCTGTTCGGGACTCGTCCTTCCCAAGCGAGGTGCATTTATTTGTGCAGGAGACATTTTCCCACTGTCGTTGGTTTCCATGGATGTGTCCTGCACATGCTCAGTGAGCGACATGGCTCTGATCAAAATTCTCCTTAGGGTGCTCACCATTGTCAGCAACTGTTTTAGTGCTTTCTGTGTGTTGCCATAATTCCCACAGCAATTCTATTGCCTCCTATTTTCCTATTTTACAGTGGAAGAAAAGGGTTAAATGACGCGATCAGAATGCTCCCATTGCACCTGTCTACCCCCCGACACTGATAGATGATTGCCTGGTATATTCACCATGGGAACAACACTGGACCCTATCATATCATAACTCACATCGTAGTGTGAACAGGGCTAATTTGGTGCAGGAAAAAAAAACTGTCTTGTTTCAAAAGAAGCTGGTCCCTTTAAATATCTGATTCCTGAATCCTGCTAAATCATCTACACATGGAAAGCCTTGGGGGATGGGGAAAGGGAAATGACAGGGTAATTGAAAATAGCTAAGGGACAGTGACATCAAATGCTTCCAAAATAAAAGAGGGACATCAGCTGCGGGCCAATATTTACAGGTGTAGGCAGGGGAACTGGAGCACATTTATATTTTGCAGAAGGCAGTTGGTTCCAGAAACAGAAATTATTCCAGGAAAAGTCAGAAAGAAGACGCTGCTGTAAAATGGAAAGGGGCGTTGGGTAGAAACCCCAAGTCCCAAAGAAGAATCGGATCGGGTAAATCCAGAACACTGTGACTCTAAGCAAAGTATCAATAATAGCAAACTGGAATTTACCTAGTATTGATGCCTTGAGGCTTTGCCTCTTAAAAAAGAACCAAGAAAGTCCAAACAGAGGTGTCGCATATTAAGGAACTCACATGGCTTCTTTATCATACACTTTCATGTTCTCTTTCCCTTGAATATGCTTTTTATTTGTTTTTTTAACTGAGATATAAAATACAAAAAAAATGAAATGTGTCTCTCTCTATATCTCTATCTATCTCTATCTACCTCAATGTAATCAAAGTCCAGATCTAGATACAAAAAATTTCTACCAGCCCAGAAAGCTCCTAGGCCATATCCACCAAACTCACTGGAAGTAAAGACTATTCTTACTTCAAATACTATTAGTTTTGAGTGTCCCTGACAAATGATAGAAATGAAATCAGACTGTATCTACTCTAGGCTCTGGCTTTTTTATTCAACATAATGTCTGTAAGACTCATCCACACTATTGTAGGTATCGGTAGTTTATTCCTTTATATTATGGTTTCATATTCCGTTGTATGACCATAGTCCTACTGTACTTAGCTCTTCTCCTACTCATGGACCTGTGTGGTGTTTGTTTCCAGCTTGGAGCTCTTCAGGGAACAAAAGCTATTTTGAATTTTTTTTATGTCATTTTTTTGTTGTTTTTGGACAAATGTACTCTCCTTTCTCTCCCACCGATCCCAAGAGCGCGATATCTGGGTGATAGCGTCGGCATGTGTCTAGCTTTGGTTGATACTTTTGGTGGACACTGCCATGGCTCCCTCGGATTGTCCTTCAAGAAGTTCCTCCTAGTGCTGGGCCTTCGGCCAGCTCTCAGCCCTCCCTGGGAATGGCGTCAACTGAAGAGTGCCTCTCCTTCAGCTCACACCTACGGCCACGTGAGGGGATCTCTTAGGACCAGAAGACAGAGGAGAGAAGAGCCTAAGTCCAGTTCGTAGATGGGTTGGTCTGAATGTGAGTACAAGCCGAAAGCCGATGACAACTCATACTCTTGAGTGAACCTGAAGGTACGAGGAGGGAGCTCTCAGGGAGAACTTTGGCATGAAATCTGGTCATTCCCTTTATGTGACCGAAGAAGTGGTCAGGGGTTAAAATACACACAGATCCACAGACGGTAGCAAGTGGCTGATGCACCTGCTCAAAAGTTTGGAAGGCGACAAGGAGAAGAAGAAGAAGTCTGGGGTAGAAAGATGCAGATGGGGGCTCCCGAGTGGCTCGTGGTTGTGAGTCCTGCGCCCTTTTCTTATTGACTTGCAGGAATGCTTTGTAACTTTGGACATGAGCCCTCTGTAGCATAAATGTACCGCAAAAAGTTTTTCCCAGCCTATGGTGGTCTGTCTTTCCCCTTTCTTCCTCACAGTATGCTGGTTTCATAAAACTAAACAGCCAAAAACCCTTTTCACTTTGAAATAACCATAGATTCGTAGATCCACAGGGTATCACAAAGACAGCACAGGGAGGTCACTGGGTTTACCCCAATGGCTACAACTTACAGTCGTAATACGGTGATAAAACCAGCAGTGACACTGGCTCTTGTGTCCACAGACCTGCGCCTCTCATCACATGCTCCGGGCTGGACAGCAGTCCCTGCGATCAGGACATGGAGCCACTCATCACTCCAAGGATCCCCTTCGTGCTACCCCCTTGTCCTCATGCCCACGCCCCCACCATCTCGGACCTCTGGCAGTCGCTGGGCTGTTCCCTACCTCTGTCAGTCACTTTAGGAACAGTATGCAATGTATAAAGACTGGCCTTTTCCCACTCAGCATAACACCCTTGAAGTCTGTCCAAGCCTTTTTTTTTTTTTTTTGTATTTAGAAAATTATGTTACTTTGCTACTCTGCGTTATCTGAGCAATCAATTATCCACTCTTTGTTATTATAAAGAGATTCTCATTGTACATTTAAAACACTGTAGTGATGATTTCCTGGCCAGGCCTGAATGGACAGGCCCCATCTAGTGCCCACATCTGGTCGACAGGGTGGGAAGAGCACCACAGACTCCTGTCCTACAAGCCAAGATTATTGCCGCCTCCATTTTCGGCTCCAGTCCACACAGCCCCCTTGACTTCATGCCAGGAGTAGAGAATAAGGAGACACAATGGAAGCACTTGAAACTGGCTTTTTATGGTTCAGAGATAGAAAAACAGGGGCGCCTGGGTGGCTCAGCAGTTGAGCATCTGCCTTGGGCCCAGGTCGTGACCCCAGGGTCCCGGAATCGAGTCCTGCATGGGGCTCCCCGCAGGGAGCCTGCTTCTCCCTCTGCCTGGGTCTCTGCTTCTGTCTCTGTGTCTCTCATGAATAAATAAAAGCTTAAAGAAAAAAAGAGAGAGATAGACAAACAAAAGACTCATTTTGCTTTTAAGAATGATGAGCTGGGCATTAGAAACGACAAATACCCACCATTTGCTTCAACGTGGATGGAACTGGAGGGTATTATGCTGAGTGAAGTAAGTCAATCGGAGAAGGACAAACAGTGTATGTTCTCACTCATTTGGGGAATATGAATAATAGTGAAGGGGAATATAAGGGAAGGGAGAAGAAATGTGTGGGAGATATCAGAAAGGGACACAGAACATAAAGACTTCTAACTCTGGGAAATGAACTAGGGGTGGTGGAAGGGGAGGAGGGCGGGGGGTGGGGGTGAATGGGTGACGGGCACGGAGGGGGACACTTGACGGGATGAGCACTGGGTGTTATTCTGTATGTTGGTAAATTGAACACCAATAAAAATTAATTTATAAAAAAAAAAAAAAAAGAATGATGAGCTGGGGATGCCTGGGTGGCTCAGTGGTTGAGCGTCTGCCTTCAGCCCAGGGCATGACCCCGGAGTCCCCAGATCCAGTCCTGCGTCGGGCTCCCTGCACAGACCCTGCTTCCCCCTCCATGTCTCTCCCTCACTCTCTCTCTCTGTCATGAATAAATAAATAAAATCTTTAAAAAAAAATAAGAATGATGAGACGGTTTTTCAAAATGGGGCGTAGTAACAACCCCACGTGTTCTTATCACTGCCAGAAGAAATTAGATTCCCTCTGTAAATGAGCAAGTGCTGATGATACTTGGTCTACCACGCTAGGCAACACCGCCCGGGGCCTCATGTCCCGGTCTGGCCCTACGGCTGGGCAGCTTCCTCCTTCAGGCCGCAGGCCACCTGCCCCCCGCTTCTGTGTGGTATGGGCCGAGCGCCAGATCCTGAGCTTGGATCTGTGGTTGTGCGTGCTAATCATCAGCCTGCAAATCCTCCCTGCCCTTCACTTGGAAAGGGACACACTTGGTGGTGTTTTATTTCAATTGATTCTCTTTGCATTTCAACTATACGTTCAATATCACAGAAGGTCATCAAAACAGCACAGGAAAGAGCCTCAGAGCCACGGAGGTGAGGGGGACAAGGAAGCTGGGGTGGCCGCAGGGCGGGTGGCAGGTGTGCGAAGAACAGCAGGTCCCCAGGTCAGCTTGAGGTTCAGCTGGAGGTGGCCGGCCAGTCACGCCTAATGGGGGAACAGCCCAGGAACTTCAAACCAGAAGGGCCCGGGGGCCGCTGGAGGGCAACTTGGGGCACAGAGGGCACGGGGCCGCCTGCAGGAGGACCTCCAGGATACCCCCCTCCCCGACACTGGGCCCCCCCATCCCTCCCAGTTTTTCTCTGCGCCTCGACTTACACGACCTGCGAAGGGTATGTGTTCCCTCATTCAACTGAGCAGGGATGTGACTGCCTGGGCTTACCAGGTTTCTCGAGCTGACCCCCAAGTCGGCCGCCCGCAGTCACGTCGGTAGGACTTGGGGTGCCTGCCTAGGCCCGCGCCCTGTCCGCCTGCCCTGCCCACTGCCTATGCGGTGCTAGGCTGTGCCCGGCCTCCCCGTCACCATCTAAGACAAAAGAAACAAACAGGGAGCTTGGTGTCCTCCCCTTCAAAGATTCGTCCGAAGTAGAGCTGGCGGAGTGGGGGGGGACACTGAGGTCGCCCCCGTGACCACCCTGAACTGCCCTGGACCTCCTTCACCGCGCCGTGCCACCTTTCCCTTTATTGCTAAAGCTGCTAACTACACTTTCCAGCTACAGTGGGCACATCCAGGGGACGCTCCCCGCCAGGGCGCCCGGCAACTCTGGAACCCGGGCCACGGGAGCAGCAAGCCACGGACTCTCTCCCGCGGGTGTACGGCCCAGTCCCAGCGAGCTCAGCGCCTCGCTCTGGGCCCAGGCTGCAGGAGCCACGGGGACCGTCCTCTGCCGGAGACCGAGGCTCAGCCCACAAGCCCACCAACAGCCGTGCTCGCCCGGCACCTCCCCACCATGCACCGGCCAGCGCAGGCCCCCGGCCAGGTCCAACCCAGGCAAGCGAGCACTGGCCCTCGGGTTGGAGGAAGGCACAGGGGGAGAAGGGGCTAAGCAATGCCCACTCGACCTACCGCCCTACATTCCAGAATTGTCGGGTAAGACCGTGGATGGCGCGCTGGCTGATGCCACCACCTCCTCAGAACAAGAAACTTTATGCCCAACTTCAAAGTATCCAACACTACGTACCACCCCCAGAGGGTGCTGCACAAAATTCCCTTCTCTTGATCCAGTTATCAGAGTTCTGGACTAGGATCAACGTCCATCGACGTGACCATGGTCAAGTCCACCGATGCTTTCCCTGCTTCAAGGGCCGGGTGTGAAGAAGACAAAATGGCAAAGTGCAGTGAAGAAACCAGGGTCTACTCCAAGCTCCCAACATCCTCGCTGCATGACTCTTGGCCGGCTGCTTAGTCTGTCCGTCTCTTTCAGTTTCCTTGTCCGTAAAGTGAGGGTGACAATGGTGACTGTGTGATGGGGTTGTTCTGAGCATTACATGGTCTCTTCGCAGGAAGGGCCTGACCCATGACCGGTAGCTGGCTGTTGCAAGGCAGGCTTGGAAAAAAAGATAGCAACGTGTGCCTCTTAGGAGAGGCAGGATGATAAAGCAGAGAGAGCTGGGATTTGGAGTCAAAAAAACTTGCGTCCAGGGGATCCCTGGGTGGCTCAGCAGTTTGGCGCCTGCCTTTGGCCCAGGGCGTGATCCTGGAGTCCCGGAATCGAGTCTCGCGTTGGGCTTCCTGCATGGAGTCTGCTTCTGCCTCTCTCTCTCTCTCTCTCTCTCTCTCTCTCTCTCTCTCTCTCATGAATAAATAAGTCTTAAAAAAAAAAAACTTGCGTCGAGCCCCAGCTCCTCCATCCATACCACCCGTGACCTTCACCACGTCCCTATTTCCTCACTTACGAGGTAGTGACTCCCTCCCCTGCTGCTGTGAGAATCAGGTGATGTGCGCAAAGGCACTTTTGCAAAGTGAAAACCATCAGGAAACCGTGAGCTGCTTTTATCAAATTATTCCGTTTTTACCTTGCTCCTCTGACGACGGTGGATGGAGGGCAAAGGAATTCTCTGCTGGGCATTTCCGTTTCCTCTGTAGAGATGTGCCAGCTGCATGTGCATGCGTCTGAGGCTCTCGGTACTGTACGCCGTCGCCCTCCCCAATCTGGCAGACGCCCCTGCAAGCCGGTCCTCAACAGCGCCCAGAGAAGGAAGTGTGTCCCTCTTTCCTGAGTGGGTGCTTGTGCGTTTCCTAGTTCCACCACCTTGACCGTGAATGTCTCGAGACTGCTGTCAGCCATTCACCGTGTGCTGCCGTCTGGCCAGTGCTGCGCTCTCACTTTCTCCCTTCCCAGCCCCTAGCGAACCCCCCGCACCTCCAGTATCCCACAGCAGCTGCTCTTGCCGAGGCCACTGACGAGTCCAGCATCGCCAAACCCAACGGTCATTGCTCAGCGAATCTTCCAGAACCTACCATCAGCTTTCTTTTAGGAGCTGAGACTACCTCCACTTGAAAGCCTTTCTTCACCTGACCCTGGAACACCAGCCTCTTGGCATTCCTCCAGCCTGCCCGGCTGCTCCTTTCTCGTGCTCCTTCGTCGTCCTCTCAACGTCACAGCCTCGGTCCCCAGATCTTCCCGCTACGTCCGCTCGCTCTCTGGGTGCTCTCACTCCGCCAAGTGGCCTCAGATACCACCCGCACGTTGACGACTCCAAAATTTAATTCTGCAACCCAGGCATCACCCCTAAACTCCAGAGTTGTAAATGCACCTGCTGCCCACTTAACACCTCCACTCGTGTGCCCGTGACATCTCAGGTGTGATGTACCCACAGCCAAGCTCCCATTGTTCCGACTTCAACCTGCCACTTCTCAGTAAATGGCAACTGTCTTCTCCTGTATTTCAACACAGAAATACAGGAACCATCCTTGCTCCCCTCTGAAACTCCACATACAATCTGTCAGGAGTCCTGTGGGCTCCATTTTCAACGTAGATCCGGAATCTAACCTTGGCTCATTTGTCTAACACCTCTACCACGCGCATCTTTGTCAGAGCCAGCGTCGTCTCTCGCCTCGATTGCTGACATGGTTTCCTGTCTCTGTCCTTGCACAACCCTCCTCTCCTCTCCCAAGAAGACAGATCCTCGTAGAAGATTATTCATATTATACCACTCCCTTGACGAATACCCTTCAATGGCTTTCTATCTTGTTCAGAATAAAACCCCAAGTCCTTACTCTAACCTACGAAAGCAGATTCCAGCCCTGATTTATCTCTCCCACCACCTCTTCTAACATTTTTCCTCTTGCTGTTGGTCTTTTCTGTTCCTGCCAGACTAGCCTCCTTGTGCCTCATTGGATATGCCAATGCCAACCTATTCTCACCACGGGGCCTTTGCACGTCCCAGCAAGCACTGTTCCTCTTTCAAAACACTGTCGGTATAAATGCATCAGACAAAAGATGCCACCAGTATGTGTCTTCAGTGCACCTTTAAAAGCTATTATTTTCGGGGGATCCCTGGGTGGCTCAGCGGTGCAGCATCTGCCTTCAGCCGGGGGCGTGATCCTGGAGTCCTGGGATCGAGTCCTACATCGGGCTCCCTGCATGGAGCCTGCTTCTGTCTCTGCCCTCCCCCCTCCCTCTCGCTCTCACTCTCTGTGTATCTCATGGATAAATAAATAAAAATTTTTTAAAAAATTTTTAAAGCTATTTTCTCCTCTGTGCCTTTTAAGACTTTTCTAAATATTTCCAACGAATGCTATGTATCTACTTTATAATCAGAACATAAATATGATTTAAATTGAAGTCAAGATCAACAAGGACAGTGCTGGTGCTTAAATACATTATAAAAAAAGCTGCCTGGTACCCCATGCAGGCTCCTCGTGTGGCCACAGACAGGCCTACTCAACACCCACGGGTCTCCTGCGGACCTAGTCCTCCCTGTTGTCTTTGTTTCTTCCACATTTCCCCCCAGTAAATGAGCTTCACACCAGGATGGTTATAACTGATCTCTGGGTGAAGATTCTGATTCACCAGACTAGACTGCAATGAAATGCTTTTTAACAAGTAATCGAGGATGATAAGTAAATTGTTATTTTCCCCTTGTGAGTGGCGTTACCTGTCATTCTAAAAATTAATCTTATTTAAGAGATGCTTAAAATATGGAGCAATACCACGGTTCTTCAGAAGAAGCAGCTAATGAGTAATCTAATCTATGTGAATTCCGAATCTTGATTCTGTCAACACAGGGCTTTCCTTTAGATCTGTTAGCTATTCCCATCTCCCCTCAGCTGCTACTGAGATTTACACTCTGACTTTACAGAGTGCTCCGTGTGAAGAGGAGAAAATGCTATTGGCCTACTTACACTTAAACAATGCAACGTCCTTTAGGTGTCTTACATGGTGAAGGTCAGAGCCGCACGGCTGAGGAACCTCCCTGAGGTCTAGGAGGTAAGTGTCTGGAGCATATAAAAAAGGGGACTCCTGCTTGGTTTGGAAGAAAAGCGACGCTGCATACCCGGCATCATGGCCTTGCTGGCCGTGCAGGTTTCAGCCCCCTCTGTAAACTTCCTATGTTCCCTGGAAGGCAAATGGACAAAGAACCATGGTGGGGGGTGAGAGATGGCGCAGGGACACTTATCATGGACTTTATTATGTGTTCTAAACATCTCGTGTATGTGCTTGAGGCCCTTCAGAAATATGAAATTCAAATCTGCAATCATCTGTATGCCACTCTGCAGTCTGTTCTGTTGCTCGGGGACATCTGTGGAGGGGAACAGACCTCCTAGACTTTGTGCAGCAGCTCCAGGCCCTGTCCTGGGTTTGCACCTCTGGCCGCCAGTGTTTTACCCCCCCCCCCAACCCCATCCAAGGCCTCAGAGCGCCGATGACATAAAGACGGTGAAGCCTCTGCTGGAACTACCATAACTCGGCTGTCTCGTGTCCAGGAACCGGGTCGGTGCACATCATGGGACTAGCCCCACGGCTTCAAGAACGCCACGAGATTCCACCAAAATTGACCCATCCTGCTTAAGAGAAACACCAACTCCAAATGGCTGGTCTTTCTTTCCACGGGGAGCTTGACCTCCCGCCCCTAGGGGTAGCCCAGGACCTCTTCTGCTCTTGGAACGTGATGTGTGCTCCCGCCTCCTGTACCGTGATACCTCCCGACTCTCCTGAGACTGTCACCAGCCCAGGAACCGCGTCTGTCCAATGCATTCATGCAACTCAGAGCCCAGTGCTGTTTGGCCTATGAAAATGCCTGGAAAATATTTGGGGGATTTTTTTTGTTTTGTTTTTTAAGATTTTATTTATTTATTTGAGGAAGGGACAGAGAAGCAGATGCCCCACCAAGCAGGGAGCCCCATGCAGGCCTCGATGCCAGGACCCTGAGATCACGACCGGAGCAGAAGGCAGACGCTTAACTGACTGAGCCCCCCAGGCATCCCTGCTATTTCTAAGAGTAAATACTCTCGGGTGATCTGGGCTACTCTTATTGAAATACCATGACACTAAAGTCACACTCCGTGTCCTCTGCCGTGTCGTCTGTCTGATAATTCGCTGCTGCGGATGAAGCAAGCTTGGCGCACTGGCTGAAATTCTGGGCCTTGTGTGTGTCGTCACGCTGAGGACCGGAGCTGTCTGGAGTCTTTAGAAGAAGAATCATTACCCCAGAACGGCCTATGATCAGCTCAGCTTTAAAAATAAATATTTGTCCAATAATATGGCAGGTTTATGGGCTGCACTTAATACTGTAATGAAAAATCTCTTACTGTGTGTGTGTGTGAGAGAGAGAAGAGTTAAGGTTGCCATGGGAGCCCTTGGCACTCCTGAACCTTTATGATTATGAACAATAATTAGATGTAATGCTTTATGGTGGTGAAGCACCTCGTAGGCTCCTGATAATTGTAAGCGTTTGGCAATTAACTCACCATCCCTGAGCTTCAGGTGGGTCTAATTAGCCCCAGGAGGAGAAGCAGCCTTAAGGATGTGAGTCACGTGGGGAGAGCCACCCTGTTTTGCAGCAGCATAGACAAAAGGAGGCCTCACCAACCCGTCCTGCCCTGCGTCACCTCCATCACAAATCTCTGCCCACCCACCCCCTTCCTGGCCTGAGGCACCTTGCTCAGCCGGCTGGGTTGGGTTCACGGGGCGGGAGTGCCTGCCTGCCCTGCGCAGAGCCGGGTGGGCACGGAGCCCGGGAGTCGGGGCCGCAGCGCCCGCTTCACCGGGTGTGGACCTGCAGCCCTGCGTGGCTGTAACGGGGGACGCCAGAGGCCAGCTGGGGAACGGAGCTGGACACGGGCTGCTTGGCGGCAATCAGCGCAGCTCGGTGAATCAGTATGTCAGTCCTCTTCCCCAAGCAACTGCAGTTTGGGGTGCGTCCTCGGTCTGCCCACTTTTCTATTTATTGTCCCATGAAAATGCTATAGATAGCTGGGGGGGGAGGGGGGCTTCTAATGCCAAGTGTCCCTGACATTTTATATACACCCACGTATACAGACACATGCATATATTTGCTTCATGCAGCAGTCTCCCAGACATATGACAGAGACAGATAGAAGCCCATATACCCTACAGACAGACATGTCATAGTATTTTATATGTATTGCAGAGGTATAGAGAATGATAATATAAATCTGTGTGTATATACACATATATACACATTATGTACATATATACACATATACATATATATATGTAGTAAGGATACTCCTGAAGTAAGTGGGTCACATGCTTTGTCATGTCCATCAAGAACTAGATCTGCAGTTTCTCCAAAAGAAAACAAAGTACAACTCTGGAAAATTTCAGCCAATACCCCCTTCTGTTTCAACTTAAATTTCCATAGACTTAATAAAAATAAAATAAAGGCATTTTAATAAAAAGTAAAATAAACAAAAGAAAAGCATTTTAATAAAAAAATAAAATAACAAATAAAATAAAGGCATCTTATTTTCCTGCCCGAAGGCTCCTGCCGTGTGTACTGCAGACAGGCCACAGCAGGGAATGTGCTGCAGCACGACCAGGTGCACACCCGACTCCCCTCTCCTACTACTCCTGCCCAAACTGGCCGGTGGCTCTGGCGGGGTGTGCCAACGGGCTGCGGGCATGGGGGTGATGGGGACTGAGACTGGCACGGGGACCATCACGCCAGGCTATGCCGGGTGGGAAGCACGCCTGTTCCCCTCCGTGCACTGCTCTCCTGGACCCCTGCCCCTGCAAGACTCATGCCTGCCCGCCCGCCAGCACAGGCCCACGACAGGGCGACATGACGCAGGGGCAGCGAATGAGGGGAGCCCAGTCCTCTGCTTCAGTCCGGGGAGCGGGGCGGGGGGGTCTGTGCAGCACGAGGCGTCTAGCACATTTTGAAAGAATGTTTTGTACCAGAAAAGCAACTTTGCTATGATTAGTCCCGTTACAGTTGTGAGACCGTCGCTCAGTAAGTACTTGGGAGGCAGGGTTAGCGTCCCCTTCAGTGACTTGCCTCTGAGTGCCGAGGGGCCTCTCCAAAATTCCTAACCAAAAAAAAAAAAATCAACCCCCTGGCAACCACATGCACCTCCCGGGTCCCAGCAAATAGAAGTGCTCACGTGCCTTGGAAGGAAGAGAGTCCTAAGTCATTCAGGAGTCACCACGACGGGACTTCAGGGGGCGGGTAGGGGTTGCTGGAGGGACCCCCAGAGAAGGCAGGGATGGGACTGAGGTGCAGGAGCAAGGCAGGTGGGCCATGCGCTCTGTTTGACACCCTTGCAGCCTTCCTTTTGCTGGTGGCAAGATTTGATTTTTCATGGTCCCCTCCGCGGTCGAGGGGCTCTGGGGAGGGCGCCGGACAATGTTTTTGAGTGAGGGATGACACAGAGGACACAAGCTGAAGCGACAGGGCCCAGAGCCAGAAGTCCTGCGGGAAGTGCTCAGAGCGGGGCCTTAGGGGGGGATCTCGGGGCTGGGGGGGGCACAGAGGGAGGGGGGCCTGTGGCCAAACACCGAGAAGTACACTCGGGAAAGCAAGACCCCATGCAGGTGTCGCCCCTTCCCTCCCTCCCTCTCCATTCCCCACGTGTCCTCCTCCCTGTCTCCCTTTCAGGAAATTCTGGGTGCTCGGCCGTGTAGACCGTCTTGCCCACTTCGAGCCATGAGCTAAGCCCACATTCCCACTAACGCCTTGAGGACTGAGTCTCCTTTTTGAGAGATGCAAGGGGGTACCTGGGGGGCCCAGTGGGTGAGCATCTGCCTTCAGCCCAGGCTGTGATCCTGGGGACCCAGGATCGAGTCCGGCATCGGACCCCATGCAAGGAGCCTGCTTCTCCTTCTGCCTGTGTCTCTCGTGAATAAATAAATAAAGTCTCAAAAAAAAAGAAAGAGATGCAAGACCATGCTTAATCTGGGGTGGCACGAGGGGAAGCAAGGGGCAGCTACCCACATACTCGCGTGGGCCCTAGAGTCATCAAAGGTGGTTGGTGTCACAGGATGGGGGTGAGGAGGGAAGAGGGCCCTTGCAATCTTGACGCCACATTCCTTTATGGCACTCGGCTGCCACGGCCCCTGCCCACCGCTCGCCCCACGGTGATTCCCAGGGCAGCACCCAGCCACAGAGGGAGGCGCCAGGCTACCCTGGGTCACCGAGGGCCAGTGAGGCCTGCCCTTCTCAGTTGTGCACAGACCCCCCCCCCCCGGCCTGGGCTCGGGTGGGAGCAGGAAGGAGGAGAGCTGCTCTAGGGGGAAGCAAAGGCAGGCCGGCCCCTGGGAGCCCGAACAGGAGACCAAGCGCTCCGAAAGGGCCTCCCAGGGTGCGCAGAGGCAGGTGTCCAAGGAGGCGGCCCCCCTGCACATCCCGAACGTGGCCCTTGTAAGACTCGAGACCCTGCACATCCACTCATGGTGCTGATCAGAAGAGGTGCTGAGAGCTTGGGGCACAGAAGGGCCCGGCCTCTGCGCGGGCCGCCATCCCAACTGGCACCGCAGATCCAGGGGGAAGGAGGAAGGACCCAGGCCTTCAAGTGGAGGGCCGGCCACTGCCTGGGGCCAAGCCACCCGCGCCCGGGCCATGGCCAGCTGGCTCCAGTGACGCTGACCTCTCCCGCCGGGCCTACCTCACCGCGCCACACGGTGCACCAGGCCCCGGGCCAGGTTCGTTTCCTGCCATCTCCTGCTTCGTCCTCCTGGCAGCCCAAGGCGGGCATTAGCGCCCCCTTGCCAGGGAGGGGACATCACCGCTGAGGTCACCTGCACAGGACGTGCCAGACACGAGATTCCAGGACAGGTGTCTCTGCACCGACGCCCAGCCATCAGGGTCTCCACCTGCCGCCTGCACCCTCCCTCCCACCGTCACCTTCTTTGGACGGTGGGCTGTTCCCAGGCCTTGGACGCAACCTTGATGATTATGACGCTGACATGTTAGCGTGGGCACTTCTTCCTGAAGCCCCTGTCACCCCAGGGCCCTGCCCTGCGCCCCCGCGCATCCGCGACCCACCCTGGTGGGTTTCCTCGCCGCCGTTATCCAATCGGCCTTGCCTTCGAGCCCATGGGCAGCCTGGGGTGGGGGGAAGGCACGGGCCCAGCAGAGACCCACTGGCAGACCCACTGGCAGCCCTGGCCCCCCGCCCCGGCCCAGGCACCCGCCGGCCTCCGCATCCCTCGGGCTCCATCCTTCCACTAACTCAGCGCCCCCGGGGCTGCTCCCGGCCCCTTCCCAGGAGTGGCCCCAGCCAGCCGGCCCCTGTCCGCCCCCCCCCGCCGGCCCCCCTGGGAGCGGCCCCTCCGAGGCTCCCACATCTCCAGGGGAACGGCCGTCTCCGTCCCACCACGGTCCCCTGGACCTCGGGAGCCGCCCGCGAGGGGTTAGGCTCCGAGGCACGGCCCACGTGTTGGGGCCACAGGGGGCGGACAGGCTGCGGGGCTCCCGCGGCAGCAGCACCCTGGCGGCCCCGAGCCCTACAGCCATGCGGCCGCAGCCCCAAGGAGACACTGAAGGGCCGCCTGGCCTTCGGGGCGGGGGCGGGGAATGGGCGGCCGCAGGGCACTCCTGGCGGGAACCACACCCAGAAACGAATCTCCTTAGGCGGGAAGCAGCAGCGGGGGGTCCTGAGGCCAACGACCGCCCCGACCCGACCCGACCCCGTCGAGGGAAGTTCCTTAAGGTGGGGAAGAGAAGCGCCCCGAGGCCCAGCTGCCAGGAGCTGTTGCTGCAGGAATTCGCAGAGGCCACAGGAGCCGAGGCTGCACAGCGCAGCTGGGAGGGGGCCTGAGCACCAGGGGTGAGCCCCACGGGCCGCGCCCTCCGATGCCTCGGGCTGCAGGGCGGCGAGCCTCCCATCCCCGTCAGGTTCCAGCGCAGCCTGCAGTTGCCAAGTAGCGGGACCGCCACCCACGGGCATCAGCCGTCAGAGGGGCTCCGGCCAGGAGAACCCGAGGCCCCGGCCCGTGCTCCCAGCAGGGCCCGGCTTCCTTCAGGGCCCAGCTCTGAAGGCAGATCGCGGCCCTGGGGCTGAGCCCGGATGTCTTTGTTTGTTTTTAAAATCCTTTCCACATCTTTATCGTTTGTGGCAGATATTTGGTACCCAACGGCCTTCCCTTTGGCTGTCGTCCCTCCCAGAGGTGGCCTCCACAGCCGCCGGGCAGCCGGAGGTGACCCTGTGACCCAGCCGTCACCCAGGAGCGCAGCTGGGTGTTCGGAGGGAGCGGAGGAGGCTCGTGAGGACCCACCAGGTCACGGGGGCCGTCACCCCAGGCCACCCCGAGGGGCCGTCCCAAAGGAAGGCTCAGCAGCGGTGTGGCGGGAACCGCGGGCCCGCGGGGCCAGGACGGGCGGTGGCAGGACTATCCCATCGCCAGGGCCAGGTGACCGTGGAGAAGGAGCCGAAGGCTGACCCCGAAGGACGGAGCCGTGTGGATGGCTCTGCCCCGAGAGGCAGAGCGCCGCCCCCGGCTGCTCCACAACCCTGGGAGGCCGGACCCTCGGAGTTGCCTGTGTCCCTTATCCACAGACACTGTGCCTGTGCCCTTGATGCCTCTCCGGCAACTGCTGGACAAGTACACAGGTGCACGAGGCCAGGCTTACAATGAGGCTCGTGAGGCTTACAATCCGAGGAGACAGATGAGCACACACGGGGAGGGACCAGAGGGTTTCCCGACAGTGACCCTCACGGCAACAGCCCCAGGTGCTCCAGAAATTAAAGGCAGACATTGGTCCGTCAGGGCAGCGAGACCAAAGTCGAAATTCCAGTCCCACTGCGCGTTAGCTGAGCGACCCTGGACACTCACTTCATCTTGCTGAGCCTCACTTTCCTCATCTGTAAAATGGAAATAAGAACATTTGCCCTCGTGGGCTGCTTTAGAGATCACAGATACGTCACATTATTTACTAGATGGTGATAACGCCTTGTAATATGTATTACATAGCGAGTCGCGTTACATAGATTAGCTCCAGGACGTAGGTGCTCTTATCATCCCCATTATGTATGTGGGAAACTGAGTCACTAAGGTATAATAACTTGCCCGAGGTCGGTAGCTCATAGGGGACAGAACCAGAATCGGTACCCAGACTGCTGGAAGCTGTCTTCCCCACAACGCCCTAGCGGCTGACTCAGCAGGTGCTTAGCTATCTGCCACGGTCCCTACTGGGACACCATCTTCAACCACGACCACAGCACCACCATCACGAGCATGGGCCAGACTACTGGGTGACATTTCCATCGTGAGTAGCATCTGGGCCCTAAAGGTCCAAGGAAGATTGCTAGTGAAGTAAGGAGGAGAAAAGAAGAAAGAAGAAGAAAGAAGAAGAAGAAGAAGAAGAAGAAGAAGAAGAAGAAGAAGAAGAAGAAGGGGAAGGGGAAGGGGGAGAAGAAGGGGAAGGGGGAGAAGGAGAAGGAGGAGAAGAGGAGGAGGAGGAGGAGGAAGAGGGAGAGGAGGAAGAGGAGGAGTAGGAGGAAGAGGAGGAGTAGGAGGAAGAGGAGGAGTAGGAGGAAGAACAACAACAACAACAACATCCTAGGTGAAGCAGCAGCACAAGCAAAGGTGAGGGTGGCCTCAGCCCCAAGAGGGACAAGCAGACCTGCCTAGGGGAAGCATGGCATGACCAGGGAACAATAAAAAAATGCCCAGATCGGTGGGGCTGGGGCCGGACCTTGGGTGATGGGACACACTAGAACCCAAGTCTTATTTTAGAAACTGTGTGAGAGCAGAGGAGCCAGCCGTGGCAGGAAGGCCGGCATAGACCCCGTTGGCAATCATGGGGTCAAAAGTGATGAAGCCACGAAATTGGAAACATGGGGCAGATGTGTCACTGTTGGTGCCAGTTTGGTGACAGAGACAGAGGAGGACACCAAAGGGAATGAGAAAGGAGAAACTAAATACCACCCCCAGCTTTCCCAGGATGCCCCTGCGAGGCCCTCCGGCGGCCCTCCTGAAGCTCCCCCTCCCGGGTGGGTGTCCCAGGCAGGACAGGCACTAGGTGGCTTGAGGCCCCACGATGCCAGAGTAGAGGACTCTTCACTCCTCCCGGGAAGCGGACTGAAGCGCACACCGGGCCGGGGCCCTGCAGCGCCTCCACCTGCTGCGACGCGGACCACACACACCCTCTGGAAGTCATTTGTCAGCGATCCTTTGGTTTAGAAATCACGATAGCTTCGCTCTCTCGGTAGGACCACACACCCGTGCAGCAATACCTTGTCCAGTTGCATCCAAATAAGGTAAAAGGTGGCATCGAGCAGATGTCGCCATGGCTCCTGATCTCTGGCCTCCATGAGACAAAAGCTGGGACAGGACATTCCCTACACTCCGATCCCAACCGCAGGGTCAATTGCTGCAAACTCACAGCTCATCCCCACACTATTACGTTGCAAGGCCTTCTGCAGCCTGTCCCTGTCACCCAGTGAGACACCAGCTTGAGGGTTTGGACATATGAGAAGGACCGAATGATCCCCCCTCGGGGTGGAGGGCTGAGATGATGTCCACACATCCAAACAGCTGGCATCAAGTCAAAGGGAATAAAGAGCAACTGAAACCCTTTGTACAGACACAACGTCTTGACTTCTTCTCCCCTCATTTCCTGGTGGCCCGACGCCCCTGGGACAGACTCCCCGCCTGGGATGGCAGAGGCTGGGGACGCTCCATCCAGTCTGGCAGCAGGTTCCAGAGACACGGGGCCGGAGATGACTGGGGCTGTCCCCCCCGCCGGGAGGCCCTGCCCGGCACTGCAGCAGCCCCACCCCGCAGCAGGTTCCTCCTGAACGGCCGAGCCCAGCTCCCAAAGCAGGGAGAAATTAGATTAGTCTGACAAGATTTGCACTGTCAGAAAGCAAGTTTTATTTTTACCCTCAAGCCCGTGATCACCTAGGTGTCTGCAAATCGAGGAATTATTTTTACCCAGATGTAGAAATCAAGTCGTTCCACTTGGCCTTCCTGCCTGCCCTTCCCACACGCCGTTGGCTCTGGTGGTTGGAGCTGGGCTCCCACTGGCCTCGGCAGTGTCTGAACTGAACTGGAATCTTCTGTCTGTGCTACTTCCAAACCATGCCAATCTGGGTGAGGGTTGTTTTGGGGGTTCCCCCCTCCTTTCTGGCTCTCAATTCTCTTCTCTGTAAAATACACAGGGTTAACCTAGGTGGTTTCTATGGTATGAAAGAAAAAAAAAAAAGAAAGACAAAGGTCTTTAAAAACATCGATTATAATGCAATCTGTTTTGTATTTTCTCCTCCCTGTGTATAAAAAAGGCGACATCTTCTATCTATAGATCAAGAACATTTGCCACATTTTGAAAACATGCAGTCTTTACCAAAGGGAGGGAATAAGTAATGGACGGGGACAAATAAACAGAGAGTACAGAACATGAAACAGTCTGGTTCGCAGAGACTGAAACATCCGGCCTTTCGCTTCAAAGACTCAGCTTTGCAGACCCCCGGCTGGGCTCCCGCGCTTACACCTGGCTGGTGTACCTCTCAGCCATGAGCTTCTGGGGGAGGCCCCATCTGAAGCCGTCCCTCTCTGGCTCTGCCTCCCCCGTGACCAGACACCTTCCGGGTTATGAGCAAAGAGTCATGCTACCGAGCATAATGTCCTATGAGATGATCTTGCTGGGCTTTCTGAGGGACCCAGGGGGCGGCAGGACGAGAATGCCACCCTCCTGACCAGACACACACCCAGGGTACGACAGAGGGCTGACACTGTGATGGGATAACCACCAGCCCTCTAGCAGGTCAGAGGAGGGGGGTCAGGAGAGCTGCAATAGGTGTGGCACAGGGAACAGCCCTCCCTAACACTCTGGGAGCCAAGAAGGTTCTAGCAACCAACCGAGTGGTCTCGTTGTTCATTCATGCCTTTCTTCTACTAAGACTCATTGAGACCTACTATGCTCCAGAAAGGAGGATAAGAAAATGAATAAAACAGGACTTTGCCCTCCCAGGCACTCCTGGTAGAAAAGCTGACAATGTAATAGAGGACTAAAGTTCAAGTGCGTCACATGAGTCTACAGAGATGTGAGGCCATCATCACCATCATCCAGTTTTACAACAGTTTCACTGTCTCAAGAAAGTCCCTTTCTCTCGTGGGCAGTTAGTCCATTTCCATCCCCAGCCAACCACCTGTCTCCTTTCTATCCCCCTCTCGCCCTTGGCTACACATTACATATCAGGGCAATCACACAATGAACAGTCGTTGGTGCCTGGCCTCCTCCGCTTAGCGTAGTGATCGCGAGGCTCATCCATGTGGCAGCCTGTAGCAGAATTTCTCTTCTTTTTATAACTGAATGATAGTCCATGGTATGGATGTAGCACATTTTATTTATCTATTCACCGGCTGATAGACATGGGGATGGTTTCCCGTGTTTGGCCATATGGATCATGCTGCCATGAACATCTGTGCGCGAGTCCTCATACGGACGTACGTTTCCACTCTCTTGGGTGGAAACCTAGTAGTAGGAATTGCTCCACTGTCTGGTAAACTCATGTCTAACTGTTTAAGAAGCTGTCAGACCATTTTCCAAAGTGGCCGTACATGTTACACGTGGCAGGGCCCCCGTGTTCCCACATCTAAGCCAGCATTTGCTGTCACCTAATCTGACCACAGCCATTCTAATGGGGTGACGTGGCATCTTGTGGGGTTTGAGTTAGCATTTCCCTCATGACCCATGACGTCCTTAGTGACAGTTCATGTATCTTCTTTCTCCGCTGAATTGCCTTACACCTTTATCAGACTCAAATGACTTTAAGGGATTATTAATGGGCTCCCAGTTCAGCTCTGTTGAGCTCTATGCCTGTCCATATGCCACCATTACACTGTCTTAATAATTGTATCTTTAAAAAAAATAATTGTAGCTTTATAACAAGTCTTGAAATTGGGAAGAGAAAGTCCTCCAACTTGGTTCTTTTTTCCTTCTTCGCAAAATTGGTTATTCTATGTTTTTGCTTTCCATATAAATTTCAGGAATAGCCTGGTACCTTCTGTACATAAAAAAGGCTGGAATTTTTATAGGAATTATAGATCAACCTGGAGAAGACTGCCATCTTAACAATGTTGAGTCTTCCAATCCATAAACATGAAATATATTGCCATTTATCTAGACCTCTACTGTCCCTCAGAAGCATTTTGTAATTTTCAGGGTATAGTCTTGTGCTTCTTTTGTTAAATTTATTCCTGATCTTTTTTAATGACATTGTGAACGGAGTTGTTTTCTTTTTCTACTGTTCGTTGTTCATACATAGAAATACAATTGACTTTTGTCTCCTGTGACTTTACTGAACTTGTTTATTAATTCTAATGTATGTGTTCATTCCTTGATTGTTATCTAACTATTTTTTAAAAGATTTTATTTACTTATTCATGAGAGATACAGAGAGAGAGGTAGTGACACAGGCAGAGGGAGAAGCAGGCTCCCTGCAGGGAGCCCGACGTGGAACTCGATCCCAGCACCCCAGGGTCACGGCCTGGGCCCAAGGCAGATGCTTAACTGCTGAGCTACCCTGGCTGCCCGTATCTAACCATTTTTATGATGCACAACCTAATAGTAAATAAGGCAGAAGGGAAAATGTAGGGGGAAAAAAAAAGATAAGAGCTCCAGAGGCTTAGTCATCCAGGATCATTCAGATTTAGGGATGAGCAGTACCACACATCTCAAAATACACTGACGACACCACAGTCTTAGCGGCCTGTGCCACTTAGCCTCCCCCCAAAAAAGGAAAAAAGAAATAAATCAGGTTTAATGGCTACTCTTCAAGAAAAACAAAGAAACATGTCTATCTGTCCACCTAAAAATAACCTCCGTGGTATTTTTAAGGTTTGCCATTTGCCAGAATATTTTTGTCTCTTCTAGAAGATTCACTAAGAGAAGCTCTCCAAGGTATTGCTATTTTCTCTTTCTCCAGAATCCAGGATCACCTTGGCTGCCACCAGGGCCACCAGACACCTTCCCAGCAGTTCCTCGGTCTTGGAAACCTCTCAAGTTAGTTTGCCTTAGGAAGTCATCTCCCGGCCACATGAGGAGTTTGCTAAATCTGAGTGGGGGTCTGATGCTCCCGATCTGTGTTCTCAGGACAAGAGCCCGTGAACCAGACGCAGGGAAAAAATACTACAAAAGAAATTAGGGCAGCACCAGTGGTGCAGTGGTTTAGTGCTGCTTGCAGCCCAGGGCGAGATCCTGGAGACCCAGGATTGAGTTCCACGTCAGGCTCCCCGCATGGAGCCTGCTTCTCCCTCTGCCCATGTCTCTGTCTCTGTCTCTGTCTCTCTCTCTCTGTCTCTATGAATAAATAAAATCTTTAAAAAATTTAAAAAAAAAGAAATTAATATCATGGAATGGCCTCGACGGGGAAGGGAGAGGGGAGCCGGTCTGGAGCCATTAAATGAATCAAGTCCTCAGGCACACAGCCCTGCCCCTGCCCCTCAGCAGCCCCACTCTGCCCGCTGGCCTCCCGCTGGGACAGGACAGATGGGCAGGGCCTGAGGGACCAGGAGGCCAGACAAGTGTAGACCTGCCCTCCGCCCAGGCCACGCGGGGAGCCAGCTGCTCTGCAGGTGCCGGGACCGCAGCTCTGTGCCTTGAGGGGCAGGTGACGCTCAGAGGAGTCCCCCCACTTCCATGGGTGACATTCAGGGTCTGAAGAGGGCCCCAGATCAGCGCTCCAGGGAGACAAATGGGGCAGGGTGTGCACAGGCCTGAGAACAGAGCCACCGAGGTCCTGGGGACACACTCCCGCCGCCCATCTCGGGGGGCCACCCATCTCCGGCTCCCCCTGCCTCCGCAGGATGTTGACTCTGGCGACTGGCAGGCATCCCTACGGCGGACAGCAGTGGCCCCATGGACGCGACGGTCCCCACCGCCAGTTCAGGTGCATCAGGCAGGCGTGGACTCCGGGCCGTCGGGGGGCCTCTCGTGCCGCTGCTCTCCCTCGGGGGGAGAAGGCAGCTGTGCAAGAGGGGAAGCCAGAGCCAGGGCGCCGCACCTGCCCCAGGGGGCCAGGTGCCCCCACCCCAGCCCGCCAAGCACCTGCTCACCACCCGCAGGCCCCCAGCACCAGAATGGGGTACGGGGTGGGCGGGGGGTGGCCGGGAGAGGCATTAGCATCAACCACGGAGGCCGGCCGATTCCTGCCCAGAAGGCCTGGGAGAGGAGCGGGGGCTAAAAACGATGAGGGCCGACAGGTGGACAAGTGGCCGAGGTGCGCACCACCACCACCCCCCCGCAGCCCCAGGGCTCACCAGGCACCAAAGGAGCAGGCCTGGCTGCCCAGGGTCCTGCCGGGCACGTGCCCGAGGGTGACGGGGTGAGCAGGACTGGCGGGTGGTGCAGAGAGCTAACCAGGGCGCCCCAGCCAGCCAGGCCCCCCAGCAGCTGCCAGCAGCAGCGCAGGAACTTCCCCGCTCCCAGCACTGCTAGGGGCCCAGTCGTTCCCCGCGCGTGGATCTCCCCTCAGATGGCGAAACTTGACTTTCAGAACTTCAAATAACCATCCTCCAATCCACACCTGTGCCTCTCGCCATCAAAGAAGAGAGAGCGAGCCGAGCACACAGCCTGTGATCACAGCAACCCGTCCCCACGGGCCCTGACCACGTACCCGGTTCCTAACCTGCGCCAGGTCCCCAATGGTTATATAAGTGGCTCAAGCATCAGCTGTGCTCTGTAAAAGTTGTTGAGGTGGCAAAGGGTGGAAGCCATGCACACGAGCAGCCACAGAGCGATGGGTGACAGCACCTCACATCTCTCTTTCAGGAGAGAGCTGAACCACGGGCCACGAGGATATGCTGGTGGGTGTACGTGGGCGCATTTCCCAGCTCTGTCTGCAGGGAGGGCCTAGAAGCTGCCACGGCCCAGCATCCACAAAGCCTACCGATGCTCGGATCTCGGTTTCTAAGCAGGATCCATCGATAAATACTAAACTTAGTGGGACAACCTTTCAGGAGAAACGTATCTTCAAAACATTTATCTCCAGATTTTCTAATTATTGTGATGGTTTTAACATAAGATCACAAATTCTTTGATACCCTGCCCTGCAGGAAGTGAGAAAGGCCAGATGTAGAAACTCAGTTCTAACAAATTACACGTGGGAGGAGACAGCAACATTCCTGTGAAAAACCAGGCAAATCCCACCCTAACAAAATGATCAAGGTTAACATCACGGGTGATAAAGCATGTTGACACCCTGTGCCCACTGATATCACGAGATGAGAAGAGTGCTTCCCCCTCTGTGATGCTTTTCCAAAAATCCATAACCTCATCCTATCAACGAAAACATATCAGATAAACCCAAATTGAGGAGCATTTCATAAAACATCTGACCGCTACTCTTCAAAGGTACCAAAGTCATGAAAGCCAAAGAAAGACTGAGGAAATGTTGTGGTTTGGGGGAGACTAAAAAGACAAGACGACCAAACGAACTTGGATCCTGACACAGAAAAAAGACGTGAATGGAAAAACTGGGAAATTAGCACAAAATCTGCAGTTTAGTTAAGGGTATTGTATCAACATCAGTTTCTTAGTTTGGGTCAACGTATCCGGTTTACGTAAGATGCTAGCATGAACGGAAGGTAGGCGAGGAGGGTAGACATTTCTGTGCGTAAGCCAACGCAAATCCTGAACTCACAGCCAAGCGTAGGTGCGTGGAACACATCCCAAGGAGTATAGCAAAGCCCTTGAGAATTAGATCGTGTAAATCACCGCTCAAGTCCCAGACAACCCCGAGTGCCACATGCAAGGGGCAGCCCACAAAAGCACCGCGAAGGCTTTGAAAACTGAGTGGGCAGTGGAACCACCAGTCTCAGGACGGGCCATCTAAACCTAACTGGGTGATTGCCCGCATAAACAAAAAGCTCCACGTTCTTTGGAGGATTTTAACACGGAGTCTTACCACTTCATATACCAACTGTTCTGGATATCATCCAAAAGTACCCAGCTTGTCAAGAACCAGGGAAAAATCTGACCAATTCTCCAAGGAAGAGACAGTCAACAGATGCCAACTCTATGATTACCTGGACATTGGAATGAACAAATAAAGACCTTAAAGCATCTATTATCATCGCTTTCCATGAGGCAAAAAGCAAGTGCTCCTGAAGTGAATGAAAAATTCACAACAAAGAAACAGAAACCATAAAAAGAGAACTAAATGGAATTTAGATGAGAAATATATTATCTGAAGTAAAAACTTCATTGGAGTGACTCAAATAATTGAAGTCTGTCTTCAAAAAAAAAAAGTAAAAAGAACCAGAAAAAAGCATTACTTAATTTGAGGATACATACAGAAATTCTCTGATCTAAAGAACAGACAGAAATGCTACCAATTTCCAGACATTACTTTTGTATCCTGAGACTTTACTGAACTCATTTATTACTAATTCTAGCATTTTTTTTTTGGTTGAGTCATTAGGGTTTTCTAAGTACAGTAGAAAACCCTGACGACTGCAAATAGTCATCTGCAAATAGTGACCGTTTAACCTCTTTTTTTTACCAATATGGAGCCCTCATTTTTTTCTTGTCCTGTTGTGGCTAGGGTGGCCAGTACCATGTTGAAGAAAAGTGGTGAGAGGGGATCTCTTTGTCTTACTCTTGATCTTAGAGGAAAAACTGCTTTTTACCAATGAGTATGATATAAGGTGTGGGTTTTATCATATTGAGGTATGTTCCCTGCTTTGTTGAGAGTCTTTATCATGAATGGATAGTGAATTTTGTTAAATGCTTGCTGTGCATATTGAGATTCTAATATGATTTTCATCCTTTGTTTTGTTGATATGGTGCATCATGTCGATTGATTCATGCATAGTGAATGAATCCTTTCATCCTTGAAATAAATCCTACTTAACCTTGGTGAATGATCCTTTTAATGTATTGTTACATGCAATTTGTAATATTTTGTTCAGAATTTCTGCATCCATATTCCTCAAGGATATTGGCCTGTAGTTTTCTTTTCTTTCCTTTTTTTTTTTTTTTTTTTTTTTTAATGGTGTCTTCATCTGGTTTGGGGATCAGGGTAATGCTGGTCTCATAGAATGTATTTGGTAGCTTTCCTTCCTCTCCTATTTTTTGGAATAGTTTGAGGAAAAAAAAAAACAAAGCCAATGAATAAACAAACGAAGAGAAAAATGAGACCCATAAATACAGAGAACAAACTGATGGTTGCCAGGGAGGGAGGTGGAGAGATGGGCAAAATGAACAATGGGTAGGGAGAAATACAGACTTCCAGTTATGAAACAAATAATAGAAATAAAAGGTACAGCATTGTCACAGGCAATGACATTATAAGAGCAATGTATCTTGACAAATGGTAACTACATTGTGGTGAACATAATATAACATACAGAGAAGCTGAATGACTACGTAGTGCTCTGAAACTAATGTAATATTGTATGTCAACTATACTCAAATAAAACAGAAATTAAAAAATAAAGGGGCACCTGGGTGGCTCAGTTGGTTAGGTGTCCAACCTCTCTATGTCAGCTCGGGTTGTGATCCCAAGATCATGAGACTGGGCCCCGTGTGGGGCTCTGAGCTAGGTGTGAAGCCTGCTTAGAATTCTCTCTCTCCCTCTCCCTCTGCTCTCTAACCCTGTTCGCACGTGAGCATGTGCACACACTCTCTCTAAAAAAATTTTTTATGTAAAAAATAAACAAAAGGTACAGAAAATAGGTTAAAAAATTAACAGAAACTCAGAAAATTAACTATATTGTGGAACAATATAGAACGGTGTGATGTGCATGTGCTCAGAGCCCATGAGGAGAAGAAAAAGATAATAGTATGGAAAACGTTTTTTGAAGAAATAATGACAATAAATTTCCCAAATTCAGTTAAAGACATAAATTTACAGATGCAAGAAGCTCAAGGAACATCAAACATGACCAATCCACACAAAACCATCATAATCAAACTGTAAAAAAAAAAGAAAGAAAGAAATCTTGAAAGCAGAGAAAAATGACATGTTACAAGTAGGAGAATAAAAATTTTATTGTACATTTTTGACAGCAGACGTGCAGAGTAGAAAGAGAAGAACTGTCAACTCAGAATTCTACATTCCATGAAAATATCCTTTCAGAAAGGAAATAAAGATATTCTTACCAAAGGAAAACTACAAGTTTTCATTGCCAACAGACTTGCTCTAAAATAAACGTTAAGGGAAGTTCTTCAGATAGAAGAAAATGACCCCAGAGGGAAAAGTAGAACTTCAGAGAAGGAAGAGCACCAGAAATGGTAAACATCTGAATAAACATAATAAACTACTTTCCTCTTAGGTTTTCAAAATATGTATGACTATGAAAAGTCATAAAATTATAACATCGTTGGGGAGTAGAGGGCTCTTAATGTTGCAGATGTAACACTTATGACATATGTATACGTATAACATAAGGGAGGAAGGGGAAAGGAACATAGAGAGTTGTGAGGTTTCTACATTCTACTTCAAATAGTCAAATATTAAATTTAAATACAATGTGAAAAGTTAGATTTGCCTATTGTCATTCCTAGAGCAACCTCCAGAAATAAATACAAGGAGATCTAGCCATGAGCACAGCTGCCTGGCCCCTTACCCTGTCTCACCTAGACAGTTCCCCTAACTGAGGCTACGGGGAGTGACCGCCCCCAGGGCTCCCCCAAACCATCCATCTGGGGCTCACCGAGAAGCTCCTATCGCTGTCTCATTTTTTTATTTTCCCCCATTACTGTGCAACAGAGGTGGTTCATAATTCGATCCATGGCCCAGTGGTGTAAGGCGGGGAAGAATGAGAGTAAATTCCCTTCCAGGCCCTTCCAGTCCTGTCCTCTGATCTTGCAGATGAAGAGACTGGGGGCAGACAAGGAAAGTCACGACTTGCTCAAGCCCCCCGGCACACGAGCCTTGGGACCAGGCCTGGACCCAGATCGCCCAACACCAGCACGCCATCAAGAGACGAGAGCTCTGAGGCCCCTTCCCCAGCTCACTGAGAGGCCGTTTTTGTGTCCGGCTGTCCTCCAAGCCTACTGAGAACTGACACATATGCAGACTTTCGACACGTGAGGCTCTATTCTAAGTTTGTCCATCCTTCTACCTGTCTGTCCATCTCCTGCCCATTTATCTATTCACACCAAATCCTCACGTTGCCTCACCTGAAGTAGATGCTATTGTTCTTCCTATTTTACAGAAAGAAAAACTAAAACGTTGAAAGAATTAAGAAACTTGCCCAAGAGCATACACATCTACTAGATGTTGGCTCTGGATCTGAACCCAGATCTGGGTGGAGCCTGTGAGTTCTGAACTGTGACTGTCCTCCCCTCGGGAAGGTCAATGAAGAGCAGAACTCTCTATGGCTTTCCGTGATCCAGAAGAAAACGTACCCTTGCTGCCCCCCAACCCACATCCCACACCCCCAGGAGCATTTTAGCCTGGTGAAATCTGGTTAAAAGGTGTACAGAGAGCAGCTCTGAAGGAAGAGCTTGCAAACTAGGAGCTGCCAGGAGGTCCCAGCTGCCTGAAAGGCGTGTGAGGAGATGTGCTGGCACTGTTACTAGGCAACCTGCCTCCCGCCTCCCGGCCTCCCAGGACTGGAGAGTTCCCCCAGGCTCCTCCGTTCTTTCCTAACAACAGCTGATGACACCAGCCCCTCCTCCCCTTCCAGCTGAGTCACTGCTGTCCCCAGTCAGAGGGTGAGGGCAGCCAGGAGCTGCCCCAGGACCTCCAGTAGGGCCAGATAAGGAGCCTCCAGTCTTGCCGGCGTCTAACCTCACTCCCTGGTCAAGTCCAGTCCCCTGTGACCACCAGGGGGGTGGGGGGCAACCAAGAAGGGCATCTTGCCAAAGCATCAGCAAACCACTTTACGGGCTCGGGCCAGTCTGACCAGGGGGCAGTCCGTGACTGGCAGCCTGCTGGTGAGGTGGAGGGGGTTCTCGGCATCCCCTATCCCTGTCACTCCCCTCAGAGGTATTTGCTTCACTAGCAGTTCTGTCCAGGGACCAGCAAAGCATGGCTGCTGGTGGGGCCTCACAAATTTGTCCCTCAAGCTCCCCGGGAAGTCCAAAAGGAAGCGGATGACTCACACTGCTCTCTGTACTCCTTGTCTGATTTAACGGATTCTTTGGAGGTGAAAGGCTATTTTCACAGCCAACGATGAGAAGCCAAAAAAAAAATGAGATCATCATGACCCAGCAAAGAGGGGCAGACACTACTTCCTCCCCCAGGAAAGCCACTGAACACCACTGAGCACTCGGCGTACTTGCTCTGCCAACAAGCCCACTCGTGTTGGTGTGATTCATGGTCCAGTCTCCCTGCAGTGGCTTCGCTTAGCACCATCTTCCTCCCCCGGGGACATAACAGAGAGGCCGCTCTCTCCCAGCACACTCCCCATTCAGCTCACAGACCATTCAGCCACCTTTTAAAATAGCAAGTCACACCATTTTCAGTAAACAGCCTCGCTGGAGACCTTGGATCGGCTGGATTCTCGACTTTTATAACCCACGCGTGTAACGTGCTAGAAGCCACTCCCCAGTAGGTGAATGTCATTAGGAAACATGCCAAATTTTCTTACACAGGAATAACTAAGAAGGGGAGACAAGGAAAAAACTCCCACCTTAAGTGCCTGTTCACCACAAATCGCTCAAACACCACTTTGTGAAGGTGTTAGGCTGAGTCTTCATACCAACCGGGCCTGGAAAGGCACTGAGAAGCCCACAGTGGTTTTCTGTTGAAAATAAAAGCTCCCTTCAGCCACACTCAAACATTTTCTCCCAGCTATTCCCAAAGTAGGACTCCAATGGCCAGGTTACCTGGGAAATACGAAGGGGGGCAGGTCGCAAATCCACTTCTCACTAGGGTTTTTTGGTTTTGGGTTTTTTTTTTTTTTTTGTGGACATCCTAGAGTGGAACCCAGAGCTCTCCTGAGGGTCCTTCAAGAAAGGAGAAGACATGTAGGTGGGGGATGCAGAGGACATGGCATGTGAGGCCTTCAGAACCGTAAATCTCTCCACTTGACGCAGGGGGAAGTCGCATTTCTAATATACTGTCAATTTTCCAGAAATCATAGTGTCTGCCCTTCACCCATCCCAGGATCCCTGACTTGGACCCCTGCCTCAAGAGAGCGGAGCCATTTGACCAGAGCATCAGTAGAGTTCCCAGGGAGAGTGAGCACATAGCTCATTAGTATTCCACCCTTTTGGCAAAACACAAGCAGGGCTGGTTTGTCTTGGTGAATGAAGCGTAGAGCTCTTACGTGGCCCTCACCCCTCAAGAAGGTATCTCACCGGGCCTAGTAGTTCTGAGGCTCTGAGTGGTCATGCTGGGTAACTTTCCTCCAGGGTAAAAGGAGATTCCCAACAACTCCTGTGCCCAGGAAAAAGAGCAAGGAATTCCTGAACTTCTCATTTCAATAACACTGACCCCTGCCCTTCTACCTCATACAGACACACACGAACACACCATAGTTGGTAAAAAAAAAAAAAAAAAAAAAAAAATTTATTTGCTTTCCTAAGAAGGACGAAGATCTTCAGTTCATCCTCAGACCTTGGCCTCTATCCTCACCTCACATCCCTCAAAACCATAATGGAGGCACAGAGGACTGAGTAAGCTTAAATGGATGACGGGGCATTCTTGACCCCATGCCCATAGCAGAAACCAAGGCAGAAGGAAGGAAAGAAGTATGAATACATGCTCTTGGGAACCCTGTCTGCAAGCTCTCAGACAACTCTCAGGCCATGGAATTAATCTGTCCCTGAAGGATATTTGTCCAATTGGGTTCCCCGGATAAACCCTCAGCTTCCTCACTCTCCATCTACTACAGTCACAGGGTGGGCTCACCTCCTCCAGATACCCATGAAAACCACCAATCTGTGAAGAAGAAGAAGCATTTCCTGCACCATCTGTTTTTCTTCCTGATGTTGATGTTGAGGCTGAGAAGGTGAAATGGGCAGATGGAAAACTTTTTTTTGGAATTTAATAAAAATAATATTGCTCTAGTTATTCCTGCTGAATAAGAAGCCGTCCCCAAATTCAGTGGTTTTGGATCAAACTAATCATTGATTTTGCTCATGAATCTGTAATTTGGGCAGGGTTCCGTGGAGCCAGCTCATTTCTCTCCGTTCAGTATCAGCTGGGCAGCCTCGCTAGGACTGGGCATTCCACTCTTCCAGTGACTCATTCATGAGTCTGGCAAGATTCCCACCGTTTGTCTGTTCCTCCTCAGTCACCCTTGCCACGGGGTGACTTGGGCTTCCTGACAGCATGGAGGCTGGGCTGTAAGTGTGAGCATCCCGGGAGAAGCAAGCCAATGCTGCATCACTTTCTTATGGCCTAGCCTTAGAGGTCACCAAGTATCACTCCCCCTTACGCCACATGTCCACACACATTCATGAAAAAAACCAGACCCATCTCTTGTGGAAGGAGAATTACTATTGCACCGGAAGAGGAGCATGTTGAATGGGAGACACCGTGACAGCCATTTTGGGGAAATACAACCTGCCATAAAAATTAGCAACAACTAATATATAATGATTCCTTACTATAGTCTACACTCTGGGGTAACGCGTTTAATGTGAATTCTCATTTTAAGTCTCACAACAAGCCTATAGAGCGGGTATTAGCAATTTCCCAATTTATAGATAAGAAGACTGAGGCTTAGAGGGAGATGAAGTAATTTCTCAGCTTGGAAGTGGCAGAGCTGGACTTGGAAGCCAGGCCCACTAGGGCCAAGGACCAGAACGCACAACCACTGTGCTGCAAACCTCTCAGAACTGATGGCTAGCCTTGGCTGGGACTCACTAAAGCAATAAAATGGAAAAGAACAGAACTTGGGCATGGGAGCCAAGTTAACTCTAGCTTGCTACTCATAATTAGAGGTGCCATTTACTCTAGGCCACACGCTATGGGAGGCACTTTATAGGCATTATCTCACATATTTCTTAAAACAATACCATAAGGGAGTTACTACGTGATGCCCATTTAATGAGTAAAAAAATATATAGGCTCTAAGAGGTAAAGCAACTTGCCAGAGTCGCACAGATACTAACTTACTGAACTGGGATTTAAACTATTCCGTCTTCCTCCAAGGCTCTTACTCATCTCTATCCAAGGCCAGGGTCCCCACACAAATCTCTTTACTCGCTGAGCCTTGAATCCCTCACTTGTAAGAGCAGAAAGATATGGAAAGCTTTTGGTTCCAAGGGGTGGCCCTGGGCACTGAGGCCTCCAGTGTTAAATCCCTTTAAGTCATGGTTTCCCAACCTCAGCTCCACCGACATTCTGGGCTTGACAGTTCTTTGTTTTGGGGACTGTCCTGGGCATTATAGGGATTCCGGCAGCATCCCCAGCCTCTACTCACCAGATACCAAGTGCACCTCCTTCCGCATGATGTGACAACTAAAAACATCTCCAGATCTTGCCAAATATCTCCGGGGGGGGGGGCTGATCTTGCTCTACCCCCCGTTAAGAACCTCTGCATTAAGGTGACACTAGCGTGGCCCTGAAGTAAATCCTCACAGAGGTCCTGGTGGTCAGCATCTCCTTCCTCAGAGGCCGCTATGCTCTTCCCGGTACCATCACCAGCTGGGAGGATCAGAAGGGATCTGGATGGTATAACAGACTCCCTATTTTTCCTTTTGTTGGGTCATTCCTTCACTTTGGATTCTTACCAACTCAGAGATTGGTGGCACTCAGGTGCCAGCAGGTGCCAAATGCCAGACGAAAGCACCAACGCTGGCCTTTTTTCCCTTCCTCCTCCCTTTTCCTCTCCACCCCTCCTGCTACCCTACTCTCTTTCCCCTAGTCTCCCCACACACCACATTTCTTCTGGCCGAGCAGAGGAGATGCTGTTGCCAGGAAATTGTTTGCATTCTCGGGTACAGTGCTTTCTACCAGGCCCTTTCTCTGAGTGGAGCCTGAAGAGAGCCAACTACTCGTCCCCCAGCTCCAGGCAGTCGGGCACCAAGGGTCCAGGCTAAAAAGGTACCACAAGGCAGTGCCTCCCATAGGTACTCGAGCTTGAGACCCAGCTCCCTCCCTCACCCCCTCCAGCTCTGCTCACAGAAGCTGTCAATACTGAGCACCACAAGGGAAATAGCTGAGCAATTCGCAGGACACCTCAGGACCTCTTTCCTCCAAAGAATAGAGCCCTAGAGCAGAGAGACTCAAGGAGGGAACCCCCTCAGCAGCAGCCCAAGGCCTCAGCCGGAGTTCTCACTAGCTCACAAGGCTTCTGGGATGCAACCACAGGTCAGAGGTGTCTGTGCTTAGCACCTGACAGCTTTGATCCTTGGGTCCCACATCTACCCTGTGAGGGGGAGACTAAGTCCCCTTCGGTAAGAGAGCCCATTAAAGCATTTGATGCATTTTCACGTCTCTCAGTTCTTTGCTTCCACGGCCTAAATAGCTGACCATCACACAGCCTGAGTACCAATCCTGGGATATGACTCGCAAACACAGCACTGGCCTTCATGTGTTTCTTTGCCAGTGTCCCCTCTCAAAAGAAATATACTCAGAAAAAAAAAAAAAAAGAAACATACTCAGAATTAAATCTATACATTATTTATTTATTTTTTTTTTACCATTCCCCTACTGCAATTGATTCTAGGAGCCTATGTAATAAAAAGCCTAGAAGAGTCTATTTTTGCAAGCCTCAGCCCATTCTATGACATAATTGTCCTTACATAATTATCTCAGATTTGTGTCATTATTGGAACATTAGGATTTCTCCCCATGTCCTTCACTGACAGCATAATTACTTCTCTTAAACTGAGTCTACATTTTTATTAACACAGCTGATAGACATTCCCCTCCTGGTAGGCACATCATATCGGTGACCCACAGAGAGCTTATAGTTAACAGAAGCTTTAAAGTGACTTTCACATTAACTCCTGTTAACGTGGTCGATGGTCACAAACACTTGCAACTGTTTGTTTGTCTGTTTTAAACTAAGGACTGGACTTTACATTTGTCTCTACTGAGTGTTACCGTCTTTGCTATCTATATATTTTTTTTCTTTTTTTCCTGGATGGCTCACTTGGTTAAGCAGTTGATTCTTTTTTTTTTTTTTTTCAAGATTTTTTTTTTCTTTATTTATTCATGAGACACAGGCAGAGGGAGAAGCAGGCTCCATGCAGGGAGCCCGACACGGGACTTGATCCCGGGACCCCAGGATCACGCCCTGGGCTGAAGGTGGTGCTAAACCACTGAGCCACCCGGACTGCCCTGCTATCTATATTTTTTAATCTCAGTTTCCCCTTCCAATATATTCTCATCTAAGATCTATATGATCTACTTGAAAAATCCAACCTTCTGTGTCTTTACCCATAATTAATATTTTGTTAATATTTTAATCAAAATATGTACTAGGAAGGCAGTTTTCTTTTTTTCATAAATTTATTTTTTATTGAGGCAGTCAGTTTTTAATTATCTACTAGGGACATCTGCCCATAAAAGAGTAGTCTTGCGCATATCATCCGGGCAGCTACGCATTCTTCTAAGCATGGGACCAGTGAGCCATCGAGTCAATCCCTGATACAGGATCACCTGAGGAACTTTGCCAGGAGCTTATCTGTTGGAGAATGGGGTGGGAGTCCAGAAGTTACTATGGTAAGAACTGAGCTGGGAAAGGCAACTGAGACATTACAATGTGGACTTGAGCGCGGCAGGCTGTTGGAGAAAGGGGAGTCAACTGGGAAACTCAAGTTAGAGAGACGCGGAGCTGAACACCCAACGCAAACTGAAGAGACAGGACAGATCTCAGCAGCTGGATCTGAAGCCAGTTGGAACCTTGTCCCCATGGCAACTTCTATGGAATGTACAAGAAACGATGTGGATCTAAATGATGTAAAAGGGGAATGGAAAGCAAGAGAAACCACCCGACTCCAGAGGCTGATGTAAGTCGTTGGGTTTCTGAAAAGGCCTCTTTCTAAGGGTGGGACCCTCTTGCCTTAAAAGTAGCTTCCTGAGCACATGCTCAAGACACGGAATCTGACCCACATAATGTATTTCTGCAGAGCCCGTGTGGGCCCCTGGTGACCACCACTCTTTTCTCTAAGTTTTGCCAAATTGTCTGATTTGTTATCTCTTCTAGGATTTTGCAGGGAATTAACATCTGTGGTTTCTAGAAACAACTTCAGGGGAAAAAAAAAGGAAAACACAGGAGATTTTCTTGCCTCCAGTCATTTGGCACCTCTTCCTCTTTAAAGAGAACCAATAACAGGTTTATAACTCCAGTGCCAATCTTTGGTACCCTGTGGTATGACTCATCTGGTCTTGAAACTTGTACTCACTTTGTGCCAGTAGGTCTTCCTTCCCACCCCCTCTCCTATGTTTGGATGATGTTTTCTCTAAGCTGTGTTTATTTTGCAAATTTTCAGTTTGGAGATACTGGTCCCTGATGGAGGAGGGAAGAAAAACAGGAAATAAGCAGTGCTGCCGGCCCTGTCATCTGTCAACATTACATCATCTGCTCCTGGCCTTTATGTCTTCATTGTTTTTGATCCCTGTGCAGCTTCCAAAAAGCTCTTGCTCTGCCCTTAACCTTTTTCCCCCGAGCCTCAGCTTGCTCTGGGATCTCACCTTTCCGGCATGATTGCTTCAGGTTTGTGTCATCCTTTGAATTTGTCTTTGACTAGATGCACATTTTATTTTCAACAGAATAAAATGTTGCCACTAATATTTTATTTAGCAACCTCTTCCGTCTCTCCTACCGTCCCCTGTAGAGTATCTGGCTATGAGATCTTACTTCTGTTTTTCTGATTTTAATGCTGAGCCTTCATAATCTCAGACCATACGCTAGCAGTACAGTTCTAGAAGAGCATGGCTTAGAAAAGAAATTTCAACCCCCAAAGGACATGAGATTTCAAAAGACAAAACAAAACAAAACAAAAAAAAAGGAAAATCAGAGTAACTAGGAAAATTTGAGTACTTAAAAACCCAAATTCTCCTGACCATCTGGAATGTTTGTGAAAAATGCAAACTCTTGGCCTCACTGTGGACCCCCTGAATCACTAGGGTGGAAGCCAAGGCATTCTTTTTTTTTTTTTCTTTTAGAGAGCAAGAGAAGGGGTGGAGGCACAGAGGGAGAGGGAGAGAGAAAGAATCTTAAGCAGGCTCCATGCCCATCACAGTGCCTGATTCAGGCTCAATCTTACAACCCTAAGATCATGACTTGAGCCAAAACCAAGTGTCAGACATTTGACCAACTGAGCCACCCAAGTGCCCCACCAAGGCATTCGTTTTTAGACAATTTATTCAGATGTTTCTTATTTATACCAAAGTTGGACAATCACTTCATTGGAGGCCAAAGAAAGTAGAGTAAGCTTTGATGGTTGAAATGTCTTGGAAAATCAAAGCCTACCCATTTCTCTGCATACCCACATCACTATGAATTGAAACTCTACTAATTTCAAAGGGTTTATTTCAGCCTGGGTCAGAAAGAGTTGAAACACAGGAAGAGACAAGACCCTTACTTGAGTGTTAAAGGAGAAAGTCGTAGGGCCCAATTACAGAACGAGAACTTCATGCTGACATTAGAAAATTCATTCTCACATTATTCTTAAAGCATCCCCATTCTGTTGGACAAGAACTCGGTATGCACAAACTCTGATAAATATCAGGGCAGTGAACAGTGAAAACACAGGAGTGTGGAGCCTGGGAGACCTGCATCGTGGTACTGTCTTCCACTTAACAGTTGAGTTATTCAAGTTGCTTACCTAGAGATGCAAAACAGAGATAAGACTATGCTGAGTCCTGAGAGTAGGCAATATATCAATGAATAAATAATATAGCCGCAAAGCACGCACTGCATATCAAGTGCTCAACCTATATTTCTTTTTCTTTTTCCCTTAGGAAAATATATGCCCAGATAGGAACTGCCCTTCCCATTCCATGGAGAACTGTCCTTCCCATTCCATGGAGAATTCTTTCAAAAACTTCACATCCAATTTAGTTCAGTAAAAAAAAAAAAAAAACTGCCACAAACAGTCAAAAGTTCAGGACAAAATGGACTGAATATGCCTTCTTTAAGTGGAGTTCTAATTTAAGACTTGCCTTCAAATTAATTATTCATTACCTGTTCAAAGTTATTGTTGCTCTATCGTAATTTCACAGAGAGGTTTCCTAATAAGGATCTAAAAATTAGAAATCTGTTCTACAACAAATCTTGGAATTCTCTTCATGAGAAAATATTCTTGGAATATGAAGGCTATGGGATTTTGGAATTCTCTCTCACACAAATTCCTTTCTTTTGAATAATATTTAATCTCTGTAACTACAGGGTGAGTCCTAGGAGACATATCTATGATTACGGTTCTGTTCTTTTTTAACTAGCAATGCCGACCGACCGACAATCCAGGGCTTAATCTGTCCATCTACACATCTGTTTATGAGCTCTGTAGCACCTACTTTACCTGATGGACCATTCCTTCAAACTCTAACAACCCCTTAGTACCCCTCCTGATACTTGTTTCCAGATTGCCAGAACTTTTCCTGGATGCCTTATGGGGAAGCCCTCCTGCAGTTAGGAAACCCAATAAGGAGTTTTGATTTGTGGTCACATGTTACATTTACAGAATGACTTCTTTGGTGGTAAGCCCTTAGGATAGAACCCTAGAGTGGAGCTTGCAGCCAGGCCATTTTGCATGAAAAACAAGGCCTAGAATGCAATTTTTTTCAGTGCCTGTTGCTGGAGGGATGGCTAATGAAGTGGCACATCGTTAAGGACGCATCAAGGTGCTGTTTAAGCGTGGAACTTGTTTTCAGACTCCAAGCAAGAAGTGACCTTCTTTTCCAAAGAGGCTTAAAACTTTATTCTTATCACTATGGCACAGAGAGGGCAGCCAGAGGGCCCTGTGAAACAAATCCTTTTCATTAACAGTCAGTCAGCCGTTTTACCAACAGGGAAAGGAGGCAGCCAACATTTGCCAGGTACATTGGAGAAGAGCAGAGTTGTCTGGAAACATTCATTAGTAAGATTCACTATATAAAGCAAGTACACGAATAGAAAGAGAAGCCAGGGGGGGAATGGAAGGAAGGAAGGAAAGGAGACCAAGAGAAAGGGAAGGATACCTGGAGGCAGGAAGGATGGACAGATGGCTGGTTCTAGGGACAAAAGCACCAGGGGACCCACAGAAGAGGATGCAGATTACCTCGGAGCAAAGACTCATTCCTCAACCTTATTTGTTAAGGGTGACTGAATGTTCTGTGGTGAGCGGGAACTGGAGACTGATAAGAAAACCTACTGCATGTTCCTTAAAGTTCTTGCAATTAACTGCATATGTCAAATTGTATCTAATTTCCATTAATGATTCCAGTTATTCCTAACAATGTCTTCATTTTCATGACCCCTTCTGAGGATGCTCAAAGGGAGCTACCTGGCTAGGTGAACGCTACTTGTTACTCTGACGTCAAGTGTAGTAAAATCCAAGTAATCTGAGGCCTCGCACATCCATTCTCAAAATTCTGTCGCAATAAGGCTTACTTCCCAAGATTCCTGGTTCTTAGAAAACAAGAAGCGGAAGCAATCCATAAAAATGAACAGAAGCTAAAAAAAAAAAAAAATTAACAGAAGCTCCTAGATGTACGTTTTGGTTAGTGGTGGGGTCCTTCCACAACACTTATGCTGTAACCCTTTTACTTAATTCAGGGATTTCACATAGGAAACGGGAAGCAGCAAAGGAGTATTAAGGAAGGCAGTGATCAAGACAGGGCTGGGCACTTAGAACTAGCTGCTCTAACGAATAAGAAAATACAAAATGTGGGACACCTGGGTGGCTCACCGGTTTAGTACCTGCCTTTAGCCCCGAGTGTGATCCTGGAGACCCGGGATCCAGTCCCACATCAGGCTCCCTGCATGGAGCCTGCTTCTCCCTCTGCCTGTGTCTCTGCCTCTCTCTCTCTCTCTCTCTCTCTCTCTCTCTCTCATAAATAAAATCTTGAAAGAAAGGAAAGAAAGAAAGAAAGAAAGAAAGAAAGAAAGAAAGAAGGAAAGAAAGAAAGAAAGAAAGACAAGACAAAATGCTTCAAACACCACAGAGGTTTATTTACCTCAGACCAAGATGGACATTTCTCCTTGGAGGTTGGCTTATCTCCATTCCCCTGCTGTCATTCAAAGTCTCAGACCAACATTGACTGTGCCGCCCTCATTACATGGTTTCTAAGGTCATCGTAACCAGCTCCGTCCCAAGATAAAGAGCATGGAGGAGTGTTTACAGGAGACTTCTATGGGCCAGGCCTAGAAATGGGACATATGACTTCTGTGCACATTCAGTTGGCTAGAACTTAGTCACATGGCATCACCTACCTGCAAGGGAGCCCGGGGAACGTAGTCTTAGACAAATGCCCAGAAACATAAGGAAGTAAGTTAGTGAATAGTTAGCTGTCTCTGACATAAAAGGTATGCATATTTATGCCCCCATCCCTACACAAATCTAGAATAACAATGCTTCATTTCCAGAACCATTACCAAAAGTCAAAAGATGGTTACATTTACTACAATAGGAGTAGAGTAAGAGCCACTATTTACTGGACACTTACTGTGTCCTAGGACCCATGTTAAATTCACACATTATCCCATTTAATCCCCATATCAATCTTGATTTTGCAGAAAGATGAAATGCTGAGAGCGGGTAAGTCACCTGCCTAGTGTCTCACACTCAGTGACAGCTGGGATTGGAACCCAGGCTAACTCTGATGGCCAGGACCTTTGCTGCCTCATTATACATTCGCCACCACATCACAGAAGGACCAAAATGTAAATCGCAATCTGCTCCAAAGTGAAGCCAGAGTTCTTCTATTTTCAACATCAGGAAAAGGAAGAAATGATCTTCAGATTTTGAAAATCCACACGTGGATGAACTTGAAATAGAAAATCAGGAAATCCTTTGGCCAAGTTTAGAAATCCCTCGAACTCCTTGGATTCTGCTATTGAAACCTTGCTTGAGCCTTTCTGGTTTATTTTTAGTTTTTACCAGGCACCATTTCCTGGATTGGTGAAGCAGGTTTAAATATTCTTATAAGTATTTTGGACATAAGTGAGATTTTTTTTTTAGCTGAATGCAAAAGAAATGCAGATAACTATGCGATGAGCATATCCAAAATAAATAAGAGCCAAATACTTAAGCAGTAAGGGGACGTATCTACCAAAGCCTGTTGGGCCTTCCTGAGGCTGGCCTTCCTGAAACCTCACGTGTTCCTACCATCTGTTGTCCCTGGCCTGAGCCTGGAACCTGAAAACCCTATGATTTACTCAGAACCCTTTCCCAAATCTGTTTGAAATCCTAACAAGGGCCATGCAGATCCCTAAACTCTGCAAGCACTCTCATGATCCTTGTGGTTTGACCTCAGCTGCCCGTGTGGAATTCAACACCCAGGTGATCATTTAGGCCAAAGTCAGGAGATGGAAGTAGAGATCCGCACCAGAAATCCCAGGCAAGTTGGAATTGTCAATTCTGCTCACCCATTGCCATAGGTAGCGGCTTTTGGTAACTGTTGGCCAGGCATACCCTCAGGTTTACGTTCAATATGTCTTCATGGATGGTGGTCTGAATGCAAGAGCATCTGTCCTCCTGCTACACACCGACTGGTAAGCACCTTGCTCACCTTTTTGAGGCTGTTTGGAAAAACGATCACCCTTTACCCCTCTTGTCAGTCTCCCAGGCTTGGCCTCACTAGCTACAGGTATTAATGTGCATCATGCCATGAATCATGCTGTGAATGGAATCTTTGCCTCCCATCATAACCATAGAAATAAAAGAGGTAAAAACAAACAAATTTGCCCTGTTACCCACCATGACAAGATCACCCTTTCCTTCCATGTAACTGCTTCTTTATTAAAATAAATAGAGTGAAGTGACAACATTCTTATAATATGGCAAACTGTTTACAAAGCTGGGTGGTAGGGCAGCCCGGGTGGCTCAGCGGTTTAGCGCCGCCTTCAGCCCAGGGCGTGATCCTGGAGACCTGGGATGGAGTCCCACGTTGGGCTCCCTGCATGGAGCCTGCTTCTCCCTCTGCCTGTGTCTCTGCCTCTCTCTCTCCCCTCTCTGTGTTTCTCATGAATAAATAAATAAAATTTTAAAAAAAGCTGGGTGGTATACAGGGTGATCATTATAAGGTAGTCTATGCACTCATGTCATGATTTTTAAATATTCTGTAATAAATCAAATATCAAAGAGAAATGATTTAGACTGAGTTTCTTTTTTTAATTTCTAGTTCTACTAATCACCACTGGGTCCTAAGCCACAGGGAACTTAAATCCTGACAGCAAACATGTGAGCTTGGAAGGGAATCCTTCCCCATTCAACCTCTCAGATGAAACTTCAGCCTTGATGGCCACATTGACTACAGCCTCATGAGAGATCTTAGAGCGGAGCGCCCAATTAAGGCATGCCTGCATTCCTGACCCACAGACACTGTAAGATAACAAATGTCTGTTATTTCAGCCACTAAGTTTGTGATAGTGTTATTATGCACTGAGAGATAACTGACAAGATGCTTATACCTGGAAATGGCAGCCTCCTCTCCTTGGAGGTCATCAGTATAAGGTAACTGGGCAGTTTTAAAGAATACTTTTGCTTGAGTGTCACCCTCAGATACACTGATGTGAGTGCTCTGAGCTGTGGCCTAGAGATTAGAATTTTGAAACTACTTAAATTTTTTGATTGTACTACAAAATTTGAAAACCACTGCAAAGCTGGTTATTTCCTGTTTCCCTTCTTTTTCAGCTGTCACTTTTCTGCATTCTGATATTTCCTCCTACAAATCACCGTCCTGCATACTCACTTCAGACTGAGTCTGAAGACTGGTCTGCCTGAGTATGTAAACAATCATTTCTTCTCTTGTACACACTCTTTCTTTAGTACTTTGTTCCAGTCAAATAGCATTGGCCACCCAGTTGTAGAGTTTCCAGAGACAGTGGCATTCAGAAGAGGGATAAGTAGATCTCTGTACTTCTGCACCTTGACCTAATGGTAATGGTACCCAGGTGGGGAAGTGTAGGATGGCAGTGTCTGTCAAGAGGGAAGGAGGAGCAGGAAATATCAGACTGAGTATAACATTTTTGACCCATTAGTGACACATTCTGGAACAATTTAAGAAGCTGCAAGAAACCATCAAATATTCTAGCTTTTAAGTGTAACAAGTAATGAAGGAAGAGTCACCATAGTGAGCATATACAATAAATGGTAGGTCTGAAATTTTTTGGAGAAAACCATAGCCTTGTTCCTTCCCTGGGTAAAATACCCATAGTACTGTCACTTCCTCTGTGTTTGTGTTTAAGGGCCTATGTCTGTGCATGCCTGAGTATAATATACAGAAATATCAACTGCTAAGTTATTTTTACCTTTCAAAATGACTGGTGGCTGACTTGTTCTGACTGATAAATGTGTTTCTGATTTGTCTTTGCAGCATAACACAAAGGACACTGGGCAGAAATCTGCCCAGAGCAATGTGATTATTACGTTAATGGTTTGGGACCTTGAGGGCCCCAAACCACAAGGGCACAATAACCTGACTTGAGGGAGAAAATCCTGCCCTGGCTAGAGGCCAGGGGGACAGCTGACAAGGAACATAGATCGCATGTGTGCAACTGGCTTCATGCTCTGTTCTATCACCTCATGCTCTGCTGATCCCCCTGCACGCAGACACCCCGGAACACCAGCCTCACTGCCGGTCTCCAGACACTACTGCTGACTATGACTGATCATTGCCTCCTCTCCCCAACCCTAGCTGCTAAACTATGCTAGAGGTGAGACATTGATTTATTACTTGTTTGCTGTTAAAAGTGGCCTTTATAAAAAGGAAAGCAATTTTAACAGTGCCTTGCTGTGAGGGTTTTTATCCCTTCTTAACCCTTCCCTTGAACAAAGGAACCCCAAAATTAAAGCAGCAGCACACCTCACTCCCCACAGAGCTAAAGTGCTCTGTGTCCTATCCAAAGTGCCACCTATCAGTATAAGGTAACTGGGCAGTTTTAAATAATTATCAGAGGCAAGAAAGCAGAGTGGATGGGAACACGCGCTTTGGCATCAATAGAATAAGGTCTTCCGACTTCACAATCCCAGGGCAAGCTACTTACCTGCTCCAGGCCTCTGCTTTCTCATCTGCTAACCACAGTACCAGGCACAGGTTAAGTGCTCAAGGAACAGGAGCTATTATCATTGTTATTTATACTTTTCCACTCCGAAACGTGATCGGTTCAGAGGCATATTCACAAACTGAGTTACAGTCCACAAAGGCTGGACGATTATTGCCTCCATCCCCATCCATTCCCTCAAAGAGGAAGTCAAACACAGGATAGTGACTTCACTCACTCTTAGTTACCCATCCATATAGTTTTCCATGTATGGAAGTCAAAATCTCCATTTTTTCTTAACAAGTACCTATGGCATCTACAAAGCATAGTACTTGGTGCTAGAGGAGAGAAAAACATGGAAGACTTTTGAGCTTAGACGTAGATTCTTCCCCCTTCAAGCTTTCAGATGAGACCTCAGCTCTGACAACGTATTAATTACAGTCTCACGAGAAATCTTAAAGCAGAGCCCCCAATAAAGTCATGCCTGGTTTCCTAACCCACAGAAACTGTGAAATAATAAATATGTGTTTTTAAGCCACTAAGTCTGTGCTAATATCGTTACTAGAGGCACCTGCTTTAGTAGCTTATAATCTAGATGGGGAAACATAACACGTCTACTACATGTCAACAAAGAGTAGGTAGTAACATTTGCCTACTGGTATAAAAACGTGTTTAATCCCCAAAGTGATCTATGATTAATCACATGTAGAATTTTCACTCTTTAAGAATAAATAATAAACCCTACAATACAGTATTGAGGACTTGATTGTGTGTGTTTAAATTCAGAAGGTGAATGTTAAAAAAATGTTTTAAACTTTACAGCAGGTAGGTATTGTGCTATTTTTTTAGGTGGGCTTTGTGCTTATCTTTCAAAAGAAATAGATGCGTAAGGTAAGATTTCAAAATCTATACCTATGCAAAATTTACTATTATCATAGTATTAGCTTTGGCTACCCACAGTCTAGGGACAAATACAGTTTTCATTTGCTTTGACTCATCAACCAGTTTTTAGACTAAGTAGAAGCCCGGGTGGAGTTTGAGCCATGACGCTCTGGATTCCACATTGAGGAATGATGAGGGAAGATGCCCTCCAACTCAAAGCAACTATGAAGGTTTCTCTGGCCTCCCATAATCCTCTGCTAACTGTATTATGGAAATGATGGTAATTACTTCAAAGTCCCTGGTGATTCCTATGTCTTTGGTGCCGTTCACTGTCAGTTCACCTCGGCCAACCAGCTGTCTCATGGACCTGCCTTTTGTACCAAACCTTTAATGAAACTGGCATTTGTGTCAATAAACTTTAAGCCCATCTTGCTGAGATAATTATCTGGGTCACTCAAATTTCAGCTACTTCAAATAATTATAGCCTTTTAGCCTTGAGTATAAGGTGATGATTAAAGGAGAAGGAGTCGGGGTCCCCATGCCTAAGTCAATTAGATGGAAATGCCCGCAGGTCTCAGCGCAGGTCTCTGATTTGAATGCACAAGCCTCTGGGCTATGTCAGAGCCTCACACAGAATAAGTCATTCACGGAATACACATCTGTTTGGCTGAACCACAATCTAAAACGTGGACGCAACAATTTTACACATTTTAACACATTAACAATTTAACACATTAGCTGTTGAGGGGAAAAGCTATCTCACGAACACCGTCACAGAGACTGCTGTGTGCTGCAGAACACTCAGCATCAACAACCAGAGTGCAATTCCATTGTCCTTAAGAACAAAGATTATAGCAAAAACCACTATCTAGATTTCAAAGCTCTCCATATCCAGTGGCTCAAGATTGGTTTTACAGCATCACTCGATTTCCTTTCCATGGCTTGGTAAAAGTTCAAGGGATCGACTTTTGGTCATTTCACGTTCATCCCTATATTCTTAATGAGACAAAACTCACTGATTACAAAAAGGACTCATGTTCTCACTTTGGTCAAAAGCTTGAAATGTTCTGGAAAAAAATTATCTCTAGGGACCGGGAAATCGTAACACTTAAATCCCTTTCCTTCTGTGGACTAGAAAGACAAAGCCTTTTATTAATCACCCCCGCCCCCACTTCCATCTCCACCTGTCAACGTTTAAAACTGGAGACTAATGGTAGACAGCCTTCTCCTGCAGATAGTAATTGCCTTTCCAACAGAGAAGCTATCTCCAAAGCAACCGAGATATGAGCTATGAATTCAAGCTGCGACGCTCTATGTAAATTGCTTGCGATGAAATTGAAATTTCCCAAAAGAAAGCTGCACTGATTCAGTCTATTAAATGCCTTCCTACCTCAGAGGCAGGGATGCACTCCGGCAGCTAGGAAATCGCCCACACCTCGTACACTGTACACAGAGATAAGACCCAGGCGCTTTATGACCTGGTCTTAAATTTTAAAGAAATCCCATCATTATTGATAATATAATTCAATAATTGCTATTCAGTACTTAAAGCAGCCTGACTGTCCACAGCTGCCCACATTAGCTCCAAAATGAAATCATGATGTTTCATACGCCCCCATCTCACATTAGCTTGTTTTTCCCACATGGGCTTTGTCATGCTTCTGTGCAATGTATTTTTGGTCTTTGGCATGCCTTGACTACTCAGTATTAAATGTTCCCATAAATTTTTTTTCTGTTTTGCTTGGTTTTTAGTATTTTTATTTTTTTTGTCATAAACTCCTCTACCCCCAAAGAGAGGATCTAGGGCCAGATAATGTTCTATTGTACTAAGCAATGTTATTATTGTCCGATTAATAAACGATGTGACTACACAGCCTTGCCTTAGGGGATGAGACAGGTGAACCCTCACGAGCATAAAATTTGGTGAGCACTTGACACAGACTTCCAGGTCACTGAACCTCTCATACTTCATTTGGCCCACATCTGCCTCCATCAGCCATTACCCACCAGGCCCACCCTGTCTGGAGTCCATCCTACTCTCCCCACCCCCACCCTCCGTACACACTCCATACCTTATGCTCAGGCTCCCTCAAAATCTGCTTATGAAAATCAAAGAAGAGGGGAAAATAAACATGAGAAGTCCACTCTGAGGCACAATGTCCTGCAACATTCACTGTCCCCATCTTCTTTATCATAGTACAATCCTTGATTTTTAGCTGGGCACATGGTTGCCCGGGGTAATACTTAGGAACGATCTATGATGAGTTCAACCAAGCCAGGTCATGTAAACGGAGGTTTCCTTTTGGCCATGTTTGGGAAATTCCATTAAAATGGGGATGCGCCCTTTGCCTCCTTTTTTTCTTGTCCTTTCCTCCATCTGATGTCTTATAGATATGGCTAGAGCTCTAGCTACCATCTTGGTACAAGAAGCCTAAAGCCATGCCCTAAATATCACAGAGAACTCTCTGGAACAGAGCCACCATACTAGCCCTGAACTGTCTACCCGCCAGACCTTACAGTGAGAAAGAAACACACTTCCAGCTTGTTTAAGCCATGATTACTTGGGACGCCCACTACTGGCAATGGCATTTGATCCTAACTATAGGCACTCTGATTTTGATTAGCACCAGAGACCAGTTTTGTTTGCACTCAAATCATGAATTTTTAAGCACTTAATAGGATCACATGCTTGACAAATGTCTGGCAAACTAAAAGACAAAGCCCATTAGTAAAGAAAAAGTTCCTTTTATTCACCCACGCCAAAAATATCAGAATTTTAACAAATGAAAACGACAAAAACAAAAGCAATCTTATTTTTTTGTAATCAACTTGTCCTGGTACTCTAGGATCTAGGTTCAGTAGACTGTTCACTGACTATGAGATTGCATTGTCTGGGACACACTTTGCTCATCACTTTGCCTCTTAACTCGGGGGGATGAGAAGTAGGGAGGGCCAGCACGAGAGGGGGGCCTAGCGGGTATACCTCTAGCCCCGCAGCCATGCTTCACCCCAAGCTCCTCTACCTTTAGAATTCCACATAAGATTCTGTTTTAAAGAGTTTCACTAAGGAAATGAGAATTTTTCAAAATCCCCAGGCTAGATAACATGTAAGTTCCCTCCTAGTCCTGACATTTTATGATGAGAAAGACTCCCCCGTGGCCACAATGAGGCAGGTGGTGGCACTGCTGTGGCATTGAGACAAATTGGGAGTGGCAGTGTCCTGGACGTGTTGCCGAAGGCAAAGCCTGAGTCATCGAAGGCAGAAGCCGGATAGGAAGATGTCAGATCCAGGGGGAAAGCGACAGTACGGGCAGGACTGGATTTTTGTTTGTTTGTTTTTTCTGTTTGGCTCCAGTTATGCACTAACTAGAAGGACGAGGACGTGTAAAGAATAGACATTTCCTTAACAGACACGTAGTAAAAGCCACATACTGATGAAGTTACGCACGATATAAATGAGCAAAGCAGATGCTTCCTGGAGGCAGCTCATCTCATTTATTCACGAGGTGCTCAACTGGAGGAACGGGGCAAGGCCTGAGTGGTGGCGGGCCCCCAGCGGAGCTTGCCAGGGGTCGGCCCGGCTGGGGACAGCACGGACCCTCCAGCCCCGATGCGCAGGGCCCTGGCCGGGTGGCGGCTCTGCCTCCAGGAACCTCGCCCTCCGCTTCCGTCACCCCCCCGAGAAGCTCTGACAACTCCTGCCTCGACGCCCCAGGTTGAACAGGTGCACCATGATGCACGGGAGCCAGGAACCAGCCCAGGGGTCCTTCTGGACTCTACCCCTCGACTCAGGCGTGTGTGGAGGCGGGACCTATGGCCAGCGGCTTCCAGGGCCTTCAGAGCCTGGGTCAACACCAGCAGGTGGCCCTGGGGCAGAGGCCGCATCCACATGGCCGGTAAGTCCGGCTCAGGGCCTGGCCCCGGCGCATCCCCTCGGTGACGCTGGGAGCGGCACGCCCGTGAGGCCGGCCTGGCCGTGACTGCACCTGTCGGCCCCGCGCCAGCCAGGGCGCCTCGGTCCTGGTGCCTCTGCACGAGGCGAGGCAGAGGGTGCGCCACTGCCCAGCTCGGGGAGGGAGCCCAGCCGGGTCCAGCGTTGGGCCGCAAGGACCTGTGTGGGTGCGCCCGGGCCTCGGCAGCGCCCAGACCCTCCCGTGGCCTCTGCTGTCCCCCGGCAGAGGAGAGGAGCGGGGTGCCCGGGCCCCCCAGGAAGCCCGCCTCGGCGGTACCCAAGCCCCCCCCCCCGCCCCCGGGAGGCCTCAGGCCGCCCGCCCTGGCAGCACAGGGCCCCGGGCACCTGCCTTGGCCGCCAGTCGGGAGGCCACCTCCTCAGGAGCTCCGCAGTTCTCCGGGCACCCACCCACCCCGACAGAGTTCCTCCAAAAAATAAACGCCTGGGCCCCATGCCTTCCCTGGGGGTTCAGGATTTCTGGGGTTGGCCCGAGCCCAGTGTTGGCAACCGCTGTTGAGCAAAGCTCGGCTCTCAGCACCCCCCAGGCCTTGGCCTGCTTGGACGTGGTTTCACACCTGCCATGGCCCCTCTGCAGGCCTATGACCCCCCTGCAGGCCTGTGACCCTCCTGCAGGCCTGTGACCCCCCTGCAGGCCTGTGAGCCCCCCCTGCAGGCCTGTGACCCTCCTGCAGGCCTGTGAGCCCCCCACAGGCCTGTGACCCTCCCCCACAGGCCTGTGACCCCCCTGCAGGCCCGTGACCCCCCCTGCAGGCCTGTGACCCTCCTACAGGCCTGTGAGCCCCCCGCAGGCCTGTGAGCCCCCCGCAGGCCTGTGACCCCCACGGGATAGGGCTGTGCGGCCCTCCCCACCATAGTGCCCAACAGAGTTCCTGACATTCCACAGCACGTCCAATGACGTCTGCTGAATAAAATCAAATAGTGATAACCCAGAATTCAGGGCTTTTAAAAAAAATAAAAGAAAAGCTCACGACAGCTCGACATGATAAATCAGGTGAGATTATATGTGTGCACATGCGCGTGTGTCACGGCTGCACAGCTGAAAACACACTCCCACACAGCCCTACGACTCTCCTGTGAAGCAGAGCCTGTCCCCAGCTGTGGGGCCTTGGGCAAGTCACGCTCTGAGCCTCAAACACTTCACCCTTAAAACGGGGAGAATAACGCCTCCCTCCCGAGAAGGTCGAAGACTCAGTGTGACAACCCAGCACCTGGCACACATCCTGCGAGCATCACTGTCCTTGTCCCTACCGTCTCCTCATGTTACGCAGGGTAAACCGAGGCTCAAACAGGGCAAGTGACTTGTCCACAAGATCCCGCAGGTCTACGTCCCAAACCAAGCTCTGCTGGCTCCTAATCTCCTATTTTCTCGTGTATCGTGTTGCAGACATTTTTCTGATGCAGGAAGCGGCAGGCAGCCCCAGCCCAGGGTTCCAGATGGGGACACTCAGGGACAGAGGAGGGGACTTGCTGGAAGCCAATCCTGGGGAGGTTATGGAACCAGAGTCAGAGCTCACGGGGGTCCCAAGGCACATGGTGTGTGCTCATGGGGTCCCCAGGCACACGGTGGTATGCTCACGGGGGGGGGTCCCCAGGCACACGGTGGGCATGCTCACGGGAGTCCCCGGGCACACGGTGGGCGTGCTCACGGGGGGGGGGGGTCCCCAGGCACACAGTGGGCAGCTCACGGGGTCCCCAGGCACACGGTGGGTGTGCTCGCCACCTCCTGTCGCTCACAGCTGGAGGAGCCCGCCCTCCCCACGACGCCTGGCACCCCGGGAGCCAGGGAAAGATGAGGCTGCCCTTGGGGACCCCCCACTCTGCCCGGGCCTCCCACACTCGCTATCCGCATCCTGATGGGGAAGCTCTGGGGAGCGCTCTCCGGGATTCTGGAGCATTCTGCGAGATGTAAGTAGCCACTACGAGCCTCCGGCTTGTCCGGGACGTGCGGTGGCCTCTCTCCTGGCTCTGCGGGTCACAGAGCCTCCCCCCAGGAGGAGGCTCTGCCATCCTCTAAGGCCAAGGACGAGAGGAAACTAGACGCAGCGCCCAGTAAGAGGGGGCGCAGGGCAGGAAGCCGAAACCACACCAAAATATTTCTAGCAATTATGTCTGAGTGATTTTTGTTTGTGCTGTTCCATGACTTTTTTTTTTTTTAATAGCAAGGAGATCCTAGTTTTCCAAAGAGAGAGCCTGCGTGGCGGTGCTTTACGCTTGTCCAGGCAGGAATTCATGAAGCAGCAACTGCCTCAGCTTCTGGCTCTTCCTTCGCAGCTGCTGGGCGAGCCCGAGCTGAGGCCAAGGGGGGCGACCGGGTGGGGACACGTGGGTCCCCAGCAGAGGCACAGCCCCAGGCGCCATTGGCCGGGTAAGGGGAGAGCCCGGCCCCGAGCGAGGCCACCTGTAGGCAGCGGCTCCTCCTCCTGCTCACCTGCCCCTGGCCAGGCCCCTTCGCCTCGACGTGCACCCCACGGCCCGCTGCAGCCAGAGGCGGGGGCCTTTCGCTTGTCCACTCAGGATCTCATCCTCCCAGATCCAGGGAGAGATCTGCAACTGGCCCCAGAGCAGCCCAGGAAGGGCCACTCCCCTGCCAGCATGCGCCAGGATCCTTGCATACCGCAGGCTGCCGTTCATCCCAGCCCAGGCCGCTGCCCCGCCAAGGCCCGGGCACCGCACTAACCGGGGGCTGAGGCCGCGGTGAGGGAGCTGCAGACAACACTGGACCACGCCAACCACAGACCTCACCTCCGATCCCCTCAAGGAATCTGCACAGCTGATATTATTTCGATTTTACGGATGAGGAAACCGAGGCTTAGAAAGATTAAACAAGTAGCTCCAGGTCACACAGCCCGAGGGAAACAGCCAGGGTCTGACCCCAGGTCTACCAGAGAACTCCAAAGTGCGCCTTCTACTACCGGCTTCATTTATTTCTTAGCAAAGGGGGGAATAGCTCCCTTGGCTCTGCATTCCCGAGGCTTCGCCAAATACGCCGAACACACTGGAAAGGATGCTTCACGTTTCTTGGTACCTGCACGACGCCTAGCATAGCATCTGTTCCATGAGAGATGCCTAATAAATAGAGGAATGAATTAATTTAATGAATTATCTCACTTCTAGCCCCTGGACTCACCCACCCTTTCCATCTTCTCCCTAATTATCACCCCCCTCTCTCTCCATCACAGCCAAATTTTTTTCTAGCCTTGTTCACATGCAGTTGACATAGACTATCGTGTAAGCTTAAGGAGTGCACGGTAATGACTTGGGCCACGTATGTGTCACAAAATCATTAACAACAGTAAGGTGAGTTAACACCCCCGTCGCCTCACATAATGACCAACTGGTGTTTTGCGGTAAGAACATGTCAGATCTACTCTCTCCACAACTTTTTTTTTAAAACATTCTTCTTTTTTTTTAGAAAGAATTTTTTTAAAGATTTATTTATTTAGTCATGAGAGACCCACAGAGAGAGAGAGAGGCAGAGACGCAGGCAGAGGGAGAAGCAAGCTCCATGCAGGGAGCCCGATGTGGGACTCAATCCCAGATCCCAGGATCACGACCTGAGCCACAGGCAGACGCTCAACCGCTGAGCCACCCATGTGTCCCTCCGCAACTTCCAAGTAGTCTATAGTACAGTGTCGTCAACCACGGGCACCGGGCTGGGTGTCACGTTACACCTCCAGGACTTAGTCTTCTTACAGCAATTAGCCTATCTTGTTTTTTCACCGGAGTAGAGTTGATACATAAAGTTACCCTAGTTTCAAGCATACAACTTAGTGAACTGACAAATTCGCCCATGATGCTGTGTCCCCCATGAGTATAGCTGCCACCTGTCCCATTACATGGCCGTCACAATATCATGGACTCTATTCCTTATGCTCTGCTTTTTATCCTTGTGACATACTCGTCCTACACCTGGAGGACCTTATCTCTCTCTCACTCCCCTTTTGTTTTGCCCAATCTGCCCACAACCACTCTCCCCTGTGGCCGTTATCATTTTGTTCTCTATTTACAGTTGCGACTCTACTTTTTATTTATTCAATTTTTTTTTTAGTTTCCACTTATGAGCAGAACCATATAGTATTGGTCTCTCTCAGTCTGACTTACTTCACTTAGTATAAATAATACCCTCTAGGTCCATCCATGTCGTCTCAAATGTCACAATCTCATTTTTCAAGACTGTGTAATATTCCATTGCATATATATACCACATTTTTCTTATCCATTCATCTCCTGATGGACACCAGGGTTGCTTCCAAATCTTGGCTGTTATAAATAATGCTACAACAAACATAAAAGTACATGGATCTTTTTGAGTGAGTGCCTTCACTTTCCCTGGGCAAGTACCCAGGAGTAGGATTATTGGATCACACAGTATTTCTAATTTTCGAGGAACCTCCACACTGTTTTCCATAATGGCTGCACCAATTCACATTCCAACCAAGAGTGCACATGGTTTCCTTTTCCTCTACATCCTCACTGACACTCGTTTCTTTCTCACAGCCAAGATTTTAAACAATAAGCTACAATCTCTCCATCAGCTTCCTCACAGGCCTTTCCCTCTTCAGTCCTTTCTGGTCCTGCCTCCACCCCCTACCAAAAATGCTCTCTACAAGACAGTCCATCACATTGCCATTAAACCCAGTGGGCACCTTTCCATGCCCATTTGTCTTGTCCCCTCAGCAGCATGTGACACCTTGAGATGTCACTGCCTGGGCTGGCAGGACTCCGGTTTTCCTCCTTCTTCTCTGGATAGCCCTCCACGGCTCCTTTGTCATTCCTCTTCCGTGGCTCTTCAGTAAATGTGGGCATCCCCAGGGGTCCAGCCCAGCCCCACACCTACACCTGTTGCTGTCAAATCTCCGTCGCCTGCCCGGAACTTTCACCCAAGACCTAGACAGAGGCTCTCTCCTCAGATTGTTGGAACCTGCACTCAAGGCTCCTTCCCACAAAGCTGTCCTCCTGCCTGTGCCTCATGCAAGAATTAATGGCATCCCTTTCATCCTGACACTGAAAACTCCTCCTCCTCCCTTCCCTCCAGTTGGCACCAGATCCTGTTGACTCTACTCCTCAGTAATGTCCTTAATTTTCCACTTCAGTCTCCCACGGCCACTACCTCCTTGCAGGGCCTCACTACCATCCCTTCAACAGCTAGCAACTGATCTCATTTTCTTCAGCCAGTCTTGCCTCCTTCAATTCATCCTCCACCCCAAGCTGGAAGGAGCTTTCAGAAATTGCAAATCTCATCACTCTGCTTTAAATTGTTTTTTCTGGATTCCTCCTTGATTCAAACTCATGATCATGGCCTCCAGCCTGATGATGACCTTTCTAGCCTCAGCAGGTGCTCTCCATTCCCATCGATGCTCTAGCAATATTAAAACAGATGTAGTTCTGGTACCATGCCCACTTCTCCACCCCAGTATATACCTTGGTACTTGCTGGTCCTGCTACTTGGAAAGCCCTCCTTTACTCCTTTTATCATTTGAGGTTTAGTTCAGATGCAATCCCTTCTAGGAAGACCTCCCTCAACCTTCACTCCTGAGTTTGAGGTCGTCCTCTGGGCTCCCACCCTTTCCATGCATTCCTTCCTCACAACATCTAGCACACTGCTCTGCGACACCACATGCCTTATCTCCCCTATTAGACTTTAAGGTCCTCAAGGGCATGCACTGTCATTCTCATCTGTGTACTCACGGTGCCTCTTACCACCACCAAGGTCGGTATATAGAGATGTTCAATGGAAGGATGAGTGGAAAGGTGGGCAGATACGAATGAACAGAGATGACTAAGACCCCAATGTAACAGGAGTTAGAGGAGCTGTCTGTCCACACCCATCCCTTGACTCCTCATCCCCCAGCAATGGAAAGAGTAACTGGCTCCAATGCCCTGTGCTAAGCAAAGTTTTAAAAGCTATCTAGGAAAAGCATATGGTACACACAAAGAAACAAAGTCTGAGAACCAGCCCCGATTTTTTAAATGGGATATGTCCAGATTGGCATGAAAAGAAATTCAGAAAATGTGATTATATACAATTTTATCCACATCTACCTTCTAGAGGAGAGCAAAGAGCAAGGTTTTCACCCAACAAATAGTCTAGATGTTCCCCTGGGAATAATGCATACGACTCCACACCAAGCCACAGGGATCTTTGACAAAGGGGAATCTCCTAAAAATATCCAAGCACCTGCTTTGCCAAGAGAAAAAAAAAGTGTAGTTAATTAGTATGTTGGGAAAAGAAAGACTTCTCAAAATCATAACAGATCTTTCATCAAGGCCTGGAAATTGATAAAACCAACTGGACTGCTAGCCTCACAGTCTCCATAACGATACTGAGTTTTTCTGAGTGTGGGACGCTGGACCCCCTCTCCCAGAGCTCAACACTTCACACCACAGCTTTCCTCTCATCCTCATGACAACCCTGGGCTGACGGCAAGGCAGGCTTCTTCCCTGAGAAAGCAGATAAGGAAAATGAATGGGAGGAAAGGAGAGAACCCTGAGCTCAGGGAAAGCTGACGCCAAATTCTCTTTCTCGGCTCTAGTTTGAAACAACATGAAAGGAAATTTGCAACCAGCGAAGCATACGCGACGAAAACACATGCAGCATTTCTGCCTGTCTGTCAAAGGTGCCCCCAGCTACCCTCGACGGCGGCCCTCCTCCCATCCTCTCCCTTATTCTCCTCACTCACGACACTCCAGCTCGCCCTCTGCTACTCCTGTCTGTCATTCAGCAAAAAAAGGCAAAAAAGAAGGAAAAGCCCACACCTTGGTCAGTGAAGAGTCCCTATGTGACTCCTTCCACCGCTAGTGCCCATCTCGAACCCAGGAGGAGTTAGGTGGGGGACACGGTCACAGTTCTACAGAGAAACAGAACCAAAAGGAGATATATTTAGAGAAAGGTAGATGATAGATGGATAGATAGATAAGAGAGAGAGAGAGAGACGGATTGCCCATTGAGGGTCTGAAAAGAACAAAAAGGATGGAGGGAGGCCAAATTCGCTCTCTGCCTGAGCTGAGACATCGATCTTCTCCCACCCCTGGACACCAGCGCTCCTCGTTCAGGCCTTTGGATGCAGACTGGGACTGTCCGCATCAGCGCAGACGTGCACCCCCGCCTCGCGGGGCAGGCCCAGCATGACAGCTGGCCCCTCGATCTCCCCTTACCTGTAGCAGACAGACGCGGTCCTCCGATGGAGTGATTTCAGAGGCTCAAGAAACACTTCTGTTCCCAAATTTCCGCCCCGCCCCATGCCTGAAGCCTGCTGCAATGATTCCTTCCGAGTGGGTTAGGCCATTGCCCTCTGCCCACCCCGCTTCCATCCTTAAAATGCAGACACTCCTGAGGACAGTAACACCTGACAACACATTTGCTCTCAGACTTTGGGGCGATCCAGCAAGTCTGGGTGGGGGGCCTGGGCATCAGCACGCTTTCCCACACCCAGAAGAGATTTGTGGAGGACACTCGGAACGATGTGGTCCTTAACCCACAGTGTGGTCTTCTTTTCCAGAGCTTTCCTCCCGGCGTGGCTGAGAACACAGACTGCAGGTTGGCCTGGTTTCTCAGACACTCCTGCTGCAGAGCCAGACCCCAGAACACCGAGCAATACGGGCCCTGCACACCCATGTGCATTTGCACACGTGCTCACACGCGCGCACACACACACACAGAGCTGCTGAAAGCCGCGTCCCCCACCACCCCTCACCTGAACCTAGACCACCGGCCAGCCTGCCTCTGCGGCCCCAGATCCAAAACACTGGGTAGGCCACAGCCCCCCTCCTCCCACAGACCAAAACACAGCAGAGGCAGGCAGCACATTCCTGCCTGAGGATACAGATCTCTGGGCTGATTAAATAAATACAGCTTAATTAAATTAAAGTCAGATCAGAACCTGCCTAAACTCGGCTGGCCGCGCAGGAGAGTCCTTCATGAATGTTTCATTTTCATAAATGAATGATTATTTGTCTGCTTCGGTGCTTGCCCTGAAGGAAGCGGTGCCTCTGGGTAGAGAAGGCTCCCTCCAGTCAGAGACAAACAGTTACGGGGTATTTTTGTTTAGAGGCCCAGGAGGCTTTGGGACCTTCCTGTGGTCTTTGTGGGGAGTAAGCATCATGCCCTGGCAATGGGTACAAATGAACATGGCCCAGGCTGCTCCCCTAAAGGCAGCGAACTGTTCAAAGCTGTGGAACAGCCACCAAGTATAGGTGGAGAGACAGAGGGAAACAGAGAAAAGGAGAGAAAAAGAGAACCTGGTAAAGCTACAAACCCACCTGCACATGAGGCTATTACAAATATGCTTAGCAAGTGTGTGTGGGTGGGGGGAGCACCTGTTCCAGAAAATGTTCTCAAAAGAGTTAAGAGCAAAAGCACAAACCTCATGGAACAGAGAGAATTCCAGAACAGCAGGGCAAAGCTCTGCCCACGGTTGCCTTTGAGAGGCCCCTGGGGGGGCACACGGACGGCGCCTCCCAAGGGCCTGCGGCCGCTGCTGTGAGTCACCTGGGCTGGGGAAGAGCGGTGGGGGAGGCACGGCCACCGCTGCCCTGGGGACCCCGCGAACGATGGCCCCAATGCCAGCGCCCATCCCTGCCCACCTAGAAGTCAGACGGGGAGCGCCCCCACGCACAACAGCCTGGTCTGCCGCGCTCCCGCTGCATCTCCAGCGCTTGCCCCCCAGGCCTACGGGTCCCCTCCAGCAGCCCGGGAGGGGAAGGACAGACGAGAAATGCACATTTTGCAAGTTCCAGTAGAAAGCCTTTGGGGAAGGAAGCTGAAACTAATGGGCAAGCCGTGGCTTTCATTCATCCGTGCTACCATCACTTCCATTAGCCCAGAAACGTGAGAGGGGGCCTATCACTGTCCCCTGTGTGTGCCGGTGACACTGCTGACGGTGTTATTTTCTGGCTTCAAACTTACCCTCATCAGCAGGACTTCTGCTCAAATTTCTTACAGAACTGATGGCTCACATCACCTTATAGGCTCTTTAAGCTCCACCACTGGCTTCCCACTCAGCGCATCTCTCATCCCCCCTACTGCCAACTTAGTAGCATCTGAGCAGATACACCTGTGTCTATAATGCTGCTCACCTGTTTCCAATTCCGAGCCCTAATCTGAGACTTATCCTAGCCCAGACTCTTTCTCCAATAGCTTTCTGACCAGTAGTAGAGGTGTCTTGTCATTCTGATCAAGGGCTCCTTACCCAGTGAAGCCTTCCAGATGACTTCCCCAGTTCCATTCCCTCAAGCCCCTCCAGTGATCCCAGACGTGTGAGGATCCAATGAGAAAGTGCACTATACACCATGAGGCCCTCCACTGACACACTGCCCCGTGGCACGGCTGGCCCTAAATTTTGAGGCACATTAAAGACACACTTCAAACCTAAAGGACCCAGGGCTTCTAGCTCAAAGGACAGACTCAACTGATAGGCTTATCTCCCCTCTCAATGAAGAAGCTAAGAGACAGAGAAGCTTAAATCAGAAGATTTAAGATTTCAAAATATTTCTGTGACACATAAAGCATGGAAGAATGTCAAGTAGGCTAGCACAGAGGTTGCAAAGGAGATAGAATGGAGGGCAGGCGTGAGAAAGGAGGATAAAAAACTGGGGATCCCTGGGTGGCTCAGCGGTTTGGCGCCTGCCTTTGGCCCAGGGCGCGATCCTGGAGTCCCAGGATCTAGTCCCACGTCAGGCTCCCGGCATGGAGCCTGCTTCTCCCTCCTCCTGTGTCTCTGCCTCTTTCTCTCTGTGTCTATCATAAAAATAAATAAATAAATCTTTTTTAAAAAAGAGAGAGAGAAAGGAGGATAAAAACTAAATGAAAGTCTGTATACAGAATAACACCCTAACATGTCCTTCCACCATCTCTGTTTACCAAACATATGGTTGCCAGGCATCTACATAAAAGCACCAGAGGAAAAAAATGCCTAAAATTAGAGCTGAAATTTTGTCTGTACAAGAAATGTGAATGAGCTTTCTGGGAAGAACTAGGGCATCAAGTGTGGGATTACTGTGTGCCACAGTAAACCCTCTCCTTCTGACATTTAGAGACCCTTCAGAGGAACAAGTGGCTGCCTTCCCACTTACAAGTGGCCACGAGACTCACCCACCAACACAGGGCTCCTGGGCAGCCTTGCTACTGTCTCATTCTTAAACAGCCAACATCACCAGACTGTTGAGAGAAGCCTAAGTTGGGAAATACAAAGACTAAGACAAATAAAAGATAAAAGGACCTTGGAGGAAAAATAAAGAATAGAAGAGAACTGAAGTGTAGAAAACTCTAATATTTCCAGAGACAGAAAAAAAGATGCTGAATCCATCAAATTTAAACAGAGAAAAGAGACCATCAGAGAAAAATTCTCAGAAAATATCGATATGACCATTAAAATTATTTTAAGTTAGCAAGCACGGAAAGATTAAATTTTTGAAAATGTCCAAGAATGTTAAACATTAAGGCAAAGAGGCAAAAGAGAGAGAAGGAGAGAGAGAAGGTACATCGGAGCAATCCAACTAATAGAATTCCCAGAAAGATGGGGATCCCTGGGTGGCTCAGCGGTTTAGTGCCTGCCTTTGGCCCAGGGTGTGATCCTGGAGTCCCGGGATCAAGTCCCACATCGGGATCCCTGCATGGAGTCTGCTTCTCCCTCTGCCTGTGTCTCTGCCTCTTTCTCTCAATCTGTGTCTCTCATGAATAAATAAATAAAAAATATATTTTTAAAAAAAAAGGATTCCCAGAAAGAGAGAAGAGAGGTGATACAAGAATGGAGATAACCAGTGAAATAACCAGAAGACCATTTCCCAAAACTAAAAAAAGGGTACAAGCATTTAGGTTGAAAGGCCTCATTTAATGTTCAGAACTAGCCATTTTTAAAAGTCTTCTGTTAAATCACATCCCTGTGACATTTTGGAACATAAGGGGCGACAATAAAACCCTCAATACAACCAGAGAAAAAGAGAAGTTCTTGGTTGCAACAGAAACAACAAAGATGAACGATATGCTAACTTAACACAAAATAGAAATGCACTGGAAGGATGTTGAGCAATCATCTATTGATGGAAGAGCTGTAGAAAGAGGCTCAGAAAACAGGCAGGAACAAAGAGAGGCCAAAAAACAAGAATAGAGTCAAGGTCACGCTACAGAAACAGCCTAGTTCCTATGGAGCTGCCTCTCTTGCTGGGTCCTGCATACCAACAACCACTGAACTCTGAACTCTTCCTCCACCAGCAAAATAAATTTTTGAACCACTTGAACCACTCACTCCAGGTTCAGAATCCCATCGGAGAGCATCTGATTGGCTAAGCTTAGGCATATATCAGTACCCCGGATTTTAGAAGTCAGAGCAAACAACTATCTGGCCTCCTGCATAGACATTGGAACTCCGCATCCCACCAAGACTCACACAAAGGCAGACTCCTCAAGCTTCAGGAGAAGTTCAGATGCCAAGCAGTTAACACCGAAACAATAAGTGTGCACCACAGCTCATCCCTCCGACTTTACCATCTTTGTATATACCCCCCTCCATACCTACAACTCCCAAGTGCATATGAAAATGTTCCTACCTACCATATGCAATCATCTTCACATCCACTCTTTTCATAAAAGCAAAGTCTCATGAGTTGGTGCATCCACTAACAATTCAAGATTTTCTACATGTTGTCCATTTTTCTTCTAGTTCTATCACAATCCCTAATGATTTGTACAACTTTTGGACTAATATCCTATGTAAAGGACAGGGAGATAAGGAGAGGTAGGAAAAAATAATTTAAATACACGCACATACCACACACATATATATAAAGTTTGGGTAAACGTTACAGTCTTCATTTCTGCAACTAATCACAAGGCCATGTGAACTTGACTCCTCCTCAGTTGTAGTAGGTACATTGCGGGTAGAAAAAATAAATCTAAACTTAAGAATTTAGTCCACTGAAGACCAATCACTGCCTTCCACATGAGAGAACAAAAATCCGAAGCCATCGACCTTCCCACATGTGCCTAGCTGACCCTCTCTGAGCACCATAGTGGAGTCCCAGGGTTGTACCAACAAGCCGCACAGTAAGAAGTGGCAGTCAGCAGGTCAGCCTTTGTGAATGAAAGTGCTCCTGTTCGTGTGATTATTAGGCCCCCTCTGTAACCAGGAGTCTTTGATAAGCAGCCTCACGAAACACGAATATTCTCACAGTCTATTCACTCGAAGAAGACCAATGCATAGAATTCTTCTCCATACCCCCTGCCCTCCCGTCCTCCAGCGTTGCTCCTTTTGGATCTGAACCAGGGGCCTAACAACCGTGTGCTACCCATGAAGCAGCGTACATTCTGTCCTTGGGCCACTCTCCTTCCATACAAATGGACAACGAGATGTACTATTCAAAACTCTGCCCATTAGGAGGATTTCTCTTCCCCAATGTCCATCAGTGACCCCAAGTGAAGCTGCTGCTCCAACCTACTTCTCACTGATGACAGAGCACTGAGCTGTTCCATGAGTGCTCAGGGTTTTTTGGTTTTTTTAAAGATTTATTTATTCATGAGAGACACAGAGAGAGAGAGAGGCAGAGACCCAGGCAGAGGGAGAAGCAGGCTCCCTGTGGGGAGCCTGATGTAGGACTCGATCCCAGGACTCTAGGATCACGCCCTGAGCTAAAAGCAGATGCTCAACCCCTGAATCAACCAGGCGTCCCGAGTGCTCAGTTTTCAATACTTGCCAAACACCTTTCCCTCCCTCCTGTGGCCACAGATACATGGAGAATAACTTCCGTCATTTTTCAGTCTCAGGTTCAGTCCCTGAGCACTACAGACAAGATCCCCCCCTTTATGGAGATAAATATATTTATAGAAACTCAGAGAAAGACCTTAGAGCTCCTCTGGTCCAGCTATGCCCTGACCATTTTTTCCTTCACAACTACTGACACCCCTGAGTTGACCCATTCACATAGCATACACTCATGAGGTTGCTGACTGGCTGACATGAAAAGGTGGGTGTTAATGGCCCCAGGTGTTGCAGGTCAGAGGCTCCCCAGTGTTTATTATATACTATTTAGAAATAAATATTACTATAGCAGGTTGGGTGACTGAGATGGGTATTGGTGGGGAAAAGGTTAATTAAGAAAACTCTTGGGGTGTCTGGGTCTCTGTTGAGCATCTGCCTTCAGTTCAGGTCACGATGCCAAAGTCCGGAATGAGTCCCACATCAGGCTCTCTGTCCCTCTGCCTGCCACTCCCCCTACTTGTGTGTGCATTCTCTCTCTCTCTCTCTCTCTCTCTCTCTCTCTCTCTCTCTCTAATAAATAAATAAATAAAATCTTTTATTTTTTTAATAAAATCTTTTAAAAAAGAAAAAGATGACTTTTAGTGGAATACTACTCAACTATCAAAAAATATGAAATCGATATTTGCAATGACATGGATGGAACTGGAAGGTATTATGCTGAGCAAATTAAGTCTGAGAAAGGCAAGTATATGATCTCACTCATTGTGGGATTCAAGAAACAAAACAGAGGATCATAGGGAAAGGGAGGAAAGAATAACACAAGATGAAATCAGAGAGGGAGACAAACCATAAGAGACTCTTAATCATAGGAAACAAATTGAGGGTTGCTGGAGGGGACGTAGGTGTGGGGATGGGGTGTCTGGGTGATGGGCAAGAAGGAGGGCACGTGATGTAATGAGCATTGGGTGTGATATAAGACTGATGGATCCCTGACCTCTACCTCTGCAACCAATAATATACGTTAATTGAATTTAAATTAAAAAAAAAAAAACTTACAGGGCAGCCCAGTGGCTCAGCGGTTTAGCCCCGCCTTCAGCCCAGGGCGTGATCCTGGAGTCCCGGGATCAAGTCCCACATCGGGATCCCTGCATGGAGCCTGCTTCTCCCTCTGCCTGTCTCTCTCATTCTCTCTCTCATTCTCTCTTTCTCTCTGTGTCTCTCATGAATAAATAAATAAAAAATTTTTAAAAAATAAATAAAAATTTAAAAAAAACTTAGAGTAGATTCATATATCCACATTGTTCCAGATAAAAGTTTTCCAATAACTAAATTGCATATCCATTTTTACATTTAAATTGAGTTTATAAAATTTAAAATTCAGTTCCTTGATTGCACTGGCCCCCCACTCCCCCCGAGCGCTCAATCACTATATGTGGCAGCAAGTGGCTGCCATGCTGGCCAGGGCAGACCTGTACTACAAAAGTCACATTCGAGTACTCCTTGTATAAAAAAGGATATGGTTTTGGTCTCTAAATGTCTCAATTTCCTCATCTTCAATTTGGGGCCAATGACATACAGCATATACGCAGGTCATTACCAATGAACCAAGAGCCAACTTACAAAAAAAAAAAAAAATGTAACGCATGTCCACTTCTGCTGTAAAGTTTTTGGAGAGTCTGTGGTCCAGAAATGAGAAAATGATAAGCCAAAGAGTGGGGCCAGCCTGTAGGAGCTGACCACGGCAGATTCCAAGTAGTGTCACAGTATCACAGGAAGACTGGCCTGCCTATAGGGTTTTACCCTGACTGAAGATCTCAACCCCTAATTCCAAAAGCTCAGAACATCCCTCCTTGCTTTTTTTTTTTTTTTTTTTTTTTTTTAAGAGAGAGCAGGAGAAGTTGTAGAGGAGAGGGAGAGGGCAAGCCCCAAGCAGGCTCCATGCCCCGTACAGAGGTCAACGTGGGGCTCATTCTCACGACCCTGAGATTATGATCTGAGCCCAAATCAAGAGCCGGATGCTCAACCAACTAAACCATGAATATCGCCCCACCCCTTTGCTTTTTTTATGGTGCTCGTGGTTCTGCAGATGCCTCTGCTGTATTTCAACAATTCAAACAACTCTTACAGATACAAGATTAATCATTCATACATCTTAGAGATAGTTTGATCAGATGGTTTTCCTCTGAGCACCTCAGTACAATTAATGGTGAATTCAAGATCTTTCAGGAATGAAAGGAATGTTAATTCTGGGGCATAAGGCAATGTTGGGTACGGTGCCTCCTTGGGGAGCTCAGAGCAACCAGGGAGCACTCAGGACTCTGGGGCAGGGGCATCAGGAAATGGAAGGGGCACAGAAGTAGAGGAGAGGTTGGCAAGGAAAAGTCTGGGAGCCCAGTCCTGCGGTAGAAAAGACTGGACGCTCTTCCGTCCTTCACCTCCTCACAGGCTTTCTCCTCCTACTTCTCCTTTCTCCTCTTCCTCCCCCATCTTCTCCTTTATCCCTCTTCCCTTTCACATTTTCTTTTCTTCTCTGGCTTCTTTGGTCCCCACTTGCCTTTTCTAAGGGCTTGCTCCTCCCAGTAACCAGGAACCAAGCTAGTATTTGCTGCAAAGCATATCTCCGCTACATAGTGAGTCAAATGGCTTTTGGGGACTATCCTGCAAAACTACCCCAGCCTAGATCATTGCTATTGCAAGAAAATGAGCCCCTAACCCAAAGCAATTATTTGCTTAGCTGGCAACTGCCTTAGCTGGCATATATATATATAAACATATATATATATGGTATACAGTGCCTTGCCCATAGTAAAGCTAATAAATATTAGTCTATAGGAAATAAGTAAGGGTGTCAACATCCTTGGATGTCAGTATATTCCATCACAAAGAAGCAAAGCAAGTGCATCCTGGTATGTTGAGTGGTCGTATTTAGACCAGACTGTGATTTAAATGTTTCATCCATCAAGTCAGAAGCCACCTTTTGTTATAACAACAAAAAGCTTCTCCCCATAGTGGGAGGCCATATGTTAAGTAAATTTAAAGAAATATTTTCAGCAGTAAATGTCAGCGTCTTATATCTAAACCTGTCAAAATGACGACTTCTAAAACTTCATCTAAATTCAGTTTCATATTTATAAATGGAAGGTTATTTTTCTGTTTCTGCCACATGAAAATAATCAAATGTCACTTTCAAACTGGACCAAATTCCCTGGTTAAATTTTCAGATCAGTTAAGAAATATCTCCATGTAATTTGTCTAAAGTGCTGATTTAGGTTTTTTTTTTTTTTTTCATTTGTCCAAATATAAACTCAATGAAAATAATTCTTTTGTTCTTTGGGGGAAAAGTGCTCTGATTTGTTTTTATTGCTACGATTAATTGCATAAACGAAAGCACTGTAACAACATTAAAAGAAAAATTTGCTCGCAATTTCACCATCTCTGCAAATCAGAATGTTTTTATTCCTTTAACTTTATAACTGAAACTTCCATGCGGATAGAGACAAGACTGTCACGCTGATGTCATCGACAATTTAATTATGCAACCAAGTCTTCCTCAAGTATTACCATGGGTATTACCGTTCTCAGAGCTTCGTAGCTGAGAAAATCAGTGATACAGTTCATGTGAAGCCAGAGCATGAGTCTTCACAAGTTCCGGCTTGGACCTGCCCCGCACCCACGTAAGCACACCGAGGTCCCAGCGAGCTCTTCCCCTGGCCCCCCACCAACTGCTGCTCCCAGATGGCAGAGTCCGATACCTGAACACTCAAGCTCTGGAGCAGGAGCCTCTGGACCGTCATCAGTGCAATTCTTTGGAAATTTAAATGTACACAGAGAACTGTCATGACTGGGAAGTACTAAAGTGGACGCCGTCAATCAAAGTGATTAAACCTCTGGCCTAAGCCTGGAGGGGCCCCCACTTTTCACACTCAGATGGGACTTGCGGTGTCTGGCTGCACTCCTGTGCTGTGCTGTCCCTTGAGCCAGTTAGGAAGAATGGACTCTCTCCCTCTGTGTGATGCTGACAAGGGGGTGAGAGGAAGAAAGGACACAGCGCTCAATACAACCTTACGGAGATACACAAGGTGCTTCACAAATGTGTGCTTGTTGACCTACAGGGAGGAAAGCTACACAGTCAATAAACCCAATAAATTATTCCAAAGGAATGACATCCCAGTTACCATAATTTAGTCAAGAAATAGACATGGGGCAGCCCTGGTGGCGCAGTGGTTTAGCGCCGCCTGCAGCCCAGGGCATGATCCTGGAGACCTGGGATCAAGTCCCATGTCAGGCTCCCTTCATGGAGCCTGCTTCTCCCTCTGCCTGTGTCTCTGCCTCTCTCTCTCTCTCTCTCTCTCTCTCTCTCTCTCTCTCTCTCTGTGTGTGTGTGTGTGTGTGTCTCATGAATAAATAAAAAAATAAAATCTTTAAAAAAAAAAAAGAAATAGAAAATGGAACGCCTGGGGGGCTCAGTCAGTTGGGCAGCTGCCTTGGGCTTGGGTCATGATCTCAGGGTCCTGGGATTGAGCCCCACATTGGGCTCCCTGCTCAGCAGAGAGCCTGCTTCTTTCTCCCTGTCCCTCTGCTTCTCCCCATGTTTCCTCTCTCTCTCTCTCTCTCTCTCTGAGTCAAATAAATAAAGAAAGAAAGAATAAAAATAATAAATAACAATAAAATAAAATAAAAATAAAAATAATAAATAAATTAAATCTTTAAAAAAGAAAGAAAGAGAACATTATCAAAAACCCAGAACCCACCCACCCACCCACCCCCGCCCGTAGTCACTACCTTCTTTCTTCCCCAAAGGTGAGCACTATTCTCATTTCTAAACCCCATGCTTTTATTCAGTTTCATAGCCGGGCACCTCACCTATGGGAGGCAAATGTTCATTCTAACATCATAATTTAGATTTGCATGTTCTTGAACTTTATATAAATGCAATTGCACAGCATCCATGTTTGTGAAATCCATCCATGTTGAGGAACACAGTCGTCGTTGACTCCTACCTACGTATTCACCTGAATGAATATGTCATGCTACAGACAAGTACCTCCGCTACTACTCAAAGCCACTTAGAGTGTTCCCAGCTTTGGGCTATTACAAATGATGCAGCTATGAGCATTCTCTTGCACGTCTTGCAGCGCATATGTGTATGCATTTGTTGGGTATCTATCTAGGAATGACCTGCTAGGTCCCAGAGTATATGTGAATTTAACTTTATTGAATACTGCCTAGCTTTCCCAAAGTGGCTGTATCAATTTGCACTCCCGTGAGGGGTATATGAGAGTTCCAGGGGTTCTATACCCTTAACATTTGGTATTGTCAGTCTTTCCAGTATTAGTCGTTCCAGCAAGTGAGTAAGTATTGCATTGTGATTTTTAATTTAAACATCCCTGACCACTAAAATAACTGAGCAGCTCTTCATATATTTAACAGAGATTGAATATTCTCATTTGCAAAGTTCCTGCTGCCCGTTTTTTTATTAGATGGTCTTTTTCCTACGGATATATCTTTTTATAGCCTGCAAATGACCCCTTTGCTATACACAACTGCAAATATCTTCTCCTACTCTGTGACTTGCCTTTGTAACTCTTAATGGTATCTTCTAAAGAACAGAAGATCCTGATATTGTTGAGCAGGAGAGTTCAAACATTTTCATTCCTGTCTTAAAGGATCAAGGGGTAGAAGAAGCAAAATGCATTTGTGAAATGGTGATGGGTTTCCACACACGTGGAAACCTGTGCCTTGTGCAGAAAAATTCATTAAAGCCTGATCCTGCCAGTGGGCAGAGGGGCCAGGGAGATCCAAATGTTAGTGTGGTCCAATTTATGAATCTTTATTTTCTGATTAATGTTTCTGTGTTCTGTTTATTTTTGTCTTCCCAAGATTGTGGGAACACTCTCAAATGTAATCTTTGGAAAGATTATTGTTTTACTTTTCACATTCAATCTACAATCCATCTGCAACTTCTTTGTTTTGTGAAGCAGGGGTTAAAATTTTTTTAACGGATGTCTTATTGACCCCGCACTGTTTATTCAAAACACCATCTTTTTTTCCTGTTGTTTCAAAGTCTCACCTTGGTCATAAATCAGATGTCCATATACATGTAGGTCTATTTCTAAAGTATATTCTATTCCATTTGCTTTTTTAAAGCTGGGATGGGGGGTAGATTACCCCAGTAATTTAGATTACCTAAATTACTGACACTTTAAAATAAGACTTGTCATCTATTAAAGTAAATCCTCCGACTTTCTTCTTCTTCAAAAATGTATTGGTTATTCTTGGCCCTTTATAATTCCATCTAAATTTTAGAGTCAAGTTTGTCATTTCTACCTGAACAGCTGCTGGAATACTCAATGAGACTACACTAAATTTATAGATGAATATGCAGAAAATTGACATCTTTATTAAGTTGAGTTATTTAGTCCATAAACATAGTCTATCCCTCCACTTACTGAGGTTTTCATTAATCTCCATCAACAATGTTTTGTGTTTTTCTTTTCGTTTTGTTTTGTTTTGTGTTTTTCATTGGTGAAGTCTCATACATTTTTTATTAGGTTACTAGGTCTTTAATACATTTTGATGTTATTATAAATGACATAGTGTTTTAATTTTCTAATTCTTTTTCTTGGAATCAAAATAGTTTTACATATTTACCAAATCTTGCTAAATTCATTTCTTAATGCCAATAGTTTATATGTAGATTCTTTTGTGTTTTCTTTATACACAATTATGTCATCTGTGATGATAGCTCCAATCATTTACCCTTGTTTGAATATTGTATTACCTTGGGGCGCCCGGGTGGCTCAATAGGTTAAGCAACTGCCTTCAGCTCAGGTCATGATCTCAGGGTCCTGGATTGAGCCCCACATGGGGCTCCCTGCTCAGAGAGAAGTCTGCTTCTCCCCCTTCCTCCCTCTCTCCCCCTGCTTGTGCTCTCTCTCTCTCTCTCCCTCTCAAATAAATAAATAAAATCTTTTTTTAAAAATTGTGTTGCCTTATTGCACTACCTAGAATTTGCTATAGTCATAGCAAGTATACTTACCTCATTCCCAATTCCTGGACTCTAATGTTTGGATAGGTTTTTATACATACATTTTGTCTGGTTAAAATATTTCCTTCCATTCTTAGTTTTCTCAAAAGTTACTTTATTATAAGTATAAGTGGATATTGAATTATATCCATTTTTATGCCTACCAGATAACTGTATAATTGCTTTCTATTATGTTAATGACATGAATTACATTGATTAATGTAAAATCAGTACCATATTAATAAAGCACAATCATGATATATTATCCTTTTATGTTTATTTTTTAAGATTTTACTTATTTTATATGAGAGAAAGAGACTGGGAGAGGGAGCACGAGCAGGAGGAGAGGAAGAAGCAGGCTCCCCGCTGAGCAGGAAGTCCAATGTAAGGCTTGATCCCAGACCTTTAGGATCATGACCTGAGCCAAAGGGAGATGCTTAACTGACTGAGCCACCCAGGTGCCTTTATTATTTCTTCTTATATATCAATGAATTTACTTTGCTGATATTTTGTTTAGGATTTTTGCATTTCTATTCACAAGAGAGATTACTTTGTAATTTTTATTTTTTGTAGAGAAATTGTCAGGTTCTCATATCTTAAAATGAGTCGAAAAGTTTTCTTTCTGTTCTCCGGAAGCGTTTATATAAGAGAAGGGTTAATTTTTTTTTTCTTCTAAGGTAATTTAGAAATTTTCTTTTGAAGCTCTTTGGACTTGGAGCTTTCTTTGTGGGAAATTTTTCTTTGTGGGTTCAATTTCTTTTAGACTTATAGGACTATTCAGATATTTTACTTTTTCTGTGTCACTTTTGGAAGTTTTTTTTCTAGCAATCTATCAAATTCAAGTAAGTTGTCAAATTTAATGGCACAAGGTTGTTCATGAGATCCTCTTATCTTTTGAATGTCTGTAATATATATAGTTTTATCCTCTTTCTCATTTCTAGTATTACTACACTATGCCTTCTTCTTTTGTGACTGGCCTTACCAAGGGTTCATCAATTTTATCAGTCTTTTTTTATCAAGCTTTATCAATCCCCTTTCATATGTGTTTTTGCCTACATCATTCATTTCTGCTTTTAACTTTTATATATTCTTCCTTCTGTATTCTTGGGGCTTAATTTGCTATTACGTTCCTACTTCCTACTTCCTTCTGTATTCTTGGGGCTTAATTTGCTATTACGTTCCTACTGAGATGATTGATTTTTCAGTCTCTCTTTTTTCCAAATATATACACTTAATGCAAAAAATTTTCCCCTAAACGTGAGGTGCCTGTGTGGCTCAGCTGGGTAAGCGACTGACTTTTGATTTCAGCTCAGGTCGTGGTCTGAAAGTCATGAGATTGAACCCTGTGATGGGCTGTGTATCAGGTGTAGAACTTGCTCCAGATTCTCTGTCTCCCTTTGCTCACCTACCCCACGCTCTCTCTCACTCTTTCAAGAAAAAAAATTATTTTTCCCTAACCATACTTAACTGCATCACACACTTCAATATGTAGTATTTTAATTATCAGTCCAGTAAACATATTTTCTTATTCACTGCTAACTTGTTCTTTAACCCATCAGTCAATTAGTTGTATACTGCTTAACCTCCAATTATTTAGGGATCTTCTAGTTATCTTTTTGTTATTGGTTTCTAGTTAAGTTTCAATGTGGTCAGGAAACATAATTAATATTACTTTTATTCTTTGTAGTTCACTGACACTTGATTTACTGCTCAGCGTATAATCAATTTTGATACATGTTTTATGTGCACTTAAAAATAATGTGCATTCTGTATTTGCTGGATGCCAGCTTCTATACATGTCAATTAGGTCAAGATTGTCAATCATTCCTGTTACTGAATTTTTTGTGTACTTGTTCCATCAATTTCTGAGAAAGATGTGCTAAAATTGCCCACTATGTTTGTGGATTTGTCTTGTTCTCCTTTTGTTTTTGTCAATTTTTACTAGCACTCCAGCGATAAAAGGCAAAAACAAATTTAAGCCCTAAAAACTGAGAGGCAGAGACAAAACTAACCCTATGCACAATTTAGAAAACCGAAGGAAATCAATTTTTGAAAAGATTACCAAAGAAAATAAGAAAAGCCAGTAATATTGTGAGCTGGGAAACTAATATAAATAGTCAATAGTTAGAAGCTAGAAGATCATAACAGAAGGAAAGATTCCATTTACATGGGTAATAGCTACAACAATTAAAAAAGATGAATGTCTTAGGAATAAATTCAAAACTAAATGTACAGGATGTATGCTAAAAAGCATCTTTAGAGCATTACAGAAGAACACAGCAGAACTCATAAACAAATGGGAAAGCATAACCATACTTTTGGATAAAGATGGCCCAATGTCATTATCCTCTCTTTAATCAAGATTATGCTGATTTTCCTAATTTGACTTTTAAGTTTAGCAAATTCTTAATAAACCTGTAAATAGCTTTGTTTCAGCTAGACAAAGGAATTCTAAAGTTCATAATAGAAAATAAGAAAACAAGATTTGCAAGGGAAGCTTTGAGAAAAAGACCAAAGAAGGGGGATTATCAGAGATAAAAACATTTACCAAAGCTCAAAATTAAAGCAACATGTACTGGCTCATAAATAGATGAATAAATCAAATAAAAAAGAAAGTCTGGGAAAAGAACACAAACATCAAATCTAAATAAACTACTGAATAATAATGGGAAAATCAGGTAGCTACCTGGGATATATTAACGTTGGACTCATGTATTACTTTGGGTTCCATGATATGTTCCAAATGGATCAAATCTTCAAACATAAAAAATAAATCAATGAAAGTAGTAAATGAATACATGAAATAGTATTTCATAATCTTAGAGCATGGAAGGCTTTTTCACTGTCACCCAAAATCCAGAAACCAGGAAAATATATCAAAAAATTCAACTATCTAAAAAAATTTTTAAATCTCTCCCTGACAAAAGTAGCCCCACCATTAAAACAAAACAAACAAACAAAAAAACTGACAAACTGGAAGATATCATTACAACTAGTCCCAGACAAAGAAAAACCTTCCTACTATGTATAAAGCCTTAGAGATTAATAAAAGGCCAATAATTCACTAAGAAAAATGGACAAATATTATAAAAAGGCAATTCAAAGAATATGCAAATTGTTCTCAAATATATTTTTAAACGCTTGATTTCACTCATAGCAAGAAACATGCAAATTACAGCTTCCCTAAGATAACATTTTTCACCATAAAATGGGCAAAAATCCAAAATTTGACATTATGTTCTGTTGCCAAGCTATAGAAAATAGGCACTGTCATACCTTACTGATGGGAGTATAAATTTGTGCAACCCAGATGGAGGGCAATTTAGCAATAGCTATCAAAATTCCAAATGTATGTGCTCTTAGACTCAGTGACTCCACTCTGGGGAGTTTATACCTTACGGAGATATTTGCATATCTACAAAATGGCACACATAAAGTTTATTTATTGCCGCATTGCAGGCAACGGTGAGAGATTGGAGAGAACCGGGATACTTGTCAGCAGAAGGCTGGTTAAGGAAATTCAGTGAAGTATTCTGTAACAATAAAAAGAAATTAAAAAGCTCTTCATATATCGATACGGAAAACTCTCTAGGATACATTACAAAAGAGAGAAAATAATATATTTGTATGGTTAGTTACGTTTATTTTACATTTATTTTCAAAAATCTCTGCAAGGGTAAATAAAAGACCAAAAAAAGAGTGGTTATCTGGCCATTGGGGCCTGGGAAGTCAGAACATGAAAAATCAATGTGGGAAGGAGATCTTTCATTGGAAGTTTTTCATACATTTTGATGTCTTTACCATGGAGGGATATTATTGTTCAAAGACTTTTTAAAAATAATTTAAAGCAAGGAACCACCCTAACAGTACTGTCAAATACATTTAATTCCACAAGCGGCTTAAATCCATTGCAAGTCTAGCAAGACCCTCTGTGCCATTAATGGGTACGCCCATTAGGGTGGTTTTGACCGTAGGTGGTAGAAGGCCTAAACAATGAGATGGTTATTATTCCAAATCACAAAACATCCAAAGTCAGGCTGTCTCAGGGCTGGAACTGCCTCCGCAATTTCAGGTGTTGCCCAACCGTGGCAACCAAAACGGACAATATGCCCACAACCTCCTGTGCACCGTGCAGAAAGCCCCAGCGGATTCCTCTCGGGTGCAACTGGCCAGTGACGTGTAACACGCCTATGCGTGAGCTTCAGGGGAGCCTGGACACAATGGCAACCGTAACAACAGTCACCACTAACATCTACTGAGTATTTCACATGTGCCAAGTGCCGTCATAAGCACTTGCTATGCCTTAACTCATGTGCTCTTCAAGGCCATCTATTAGGGGAGGTAGTATATTTATACTTATTTTACAGAGAAGGAAACTGAGGCACAGGAGAAGTTAAATAAGTCACAGTAAGAGGTGGAGCTGAGACAGACACTTTGGCAGTCTCGATCCAAAGTCACCGATCCATGCCATGGCATCCAATATGCCATGCATATTCCCAAAGAATAAATCTTCAATTTTCAACAGAAAGAGGCTGATTCCTCAATGCAAAGAGGTCGGTTCTCCCAACAAGGAGGGATAGAGAGAAATGACAGTGGGCCACCTAGCCAGCAGTGCTCCCCCCTAGGACAGAGTGCCCGAATTGCAGCCCTCGCCTGACACACGTCCAGCCGTCGGTGACAGATACCGGGCATGCGGTGGCCACCTCTTTAGATCTGCGTCGCCAGTTATCAGACGGGAGGAGACCTCAGGATCTTTCTGGAAGGAACAGTAACAGCAGCTCCACCCAGAGAACCCTGTAAAGCAATACTCCTCAGGCCCCCAGAGCACCATGGGATGAGCTCCAAGAACAGCCCGGCGTCTCCCCAAGGGCAGGATGACACCAGGAGGCCAAGGACCCCCACAGGAGACCCGGGGCGCCCGTGGGCTGCCACACACCTGCACACCTGCAGGCCAAGCGTTGGCGCTGCGTCCCCCTGAGCTAAAGTGGCCCCGACAGCAGCCCAGCGCTTCCCTTGCCCCAGGCACTGCGTGCGGGATCAGACAGTGCTTGGCCGAGCCTGGCTGTTCACAGACGCACCCCAGGGCCCCCGGCTCTGCAGCTGCTGAGACCCACGCGGGGATTCCGTGCTGCGCCACCCGCCGGGCTCTGTGCCTCACCTGTGCCAGGAGCCCCCCTGCCAAATGGCTCACAAACATTCAAGACCAAAAGCTCTTTCTTCAAATAGAAGCTTCCACCTTCTAGGACCTTCCAGCAGCTAACCCTGCCCCTGGGTGCTAAATATACAGACCCCTCCCCCTCCACTAATCCAGTAGTTTCTCATAGCCTTGTCTTTTCTCAGAGCCAGAGACTCAGGGAGTCTGTTCCTGCCCCACAGCACACGGCCTGGAGGGGGGGACATATTCTTAGCCTGAGGAGACTTTGCTCTGCCTTAGGTACCAGCCCGGAGCTGGATGCTTCTAGACTTTGACAAAGAGGAGCTCCGGGCCAGCAGAGACAATGAGAGAACAAAGCCCAGGAACAAGGAGCCCATCTCCCTGTCTCCCCGTCTCCCCGTCTCCCCGTCTCCCCGTCAACCCGCAGAGCCGCTTGCCGCCTGCGGCTGCCCAGGCTTCCGTCAGGGAGAGGCAGGCAGACGAGCCCCGCTCCAGGCCCCCCCGGGAGTCGGGGGGCTTCACGTGAGGAGGCCCCGGGCCTCTCAGCCTGGGAGGGTGAGGCGGGGCCATGTCCTGAGGGATCAAGGGATCCGGCTGCCAGGTGGCCTGGGACTCCGGAGTGGCAAGCGTAGGCCTTGTAGGAACAAGATGGAGCCTGTGTTGCTCCCTCGCAGCCAACCGCCTCAGGCCGCAGAGAGGCCAGAGGCCTGTTCAAGAGGCCCTGGGCCGCAGGGTTGGTGACGATTTGCAGGAGCCAAGAGGCTTCGGTCGCTCACACCTCCCAGGCTGTGCAGGCTGCTGGAGCCACCTGCTTTTGCAGGGTCAGGGCAAAAGGGCCGAAGGTCCGAGAGACCCGGCCACGTTCTGAGAAGCCCGCGTCCAGCTCTGTAAGAGCTGCTTCCGTGGGGCATCTGAGTGGTTCAGTCGGGCAGGCGGTGTCTGCCTCGGGGGCAGGGTCCTGGCATCGAGCCGCTCAGCCGGGAGTCAGCTTCTCCCTCTCCCTCTGCCGCCCCTTCTCCCCCACCCCCACTTGGGTTCTCTGTCAAGTAAAGATCTTTAAAAAAAAGGAAAACGGGGCCACCAGGGTGGCCCAATGGTTGAGCGTCTGCCTTCGGCTCAGGACATGACCCCAGGGGTCTCGGGATCGAGTCCTACGTCAGGCTCCCCGCATGGAGCCTGCTTCTCCCTCTGCCTGGGTCTCTGCCTCTCTCTCTGGGTCTCTCATGAATAAATACATATTTTTTTTAATTTTTATTTATTTATGATAGTCACACAGAGAGAGAGAGGCAGAGACACAGGCAGAGGGAGAAGCAAGCTCCATGCACCGGGAGCCCGACGTGGGACTCGATCCCGGGTCTCCAGGATCACGCCCTGGGCCAAAGGCAGGCGCCAAACCGCTGCGCCACCCAGGGATCCCAATACATATTTTTTTTAAAAAATAAAATTAAATGTCAAAAAACAGCTGCTTTCAGAACTCTTCAGCTGTGGTGTGGCCGCTGACCTTGGTCAAGTCAGGTCGCTTCTCTGAGCCCCCATTGCCCCATCTTTTTTTTTTTTTAAGATTTATTTATTTATTTATGATAGACATAGAGAGGAGAGAGAGAGAGAGAGAGAGGCAGAGACACAGGAGGAGGGAGAAGCAGGCTCCATGCCGAGAGCCCGACACGGGACTCGATCCCGGGACTCCAGGATCGCGCCCTGGGCCAAAGGCAGGCGCTAAACCGCTGAGCCACCCAGGGATCCCACCCCCCCCCCCATTGCCCCATCTTAAGGGAAGATGTAGATGCAGATCTCCAGGAACCCGTGCAGTTTGGAAGTTCTCAGCCTCATAAAAAAGACTCTTTCCCTTTGAAGGATGAAAGTGTCTTATGTCTACCCCTGCATCTGGCTTCCATTTCCTTCTCTTTCTCTATCGAGCCTTGCCCAGCATCTAGTGGAAATGGTAGACAGACCCCCTGACAATGGTTGCAACAGTTTCTCACCCTTGGGTGGCCAAGATAATCAATGAGTTATTTAGAAAGTATGGTAAGCCAAATAATGCCCACCCCACAAAATGTCCATGCCAAATCCCTAGAACATGTGAATATTACACGATTCACAAAAGGGACTGAAAGGTGGGATTAGGGTTATTAATCGGTGACCTAAAAATAGGGGGAGTATCTTAAATTAATCCAGGTTGCCCCAATCTAATCATATCAGCCCTTAAAAGCAGAGAACTTATTCTGGCTGGAGGTCACTGAGATGCTGCAGAAAGGAAAAGTCAGAGAGATTTTAAGCATGAGATGGGGCCACATAGAAATCCTAGAATGGAAAATGGGCAGCTTAGGGTGCAAAAGACCAGTCCCTGGCTGACAGCCAGAAAACAGACCTCAGTCCAACAACCATAAGGAATTGAATTCGGCCAACAACTCGAATGAACTTGGAAACAGTTTCATTCCCAGAACTTCCAAAAAAAGGACAGAGCCCTGCCGATACCTGTAAGAATCTCAGCAGAGGACCTACAGAGTTATCCTGGACCCAGACTTGTGACCTATAGAACTGTGAGTCGATAATGGATATTGTTTTAAACCACTAAATCTGTGGTAATTTGTTACAGTAGCAATAAAAAATAAAAAAATAAAAAATAAACACCTAATACACAGGCTATCACTGACAAACTGCATTACTTTATGACATGTAAAGTTTGTCCTTCCAGGATATCATCTGCTGCATCTAGAAGCAGGAGGGCAGAGCCTGGCCTAAGGCATTGAGCTTGGTTGTACTTACAGGAATTAACAAATCTCAAAGAGCCTGAAAGGAGGGGAAAGGAATGAACAGAAAGAGACAGGCAGAGAGGGAGGGAGGGTGGGGGGGGGGGAGAACTGGCCCTGATATTGTTACTACTACAACTCCCATAGGCATCAAAGTTCCAAAAATGCCCTCTTCCTAATTAAGAAATGCGAAGATGGCTGCAGTGACCATATGGAAGAGGAGAGCCAGGAGTATGCTTTGGAATCCGGCAACTTAAATATCTGCAGAGAACATCTTGTGAGCAGCCCTGGGCTGTGGAGAAGCAAATGACCCACACTGGCTGCCTAGTGTCACCTGGGAAGCCCAGCCGGGAGAGGAGTTCCCGGCTCTCCCCTTTCTCAGTGCTCTCTCCCACAGACCAGAGTAGTAGGACACTCAGACCAAGCGGCACCCCAAAGCCTGCCCAGGGATGCTCAGCCAGGGAGGCAGGGCACCCACACCCTCTGCAGCTCTGGAGCTGCCCACCTCACCTCGGGAAGGCGTGTGAGGATGTGAGGTCCCTCTCTCTCACTCTCTCACTCTCCCCTCTTTCTTTCTCACTTCCAAGGTCAAATTGAAAACGGAAATGAGCCCCGCTTTCTCTAGCTATCTTTACTCCAATATCCTCTCAAATTTATGTAGGGAGTTTGTACCATTAATTTCTCTTCTTCATTAACAAGAAAAAAAGAAAAGGTAAAATTAAGAGAGCATTTGAGGGTCATCTTCCTCTAGCTCTGGAATGTCACCACCATACCCTGCACAGAACCATACACCTCCACTCACACTCACCCTGGACCTCTGAGCCCCTCTTAACAAATTCCCAGCCTAGTCTGTAAGGAAGCAGATAACTGGGGGTGCAGAGCAAAGCTGACCGCAGATAACCCGGAACGGGGGAGAAAACATTCTTAGATCATCAATAGTCTTCAGGCCCTGAGAGAGGCTGAGAGTTCTTACCGTCTGGTAAAATAATTATAATGACTGAACTCATTCTCCAAACGGCCTAAGCACCCAGCAGGGACCTGCGCTCCATTTTAAAGGCCATAAAGATTGGGAATAAGAGTCCATGACCTCAGTCAATGTTTCCTGAACTTTCAGTGGATGATTTGTTCACGAACATCAGAGAGAGGAAAAGAGGAAGACGATAAGGGTTGGGGATTAGGAGGAGGTTCCCCTCCCTGGATGTTCTCTGTGCTGATAAATACCACTTCATCCACTTGTTCTTCCAAGCATTCCAAACCCCAAATGCATGTTGTGCACATATGCATGCAGATGCACGCATATGCACTCACACATACACAGGCACACGCATCAGCCTCCGGCTTTGTTCCTCCAAGCCCAAACCCCAGCCCAACACCAACCCCACCTGCCTGGGAATGCCTCATAAAATACAACCCCAGCCTGACGGATGTCCATTCTTACATAAGAGTCGGTGCGGAAAAGGCAAGAGGTGCCAACCTCAGAGACACCAGCACCAGGCTGGAAGCAGAGCTGTGAGCGAGAGAGAACAACGGGAAACTAAGGTGGGCCCACCAGCCACTTCTATGTCTAGGAAGGAAACCCCTCAAATGCAGTATACCCTTCTAGACCCACTAAATCTTCCCTGACCCCACTGGGCCGCTGCCACCCAGCCCTACTTAACCCAGGAGCCCAAATTTCTTATGTGACTTTACTCATGAGTCTTGAGTGAGGTCTCCACCTCTGCACTCGGGAGAGCATGTCCTTGATTCGGTAGGTGTTCTTTCTCTAATGCCATCTGTCGGATGTATTCTTCTACGGAAACACAAGCTGTGATGGTTTTCGTTTCTCTTTCTCTCCTGCTTCCAAACCTCATGACACATAAGAACAAGCCTTCAAAAAGAGACTTTCAGCATTTGAGTCCTGCCCTGTGAAAAACAACATTAACAACGAGCCATTATCAAGCGCCAAGCACTGTTCCAGCACTTTACATGATTCAATTCGTTTATTCCCCATAGCAGCCCCGTGAGCAAGATGCTCTTACCTTCCCCATCGCAGACTTGAGGACACAGACACAAAGGAAGGTAAGTGAACTGCTGTAGTCCTGGTGCTAGTAAGCAGCAAGTCCAGGATTCGAATCCAGACAGCATGACTCCAGAGTCCACCGCCCTAAGTCTTAACCAAGACCCTAAGTCTTTCAAGATTCCTGAGCTTTGTATCTGAGGAGCTGTGCAGCCCCTCGGAAGAAGACAGCGCGGAAACAATGCAGACCAAGAGCGTACTGTCCCTAAGAGTAACGTGTCCTCTGCAAGCACAACCCCCCGCGTATTCTCTCCATCTCTGGCTCTCTAACAAACACACACACTCATTCTCGCTCACTCTCACGCACGCGCGCGCGCGCACACACACACACACACACACATTCCTGCCATACCTGGATCTGGTTCCACCATTCAGCGGGATTTAACCTTGACTCAAAGAAGTCTCAAGGCTCCATGGACACAAACACAGACCATTTTCCTGACCTTATTACCTTATGCTCTTGGGTACTATGATGGTTCATTTTAGGTGTCAGCTTGGCAGAGGCTCTCAGAGCCCCCAGAGGCCACATTTTCCTTTGAAACCAGAATTTGTACTTCAAATGTAGAAAGAAGGCAAAGGAATTCTTTTTTTTTTTTTAAGATTTTATTTATTTATTCATGAGAGAGACAGAAAGAGAGAGAGAGAGACGCAGAGGCATAGGCATAGGCAGAGGGAGAAGCAGGCCCCATGCAGGGAGCCTGACGTGGGACTCAATTACACCCTGGGCTGAAGGCAGCGCTAAACCACTGAGCCACCCGGGCTGCCCAGGCAAAGGAGTTCTAAGGAACACAAACCACCAAGGAACTTGATCACATCCTTTCTCACTTGGTTACAGGTTACTTCCCTGTGTTAATTAGCCAATTAGGGATGCCTGGGTGGCTCAGTAGTTGATTGTCCACCTTCTGCTCAGGGCATGATCCTGGGGTCCAGGGATCGAGTCCCCCATTGGGCTCCCTGCAGGGAGCCTGCTTCTCCCTCTGCCTGTGTCTCTGCCTCTCTCTGTATGCTCTCCTAAATACATAAATAAAATCTTAAAAGTAATAATTGGCCACTGAGTCCAAAAATGCTGGTATATAACAAAAAAGAAGATAGGCCCATCAATCCATCACGCCTTTATCTTCAGACCTTCCCTACTTAATAGTAAGACAAAGGTGGAGAATGTTGGTCGAATGTGCACATACGAAGTGAAAACAGTGGAGCTCATTTTGTGCAGCTTTTCCATTGTTCTGGTAAGAACACAATACATATGGATGTATGAGCTACAAAACACAATTTGTGTGATTTTGGTGACTGTGTGTGAGTTAAATGTTCTTATATTTGCATTTAAAACTAGAATTATACCATATAAAGATGAACTGTAAAATTCACGCTAACAATTTAAAATTTTAATCTTTCTTCACTTAGAACAACATTAAATAGCAAATAAAAAAAACTAGGACAAGAGAGACTGAAAAAAAAGGAAAAAGCTTTAAAAAAAAAGAAAAGGGAAAGCTTAATATTTTAGTGTATACCTTCAACAATACTTTTTTCTCCTGCTCTTTGAACAAAAGAACTCCTCCCATTTCAATTTGGCACTGGGCCCCCAAATTATGTAGCTAGCCTTAAGGAAATGAAGTCTATTCTGCTATGACGTAATAATTGAAATAATTACAATTCTTAAGAAATCACACACAATCAAAACAATGTATTATAAAAATAATTGCTTCAAGAGTGCCTGGGTGGTTCAGTCGGTTAAGCATCCTACTCTTGGTTTCGGCTCAGGTCATGATGTCAGGGTTGTGAAATCAAGCACCTCATGGGGCTCCTTGCTCAGTGCAGAGTCTGCGTGTCCCTCTCCCTCTGCTCCTCCCCCACCCCAACCCCCCTCATGCTCTCTTTAAATGAATGAATGAATGAATGCTTTAAAAAAAAAAAAGTTGCTTCAGAGACCATTCCCGCATATGAGGACACAGCTGGAAGGTGCTGACTATAAACCAGGAAGGGACTCTCACCAGAAAGTGATCGTGCCGACACCTCGACTTTGGACTTCCCAGCCTCCAGATTGTGAGCAATAAATTTCTGTTGTTTATTTAAAAAAATATTTTTTTGATTCATAGGAAATAATGAAACCACTTAAAAGTATAAAGTTGGACAAAAATAAAAACAGCTACACTAATGCTTTAGGGAAATTTGATTTTACAGTAGGTGACCTTTGTCTTCTCTTCCACAAATCTTCCCTCCTTCCTCCCTTCTTAGCCTTTTGTTTCAGGAACCTAGTACCACCTGAAGACATGATGAATGAATTGTGAATACACAATTCCGGTCAAAACCAGTGAGATCCCAACTTCCCGACAAGCCTCCAGCCCCTTTCTGCGGTGGGTTTGCTAAGTGAAGGCCGTAGCCCACTGCAGCCTCCATTGCCCAGCCAAGCAGTCTTGGTTCCTCTTTATCCCCAACTCGGTTTTCCTGTTCTATTTTGGTTCCAAAGCACAGAAGTTGATTTTAGACTCATCACAGGCATTTTCTTGTGGAATCTTTACTAATGGAAAGTTTATAAATGTATGGCTATGACACCTAAACACCTAGCAAATCCAGCATATGAATAGCTCAACCCTTTGCTCAAGAGCAAGGCCTTTCTTTTTCTCTTCCCACCAGCACTGGTGGCCATAGAGCTTCTTTGCTGTTCTTAACAGTTTTTTCACCCATTGTCATGTTAAACAAAGCAAGAAATTCACCCACAGCAAGTGTCTTCCCCTGTGGCTTTTTCCCTTTCTCTGTGCTTCTCTCTTGTTGCTATTTTTCCCCTGTCACGGTAGCTTTATCATCCACCTCCTGCTGCACCGCAAATCATCTTCCTGAAATAACATACAACTTATATCCGATTCTTATCATGATACACTGAGGGAAAATGCCTGTAATTATGACACTTTCAAAATCTTGACAGATTGAAAAGCAAGAGAACATCAAATATTGGTAATCTAGTGATGCCTGGGGGGCTCAGTGGTTGAGCATCTGCCTTGGGCTCAGGTCATGAACCCGGGGTCCTGGGATCCAGTCCCACACCAGGCTCCCCACAGGGCGTCTGCTTCTTCCTCTGCCTGTGTCTCTGCCTCTCTCTGTGTCTCTCAAGAACAAATAAAAATTGCTTAAAAATTAGAAATCTAGAAATCAAGGTACTCTCACGAAAATAGCAACCCAAAAACATGAAGAAATCTTCACCAGATTCCCTCATGTTACAGTTAGGAAGGTGGTTTGTTGATCAAGTCAATGTGCTTCTCATCTTGCAGCTGGGAAATGTGAAGGCTGGGGCCTCAAACAACTTCTGTAAGGTCCTGAACTCCTGGGCAGCGGAGTTAGAACACAGTTATCCTGACCCTTGACTGCGACCTCTCTACCCCACCCCAATAAAACACTGTTTGTAAAAGTCATTCCTTGGGTTAACTTCTCTAAAAGGGGGTCCAAATCATGGAGAGGAAAATTCTGGGGTCTCTAAATTTAATTTGAAGATGAAGTAGAAATTTCCATTGGAAGAGCTTGAAACTGTCAAAACTATCTTAAAAAAGCATTCGTTTTGGGTCCCCAGTCAGCATTTGGAGTTTCATAGTATTAATAAAGTGTACTGGGACTGGCAAATGCCTTTCCTCTGTGCCCTTTTGGTGTCTTGAGCTCCATGACAAGGCCGCCATGCATCCCAACACAGGCACCTATAATCAATCCTCTAGGTGGAAAATTGCCATTTTCTGCGAGTTGATCTAATAATGACCACTTGCAGTGTGGCTAGCCATGGACTGGACACTACCTATGCTTGAAGATTAGATCCTGATCTAATGAAAAAGAAGACTCTGCCTTGGTGCTCAAAACCAGGCAGAGAAAAACAAGGACTCCAACATTTAAGCAGGATATGGTAGGGGGAGGGCCGCACCCCTCCATAAGTTGAATGCAGTAATCACTCATAAATGAGGAGGAATAACAGCTTGTTTATTTATGTAGCTTATGTATTTCACCTCCAGACATTTCAGCATCAGTGAGTGGGTCAGAGATCAGAGGTACAGGGAGGGCCCTGAGGGCAAGTGAGAAATGGGGTGGGGGGGAATAGCAGAAAATGGGCAAAAGAAAAAGTCGAGCCAGTTCTGAAAAAGGAAACTGCCACCACATCTCTGGCAAAGCCTTTCTCCTTGACCAAACTTCAGTCGGGGCCCCGGAGCCCTTTTCTCAACTAGGCCTTGACCTTGACCCCAGTCCTTAGCAAGAAACCTTCTACATCAGCTTAGCAAGAACCCCCTTACTCCAAAGGTCACCCGTTAGTAATCCTGCACCCACCGACGCACTCATTCTGCTCTCTGGCTATAAATCCTCAGCTATCTGTGCTGTATTTAGACTTTAGTCCAATTTCACCTCTACTGCAATAGCCTTGACACCTATTGCAATAGCCCTGAATAAAACCTTCCTACTGTTTTGACAAATGTCAGAATAATTTTTCCTTCACCACCTCTTTCAAAATCCTCAAATCCTGAGTATTCTTATACCTCTTCCCAAATTCGGAGCAATGGTTTTTTAATCAAAGTAACAAAACACACTATCTTGATGAGTTGTGAAATGGGAGACAAATCATAGAGTCACAACCAAATAGAAGTTCCAGATATGATTTCCCAAGCAGTCTCGTGATCAACAAGCTCCCTGGTCTCCCAGCACCTGTATGCCTATGTGTCCCTTAGATAAGACCCCCATGGGGTTTAATAAAACCCCACTCTTTTGTCTTAAATTGGCCAATCCAGCCCTAGCCCAGGAATCCCAAAGCCCTCCATTCATGGAGCCTAACAATAGCATGTACCTCAGGTTCTCGTTCTCTCTTTCTCTCTGTCTGTCTCTCTCTCCGTGTTAGCACTCTACCTTAACCACCCCATGTGGCTCCCTGAGGCATGCCATGTACTTCCTCTAGGACCTGTAATAGACTCTTCTGTTTCAATTTCTCTTATAACCTATTGTCGACTCACAGCTCACCACCCAGCACCCTGCTTTGCTAACAAATGCTAATTTAACCAAGTTATAACAGCCATATATAATGAGGCCAGCAGCTAGTCAGTACTCACATTGTACTCAATGGTGAAAAGCTGAAAGATTTTCCTCTAAGGCCAGGAACTAGACTAGGATGCCCACTCTTAACCACTTCTATTCAACATAATCCTAGAAGTTCTAGCACAGCAATTAGGCAAGAAAAAGAAATAAAAGGCATCCAAATCAGAAAAGAAGAAGTAAAATTATCTGTTTTAAATGACATGATATTAAATATAGAAAACCTTAAAGACTCAATCTAAAAACTGATGGAATACATGAATTCAGCAAAGTGATACGATACAAAATCAATGCACAAAAATCAATTATGGTTCTATATACTAACAGTAAACTACCAAAAAGAGAAACTAAGAAAACAATTCCATTTATAGTAGCATCAAAAAGAATAAAATACTTAGGAATAAATATAACCAAGGAGGTGAAAGATCTATATTGTGAAAACTGTAATGCATTGATGGAAGCAATTTGAAGGAGACACAACATAAATGGAAAGATATTCCATGTTCGTGGATTCAAAGAATTAATATTGTTAAAATATCTATACTGCCCAAGCTGATCTACAGATTCAGGACAGTCCCTATCAAAATTCTGATGGTATTTTTCACAGAAATATAAAAAACAATCCTAAATTTCCTTTTTTTTTTAAGATTTTATTTATTTGTGAGAGACAGAGAGAGAGAGGCAGAGACACAGGCAGAGGGAGAAGCAGGCTCCATGCAGGGAGCCTGGCGTGGGACTCGATCCCAGAACCCCAAGATCACAACCTGAGCCAAAGGCAGATGCTCAACCACTGAGCCACCCAGGCATCCCAACAATCCTAAATTTCTTATGGAACCACAATGACCTCAAATAACTAAAACAATCTTGAGAAAGAAGAACGAAGTTGGAGGTAACACATTTTTTATCTCCAACTATGTTACAAAGCTATAGCAACCAAAACAGTTTGGTATTAGCATAAAGAGACACGGGCACCTGGGGGGCTCAGGGGTGGAGTGCCTGCCTTCGGCTCAGGGCATGACCCCGAGGTCCCGGGATTGAGTCCCACGTCGGGCTCCCTGCATGGAGCCTGCTTCTCCCTCGGCCTGTGTGTCTCTGCCTGTCTCTGTGTGTGTCTCATGAATAAATAAATAAAATCTTTAAAAAAGAGAGAGAGAGAGATAGGGGTGCCAAGGTGGTGCAGTCAGTTAAGGGTCTATTGGTTTCAACCCAATTAAAAAAATATAAGTAAAGGATCTGAACAGACATTTTCCTGAAGAAGACATACCAATGGCTAACATTTATATGAAAAGGTACTCGACAATACTAGGCATCCAAGAAATGCAAATACAAACCACCATCTGATATTACCTCACATTGGTTAGGGTATCTTTTATAAAAGAGATAAAGAAATAAATGTTGGTGAGGATATCCAAAAAGGAAACAGTTGTGTGTACTATCGATAGGAATGTAAACTAGTGCGGGCTCTATGAAAAAGAGTATGACATTTCCTAAAACAAAACAAAACAAAAACAGAACTAGCATGTGATTTAGCAATCCCATTTCTGGGTTTTCCAAAAGAATTGAAATCACTATCTGAAAGAGAGGTCTGTACTTCTGTGTTCATTAGGTCATTCACAATAGCCAAGTGTCTATTGACAGATGAATGGGTTTTTTTTTTTTAAGTGGCATATATATATATATATATATATATATATATATAATACACACACACACACAGACATACACACAATGGAATATTCTTCAGCCTTTAAAAAGAAGGAAATCCTGCCAAATGTGACATGGATAAGCCCAGAGGGCATTATAAGTCAGACCGAGAAAGTCAAATACTGCATGGTATCGCTTATTTGCAGAATCTAAAAACAAAAGCAAAAGTTGAACTCGAAGAGAGATGGGATGATGATTGCCAACGGCTACAAGGTGGGGAGACTAGAGAGAGGATGGTAAAAGGTACAAAATTTCAGTTATAAGATGAATAAAGTCCGAGGACCTAACGTATAACATGATGAATATATTGTTGAAAACAATATATTATATTGTATAATTGAAATTCGCAAAGAGAATAGAACCTGAGTTCTCAACAAAAAGAAGAGTAAATATGCAAAGTGATAGTCGTAGTAATTAACTGGATGGTGGGAATGCTTTCACAAGGCATACATACATCAAACATCACATTGTACAATTTAAATATATTACGATTTATCTGTCAATTGTACCTCTGGAAAGATGGAGGTCGGGGGAGGACAGAAAATAACAGGTGTTTATAAGGATACGTAGAAATCAGAACCCTTTTGCACTGTTAATGGGAATGTAAAATGGTACAGACAGGATGGAAAACGGTAGAGAGTTTCCTGAAAAAATTATAAATAAAAGTAGCGTATGATCCAGCAATCCCAATTCTGCATTTCTGAATCTATCAAAAGGAATGAAAAGCAGGATCTCAGAGAGATATTAGCATAGTCGTGTTCACAGCAGCACTGCTCACAATAGCCATGAGGTGGAAGCAACCCCAATGTCCATCAGTGGATGAACGGATAAACTGAACGTGGCATATACACACCAGGGAATGTTAGCATCAAACTTAAAAAGGAAAGAAATTCTGTCGTATGGAACAACATTGGTTGACCTTGAGGCTATTATATACTCAGTGAAACAAGCCAATCACAAAAACACAAATACTGTATGACTCCATATATCTGAGGTTGTCAAATTTGGGGCACCTGGGTGGCTCCACGGTGGAGCATCTGCCTTGGGCTCAGGTCGTGACCCCAGGGTCCCAGGATCGAGTCTCGCATCGGGCTCCCTGCTCAGTGGAGAGCCTGCTTCTCCCTCTGCTTCTGTCTCTGTCTCTCTCTCTGTGTCTCTCATGAATAAATAAATAAATAAAATCTTTTTACAAATAATAAAAATAATTTAAAAATAAATAAAGTTGTCAAATTCATAAAAACAAAAAGTAGAATGATGTCAAGGGCCAAGGGAAGGGAAACTCGGGAGTTGTTTACTAGATAGAGATGGAAAAATTCTGGAAACTTCTTGCATGATGTGAATACACAATATTACTGAACTATACACTTTAAAAATGGTTAATGTGGTAGATTTCGTGCTATGTGTTTTTTTACATTAAAAAAAATGTTTTAATGAAAAAAAAATCTTAAACAGTACCTGAAGTCAATCTATTGCTTCTATTCCTGGCTGGGAAATGTAATTCAGGCAGTAATTTTGGTGATTTTGTGCAAGTGCTCAGGCCACATATGATCACTCAATTCTTTGATGCCACTTCCTGGGCATCTCCTGGACATCCAGCACTTATCCTCTCTCTGGTCCCCAAATCTACTATATCCCAGGAGCACCTAAGTACAGGGGCTTCCTGAACCCTTGAAATCATGTGCAAAATAACAGGTCATGTTTTGTTTTGTTTTTCTGGTGAGACAATCCATACAAATCATCAATGACTGAAGGGAAATGACAGATTCAAAAAACAAAACGAACAAACAATCTATGCCAGGTGCCACGACTGGGTTCCCAGACGGGGACAGAGCTGGCGTGCAAATGCAAGCCTCAGTCCAAGCCCCAAACACGGGGTCACTGTGACAGCAAAGTGGAGGCACTGAGCTTTGGGGTATGATAAGACAGACACAGACCGACAGACACACATGAGAAGAGAGCTCAAAGCACAAGTCATAAAACTGTTGGGAGGCCTCGGTGACCGCGTGGGTTAAAGGCCCGGCTGGGAGGGTACAAGTGGGGGTGTGCCCAGGGCAGACCCCAGCCTGACACCTTAGCGGGAATTAATTCACGTTGTCACCCTTCCCAGGAGCGTCTGCGTTTTCAGTAAACGACACAGAATTTCAGCAGCTGCGCAGGTGGAGGATGGCTTGGGATTGAGGGCTGTCTGGCCCGATGGTCAGCGCGCAGGTGGAAAAGCCATCCCGGTCTCCCCCACCGCAGACACAGCCAAGCCGAGCCCCGCGTCCTCCTGGAGCCGCTCCTCCAGGTTCTGTGGGCTGTGGGGGTGCAGGAGCTCCTGCCCGGCGTCCCGGGGAGCAAGCAGGCCCGCACCCCACACCCGCACCCCTGCACCCGCACCCTCCACGCACCCCCGCACCCGCACACCCACGCACCCCACACACACCGGCACCCCCACACCCGCACACCCGCACCAGGCACCCTCCACGCACCCCGCACCCCCGCGCACCCGCACCCCATGCCCCCGCACCCGCGTGCAACCCCGCACCCACACAGCCCCGCACACCCGCACCCCTGCACCCCGCACCCCAGCACCCCCACACCCGCACCCCAGCACCCCGCACCCCACATCCCAGCACCCGCCTCCGCGCCCCCACACACCCGCACCCCCACACCCCGCACCCCAGCACTCCGCCCCCGCGCCCCCACACACCCGCACCCCCACACCCCGGCACCCCGCACCCCACACCCCGCACCTCAGCACCCCGCCCCCGCACCCTCGCATCCCCGCACCCCCGCACCCCCACACCCCGGCACCCCGCACCCCAGCACCCCCACACCCGCACCCCAGCACCCCGCACCCCACATCCCAGCACCCCGTGCCCCCACACCCCCGCACTCCAGCATCCCGCCCCCGCGCCCCCCCACACCCGCACCGGGCACCTCGCACCCCCGCACCCCAGCACCCCGCCCCCGCACCCTCGCATCCCCGCACCCCCACACCGCACACCCCAGCACCCTGCACCCCCACACCCTGGCACCCCGCACCCCCACACCCCGCACCCCCACACCCCACACCCCAGCACCCTGCACCCCCACACCCTGGCACCCCGCACCCCAGCACCCCGGGCGAACTGGGGCCTCTTAATCAGCACCGCGCGGGAGGCGGGGCGCAGCTGCTCCAGGCCGCTTCCCGAGCCCGCCCGGGGACTGTCATCTACAATCTGTCCCTCTCCGCAGCCGGTGACTTGTCACGTGACAGCCGCGCCCGGGGAAGCAGGATGCTCCAGACGCAAGTGTCCTTTCCCGCGACAGCTGCGGGGGGGGGGGGGCGCGGGTCCCCCGGGGGGGCGGGGGGTGCAGAGCCGCCCGCGGGGGGGCCCGAGTGCACTAGCACTTGCCTGCGCCGCTCGCGCCCTCTGCCCCGCGGCTTATTCCATCTTTTGCCCAAACCGCGGCTACAAAGGGAGAGCGATTCCCTTCGACCCTCGCTAATGGGTCCGGGAGGGGCGAGCGCACCGGGCGGGTTGCCGTGGTAACGTCCCGCTTTATTCCTAGCCCCAGGAGCTGTGCTCGGGGAGTGGGAGGTTGCGGGCAGGTTCTAAAGCGGGGAGCCGGGGCCGCGTTGCGCCTTCCACCTCCATTACACCTACAGCGGCCTCGCCTCCATCGCTTACATTTTAGAATTCTGCAGCTTAAAAAAAAAGAAGAAAGAAAAGCAAAGCAAAGCCCAGAGAACGGTGGTAAAGAGCAAAGAGCGCTGCCCCGGGAATTACAGGACCGGGGCCCAGGCCCCCACTACCCCAATAGGCAGAGCCTGACACCCCCGGCCTTTCCTGCCCTCATAGCCACTCCCGTGCACAGGCCCCTCTTCTAGGCTCTTTTGAGCCCCGCGCTGGACTCCCAGGTCTGTCTCCAGGCCTGCTTTCTGCTCCAACCAGAGCACTTGGCCTCCTCCCCTAGAAGCACTGGCAGTGCACACCCCAACACCCTGGAAGGTCAGGGTCACTTGTTTTTGCGCCTCCTCCTGCCATCTCTGCTGAGGGAGGAGAATCCCAAGACTACAGGGTGAGCTGTTACAAGATCTGCTTCCTTTCCACCAATCATCCGCAATCAGGATGCCCTTGGCACCAGAGAGGAGGAAGAAGAGAAGGGGGGTCGGTAGGTGGGGGGAAGGAAAAGCCTGGGCAGCTAAGGCTGATAAAAGCAAAGCCATCGTGGATGTTGCTGTGGCCAAGTTCAAAAAGGGTGTTGCCTGTGTTCTCCTCTAGGATTTTGATGGAATCTTGTCTCACATTTAGATCTTTCATCCATTTTGAGTTTATCTTTGTGTCTGGTGCAAGAGAGTGGTCTAGTTTCATTCTTCTGTATGTGGATGTCCAATTTTCCCAGCACCATTTACTCTGGGAAACGAACTAGGGGTGGTGGAAGGGGAGGAGGGCGGGGGGTTGGGGTGACTGGGTGGCGGGCACTGAGGGGGGCACTTGACAGGATGAGCACTGGGTATTATTCTTTATGTTGGCAAATTGAACACCAATTAAAAAAAATTATTATTAAAAAAAAAAAAGCAAAGCCATAGTTGGCATTCCCTGCCGTCTGTACCTAAACGCCGATTTGGCACAGGCTGTACCCAGGCAGGTACAGGGGTTCAGGGGTAACAGGTGGGGTTCTTTGTTCTTTCTCTCTCTGCATCCTATCCGCCCTTTCTGCCTCAGAGGAGGTGGAGGTGAAAGCCACCTCAGGAAGGGGAGGGAACATGACTTCAGAGAGGTCTCTGCCCGACTGGAAGAAGGGGAAAGACTGCCCTATACACCACCTTTGGGGAGCAGGGAGAGGAGGGGAGTGGCAAGGATTACACATATGAACATCTATGTGGCACAACCCGGATGGAGAGGGGCGGCTTTCGATGGGGTGAAGGTCTGGGGGCGCCTGGGCCGCTCAGGAGGTTGAGCGTCCAATGCTTGATTTTGGCTTTGGTCATGATCTCCGGATCCTGGGATGGAGCCCTGAGTCAGGCTACGGGCTGGGCATAGAGCCTGCCTGAGAGTCTCTCTCTCCCTCTGCCCCTCCTCACCCTGCTTGCTAGCTCGCTCGCTCACTCTCTCTCTCTCTCTCAAAAAAAGAAAAAAAATAGGTGTGCTGAAGTTCTGGCCAAAAGCAGAGAGGGGGTTTTGTGTCCCACTGTCTGTCTAAAACTCCATGAGGACAGCACCACCAGGTTGCCAAGACAGCTAGAGGGGGTGTGGACAAGCAGAGTAAAGGGAAGGTAGGTGGGTAAAGGGCCTGAGTTTGCCTCCAGAGAAGCTTCAACAACCAGTGCTTGTCTCCTGGATGAGGGAAGGAATCCAGAAGTTTCTCCCTGCCTGGAGGGCAGCTGATGGTAGCTGGTAACCTTAAAAGCAGAGACTGGGATCGAGGAGAGGATCAAGACTATAGCCAGAGCCTTAGGAAAGATCACTTCTTGAGTGAGGAATCAACCCTAGAATGATCCAAGGTACTAAGCAAGAGTCAAAGAGAAATCAACCAAGAAGGATCATCCAAGTTCACCAGCCCCAGATTTCAGCAGCAGCCCGTGCAGTCACCTCAAGGCACAGACCAGTGAGGATGTAGGGGCTGCTGAGCCTAAGGATGGCTCTAACCCTATACCCAGTTACTCCCCAGGAGGAGGAGAAAAGGAAAGGAATTGGGGGAAAACCAACTTTGAGAGCTTTGTGAATACTTGGAATTGATTAAATTGTTAAAAAAAAAAAAGACTGTTTTAAAGTGGAAAGGCTTTACAATGATTAACCGCCAATGCTGTGTCTCCTCCATCATCACCTCTACCCCCACCCGTGGTGCACTGGTAACTGTTCCACAACCATCCATCCAGAGGGGGAAGGAACCCTGATCTGTGGTGTTTGCTAGTTTCTACGGCGTATTCTCACCGAGGCCAATGCCAAGCCACCAATATAATATTACCAAACATGGAGTTGGGAAGAAATGTGCGGAGGGAAGTCATTCTACAGTGTTTCTACCGCAGAGATACAGTAGATGGAAATAACTCCAAGAGCATAGAGAATAGTAAAATTATTAGGAAGTGATGTTTTGGGTACTTATTATCTTTATTTCAATATCATTTCATTGTAAGTTTAAATAAGTTATATAATTTTAGATGAGTTTCTAGTAATAGCTGGGTTTAACAACTGGCTCACGAGACTTAGAGAAATGTAACAGTTGGCTCTGGTGAGCTGGTTTGAACCTGCTCCAGCTCACCATTGCCCTCCCCTCCCCGTACCCCTAGGGTAGAATTCATGAGGAAATCCTCTCTTTCAATGATTTTAAAAAAAAAAAAGAAAGAAAGGCAACACAAAGCTACAGGTTTTTTCCAAATCTAAAGAGATATAGTAATTTTTGATCTATAATGCTTGATTCTGAGGTTGGCTGTTCTTTGTCCCAAGTATCTCAGTGACATCTCTTTTAGTTTTAACTTACACCTGGTCAACCAACCTCTGCCCTAGACCCTACTTTTTGGAAGGCCCTGCTCTGGCTCTGCTTCATCTTTGCCTCTCCTCACTGGATGCGAAGTTCAGGAGGGAAAGGGGCCCACAAGAACCTCGGTCCTTCCCTTTTAACCCATCTATCAGGAATACAGTATTCCCCTCCCGCAATGACCATGCGCCTGCTTCCAGAACTCTGCAGGCCTCTTCCCTGGATCTGTCCTCCCAAGGGCAAACTCCACTGCTGCTCATGTGCTCACCCATTGGCTTGAGTGGTGACCAAGAGCAGGCTCTTGGTGGCAGTGGATAGAGGTTGGATGTTCCAGCCAGGATATGTGTGCTATACGTGGGCAATGCCCTTCGATGGTGCTACATGGAACTAGGGATGGCATGAGAATAGGGTCTCTATGTGCACTCTTGGCCAGGGCCCCATGGGCAGTAATGGGCTCTGTGCCCTAGTCCCCAGCTCCACAGAATGCATCTTTCTTTCTACTTGCCCCTCTCATGGCTACAAGGACAGCTCCGTAAATATCACGGAACGAGTCCCAGCCAAAAGCTGAATTTGATCATTTCTTTGGTGTGAGAGTCGAATCAGAACCTCAGCAGAGTTAACATGACTGCCCTTGAAGACCAGGCAATGACAAGTCCTACCAATGCTATGACAAGCTGTCTTAACTTGGCCTGCCACTCTCATAAGCCTGAAAAATCATCCCTAATGGCTTCAGGTCCTCCAGGAAGGTGAGAAATTGAAAACTCTATTCAGTTCAAAGAGCATTTGCTGAGTACCTATTATGGGCAAGGTACCTTTGTTGGCGCTTTATGCTTAATCATGTGAGAAAGACATTAGGCTCTGTCACCAGGGAATGTATCATATAATGCACTCAAGGAGGTAGGGCCTGATGAAATTGCACATTAAAATACTGCAACGGCAGGTAAAATTCTGTCAGTATGATAGCAGGTTAAAAAGTGCATGAGAAATTGCCAAAAACTGGAAGCAACCAAGATGTCCTTCAATGGATGAATAGGTAAACAGTGCTGTGTTCATAAAATGCAATATTATTCAACAATAAAAATAAATGAGCTATCAAGCTGCAAAAAAAAAAAGAATCTTGAATGCATACTGATAAGGGCAAGAAGCCAATTTGAAAAGGCTACATGCTATAGGATTCCCACTGTAGGACATTCTAGACAAGGCAAAACTATAGAGACAATAAAAGATCAGTGGTTGCCAGGGTTTCAGAGGGAGGGAGATGAAAAGAGAATTTTTAGAGCTGTGAAGCTGTTCTCCACGATACCGTCATGGTGGATATCTGACATTTTGCATTTGCCAAGACCCAAAGAACAGTACAATACAGAAAGTCAACCTTCGTGGTAACTGTGGACTTCAGTTAGTAATAATGTACTGATACCAGTTCAATAATTATAACAATCGTATAACAGTAATGCAAGATATTAATAAAAAAGGGAAACAGAAAACTAACAAGTGTTGGCAAGGATATGGAGAAATTAGAGCCCTTGTGCACTGCGGATAGGAACGCAAAATGGCACAGCCACTATGGAAACAGTGTAGAGGTTCTTCAAAAAAAATCAAATTTAGGACTACCATAGGATTGAGCAATCCCAATTCTGAGTATACGCCTGAAAGAATTAAAAACAAAGATGGGAACGGGTATCTATACACCTAAGTTCATGCAGCATTCTTCACAATTGTCAAAAGGTGGCAATAACCCAAATGGTCACTGACGTATAAATAAACAAAATGTGATATATGTATATAAAATAGAATATTATGCATCCTTAAAAAGAAATGGAATTCCGGCATATACCACAACATGTGTGAATCTTGAGAACATTATGCCACGTGAAATAAGCCAGACACACACACACCACACACACACACACACACACACACATAAATATTGTTTGATCCCTCTTATATGAGGTACTAGAATGGCCAGATTCATAGAGACATAAAGTAGGGCAGAGTTAGAAAAGGGAAAAAGGAAAAGTGGGGAGTTAGTGTTTAATGGGTACAGAGTTTCAGTCTGGGAAGATGGAAAAGTTCAGGAGGTAGAGGGTGGTGACCATTACATGACTGTGTGAATGTACTTAATACATCAAAAAATTACACTTAAAAATTGTTAAAATGGTAAACTTTATGTTATGCATATTTTGCCACAATAAACAATGATAATAATAGGGGAAACTGTGTGCAGGGGTGGGGAGTATATAGGAACTCTTTGTACTATCTTCTTAATTTTTCTATGAACTGAAACGGGTCCAAAAGACGAAAGTTAGGGGCTCCTGGGTGGCTCGGTTGGTTAAGCATCTGACTCCTGATTTTGCCTTAAGTCATGATCTTGGAGTCACAGAATTGAGCCCTCTGATGGGCTCCACACAGAGCGTGGATTCTGCTTGAGACTCTCCTCTCTCTCCCTCTCCTCACCCCTCCCTCCCTCCGTCTCTTAAAGAAAATGAAATTATTAATTTTTTTAAAGTATATGACAGGGGCACCTGGGTGGTTCAGTAGTTGAGCATCTGCCTTTGGGTCCTAGGATCAAGTCCTGCATCGGGCTCCCAACAGGAAGCGTGCTTCTCCCTCTGCCTATGTCTCTGCCTCTCTGTGTGTGTCTCTCATGAATAAATATAAATAAAATCTTTTTAAAAAATAGTATATGAGAGCTCAAAGATCCCAACCCATCAAGAGGACAGATCTAGAAAGACCTGTGGAGAGGGTAGCTTTTGAGACAAGCCTTAAAAGATGTTCGGATTCAACAAGGAAAACGCAGAAGAGGGAAGGAGCTACAGAGCCAAGAATGTGAGCGCATGTCCAGAAAGACAGAAAGAACAAAAGAAAGATGGTTGGGATGGATGATCAACTAGTCTGACTTCAGTCTATAGGGATGTAGGGGAACAAAGTGAAACATATTTAGAAACATAAGTACATTCATTAATTTTTTTAAAGATAATTTATTTATTTATTCATAGAGACAGAGAGAGAGAGAGACACACACACAGGCAGAGGGAGAAGCAGGCTCCATGCAGGGAGCCTGACATGGGACTTGATCCCGGGTGTCCAGGATCACGCCCTAAGCTGCAGGCGGCGCTAAACCGCTGCGCCACCGGGGCTGCCCAAGTACATTCATTAATTAAACAATAATCATTTTAAAACTCGCTACATGCCAGGCCTAGTCTCAGCCAGCAGGGCTGCACGGACCGGTCCTTGTCCACACGGAGCTCATGTTCTAGGAGGCTCTTCTGTGCAGGTCCTCACGGCCAGATGAGGTGCGGCTTCCATGGGATCTAAGAGCAGCAGAGTTAGCCGTTATTTTACCGTAAATTATGAAGGGTGCTGGCCCTTGAAGACTGTGACCTCCAGAGACACCTCCTTCGGCCTCTCTTTTAAGCCAAATGTGAAAGTACGAAATCATTATACTGGTGATTCTCTGATGTTGATGAAGAGGGGCGAGGTGTTTTCCCACCCCTCAGAAATCTGAAGGGCGACCTCAGACTGGATGGAAAATTAACATGCCTTTAGAGATTCTGAGATGTGTCTCTAAGACAGAATGATACCGCCCCTCCACTCTCACACAAATTAGGAGTTGATAAAACACAACACAACACAGAGACTACCGGGACGCCTGGGTGGCTCAGTTGGTTGAGTATCTGCCTTTGGCCCAGGTTGTGAGCCCAGGGTCCTGGGATGGAGCTCCGGGCCAGGCTCCTGGCTCAGGGAGGAGCCTGCTTCTCCTCTCCTCCCTGCACATGTGCTCTCTCACTATCTCTGTCTCTCTCTTTAACAAATAAATAAATAAAATATTTTTTAAAGAAAAGAAAAGCAGGGACTACTCCAGGTATTTCAAGGAATGAATTCAATTCAGGGAACTGGAGGTCTGCAGAACGGTTACTAAGGCTGAGGAAGCAGAGGTCAGGGAAAGAGGTCATTAGCTTCCAAGGAGCTAATGGAATTACAGGACGTTCAGAAAGCTCCCGCTGGTGATCCCGGCTTCCTGCAGCGCCCACAGGGATGATTTGCGGGAGGACACCCAGAGGTCACTGCACAACCTCCCATTTGCCGCCTGGCAGGGCCACAGGCTCCCCTGCTGCTACCGCAGGAGCGGTGACACTCACTGCGCAGCGCTTCTTAGTGGCAGAAAATCAACCAAGAGCCCGAAGGGGGGTATGAGAAAGATAGTCCCTTGCTTCCAGCCTCCGCAATACAGAGAAGCCGGAGATGGAACTCGGGGTGAATGCTGGTCGCCAGGCCCCACTCCCCTGCTGTGACTCAAACTGTGACTCCCAAGTCCCAATTCCTAGAAGCTGAAGGTAACTATTAGGAAACAGGGATTTTGCAGATGTCATCAAGTTAGAATGAGTTCGTTCCGAATGAGCGGGGGCCCCATCCGATGAATGGCGTGACCTCATAAGGAGAAGGACATTCAGACACGGACGAGGCACGACGCCAGGGGACGACGGCGACGGGGACACTGCAGCAACACGCTGAGGGCTGTCAGGAACTGCTAGCAGAGTCAGAGGAGGCCAGTGAGCATCCTTCCCTGGAGCCTTCGGAGGGAACCTGACCCTGCTGACCCCTCGGTTTCAGACTCCCAGCTGCCAGGATAGGGGGACACACGGCACCGGGTGGGGAGCCGAGGCTGGGAGGGTGAAGACGGGGGTGGGGGGTGGTGAGCAACGCCTGGCGCGAAGGGTTGTCCTGCTCCCAGAGGCCACCCCGAGGGAAGCAGGCAGACGAGGAGCACGGCCCGACCCCGTAGCCCAAGCTGGACAGGAGCAGCGAAAAGATCATCTCGATCTCCAGGTTTGGAAGGTCGGGGCTTTTCCGGCCCTCGATGCCAGAGGGGACCGTGTAGATGGCTCTCCTCCACACAAGTTGGCCCAGCAGGCTTGATCTCCGACTGGTATGGCCTGCAGCTAGAAAGATCCATGATGAGAAGAGAAGGGCTGTCTTCAATCATGGCTAGTGACCAAATTCACGATGTTCCTGAACCAAAGTAGCTTTAGGAGGGAAAGAATAGCCCTGCCTCTGTTTTTCCACTTTTCCCTCAAGCCACGGATTCACGAATCTTCCCTGCCCGCTCCTCGGACAACCCCTGCACAGGCCATTCTAGCTCATTTTAGCTCATTCCAGGCTCATCCTAGGCTCATCCTTTCTCAAACAGGTTTCCCAGAATGAAACAGAAAAATCCTAGGAGTTGGCGGGTTGGCCAGCAGGAAGAAAGAGGGTCTACTTGGCTGCGTTACATGGGTGGAGGTAAGAAATAAGACGATGGGGGATCCCTGGGTGGCGCAGCAGTTTGGCGCCTGCCTTTGGCCCAGGGCGCGATCCTGGAGACCCGGGATCGAATCCCACATCAGGCTCCCAGTGCATGGAGCCTGCTTCTCCCTCTGCCTATGTCTCTGCCTCTCTCTCTCTCTCACTGTGTGCCTATCATAAATAAATAAAATAAAAGTTAAAAAAAAAAAAGAAATAAGACGATGCCACCAACCTACAAATACTGTGAGAGTTTAAGCTTTGGTTCTTAAAAAAAAAAAAAAAAATCATTTTCCTAGACTGGTATCCAAGAGGCTCTTCTCTCCACATTTCCCTGGGTAGTATTTCTCCCAGAGAGTAAATCTCAGAAATCACGAAATAAGAGAAGTAGCAACTAGAATCCCAGTCTTGGGAAGTCTGTACTGAGCATCCACTTGTTTGTTTGTTTGTTTGTTTGTTTGTTTGTTTGTTTTGGTCATCAGACTAGGAAATAGAAATGAACTTTGCCTATTTGGCCTAATAGGAAAGCAGAGTCGCCTGGAGGCTCAATATTGAAGCCCCTGGCCCGTGGGAGAAGGGTCCAGCTGACCGTGACATGTGCTGCCAACACCCGTGGTCTCCTCCACGTCTTTAGCTACAGAGGAGCTTGCACATTAGCCATGACCACCTCCCAGCTCACGGGGTAGGACACGTTCAGGGGTGTCCCCAGGGGCAGAAAACCTTCCTGCATTTTCCAGTAACGTGAAACCTCATCTCCAAAGACTGTCAGAGGTGGAGCTTTTCGTTGCAGGATTTCCCTGCTAAGAACCGGCAAGGCTGCTTCCTGTTCTGACCTGTCTGTGGAGGGCTGGCAAGGAAAGAGCTGCCCCCCAGGGAGCTCTCTGCCCTAAGCTGCGCTCTCCCACCCTACGCCTCCAGGGCTCATCTCTACATGACATTTATCCAGGTCTGAGTCTGGAGTCTCCTCTCTGACACCAGCCCAGGGAAATGCAGAGACAGGACCCAGGCAAGGGAGTGCACATTGGCAGGTTTTACCCAGAGGTGATCTCTTCGTCCTCATCAGAATTCATTACCATCAGGATGGCAGGCCTTCTCATTAATAATCATGACAGTGACCAGCCCTCCTCATTTATCAACTTATTGCTCATCCAAAAATATCGAGCAATCTAATATGATTAGGGAGCTGCATGCGAGTGTCTTTTATCTCAGTCCCCTTCTGGACCATTTAAAAGTCAACCTGGCTTTGCCTTTCATAAAGCCGAATAATCACTAGTCTTTATGGGACTGTGGATGTAGGATGGCCCAGAGCAGGGCCCCCGAAAATATACAATAATGACACACCAATTATTTTGAAATGAAGCTACTTGAGAAATAGGCAGGGCAAGAATATGCAGACCCTCCTCTGTCCCCCTGAAAGGAGGAAACAAGTCCCCCATATGAAAAATCCTTTCCCTGTACTGAGATATAAAAAAAGACATCCTTACCACCAGAGATGAGAGCTGTCAAGTCAAGAACACTATAAAGACAAATTGTGTTACTTTTCTGCAATCTACTACCTCAACTTCTAAATTCTGCTTAGAATTCCTTAGGAGTTAAAGCTCCCAGACACCTGTTTTCTTGATCCTCTCAATTACTCACAAATTTATTGTCTCTTTGTCCAAAATGTTTAATACTTGCCTGCTTTGGTCCTTTCTTTGGGTCTCAATTTCGTCACTGGATCTCCGTGCACATAGAACTTTGTTTTTGTGATCCTGTTAATCTGTCTCTTATCGATTTAATTCCTAAACCAGCTAGAAGAACCCTGGTGGGAAAGAAGGAAATTCTCACCTCTTCAGAATCCTAGAGCTCAAAAATAATTTCACGATATTAGTCAACTCAGTCTCCCTGTCTCCCTTCCAGACAGAAGTGCATGCAAGCCATTGAGTGGAGCGGTCACCTCCAATCCATACCCACAACCAAAGACAATATGTAACAGGGAGAGGGGAGAAAAGCCTAGATAGATACAGTTATCTCATGAAAGGAGTGTGTCTCGTTATAGTGAGTGCTTTACATGTATTATCACCACTCTATGAGGTATCATTATCCCCAGTTCATTAATGTGTAAATCAAGGCAGAGAGAGATTAAATAACTCATCTGAACCAGTGACAGAGGTGAGATTTAAACACAGGTATTGCTATTGTCCCAGAGGGTCCTTTACTCCTGTGCTCTGTTTTGTTTTCTTAGAAATGGAAGGGGAGGTAGAGAGGAGGGAGGAAGGGATGAGAGAAGAAATATTTTTTAATTAAAAAAAAAAATATATATATATATATATTTGTTTTAAAGCTATAATAACCAAGGAGACAAGGCAATTTCCCAGATCCCATATCTGCCTTCTTCCTTCTGGGTTGGAGTCCCTGGGGAGGAGTTTAGGCCTTGGGCCAACCGGAGCCACAAGCCAGGCTCACTCAGTACTATTTATAGTGCTGAGCTGTTGGGCAGATCTCTTCCAAAGGGGATGTTTCCAGCTCTTTCCAATTCAAAACAGCTCTTGACAGCCCTGGGCAATAAGTGTGTGTTTAAGTGCTTTTATATATCAATATCCTGGGTCTCACCGGATGCATAGATTAAAACAATATTAGTCTTCCTGGTTTACTGCTTGAGTGCAATAAATTAGTAGTGGCCATGCATTTTTCTCCTTTGTGTTGTACAAGAAAGAGCTGCTGTGGTCACTGGTTTTTTTTTCTATCCCTTGGAAAGATAAAATCTAACTGTAAGAATGGCTTCAGCTGTACTTGTTTTAAGCATATTCTAAGATTCCTCTTCCCCCTCAGTAAGAATTCCGGGATCACAGCGAGTCCTCTCTCCCATGTAGCTGGTGTCATGAATTATGTATACACCATCCGCCATGGGGCCCACCAGTCCCCGATATTGAAGAGTCCTGATGAAATGCTGCAGCCAGCTGAAATTGTTTTCCAAAGACTCAGACGGCTGACAAAATAGCTCCAGCTGCCAAAGCCAGCTCCCTGGTAAGGAGTGTGTGTCTTTATTTGGTGAAAAGTATGAGTTTGGTAGGTCAGCCTTGGATTATCACCAAAAAATGAATTAGGAAGTAGAGGTGGAGAGGGAAAGGGGTCAAGAATGGGAGGCCCTTATATACTGTTTCTTGGGGTTTATCTTATACTAGGATGGATTTGGGCACAGGGAAAGAATGGCAGTTGCTCTCAATTTTTCCCTTCTGGCTACATGAAATAAAAATCTGTATTAATACAAACTTTGACGGGTAACCAGTCAACCAAATGACACGAAAGTGAATTTTTGAAAAGAAAGCATTGTATTGAAAAAAAGCTTTTCAAAAGAATGGCCTAGAATCTCACAGGACTTCACACAGTTCTCTGTTGCAGCATAAGATAGCACCACAATGTTGGGCTACACTACATACTTGCTATTTTCTCTGTTTTTCTAGAACTTGCAGGTAAACTTGAGATCCAGGACCTGAGAGTTGAAGTCAGCCAAGTCATGGAGCCCTCAGATTTCCTTCATATTTTCCTTATATTTTGTTTTCTTTTCCAATTACAAAACCGATGTATGTTCAGTGTAGAAAATTTGGAAAATGTAATAAGAGGTATAAAGGAAGAATTACTCATAATCTGACACTAGACGTAACCACTGTTAAAACTACATGTCCCTCTTGTCTTTTTTCTTTATATACACATACATCCATACGAGCACGCCTCACTTTATTTGTACTTTGCTTTGTTGCACTTCACAGACACTGTGTTTTTTACAAAGCGAAGTTTTGTGGCAATGCTGTGCAGAGCACGCCTATCGGCGTCATTTTTCCAACAGCATTTGGAAATCTCACTTCAAATCTCTGTGTCACATTTTGGTAATTCTAAGACTATTTCTAACTGTCATTAATATATATTTTTTTAAGATTTTATTTATATATTTCTGAGAGACACAGAGAGAGAGGCAGAGACCCAGGCAGCAGAAGCAGGCTCCCTGCGGGGAGCCCGACATGGGACTCGATCTCAGGACCCCAGGTCATGACCTGAGCCAAAGGCAGGTGCTCAACCACTGAGCCACCCAGGCGTCCCTACCATTTTATTTCTAACAGTGACCTGTGATCAGTGATTACAACTCACTGGAAGCTTAGATGATGGTTAATATTTTTTAGAAATAAAGTATTTTTTAAATTAAGGTTATGTACACTCTTGTTTTAGACATAATGCTATTGTACACTTCACAGACTATAATACAGTGTAAACATAAATTTTATATGCTTTAGGAAACCAAAAAGTTCATTTGACTTACTTTATTGCAATATTCCCTTTATTATGTGGTCTGGAACCAAACCCTCAATATCTGTGTGGTATGCCTGTAGGTGTGCACATTTTTTAAAGATTTTATGTATTGACAGAGAGAGAGCATGCATGTGCAAGTGCAAGAAGGGGAAAGGGCAGAGGGAGAGAGAGAGAGAGAATCTTAAGCAGACCCTCCGCTGAGCATGGAGCCCATGCCCTCAATTTTTCCCTTCTGGCTACATGAAATAAAAATCTGTATTAATACAAACTTTGATGGGTAACCGGTCAACCAAACAACACCAAAATGAATTTTTGAAAAGCCGTATAAGGAGACTTGCCCTCCCTACTAGCTTCATATTCCAGTCAGCATCACCTTAGTTTCATTCCTCACTGTGGCCTTGGCAGTTTGCTACAGTCACAGCAGTTGAATCTAGTCTGCAGTTTGTCACATCCCTGTAGGACCAGCCTCACAGCGGCCCTCAAAAACACCAGTACTAGCTGGGCAGGGCCTCCTCAAAGTTCTGGGCCGCAGCCTCTTGGACCCCTCCTTAGAGCAGAGCCATCGGGACAAGCTGCGGAGTAACCCCTTCTAGCGACCTGAGTTTTGGCTTCTATTCCAAGCTCTCAACTGGAAACACTTCCAACTTCTTCCCCTGTCCCCCCAGCTGCAGAATGGTAGCAGCTACACGCAGTTTCTGAGGGACCTCAGCGTTCTTTCTTTGCCGTTCTAGTTTTTCAATAACTACTTAACAATTCCTTACTTTAAACTCTCTCTGTTAAAATAACATGTGTGGTTCCATCTCCTGACTGGACCCTGACTGATACATTGTAGGAAGAGCAGGTGAAAACCTTGATATTGTCCCCATTTGCCACTGACAAGACAATCAGAAGCAATGCGCTTTGGTGGCTAAAATGGCAGGAATGGAGGCCATGCTCAAAGACTTAAAGAAGCCTGAGATCATGGTCCCCACCACATTTCCATTTATTCACTAGTCTGTCTCCTAGAAAAGTCAATTGGATCATTCCGCTGATGGAGGACGACCATACCCCTAACCAGGTACTAATACCAACCACAGCCACTGTTCAGATGCAGTATCTTGATTTACTACAACAGGTCGACATGGCCTCTGGCACTTGCTATAAGGCTATTGAATTGGAAAATGTGTTCTTTTCAACCCCCACTAGAAAGGGGGGGGGGGAAGCAGTTGGCTGTCACTTGGAACAAAGAGAAATATACATTCACAGCCATGTCCTCTGGGCTATGTTACCCTCTCTGCTCTGTGTCACAATAGTGTTTAACAGGATCTTGATCATCTGGATAGTCTGTGAAAGGTCTTATAGATTCATTAGACTAATGACATCATTTATTCGTGCTTGGGGAGCAGGAAGTGGTGAGTACTCTGGATGCAAAGATCAGACACATGTGGATCAGAGAGTGGGAGATACACCTCACAACCAACCAAGGCTTTGCCTTGACCAGTTTTCAGGTGGGACAGTCATCTGGGATGTGTCCTGTCGCTCCGAGGAAAGAACAAATGAGTGTTCTTTGTATCTTGTGCTACTAAGAAACTGACATGATGCTTAGCAGAAGTTGTCAAGTTTTGAAGACCACACACATCACACTTGAATACTGTTCCAACCCATTAGTGAGTCAGTCAGAAGGCTGTTGCTTTTGAGTGGGTGTTATGGGCTATACTGTGTCCCCCAACTTTGAACCCCTAACCTTCAGTAACTGAGAACATGGCTATATTTAAAGATAGGGCCTTCAAAGAGGTGACTAAGTTAAAAATGGAAATCACTACAGTGAGCCCTAATGCAATCTGACTGCAGTGTTTTTTGAAGAGGAAATGTGGACATACAGAGAGGCAAAAGGGCTCATACACACACACACAAGAGAGGCCCTGTGAGGACACAGAGTGAAGGTGGCCACCTACAAACCAAGGAAAGGGGCCTTGGAAGAAACCAAACCTAGAGGCACCTTGATCTTACATTTCTAGCCTCCAGAATTGTGAGACAATATTTTTCTATTGTTCAAGCCACCTATCTGTGGTGTGTGGGGATATCAGTCCTAGAAAACAGATACAATGGGCCTGGAGCAAGGGAGAGCTCGGGAGCAGGTCTAGGTGTGGCATAAGCAACCCTAGTACTTCGGCTTTATGACCAGAGTATCCTATGGTGCTAGACTCTGCAGCATCCTTGACAAGCCTTAGTAGGAGATTCACAATGCAGACCCCTGACAGTCTGGAGCAAGCCCAGGCCATCTGCAGGAGAGAGCTCTTCATTACAAAGAAAGCAGCTCCTGAATGCTTCTGAGCCCATGCAGGGACTGAGCACCTGGGCAGGGTACATTGAGTGACCACACAACCAGCACCACCTTTTATGGTTTGGGTATGAACAGACCTACCCAGTCATAACGGCTGCACAAAAGAAATTTATTATAACCTGAGACTTAGACCTCTCCGAGGTAAAGGTCTAGGTTATTCCACCAGAGAAGCAACCTAAACCTGCCAAAGTGCTGGCTGAGGAGGAAGGGTTTCTACAAAGGATGGAACAGAAGGAAAATGATGAGCATCTTGGCCAAATTCTAACAGTAGATAGTGAGATCCACCTTTCTTCCTATTGTAGATTCTTTCTCTTTTTCTTTGTGACCTTGCAGAATCAGTGATGAGGTAAAGTAGCCTAACATGGGGCACAGGTAATGTGTGTGGTACAAAGCCTGGATGTTAGTCCAGATGCTGTTGGTGGCCTGCCCAGAGCCCCTCACCCTTATTGCTTCAGAGTGCATCACCTTCTCCCTGTCAAGGCCTAGATTTATTTGTCTGGGATTTTTTTCTGGCAAACAGAGCGACTCTACTCCTTTGTACAACACCCAGATGTACCAGGAAGGAGCCAGGAGCCACCTCTAATAAATGATGGGAAATGGTGTAGAAATATTCCAGCTCCCTCACCTCTGAAGTGGGATGACGCTGAGGCCCAAGCTTCAGACAGGTCAGAGCTCCCCAGAGGGATTGCACTCCAGTCACCTACAGTGCTATCTTGCTTGATAAAAACTTTTGTTTACTGCACTCTCTTCCCTGGGTTACTTAATCCTCTAATACCCCTTCCTATGACCATTTTCGAAGTAAATGATTGGCTATTCTGTCTTAATGTCCACTTCTGGGGGAACCCAAGCTAAAACAAGACACTGCACCTACCAAAATATAGACAATCTCCAACTAGTGGCACATCCCTAATTCTCTATCATTGTTGTCCAAGATTGTTCTCTCTATGGGTGCAGGAAAATGAGGCAGTGATGGGGAAAGTGTTACCAGGCTACTTAACAATCACCCCTGCAAGGTTAGGCACCTTCTCTATTTTTCTGGGGGATACAAACCCTGAGTGCCTGTCTAGAGGCAGTAGAGAGTGGAGGATGCATTGCCTCCCTACATTTTTCAGTTGTCACTCTTGCCTGATCTAACACCTGGGTGTGCCACAATCATTCATTCAATCTAATCCACTTGCCTTTTCTATAACAAGAAGGGATTCCTCCCAGACTCTGGCATTTGCCACCACTGTTCCTACTGTCATCACTGCAAATTTCCACATTTTCCCTGTCTTCATTTTCTGAGCTGTCATACACATTTTAATGAATGTTGAATGAGACTGCAAGGAGGCGGTGGTGCTGCTGGCCATATGATACTCTGATCTGAACACCTGCAGTACTCCATCTCAAGAAGCAGTGAAGTGATAAAATGGAAGATGGAATTCTTAAAGGTTCATGGAAGCCATTTCCCTGGAATGGGCCACCTTTCCATGGAGAGCCACAGTAGAAATATGTCGCCAGTAATAAGCAGCATTAGGTACAGTACCGGAAATTCAAGTCCTCATTAACGTGGTTCCTCAAATGATTCTGAAGAAAATTATTCATGAGGTATGTGAGAGAAAGACAGAGAGAAAGAGAGACAGAGCTGGGTCTACATTTCAAAGGGGACTTAAATTATAATTATTTCTTCAGGGACCTAAACTGCTCATTCAGTGATGCTTCAAATATTTTGAGAATTAAAAAAAAAACTATTTCATTTGAAATTAGCATTCCCAACTATTCCATTTCTGCAAGTTGACATTTTAATGGCCAAACAATCACCGTCCTGCAGTAAATTCCAGAAAGGTAGGGGTTACTTTCCTTTTGGGCTGGGTCATGATGTGAGTGATTTTTCACTGTTTAAGTTTCATTATCATCTGGGTGACACTTCTTGTAATAATAACCTTGCTTTGTTCACCGTCTTGTCATATTTATCTTTCTTGACCAGATGCCAGTCACACTATGACCCTGTGATTGTAGCTGGTCTGCCCTGACCTTTGCAGCTATTAAACCCAAGGGAGCTAATAAGCAATTCACACCAACCCTAATTAGCTATTTCCAACAGCTGTAGGAAAGAAGTAGGTCTAAGCCTAAGGAATATTTCCATCATAAAAATTGAGAGAAAGTTAACTTAAGCTGGTAAAAACCAAAAAGAAAATCACCTTGGAAAACCCAAGAAGAAGAAGAAAAAAAAAAAAGGAAAACCCAAGAAGCTTCTCAGCCACACAGAAATCCCATTTTAGCACCTCCAAAGCCTTCCAGTGTGACTCTGAACACTTATCTGGAGATGATGATATTGGTTTAAAGATTCAAACACATATTCAGTGTGATGCATCCAAAAGCTAGAAGCTGAAGAATCATGAGACCATTTAGTTCTTTTTTAAAAAAGATTTATTTATTTATTTATTTATTCATGATAGATGTAGAGACAGAAAGAGAGAGGCAGAGACACAGGAGGACGGAGAAGCAGGCTCCACACCAGGAGCCCGACGCGGGACTCGATCCCGGGACTCCAGGACTGTGCCCCGGGCCAAAGGCAGGTGCCAAACCGCTGAGCCACTCAGGGATCCCCTCATGAGACCATTTAAATGAGCTGGGTTCACAAACAAGATATATTGCACATTTGAATATACAACATTTGGGTCACCTAGACATCTAATCTTCCTGAATCCTCCATTTAGTATTGTCTGGGAATATGTTTTAAAATTAAGTCATATAAAATAATAAAATCAAGTCATAATTACATCTTTTTATTTAGTAATGAAAATCCCATAGAATAGCATTTATTTAATTTTAATGTGCACTAAGATTACCTAGAAGGGTCATCTCAAACCTCAGATGGTCTGGGATGGGACCTAAACATCTATATTTTAAGCAAATATGGACCAACTTTATCCTGAATTTTGCTTTTAAGAGTTCCATCAAGGGATATCTGGGAGGCTCAGTTGGTTGAGCTCTGCATTGGGCTACACACTCACTACAGAGCCTGTCTAGGATATATTCTCTCTCTCTCCCTCTCAAAAAAAAAAAAAGGCCGGGGTGCCTAGCGCTTAGTCAGTTAAGCATACAACTATGGCCCAGGTCATGATCTTGGGATCCTGAGATCAAGCCGCACATAGGGTTCCCTGCTCAGTGTGGATTCTGTTTCTCCCTCTCCCTCTGCCCCTCTCCACACTCAAGTGCTTTCTCTCTGTATCTTAAATTAAATCTAAAAAAAAATTTTTTTTTCAGGTAAAACCCAAAACTTTACCATGACTGAATATTACCACCAATGGGGAACAGATATACAAAAAGAGCATCTGAGATGTCAGGATAGGACAGATCAATTCAGCTCATAAGCCCTACGGCTACTGGAGTTTTTATCACATTTTTCAACTGGCCCCTTTTTAAAGTTTTTATTTAAATCCTAGTTAATGTACAGTGCAGTATTGCTTTCGGGTGTATAATATAGTGACTCAACACTTCCATACAATACCTGATGCTCATCACAACCAGTGCACTCCTTAATCCCCATCACCTATTTAACCCATCCCTCCACCCGCCTCCCTACTGGTAAACATCAGTTTGTTCTCTGTAGTTAAAAGTCTGTTTCTTGGTTTGCTTCTCTCTTTTCTTCCCTTTGCTTGTTTGTTTTGTTTCTTATATTCTACATATGAGTGAAATCACATGGTATTTGTCTTTCTCTGACTTATTTTGCTTAGCATAACACTCTCTAACTCCATCCATGTCTTTGGAAATGGCAAGATTTCATTCTCTTTGATGGCCAAGTAATATCCCACTGTATATATAAGCCACATTTTCTTTATTCATTCATCAGTCAATGGACACTTGGGCTGTTTCCGTAATTTGGCTGTTGTAGATAATGCTGCTATAAACATCAGGGTTTGTGCATCCCTTTGAATTAGTATTTTTTTTCAACTGGTCCTTTTATACCCATACTGCTTTCAATGTAAAAAATTATCTCCAGAACTAAGAAGGCAAACTTAGCCATTGAGCACCTAATTTGCATAAAACTATTCAGGTTATTATAAGGAAGTGAGAAGTAGAGGAAGACATCCCCCATCCTCAACACATCTCCATGAAACCATAAAGAGCAATGAGATTTAAATCAGTCCCTGACATTAGAAGAGGTCCATGCAGGTAACAATGCCCGCAGAGGGCTTCATGCAGAGAGGCAGGAGTTACACTGGACCTTGACTTGGTATAAAAACTGAATAGGATTAGGGAAAAGAAAGAGGAGCAATTATCCAATATCTGGAATGAATATGCACATCATAAGTCTAAGCCAGATGCATCAGATTCCACCCAACTGATCAGCTTTATATGGAGACTTCAGGTTTCAAGTAACCTTAGAAGTAAAGAACTCACAAGAGACAGAAGTTGTACTAAAATCACAACCTTCAGAGTAATTTGCGGGGAAGAAAAAAAAACAAGTAAATAGCTGGGATGAGGAATGAGTCAAGCTGGCCCTGAAACCAATGCCTGGCTCTGCTGCAGCGCATGGACCTTACATTTAACTGCTCTGTTAAACAGAACTTTAACTTACATTTCTCCCTGTTCCTCCAAATGGGGCCAACACCACTCACGTCGTAAAGATCTCCTTGAGTCCTGAATAAATGAGAGAGATACCTGTCAAGGGCCAAGGAGTAAACCATAAAAAGATGTTTGAGGATCTACAAAAACCAAACAGTAAGGGTAACCAGTAGCTAGAAGGAAGAGCTCCCTTACGTAGGGCAGCTGCTATAGCTGACAGAGCCTGAGGCAGCCTAAGGACTGGATCAGAAGACAAAGTCGAGGGCCCCACACCCTGGGACCAGCTACCTGAGAGGAAGGTAAGAACCAGAAGCACAAGCCCCAGAAAGGAGCGAGACAGGACAAAAGCAATAATTTGTCAGTATTTTCAGGGGCTTCAAGACAACTCTCCGGTCAAACTGAAAAGCGACAGGATGTGTTTGATAGCGGGGAGATGGTGGTAGATGGTGGTTGGAAAGGGACTTTCATGTTTGCTGCCAGCCTCCAATTCCCCACGGAAGGGTCTTTTCTGCTCCCTTTATGCACAGCATTTTACGCATCATTTCCATCAATGTCCATCCAATCAGACTCAATCCCTATCCCCCCTCCACTCCTATCTGGGAATACAGATCCAAAAGGATTTAAGTAGTCAGGACAAAACTGATCATACAAATGCCTTTATAAGAAAAAGGCTGCGTGAGGGGCTCAGTCGGTTGAGCATCTGACTCTTGATTTCGGCTCAGGTCATGTTCTCATGGGTCATCAAATGGAGGCCCCTCCTCCCCCCTCCCACCCCAGTCTGGGCTCTGGACTCAGCTGGGAGTCTGCTTGAAGATTCTCTCCCTCTGCCCCTCCTCACAACTCGTGCTTGTGTGTGTGAACACGCACACACAGCTCTCGCTCTGTCTACAAAAATAAATAAATAAATCTTTAAGGAAAAAAGAAAAACACTGTGTCTCTCAATGTAAATCTCAAAAAGATTATGAATAATCAAGCAAGTGCATTTCAGATTTTTCTTTTAATCCTAAACTCAAAACCTTTTAAATGCTATTTTTTGAAATAAATCTGAGGAAGAAAGCCATAGGCAGTAACATGGTGTTATCGGTCATCACTTTAGAGGTTACTTCCTTTGAGTTGCTGACTTGCAAACTGGGTATTTTAACCGGGTAAGTGGTGGTACCTGGGTTAATTATATTTTATGAGCAGAGGAACTACTCGGTATGTGTAGACATTAAGTCCTCCATTTATCCTTTTATATCTTATCTGCAATGAGATCCATCAGCAATAGCTTGACAGGTTCTTGCAATGTGGACTCTACCCATCCACACATTTCTGGATGAAGCCAAAGACTCTGGGCTTCCAGCAGAAAACCTACCTATAAATTGTCGGTTGACTAGCTAACGAGCTGTGGCCCAGAGCATTTGGGGTTTTAGGGACTTCGCACAAGTTGATCAAGCTGCCTGTTCATCTCAGGGCCAAAGAGGGAAACCCCAGACTACAGACTGGTGTCTATTTAATTAATCATTTATTTTCTCATTGAGCATTTGTGGGTATGTGCCCTATGTCTTGCATTTTGCTACATGGAGACACCATGGTAGGCAAGCTACATTAAAGATTTGGTGTTTGGGGGCTCCTGGGTGGCTCAGTCAGCTAAGCATCTGCCTGCGGCCCAGGTCATGATCCCAGGATCCTGGGATCGAGCTTCACATTTAGGAAGCTCAGCAGGGAGTCTGCTTCTCCCTCAAGCTCTGTTTCTTTCTCCCTTCCCCTCCCCGCTTCCCACTCCTGCTCTGTTTCTTTCTCCCAAATAAGTCTTTTTTTTTTAATTTTAAAAAAATAAAGACTTGATGTTTTACCCAAAAGGCAAATCACTAAAGAACTTCAGGCTACATCAGTCAGAATAGGCTAGATTCTGCTGCAGCAACAAAGATCTCAGGGAATTGACCCAATTGAGGTTTATTTCTTACAAAGTCTTCTGTAAGGTTCTGTGAGCTCCCCAGGGCAGCTTTCCAAGAAACAACTTGGCGTCCCAGGCTGATGGAGGCCCCACTGCTTCATAGCTGCCTCATCTGGAACATGAAGCCTCCACAGGAACTACAGTAGAGGAAGAGAAGCTGGAGAATCATAAACGGGCTTCCCACTCTCTTAGCCAGGAAGTGACATGGCACTTTTCATGACCCAGAATTATTCACAAAGACCCTTCAAACTTCAATGAAGTTGAGAAGTACAATTTCCCATGTGCCCAGAAGGAGGCACATGGAAATGGATTTGATGGACACACAGTTTTTTCTCTGCCACTGTTGCCAAACAGCAAAAAAACAACCAGATGGAAAGAACCATTTCTGGTTATCAGACACCTGATTTGAGTTTTGAGTGAAACATTTCTTAAACATGATAAAGCTGGAACTCAGAACGCCACTCGCTCTCCCCACCACCCCCCGACTGGCCCCTGGAGGTCTGACAGATGAAGTGCCTGCACAAAGACTAGTAGAAGAATGACAATGGAGTGTCCAAGTACCGATGACTGGGCAAGCTAGAATAGGTCAGCACAAAACTCAGCCAGAGCCAGGAAACATCTTAGGCTGGAGGCTGAAATGGGTTTCCATCTTCTGGTCCTTCTTCCCTGAACCTGAATCTTGGGAGGCAGTGAATGTAAACCAACCCCAACAGCAGCATAGACAAGAGCAGCAGACCTGGCTCACCCAGCTGGATGAAGTCCCCACAGAAAGAACTGGGAGGATGGCCAGGGGCTACAGATGGTGAGTGTGATAAATTCATGATGACAGGAGTGGAGTAGGGTTCAGAGAGAGGAAAAGAAAGTTTGAGATCTGAACCATGCTTTTCAGGCACAGGTATAATATGGTCAGTTGAATGTCCTAGGCATTGACCAATCAGACTGGCAACAAAGGAAGGTCATGTGAAGGAAGGGATGGAAATTGGCCCAGAAGTATTCTTTCCATTTCTTGGAGGGAAAGGGTGGAGCAGAAGTTTATTCCTCTGCAGGTGGAGGCCCAAATATAAGGGGAGGGAAGGAGGGGGTGGGGGACAGGGAGGATGAAAACATTTTCCCTCCTAATAAAAAGTGGGTAGTTTTTTCATGCCAATTTGTGATTCCTTTGTTTGATTAAATCCCTTCTTCTATTGGAACTCAACAAGGCCATGGTTCCCATGGCTGCAGACCAAGGCATTGGATGGCTACGTTCTCCTTCACCATCAGAGCAGCAGCCTCACCAGTGGAAGGCTGACCATTTAGAGACTTCTGGTACTGGCTCTACCAAGAACCCAAGGCCTCTACACTCAGATGCCCAAAGGAAACAAATGAGATTGGTTCTTGAGTCTTCTCATCTCTGTGTTTCCAGCACGGCCCATGGGGTGTATATTAGATCATCAATAAAGCGTGAGCTGAATGAAAGAGGGACCAGTGGAAAAGAATTATTTCCATCTCTGCATAGGAAGGTTACGTTCTCTGGAGGTTCATAAAATATTTTCCTGGTAGAAGAATTACCTTCTGTGTGGCTGACAGTTGGGCCAACAGCAGAAGTAACCTGGAAATGGCATCTCCTTGGAATCCCCCGACCCTCTAACCCGGTCTGTGAAACCAGGGTATTCAAGGACTGGGATCAGTGGCAAGAATAGAATCGGAGCCTTAAACCCTCTTCTGCCCCTAGTCCGAGCCCTCCTGTTCCATGAAACCTCCTCTGACTAGTCCGGGGCTCAGTGAACTTTGAACTCCTACTAATTTTCATCTGCTCTGTCCATGTAGTTCTAATTATATTTTACCTACGACCTGTTGGTATTAATAGGTTGTACCTCTGGGAATTTTTTTCACGTGTCCATATTTTCTCTCTACAACTACAGTTAATACTTCGTAGTATCTACCAAAATGCATAATACATGGCAAACATTTAGTAAATATTGGTTGAATAATAAGAATAATGCAAACTGTATTGACTCTCTCCTGTACATAGGCACGAGAAAAAGTACATTATATTACTTAATTCTCAAAACAAGGTAATTGCTACTATCCTTATTTTGGGTAAGAAAACTGAGTTAAATAAGTAACTTGTCTAAAATTCATACAGTCAGGGTGAAGCTAAGCCTTGAACCCACATCTGTCTGACTCCAGAGCTTACACCCCTAGCCACTCTGCAAATGGGCAGATAGAAGGAAAGGTTTCCTGCTTGAGATGTTCTTAAATGGTTTTCTCTAAATCGAGGCAGAAATCAGTTCTTCCAGTTTCATAAGTCAGAGGGAGATGCCCACAAATTCGTGACGGGAAGCCCACGGGGTGGCAAATACAGATCTAGTGTCTGAGCTTAATTTACTATACACCTAATCCGGCATCAGGACCACTCAAAAGTTGGCTTGAGCCATAACCACCCACATTTCCCAAACTAGCAGTCAAGGAAAGTTATTTTTAAAGTCCTAAATCTTTATAATCAACCGAACTAGTATATAATAGAAACCACATATTGCCATCTTGGTCTTCTGGATAAGATCAAGTGTATCTAATAGAAACTGTAAAGCAAAATGTTGTTGGAAAAAAAGAGATAAAAACATACATCCTGTGCTATTACCCTGGGTTAACAAGTGCTTCTGTGTTCAAAAGAGCCACGATTTTCTCTCCCTCCATATCTATGGTTGGCCTGTTTCCTGCCCAGGGATTCACTTGGCCAATAGCTCCCAGGACACACTGGCTGGAAGGCCAGGGACTGAAGTGGCTGCTGCCCACGTCTTTGCTGCAGAGGCAGCACATGCTCGTGGGTGAAGGATCCACCCTTCCAGCGGGCGGGGAAGGCCAGCTGCATTTCAGGAGGGAAATAAAATCCAGATGTGGACAAACGGTTTCCAGCTGAGGGAGCAGGCCCCGCCGCCTGTTCAGTTGGTGGCAGAAGTAGGAATGCAACAGCTGCCCTCACCCTCGGCCTCCTCATTGGGCCTTGTCGGCCCCTGGTCCCATGGCAAGGCCAGGCTCTGACGATGGAATTTCCACTCTTTTCCACTCTGCAGGTTCCCACTTGCTGAAATGCAGACCTATTTCTACACCAAAATGAACCTTTGCGTGGAGGCTCATTTTCACTTCTTACCCACCTGGTGCAAAATCACCCAGGCTCGTAGCTCTGCGTGACAACCTGCAGGAGCTCCTAGATAGCCCAGGCCAGCCTCTGCAGGCCTTCCTAGCAGATCCCTGGCAAAATCAAATCAGCCCAATATGCATCGTCCATACGGCTAGAAACATCTATTCAGATAAATCTCAGCCTAAAAATGAAACGGACTCTTTTTTAAACAAGGCAATAGGGACCAATTGGTTTTGGCTTCCTAACAATCATCTTCTAAGGAGCCAACTCTTCATCTGTATGCCAAAAGGTAACAGACTTCACCAGAGCAGGCCTGGTGACTCAACTGGTCCAGCCAGATGGGAGACTAGCAGATGAAGCTCACGATTCCACTCTGGAGGAATCAGATTCTGATTTGCAGAAAAATTCAATTGTGATTTCATCCCCCAGGAAAACATAATTAGAGGACTTTCATTATCTCCTCGCATGCTTGAAGCTGTGGAGAGCACCACGTTAATATTTTTTTTCCCTTTAGAGGTAGCTTCAGGCAGCATTGATGCCATTATAGCACCTTTCATTTTATAACACAAAATGGTTGCTCAATTTTTTACTAATTACAGGACAGTTGCTATTAATCACGAAAGGGAGGCAGTATCGGAGCCTTTGTTCTTCAAATAAAAAACCTACAACACAATTCTTCAAATAAATAACCTAAAACAGGTTCAGTGGCACAGCCACATACAAACATTTGCTCCCTGGAAACACTGGGTCTTTCCATTTTTCAAACTCCATTAAGTCTGGAATGTTCTCCGTCCCTTCCTTCTGCACCTTCTCACCTGGTTAACTGCTACTCATACTTCAGATCCCAATTTAAACATCTCTTTCCTTTAGTATATGCTCTCGTGCAACCACATACCTATTTTACACAGCACTTACCAAAATTCAAACAATACGTTTTATTTTGGGGTTTATTGAACAGCATCTGTCTCCTCCACCTACTACAGGCTTTCTGAGCGTGGGCCCTGGTCAGCTCTCGCCCATCACGGCATCCCGAACACCCGGGAAAGTGCCCCACGGGATCAGCTCCCAGACTGTGTGTTGCACAAGTGGATGGAGGCGCAGACAGGCTGGCCTGCTCTCCGCGTGGCACACAGCTTTGCACGGCAACCCTCCAGGCTCTGTTGTGATGCTCAACCAGAGTCATGCACCATTGTCCATCCCTGGTGTAAAAGTGGAAACAATCAAAAGCCGGGGTCACCTCCCTCAAGTAATACCTGCCGGTGGCTGGCTACTTTGTCACCGCTGCCATGACAAAGCCTTCATTAAATAGAGAAGATCAGTCTTTCTCCAAACATGAACACACAGTGTCTGTGCATATAGACTAACACTATACTATCAAATCACAGAAAAATTAACCAGCTAAGTTTTCAGCTCTTAAGTGGTGTCTGCAGCCATAATCCTCACCCACGGAAGAGCCGAGTCACACCAAGATAAAACAAGCACCCACCCAACTTCTCAACTGGGGGAGCGTCTCTGAGATTGGGCCTCGCGAATAGCAAGTGTTCCCTTACCTGTAGCTCTTAATTGCTTCGCTATCCGATGACCTCTAATGACAACAGGAGCCAGCCAAGTAAACAAGGGCTCTGTAGAAAATCCCCAGGAAGGATTTGTAGCAGGGGCATCAACGTGAAGACACCTATGAGCTGCTGCCTTCCCTTTGATGCAGACTTTCCTAGACACTGGGTAGGCCCAGCCCCTGACAATACTGAGAAGTAGGTAAAAGGTGAGTTATATCCCCTCCCATCAACTAGCAACCCTTCCCTCTCATCTTTTCACATCATCTCTGAGCTCAGTGCTTGCCCCCCACCCACCATGGTCAGAACCTCCTGCCTACACCATTCACTCTCCTGCCTAACCTGCTCCCCTGTCCACTAACTAAACCTCGAGCTCTCTCACTCTCTCTCCCTCCATCGCTGTCCGGGCATGAGGCCTAATCCTCTTCTATCCTTTCCTGTAACCCTCAACTGGTTCCTAGGAAACTAAGACAACCAAATGTCAATAATTAACAACAGGCAAAGTAGCACCCATGACTGCGTTGGAGTCACAAGCAGTATCACCCCCAAAAGGTAATTTTGCTAATTGTGCAATATCAGGCATCAGTTTTGAGATTGTAATGTACCCCCAAATTAGAACAAACTGAGACCGAATTTTCCTATACATAAAACCACCTCACCAGTCCCAGAGAAAAATGTTCTCTGGTATAACAAACTCCAAGAGGCTGGAATCAATCATCATTTTACTTCTGAAATTTCCAAGATTCTTTCTGCAGCTGTAGACTACCCTGAGAAGACCTACCAATGAAAAAACAAAACCAAAAAGCCTGCCTATTCCCCCTGCCACTGGGATTTATCAGCTCAAACTATTTCAGAGCACAGTGGGGCCTTCTCATTTTTATCACCTTAATATACTTCTGAACCCAACAGGTACAACATAACAAAAAAAGAGGATTGGCAGTCCGCATTACAACTTCTGGAAAAACAAAAGTCACTGCTGCTCTTTTGCTTGGGTGTGGTTCATTAATCCGCCTCTGACATCTTTGAAGCTGAAGTCCATTTCAGACAACAGAGAACAGGGTTCATGCAAGGTCAGACGAATGGCTCCTCTCTGAGCCTGCCAGTAGTGGCTAGACATCCAGTGCTGTCTCGGTGAGAGGGGCATCTGAGAGCACATCATTCCTCTTCTCATCCCTGGGGGCTCCCCAAACAGACTCTCATCTGCAGCAACCTCCTGGCCGATATCCTGCCCCAAGGCCGGGGCCTCTCCCACCAATCCTACTCACTCAAGACCAGTACGATCTGTCTAAAAGCAGCAAAGGTGCCAGCACAGTAGAGGGTCTGAGTAAAGGTCTACTTGTTGAGAATAAATGGGAATGGGTAAAATCTTGCACCCAACCTCGAGCACTTTCTTGATCTGGAGCATCCAACAGCTCAACAGAGATGTTGGAAGGAGGAGCTGCCATTTTGACCCAGACATTCGTGACAACAGCTCCATGTTTTTATTTTTTTTTTTTTAAACTTTTATTTATTTATGATAGTCACACACACAGAGAGAGAGAGAGAGAGAGAGAGAGAGAGAGAGAGAGGCAGAGACACAGGCAGAGACACAGGCAGAGGGAGAAGCAGGCCCCATGCACCGGGAGCCCGACGTGGGATTCGATCCCGGGTCTCCAGGATCGCGCCCTGGGCCAAAGGCAGGCGCCAAACCGCTGCGCCACCCAGGGATCCCAGCTCCATGTTTTTAAATCACCAAAATGGTATGCAAAACAAGTACCCCTCCAGGATAAGGTGAGATTCAGAGAAACTATGCAGCTAAAGCAGTGTGAGGCATGAGGTAGGGGTTCTGGGCTGGGGTGGTGGTATCTGTTGTATCTATTACACAGACATTTTGTTAAAAACTTAGATAACACATTCTTATAGTTTAATTTTTTTTCAAAAAATGAAAAAGATTTACCTTGAAAAGTCTTCTCACCACCCTTGTCTTCTATCCACCTGTTTTCTACCATCCAAAAAAACTACTGTTATTGGTTTTTTGTATGTGAATTCCCAGAGTTTCTTTCTGTGTATGCCAAGAACATATATTATCCCCACCAAAACCTTTTTAAGCAAAAAGTAGCAAAGTATATATACTGTTCTGCACATCCATTTTAATAGTTGCACACTATTTTGTTGTATGGATGTACTATGAGTTACCATCCTCTATTGGTGAACATCTGTGTCACTTTCAATCTTTTGTTATTACAAATGGGGCTGCGATGAATACGCTTGTACAAAATTCATTTGACATCTGTGCAGGTATATCTGTAGGATGAATTCACAAAAGTACAATTGCTGTGTCCTTTTCTTTAAGCTACAAGCTTAACCACCTGCTTCTCGGGCATTAAAATACCCTTGGGTCAAGATGATGGCATCAAAAGAACCACATCGAGGTTGATAAAAGACAAGAAAACCATTTTAATGGCCTTGGCCAAGGTTAGAAAAGAGGTTGGTCAATTTTCTGCTACTACCAATCCCTTTAAGTGTTACAGGCATCCATTGGCTTTTGGCCACTTAGAATCAAAATCCTTAAAAATGGCCTGAGTACCGAACCTTAATTGTGCATCTTCTGTTTACATTTCTCAAAAATTGATATGATCTTAGGCAAAAATTCTACACTAAATCATAGCAAGGGCTTCATGATTCCTGTTGATAGAGACGCATCAGGAGCGAGGTAGGAGACGTGGTGAAAAAGAAGGATGTTTGGAGGAAAAGTATGCAAATAAATACTGTAGGTGTAGACTTAGAGTATGAAACTCCTGGTGCCCCATGTGCGAACATGCTCACCACCAGGCATTGGTGTGGGAGTGCTCTTTAATAACCAGGTTGTTCGATGTGTGCTATAAAAATCAAGGCAAACATATAAAAGAAATGTTCAATAAATGGAGAGACAGACGTTGTTATTAGATAAAAAGATAAAGAACATAACCAGCAATTCATCCCAGTCTCACTCCTGACCTCCTGATCCGTGAAATCTAACTTCCTACTCACCATCTTCATTTGAGTGTCTCAGACTTACCATGTCCAACATCGAACTACTGATAGGCCACTCAAGAATCTGCTCTACCTACAGTATTCCCCATCACAGTTGAAGACAAAGCCATTCTTCCAACCGCTCAAGCCTAAAAAGTTGGGAGTTCCTTTCAGACTCCTCTCTCATCTATATCCAATATCTAGTACATGGAAACCACATCACCATGTTGGCTCTAACTCAGAGATTATCCAGAGTCCTGCCATCGCCAGTGCCACTACCCTGGTCATGTGGATCACTGTGTGAGCCTCCTACCTGGCCTCAATGGTTATATCCTTGCCCCCACAATCTGTTCTTTTATACATGAGTAAGCCTTTAAAAATATAAAGCTAGGTTATCTCACACCTCTGGTCATAACCCTCAAAGGGCTCCCCATTACCTCTCTAATCTCACCATTATCTACTCTCTCCCTTACCCACTCTCTTTCAGACACAAGGGACTTTGGTACAGGCCACTACCTCTGCCTGAAACATCCTACTCATTGATGCCCCCGAAGACCTACCTCTTCACTTCCTTCAAATCTCTGTTCTACTGTCTCTTCTCAAAAAGCCCTATCCCAACCACCCTTTCAAATTAGAAAAGCTGCCTCTTCCCCTGGCCCAATTCCCTTTCCTCCTTTCCCTATCCTGCTTTTTCTTTTTTCCCCATAACACTCATCTTCTTCCAACATACCAGTTAGGTACTTTGCTCAGTTGTTATGTTTATTTTCTCTATCTCCCCTGCTGGAGTATAAGCTCCTTAATGGCAGCTCTTTTTTGTCTGTTTTGCTCACTGCTGTATCCCAAGTGCCTAAACCATGTCTGCCACATAGTGGATACTTTATTTTTTTTAAATAATACATTTATTTTTTTATTGGTGTTCAATTTGCCAACATACAGAATAACACCCAGTGCTCATCCCGTGAAGTGCCCCCCTCAGTGCCCGCTACCCAGTCACCCCCCCTTCCATCACCCCTAGTTCGTTTCCCAGAGTTAGGAGTCTTCCATATTCTGTCTCCCTTTCTGCTATTTCCTACCCATTTCTTCTCCCTTCCCTTATATTCCCTTTCACTATTATTTATATTCCCCAAATGAATGAGACCATATAATGTTTGTCCTTCTCCAATTGACTTACTTCACTCAGCATAATACCCTCCAGTTCCATCCACGTTGAAGCAAATGGTGGATATTTGTCGTTTCTAATGGATGAGTAATATTCCATTGTATACATAAACCACATTCGTCTTTCGATGGACACCGAGGCTCCTTCCACAGTTTGGCTATTGTGGACACTGCTGCTAGAAACGCTGGGACACCTGCACCCCGATGTTTCTAGCAGATACTTTAAAAAAATATTTGTAGAACAGGGGCGCCTGGGTGGCTCAGTCGGTTAAGCATCTACCTTGGGCCCATCATGATCTTGGGGTCCTAGAATGGAGCCCTGTGCTGGGCACCTTGTTCAGTGGGGAGTCTGCTTCTCCCTCTCCCTCTGTACTGCCCCCCCACTCATGTGCGTGCTCTATCTCTCTCAAATAAATAATATCTTTTTAAAATACTCATAGAAAAAAATAAATTAAAAAATAAAAAATATTCATAGAATAAGTGAAGGAGTTTCTACTTTGTAAATTCCTTCAAATTAGCACATACCATTCCAACAATTAGAATGTTGGGGCAAGTGTAGAATTCAGTATTTTTCTCACCAATCAACTCCTTTCGAAGACTGATTAATCCAAGGGTTCTATCCTTGAACTTAAATAGAATTAAATCCATTTCCTAACTTGATGCTACTACCCTTAAAATTTATCTGCAGCTTCGGGTTGACCAGCTATCCCAGTATAAGATCTGTTTAGCTGATTTTTTTCGGTCATTGGTGATTCCTTTCCAGCACTGGTCACCAATATCCTCTTCACTCTGCTAAAGCTATTAGAGCAATGACAAAGACAGGCTTAACTAGTCTTTCAAATGCTCCTGAACAAGGTACCTGTGTGGGCCCCTTAAAATACCTTCTGTGTTCTACTTGGTGACGGACACAGAAAAAAACTTTATATACAAGGAGATCTTATGTTTCCCTCTACTACCAGATCTGTGCCAGCTAGCTTTTACCTCTTGGGTAGACAGCATCTTGCTACTACTAGCTAATTTCTAGAAGGTAGGATTTGGGCATTTAGCACTTTTCTTTGCTTTCCCCATCAGTAGTTCCAGGGGTTTCTCAGCTCACCAGCAGAACTGCGTTGGATTCATCCTGCTTTCGGTTATAGACAGAGTATTTCAGAGTAAATACCCGCTGCTATAAACCTTCAGACAAGTGGCTTGAGTGGAGGAACTTGAGCCCCGACCCATAATCTCCATCAGGCACCCTAAACAAGTATATAATCTAAGTAATAGGTGGTACGATTGCAAATGAAAGGCAGGTTGGTAGAGAGTCAAGCACACAGATTTGAAGGAAGACTACACCAACGTGAGTCCTTCCTTTGCCACTTGTCTATGACCTTGGGCTAGTCACAGTGCCTCCAACAGAAATCAGAACAGCGAAACTAATAACAGAATACCTGCCATAGGATTGTTCTGAGGATTAAGTGAATCATGCCTGCCACAAAATAAATTTCTAATAAATAACACTTTAAGTTATCATGCAAGTTCTGCTGCAGAACAAGTTCACTAGTTGTCCCTCTTTGAACCAGATTGGGCCCCTAAGCCCCCTTTATGTAAAAAGTTTGGGAGAACCCTTGATTTAGGCAGGATTTGCCAAGTATTTCCTGATTTTCCACAGTCACCTCTCTACCAGCTCTTAAAAGGAGATGTCTGTTTGCCCATGTTGTAAAATTAATCGACACAGAGACACCCTCGACTTGAGCTCAGTGAGCATTTAGTAAAAAAACAAATAAGCAGAAGAGCCCAGACCATGTTCCACTGAAGGAATACCCATTCTCTGGTCTGCTGCTTTTGTGAGCAACAGTAAAGTTAGCATTTTCCGGTGGAATCTGGGAATGAGAAGAAATCAGCCATTCTGAAGTCTCAGTTTCCACGACCAACTCATTCCCACATTTCTGCAACCCCAAATATTATTTTCTTCACTGTTGATACTTGATAAGACTCACCAGTCAAAGCATGTAAATGCAATTAAGACTTGAGGTATCTCCCATTTTCCATTTTATTCAATGATATCAATGCCAAGCAACTTCTTGAAAAGTCAGAGTTTCCAGTACTCCGTGCCCAAATTTCAGACCAAGAGCTGGGAAGTGATGGAAACTCCATGCAATCCTAACCCCACACAATATCTTTGGGTTTCTAATATTTAACTCAGTGATCTCACCTGGATGTCAGAAAAATTTTATTTGGTGCAAAACTGAATGATGTTCTAAATGGATTAAAGGAGAATTTGTTTTCTCTGCCATCCTTGCCCTCCAAGAATGCATCTCATTAAGAGAAAGCAGATTACAAAGCTGATATTCTGAGTGCACTGCCAAAATCCAGGAGACTAGGAGGGGACCTGCAGACACAAAGAAGCTATCCTACTTAGAAATGCCACACTGCAGGTTGCCAATTAAAAACCTTTGTCGTGATGCAGTCAGGCATGGAAGATGTTACGTGTTATGAGACGGTTTAGAGGCACCTGTGCCCCTGTGGGTGGATTTCTTCCAACAGTTTGGGCAGGGGTGGTATCCAGGCATCTGCTGGGAGGTGAAGAAGACCATCCTGCCAATAACTCTTGGGACTCAAAGAAAGAGCTTGGAGAGAATGAAGAACACCAGGCTGAAACTCAGATTATCATCCTACTAACAATCCTATTATGAAACTGTCAGTTCTCTGGATCTCAATTTATCTTCTTCCTATTGAAGGATTTGAGCTGGAGGATCTCCCAAATCTGTAACTCCAACCACAGGATATGGAAGACTGCTCCTTTCCACGAAGGCTCTTGGTTGTAGGATTTCTAGACCCCATGCAAACACAATCTTTAGAAATTAGCATTTTATTGATTTTGACATGTGCTGTCATTGACACTTCTGTTTTATGTTTTTTAATTAAATGTTATTATTTGCCACTGTGTCCCGAGGCCATGTGTTGGGAGTGGGTGAGATTTCATAAATCAGGCCTGGGGTTCTGTGTTGGGAGTCCATTGACTCTTCTCATGATGTCATTGTAATGATTTCCCTTCGATCAATAGAGAAGCTTTGATGTCCTCTTTACAGCTGAGAGAAGGCTTCTTTCCATTTATCTCCCACCTTTTGAAAATGCACAAAGCCCTTCTCCAAAAGCCGCCCTTCACTGATATAAAAATGAGCATTCGGTTTTGTTGTCAATGTGCTGCTATTATTAGACACTACCGCCTCACTCAGAGCCACCCCCCTTGGGGCCGGTGAGCCTGTTTTACTCTGTGGGATGCAGTCCTGACCTAAGACTGTGCTTTTCTGTCTGTTTCTCTCTCTGCCCCATTTTGGCTCCCCCTTTGGTCCCTCCACAATTTGCTATAGGTTCTGGACTACCATTAATTTGGAACTTCCTCTAGATCCTTACATCATCAGGGACATCATTGTCACCCCCCCGACACCTTCCATGTCTGCCTTGCACAACATCAGTGCTCAATGCACATTGCTTGAATTTAATCAAGGGAAGAGAGTAGGGAATTCGCATTTCTTCCAAGTAGAATCATCCTAGAGACAGTTTAGATTCACTTCAGAGCCTGTACCCCAACCAGAACCTTGGCTAGAGGGAAAAAGGCTATGGTGTTTGTTTGTTTTTTAAGAGAATCCTTGTATATGCTAAATCAAAAAAAAATTTGAATGTTCTAAAAAATCCCATTATATATAGTGAATTCCTGCAATACTGTGGGTGGTGGGGGATGGAGGGAGGGGAGAGATTGTCAACCGTTTTCCTCATGCTCAAAAAACCTTTCTTGAATATATATCTACATAGAAACTAGGGACCAGAGAAAATACAAGCATTCTCTCTTACTCCCCCGTCTCCCTCAATCCAATTCCAATCAATCCAACCCAGGCTCCTCTAAGAGACATGGCCTTTCCCAACACTAACATTTTCATTTTTTCCAAATTTCTAAAGTCATGGGTTTTTGCTGGATAACACTTTCATCTATTTGACAATTACTTGTAGAGAACTGTGTGCCAGGGGCTACATACCAAGCACACCACATTCATTAATTCATTTATCCTCAAAACAATCACATCAGGTGGGCATTATTATTATTATTATTCAACCTACTGATGAGGAAACTGAGGCATAAAAGAACTAAATAACTTGGCCAAGGTCACACAGCCAGTGGGTACCAGGGTCGAGTGAAACCCAGGCACTTAAGCCCCAGAGTCTATCTTTTAACCACTATTTTAACCATGGCTGCCCCCACGTTGGCCATGGATTGACCATCATATGTTTCATGTCAGCCTGGGCTCTCCAGTTGTACTAGGAGCTTCCTGATGGGTGAGACCATGCCTCCTACTGCTTTTATCATATCTTCCCACCATATTCATCTAATAAATATTTATTAGGCACCTTCTCTGTGTTGGAATGTTCCAGGTTCTAAGAATATAGCAATGAACCAGACTATCAGGATCCCCATCTCATAGAGCTTACATTCTAATAAAAGGGAAAACATAAATACCCAGGTAAACAAACTAGTTAACCCAACTGAGAAGATGGAGATCATCACAAGGGCAATGAAGAAGATGAAATAGAGTGATGGAATAAGAATGACCTGAGGCAGAGGAGCCTTTTAGATCACATGCCAAGAAAGGGTTCTCTAAGGAGATCATATCTATACTACACTACCCTGAAGAAACACAGCCAGCCCTGTGAGGATTTGAGGGAAGGGAACACCAGGCAGAAGGTCAGCAAGTGCAAAGGCCCTGAGGTTGAAACAGGTTTAGCGAATTACAGAAAAAGAAAGATGCCTAAAGAGTAGCAATCAAGTGGGAGTGGAGAGAGAAGCAGAACTCAGATGGTGCAGGTTTCAGAAGTTTGAATCCTGTGTGCCAGGATGCAAGAAACCACATGATGTGACTCAGTACTGAATCCCACACCTGTACACCCCTGTGCTGTCAGGAAACTAGCTACCTGCACCCCCTGAGCACTGCCCCCGGGACACCCAGTTATCACCCACAGTCACTGGTTCATTAGGCCCGGTGGTCCAACATGCGGACGTGGAATCATATTTCTGGGCTCTATCTCTGCTCTCCTGCTCACTAGTTGAGTGACTTAGGGCAAATTATTGAATTTAAGCTTCAATTTTCTGGCCCGAAGAACAGAATGATAAAGCATGTATTCCATAAGATTGCCGTGAGGATTAAATGACATGATAAGTGTCATGTGCTCTGCACCCGTGGTAGCATGCAGGAAGCAAGCCCATAAAGCAATGTTTATGTCATCATGGTTATTTTTATTAATCTTGATAGGAAATCAGCCCTGAAGTGTAAACTGTCTGGTAGAAAGTGCTGGAATCTCTTGCAGCAGGTATATTGGTCTGAGCTAACAACAGCGGATTTAGTGACAAAGATTAAAAAGAAAAAAAAAAGTAGTAGAATCCAAAACATCTACTCTTTTCCAAATAACATGACCTCTGCTATTTCTTTTTCATGCAACATACTGGAAAGTTCTAATCTTATTCATTTAAAAGCCTTCTCCAAGGACAAACATTATATGGTCTCATTCATTTGGGGAATATAAAAAATAGTGAAAGGGAATAAAGGGGAAAGGAGCAAAAATGAGTGGGAAATATCAGAAAGTGAGACAGAACACGAGAGACTCCTAACTCTGGGAAACGAACTAGGGGTGGTGGAAGGGGAGGTGGGCGGGGGGTGGGGGTGACTGGGTGATAGGCACTGAGGTGGGCACTTGACGGGATGAGCACTGGGTGTTATTCTATATGTTGGCAAATTGAACACCAATAAAAAATAAATTTATTTTAAAAATAAATAAATAAATAAATAAAATCCTTCTCCAAGCTCGATTATGTTTTATGTTAGTGAATGTACCAAGACAACACAGAAGCAGCAAGACCCGATGATGGAGAATCTCTAACTGAAAATGTAGGGCACCATGACAAGAAACAGCAATTCTTTGCCAGATGAAAAGAGACAAGCATTTAACCCCAGGAAAGCCAGGGCCAGGATTTCTGTCCAGATTTCCTGAGAAAGAAAGGTTTTTGTCAAAATACAGACTAGGGAAAGCACATTCCTTTCTTTGGTAGGCCGAGGATCCATTAAGAACCAAGCCCTGGCGCCATCTCCTGGCATCTCCAAAACTGAAAAACAGACTCTTACCACAAGGGACCCCACCCCCTCCTCGACAGAAATGAAGCTCAGGAGAAAAAAATTGGTAATTTCATAGCAACTTCAATGTTTTCAACCTCCTGTTAAATAACTGAATCAAGATGAGCAGATGGTACAGTCTCAGCCGCTTGCGGTCCCCACAAGGGACAGTCCCTTTTGGGCCACCACTTCCTTTGTTTCTGTAAGAGCCAATCCCCCCACAAGGAACCCAGAGATTAGAGGTCGCACGGGGGCAGACTCACCAGTGTCTGGCCCCACTCCCATCAGTGCACCCAACCTTACAAGAGGATAATCTCCTACCCAAATATATATCTTCCAGTAAGTCCACTCACAGTAGAAGCTTTGCATGAAGAAACCATGCTTGGGATCCGCCCTCAAAGAGCTGGGCTCCCAGCTACCTGCAGAACTGCAAGTCCGAATTTACCTCAGCACCCAGAAGCTCGTGGTAAGGTTCAGTGTGGGGTCTTGCTCTCCCTAGAGAAAGAAAGGTCAGCCACCCTTGTCGTCATGGCCATGGCACCTCCCAAGGACTCGGTGAGGGCAGACGGCTTCCGGGCCTGGGCAGCTTCAACAGTTCGCACCTGGCTCTACGCTGACCTCCAACCAGGTAACTTGGCATCAGCGGGCATGGAGCCTGAAGCGACTAAGAACAATAATTCTGCAGGGTTGTTGACAGAGGAGTGAACTAATATCCCAAAGGATTCAGGCTCATTTCTCTGAGCGGGAGGGTTGGGAGAAGGATAAGCAGGATAGTTCAGGAGGACAGGAAAGTTACTGGCTGGACTGGTTCCTCCCTTCTTTACGTAAGTATATGTATTTACTGATTTAAATGCTTTGAGCTCTTCCTGTTTGTCAGATACCGTGATAAACACTACACCTCCAGCTCCTCACTTAATCTCAACAACGACTCATGCAATTGCTACCATTTTTGTTTCCATTTAGCAGAGAAGAAAACACACATAGAGCTTAAACAACTCGGCCCGAATCCTAGAGCAAGTCAACGGTAGAGGCAGATTCAAACTACACACCCTCATCCCTCTTGACCACTAACATAAAGCATGTTTCAGAGACCCAAGACGTAGGCCTTTCTCTGGCACTGCAGAAAACACAGCCACTCCTTCTACCTGCAGGATGACTGGACAGGAGCAATTCTCCAAAGATAAAGGTGCTCCTCAGAGCCCTCCGGAGTAAATGTGTATGTGGCCAGAAGAAATGCATCAGCATCAGGCACCACCGACTCATCCGCCTTCTTGAACAGCACAAACCCAGTAAAAATCCTTCCCCTCAGCCTTCACACACTTGATGCACGTGATGCAGTTACTGACCTGTAGTCCTGATCCCAGCCAGTTTCTGAGGGCACTGACAGTAATTTTCTCAAACCATCCATGCCTGACAATTGATTTCTCATGGTTATTTGCAAAAGCACAACTACAAATGCTATTAACTGGTAATAAAACTAGCCAGCCGTTTCTAAAACCCGGTGCTGGCAACTGCTCTGTGATCCCTGGGGACCCTTGGTTTACCAGATCGTGCTAAAGCAGATACTTATTTTTGATGCTAAAATGCCAAGGAGGAAACTTACCTTTTGCTCTTCCCAACATTTGTAGAATGATGAAGGTCAGGAGTAAAGAGACAGTCTGTTAAGAATCATAGAAAGCTCTCAGGATTCCTGATTCTATCCCATCAGCCTCAATAGATAAATTTCATACTTTTTCCAAATAACATTGTTTTTTTGTTTTTCGGTTGGTTTCTTTTTTCCTTTGGAAAAAAAAAAAGTAGGCCTTTAAAAGCATTCTTTAACCATCTTTTGGGTTCCTGACACTCGTGACACACTGTGAATACCAATATGGGTCACTGTGCCTTCCTTCATGGTGCTTATAATCTAGTTACGGAGACATGACCTATACATGTAGTACCTCAAGAATAAGGCAAGGCAAGACACTGTCAGTTGTGAGATGGAGAAGTAAAGACAGTGAGGCAATCATGCTCAGAAATGGAAATGGTCAGCCTAGTGGGAGCCGTCAGAGGAGAAGCCTGCCCATCCTCCCACTCACCAGCGCCCGACCATTTTCACCTCCATGGGCCTGGGTGATCGGATCTGTAAAATGGCAGCACTCAGCCACTCCTACAACAAATTCCTTTTGAGCACTGGCTATAAGCCAGACATTATTTGTGGTTCTGGTGATACAGTGTTGAACAAGATCATGGCCCCACTCCAATGTATTTTATGGTTTGGTGGAGGGACAGTGGAAGGCAGAGAGATGAATGGATAAATGTATGGCCTGGCAGGTAATGACAAGCTGTAAAGAATGGTAAATCAAGGTGAAGTGATACAGAGGCAGGGGGCAAAAGGGAAACTAGGGGGATCTCACCCACCAAATAACGTTGGAATACAGATATAGAAGATGTGAGGGAGCAACCCAAACCATCACCTGCAGGGAAAGCATTCCTGGAAAAAGGAACAGTAAGGTGAAGCCCTGATGTAGAAATGACTCAAAATGTCTGAGGAACAGCACAGACACCAGTGTGGCTGGATCACTACGGGTGTTTGGAGAATGGGAAATGAAGAGCAGTCAGGAGCCAGATCCTGAAAATAATAGGCCAGGGTAGACCAGAGTAAGGAGTTGAGGTGGGAAGCCCTGGGAGGCTGAAGAATGTATCCCAGAGCATCCAGACCATTTCTGATTTGAGGAGGTAGGACCCAAGCAAGATGGTCCTGAATGAGTGGGATCTAGAATAGAATCCAAATGCCAAGTATTCACATTGAGATATGGACTCCTTTGCAGTTGAGGAATGATTTAATTAAGAAAGTAACCAAACTAAGAAGAAAAAGTATCAGGGGGAAGAAGTCTGGAGACTAAGATGAATCTTAGGCAAACTTCATGAGCAAATTATAAAATACATGGTGCCTCTGACCATCGTTAAGCAGCCAGTGACCTGGTGCGGTCCCTCTTCTGTCCAAAGAGTCCCAGTGTGGTGCCCTATTAGGGCCTCTCAAAGATTCATCTCTCTAAACATCAACTGGCCATTCAAAATTCACTCATTCTATGTTTCATGGCCACTATTATCTCTACTCTAGGTAACAGGTGGGTGCTAGTGTTGAGTAAATCCACGCTAATTGGTTAGTGCTTGTCAAATTTCCTTCTCTCTATTTACTATTTATTCCTAAGGCAGGAGAGAGAAAAATACATGGCCCCAGAATGTCTGGAAGATATAAAGTAAAGCAGCCCATTGCAAGCAAAACATTAATTGAAGGTTAGCGTTTTTATCTTAAAATTCATGTGAACATTGCATTCTATTCCAGATATGCTTGTAAGAACTCAACGACAATGTTTTATACTACCCAAGGAGCAAATACGACCCTGGAAGCAGATACGCCACATTTGCGCCATGCTTTACCCAATGCCTAGCACTCCATACCATGTCCCTAGAGCTGGGCAAGCTCACCTTGAAAAGAATAGCTCAACCCAATTAAAACTCTATATCTTGGAGGAGGACCCCAAGCCGTTGCTACTCTCTGGGATTTCAAGGATCATAACTCCATACTGGGGGCAATGCAGGAGACAGAGGGCTCCTACAGCCGACCTAAATGTCTTCTTCAATAACATCCCTAATGCCAGCTTTATTCTACTGTTGTTTATCTTACAAAAACACATTAACACAAGTTGGAAATACTCTGCATCTGAACCATCTCTGAACCCCAGCAGGTGATAATGTGAAGAGCGTGGCAATACAGCCATTCCATAGCCATTACCAAGTCTAAGTAAATGCCTTCAATTGCCACCTGCTCTTAGGAAGTGACGTGGTAGTTGCAATGAGTAAGGAAGCACTCACAAAGAGACTGGCACCTCTCCTATTACCTAAATGGTAGTTTTTAGCATCTCGGGGTGGGGGTGAAGGAAGGCTAGGGTTCTCATATTGTGTTTGTTTAATATTTGACAATATCTTGGCTCACACTGTGCTGGGTTTGAGATAAAATGATTACTTGTATATACACAGTTGCCCACACAGATGGGAGAAAATGTTTATTTGGAAGGGGAAAAAAAGAAATTAGAAGGAAGAAAACACCCCTCCATGATACATGCATCAATACTACTGTGATTACACAATGCTATATTAACAATATTTTGAGGGAGTTACTCTAAATAGCCATCCTTCCTTCCAACTCAGAATCCACATAATTACAGCTTTCTGGCGACCAGAAAAGGAAAGGATGCCATGTTGAGTGCGGCCCACGCTTGGGGGTTGAGCGGGCTGCTGCTGTCACCTAGGGGGCACTACTGAAATGACAGCCACGGGAAGCTTCACCTACTTCCAGCCAAAGAGAAAATCTATTTACCTTCGGTGCAATTCCCATATTTCAGTTCTCTCACAGTAACAGAGATTATAATAAATAACAAACACAGAATGACTTATGTAATTCTATTTTCTCTGTGCGGTACAAAACGTACTGAGGATAAAGTAAATAAATGTCCCATTCCCTAAATATCAAGTTTGTTGTGTTTGCAGTATAGATTACTTTCTTTTAAATTGAGGTATGGTCTGTGGCTTTTAAGCTGAATACAATGAACATCCCAAATCCAAAGAAATTGGTGTTTTTGCTCCATCATCCAAAAACATTCGATCTGATGACAATTTTTGTTCTTTTTTGATTAAGCTAAGCATTGACTTCGGTAGAATCCTCCAACCTAAAGATTTTAAGAATCCTTATAAATTTGGGAACTCATTGCTTAACACATAAATGAGTTTTACATTGTAAATGATATTACAAGAATATCCTAAATGATGGACTTCACAAATGAACAGAGAAAGATTCAAGAGTGGATTAGCTTTCCAAGAAACCAATCAACAAGTGGTGCCAAAACATCAAGGAAACTGTAACAAAATGGGAAAAACTGAATTTATGGAATCTCTGTTTTACATAGAGTACCATATATAATCCAAAAGGAATATTATTTTTATTTTTTTTTTGGAAGGACTATTTTTGATAAATCTTTTGAATTTGGGAGGAACAACCTCTCTGCCTAGTAGAATGATAAAACTGCCTTTAAGAAAACAGTTTGAGATATTTAGTAAACTGAGAATAGAAGGTTATTCTCTTAATTTGATAAAAGACCAAATTTTTTAATCTTTTATCAAAGATATTCAGCCATTATGATATTAAATGGTGAAATTTGGGACGCCTGAGTAGCTCACCGGCTGAACACCTGCCTTTGGCCCAGGGTGCGATCCTAGAGTCCCGGGATTAAGTCCCACATTGGGCTCCCTGCAAGGAGTCTGCTTCTCCCTCTGCCTCTCTCTGTGTGTCTCTCATGAGTAAGTAAATAAAATATTTTTTAAAAATTAAGTTAAATTTAAAAATAATAAATGGTGAGATATTAGAAGCAATTAAACAATGTTTGTAATAGTGAAAAACGTGAAAAAATTTAGTATCCACCAATCAGAGGAGTCAATAAATTGTGGTTATTTCACAATAGAAAACTAAATAGTCCTTAAAATTAATTAAGCATGTGGACCTGTGTGGATAGTCCTTGAAAATGCAACACTAGTGGGAAAAGCCTGTTTCAGAACATTGAATGAAGGATGCCATTATTCACAGAAGTGTCAAAAATGCACAGCATCATTCCAAATTGTTCACAGATTCATAAAAGTATATATGTATAAACTAGATTCAAACCAAATTCATGATAGCACTGCCTCTGGGCAGAGTGAGGGGAAACTGGCCTTCACCTTTATGTATAATGTTTTATTCTATTAAAAAAAAGAGGGAGAGAGAAGGGGAAAAAGCTATGAAGCAAATGTGACCAAATATTAAACATTTTTTTATTTCATATGATGGTTACATAAGTGTTTTTCACATTATCCTTTCCTTATTCTGTTAAAAAGCAAAAGGGACCAATCAAGTTCATTGTAAGATCTTTGTTATACTGTGTATAATGTGTAAGTCTGGGGCCAGAGCTAAAAAAAAATTTTTTTAAAGGAGGGGGAGTCCTAAGTGTCCTCCTTACTCCACAAAGTGCTCAGACTTTCCTCTAAATAAATTCAGATCAAATATTTCAAGAATATTGGTTTAAAGGTGCGTCAGATTCTCCCCAGGGCCCTTACATGAAAACCTCCTCCAGCCCTTACATGAAAACCAAGTAGTGGCACAACAAGTAGTGCCAACATCAAGTAGTGCAACAAGTAATCTCAAAACTTAAGAGACCCTTCATCATCAGGTGTTTTGGTCCAGAGCAGCTTGTTGGTATCTTGAAACTCCTAAGTTAACAACTGAAATATTCCAGTGATAAATTTTCAGAGATAAAATAAAAAATGAACTAGAAGGGCAAATGTTTCCAACTAATATATGTACTACACTCACACCCATATATTCATACATAATCCTCCTCTGTAAGTAGAAAAGACACCATGAGAATTTGGAGGACAAAACTTGTCCCTAAATTTAGGGGCTCCTGGGTGGCAGTTGAGCATCTGCCTTTGGATCAGGGTGTGATCCCAGCCCAGGGTCCTGGGATCGAGTCCCACATCGGGCTCCCTGCATGGAGCCTGCCTCTCCCTCTGCCTGTGTCTCTGCCTTTCTCTGTGCGTCTCTCACGAATTTAAAAAACAACAACAAACCACACACACACACACACACACACACACTTCCTAGCCATATAACCATTGCCTGAAATTCACTAAATTGCTAAACTCCCATTCTGACTTCAATGTCCGGTCATAGGAAAAAAAAAAAAAAAACTAGGAAAAATCACTGAAAATCTTTATTTTTATTTGAATTATCATAGTACATTTTAGTGAACAGAAAAATTCCTAATTTGTGCTCTTGTACTAACTCCCTAGAGATATAACAAAAATAGATCTATAGACTCCTATCACTTCTAAACATAGCAGATGTATTAGGAATAGGAACTTGACGCACAATGATGGAGGAAATTTTAATTTAATTCACTACCATAAATTGCCATAATGTGTTCATGCACTAGAAGCTCACTAGAGGGAATATTTCTTCGGAAATAGAAAGAAGATATGATTTAAGAGAAATGTATTTTAGGTTATTATTTCCCTACATAAGAAGCTAAAGCTTGTCCCAAAATAAATTTTGTAGTCTAGACTACAATCTACTGAGAAGTTAAGACTGTAATCGGCTTATTCCTCTTGCTTTCATCATAGAACCACTCGCAGTTGTAATGAGAATCATTCCCAAATTACAAGGCATAAAAACTGGCAGTGCCTCACATATTATTAATCTATTTGCAGATGGCACCACATTTTACAACATGATCCTATTACAAGAAATGCTGATTCTGCAAATGCTCTGCTTGTGAGCAAGAACGGAACAGTGAGAAGTCACAGCAGTATTGGTTTTTCTTTAAGATTTCCACAATGTACATTAAAGGAAAAGTCCTTGAAGGTTGTAGGAAACAACTCTATCCTCTTCAAACCATTGCAAATCTTTTTGGACCAAGTGTGGATATAAACCAGTAAATATCTTTGTTGTTCCCTAATTTAATCAAAAAAGTACACAGAGGGGCACCTGGGTGACTCAATTGGTTAAGTATCTGACTCTTTATTTCAGCTCAAGTCATAATCACAAGGTTATGAGATCAAACCCTGTGTCGGACTCTGGGCTGGATGTTAAGTCAGCTTAAGATTCTCTCTCCGCCTGTCCCTCTGCCCCTCCCTGTGCTCTCTCTCCCCTTCTAAAAGAACAAAAAGGAAGAAAAGAAAAGGGAAAAAAGAAAGAAGTATACATAATTATTTCATGGAGTGGGAACTTAAAATTGGCTAATATGTTGAAAAATTAGCAAAACATAACCAGCAAAACTTTAATTAAGATTCCTCTAGCATAGGGATCCCTGAGTGGCGCAGCGGTTTGGCGCCTACCTTTGGCCCAGGGCGCGATCCTGGAGACCTGGGATCAGATCCCATGTCAGGCTCCCTATATGGAGCCTGCTTCTCCCTCTGCCTGTGTTGTGTCTCTGCCTCTCTCTCTCTCTCTCTCTCTCTCTCTGTGTGTGTGACTATCATGAATAAATAAATAAAATATTTTTTAAAAAAAAGATTCCTCTAGCATAAAATAAAAAATACTGACTATGGAGTTGCCAAATCCAAAAATAGGCAATCTTACTGACAACAGCAAGGCTGTTGGCAGATAATAGGAGATTCATTCCAAAAAGAGAAAGATTGAGGATTCCAATCCTTAGGTCTTTTTCTCACATCTCACATGTATAAGCTACAGTAAGTCTACAAGTTTAATGTGAACATCAAAGTGACCAGTCAATTCCTTATATTTATACTTAATGTTTAGACAGATGGAAAGCTGTCATCTTTGATTCAACATACAGCTACCGAGGACCAGCTGTTTGCATAATGCTTTGTGGCAAGAAAAGTATCTGGATGAATCTTACCACAATTCCATCACCTCCCCCAGTAGGTCTTTCTAACTGTACACTAACATTTTGTCTTATTTGTTTTTAATTTAATTTTTTATCAATATCATGTAATACATGCTCATCATAAGAAACATGGAAAATACAGGAAAATAGGATAAGGGGGGATGCCATTCACAGTCGCACTAGGGTATAAGTAATTATTAAAATCCATGGATTCCCTCAGAATATCTTTTCTCATTCTATGGAGATTTATCATTTCCAAATCACAGTGAAAGGAGCTTGAGTAATTTACCAATTCTGTTTTCTGTTATGTGCCTTAAAGATACCTCACTGAAAACTGGGAACTGACACAATGGAATAACATCTGCAGAATGTAATATTGTGGTGACACTACAGAGGTTGATTGTCACAGACATATTAAACTCTTTTAAAAAAAAAGATTTTATTTATTTGAGAGACACAGAGAGAGCACGAGCAGGGGGAGGGGCAAGCAGAGACATCTCCTGAGTTCAGTCCCTGGGGCTCAATCCCAGGACCTGAGATCATGACCTAAGCAGAAGGCAGATGCTTAAATGACTGAGCCACCCAGGTTCCCTAAATTCTTTGAGTATTAAGTGGCTACATCCTATTTATATAGAACATTGATCCAAAAAAAAAAAAAAAGAACATTGATCCAATAACAAAAATAGAGAACAGCAGCTAGAAATTTATCTCATTCAATGTTCAGAAATAAAAGGGTTAACCATTCATTCCATTATTTTCTGCACATAGGTCCTTTTTCATACCAAAATCTGATGATGACTAAATTCTTATATTTTTCCAAACTACTGTGTGAAGAGGATGCCGAAGGCTATCACTACACAGCATACTGCCACATAAAAATGCTTCTGTTCACCAATTTTGGCGCACTTCCGAAATATATCAAACAATCCAGTCTTATTTCTGTCCAGGAGGCTGAGCGTCAAGAATTAGATATAAACCCAGATACATATAAGCAGCAAGATTATAGTCAACAGATTCTGAAAGCAGACATAGTGAGGCTGGCAAAGCCCCAGGCATATCCCCCTCAGAATATTTTGTTGAAGATTTTTATATAATTCCAATCACGTAATATATCTAAGATTATACAAGCTGAGTTTATATAGTGATATATAACATCATAAAGCAGCTGGACCTATCAGAACACTTTAAGAACATTTTACCCAACAGTAAAAAACATACAGTCTTCTCATGTGCACATGGAAATTCTCCAGAATATGTCATATGTTGTTATAAAATGAACCTCAGGAAATCTACAAGATTGAAAGTAGACATATTGCTCTCCAACCACAATGGAATTAAATGGAAATTGATAGCCCAAGGAAATTGGAAGAATTCCTAAGTGTGGAAATTAAATAACACACTCTTAAATAACTAATGGACCAAAAAGAAATTACCACAAAGGAAATTAGAAAAAGCTTTAAGATGAGTGAAAATAAAAACACAGCATACAAAAATTTATGGAGTGGAGCTAAAGCAGTACTTTGAGGAAAATTTATAGCAGTAAATGCCTATATTCAAATTTTTTAAATTTCTGTTTAATACCCTAACTTTCCATTGTAAGAAACTAAAAATGAAGGGAAAACTAAACCTAAAGCAAATAGAAAGAGGAAATAATAATATTATTAACAAGAGAAGAGAAAGACAACAGAGAAAATCAATGAAATTGAAAGCTGCTTCTTCAAAAAGATCAACAAACTAACAAACATTTAAATAGACTAACCAAGAAAAAGAGAGAAGCTCAAATTACTAAAACCAGGAATGAAATGAGTAATATAAATACTGACTTCATAAAAATGAAATGACTATAAAGAAATACAATGAACAACTGTAGAGAAACAAATAATGTAAACTCAGTGAAATGGACAAATGCCTAGAAACACTTGAATGAAACGGAGTCAAGAAAAAAACAGTCTGAGTAGACCCATAACAAGTCAAGAGATTGAATGTCTAATCAAAAAAATACTAGCAAAATGAAGCCCAGGATCAAATGGCTACAACGGTGAATTCTACACTATGTTGAAAGAAGAATTAGCACAAATGTTTCACAAACTCTTCTAAAATTTTGCAGAGGAAAAAACCCTCCCTAACTCATTTTATGAGACCAGCCCTGCTCTGATACCAAAACCATAGACATTACCTGCTCAACAAAGCCCAGTGGATTTGAGCACCACATTCCAAGAACCCACCGCGCAGGTCAGTAACCTTCCTGAGAGGACTTCGGCCCTGAGGGCCAAGTGAAGCCCACTGGCTCCCAGTCCAGAAGCTGTCCCCGAGTCCAAGAACAGCGAGAATTGTAGGGTCCAATAGAAGCAATCCTGTGTGTCAGGACCCTGGAAGGTGGTAGTATTTGACCAGAAGACTATGTTCCTGTGGGAGCTTTGGTTTCCTCAGGGAGCACGTTATCAGTGGGAAGAAAATATTTCCTTATAAATCTAAATATATTGTACCCTTTAGCTCTCCCATGTCTAAGTATTGGAAAAGTTTGGAAGCACTGATCACCAACTCATCACTTAGTATAAATGGCACTGTATAAAGCTTTTTGGTAATGTTGCACTTAAATGGCAGGCACTGCGTAATGACTTGTGTTTATATGTGGATTTTGCCCTGAGAGAATCCAAAATACATCCTCTACTTCCAGTGAGCAGTTCCCAGGAAGATATAAACTTCTGCTTTATGATATTTCCTATGTGTAGAGCTAGGCAGGAAATAATTTTAGATCACGAATTTCTGGGGCAGCCAGGGTGGCTCAGTGGTTTAGCGCCACCTTCGGCCCAGGACCTGATCCTGGGGACCTGGGATCGACTCCCACCTTGGGCTCCCTGCATGGAGCCTGCTTCTCCCTTTGCCTGTGTCTCTACCTCTCTCTGTGTGTGTTTCTCATGAATAGATAAATAAAATCTTTTTTAAAAATTAAAATAATAAAAATAAAAGAATTTCTTTGAGCCAAGAGTAAAATGAAGGAAGATCATGCACACATATACACATGTGGATGTACCTATGGGGGTGAGTTCATCCTTATCTTCCAGTGTGTTTTCTAAATGTTTGCCCATAGAACCTGCTCAGACTTGTGTGTGTGTGGGGTGGGGGGTGATGGGAGTTGTGTGTTTATTTCCAGTGGGCCTGCTTGCAGGTACCTCAAAGATGTAGTATATCAAGTTTTCTGTCATCGTACTGTTTCTTCCTAAGACCAGATTGTTACCATTCTTTTAATATGTGTTCTCATAAGTAAGTGAGCTTGTGTTAAAATAGGGCATTTGTTTCCTAATTTTAAAAAATCACTTTTGTGTTCTGTAAAAAACAAAACAAAACAAAAAAACAGACATTACAAAAACAGCACTAAAGACCAACATCTCTTATGAATATAGATGCAAAAATTCAACAAAATACTAACAAACTGAATCCAGCAACATATAAAAGGGATTATACACCATGACCAAGTGGGAGTCATTCTAAAAATGCAAGGTTGGTTTAATATCAGATAATCAACCAATGCAATAGACTATGTTAATACAGTAAGAAAAAGGAAACCACTTGATTATATCAATACATACAGAAAAGACATTTGACAATGAGGGTGATGGATATATTTAGAACACAGATTGTGGTGATAGTTCCATAGGTGTATACTTATCTTCAAATTCACTAGGTTTTACACACTAAATAGCTATAGGTTTCTATATATCAATCATACCTCAATAAAGTGGGTTTTTAAAAAAATGTTGATGAAAGCCAAAGGGTGTTTCATGATATTAAAAAATGAAAAATAAAAGGGAACCTCTTCAACCTGAGAAAGAGCATCTTTAAAAAAACCTACACAGGGATCCCTGGGTGGCGCAGCAGTTTGGCGCCTGCCTTTGGCCCGGGGCGCGATCCTGGAGGACCCGGGATCGAATCCCACGTCGGGCTCCCGGTGCATGGAGCCTGCTTCTCCCTCTGCCTGTGTCTCTGCCTCTCTCTCTCTTTCTGTGTCTCTCATGAATAAATAAATAAAATCTTAAAAAAAAAAACCTACACAGACATCACCCTTGGTAGTGAAAGACTGAATGCTTTCCCCTATAATTAATAAAAAGACAGATGTCCACTATGACCACTTCTATTTAGTGTTGTTCTAGAGGCAAATACGTCTGGGCAAAATAAATAAATAAATAAACAGCATCAAGACTTAAAGGAAGAAGTAGAACTATATTTAGAGATAACATGATCTCATATATAGAAAAACCTAAGGCATGCAAAAAAAAAAACCTATTAGAACTAATTAACATATATAGCAAGATTCAGAATATAAAATCTGTATATAAAAACAAGTTGTATATCCATAAACAACAATGAACAATCCAGAAATGAAATTAAGAAAGCCATTCTAGGGATCCCTGGGTGGCGCAGCGGTTTGGCGCCTGCCTTTGGCCCAGGGCGTGATCCTGGAGACCCGGGATCGAGTCCCACATCGGGCTCCCGGTGCATGGAGCCTGCTTCTCCCTCTGCCTGTGTCTCTGCCTCTCTCTCTCTGTGACTATCATAAATAAATAAAAATTAAAAAAAAAAAGAAAGCCATTCTATTCACAATAGCCTTAAAAAGAATAAAATCCTTCAGAATAAATTTAACAAAAAAGTGTAAGACTTGTATGCTGAAAACTACAAAAAAATCATTGAAAGAAATTTAAGAACATCAAAATAAATAGATATTCCATGTTCATGGATTGGGAGACTTAATATTGTTAAGACGCCAATACTCCCCAAATTGATCTATAGATTCAAGGCAATCCCTATCAAAATTCACCAGGTTTCTCTGCACAAATTGACAAGCTGATCCTAAAATTCATATGGAGGTGCAAGAAACCCAAAATAGCCAAACACTCTTGAAAAAGAAAAATAAAGTTGGGGAACTCACATTTCCCAAACTTACCACCACACTATAGTAATCAAAACAGTATAGTACCAACATAAATATAGATGTATAGATCAATGGGATTTAATCGGCAGTCCAGAAATAAGGCCATGTGTCTATGGTAAACTGACTTTTGACAAAGGTGTCAAGATAACTGGATGGGGAAAGAATAGTCTTTTCAATAGATGATGCTGAGACAACAAGATATATGCACACACACAAAAAAAGAAAAAATGAAGTTTGACCCCTACTTGATATAATATGTAAAAATTCATTCAAAATGAATCAAAGATCTAAATTTAAGAGCTCAAACTATAAAATTTCTTAAAAGAAATATAGGATAAATTTTCATGACCTAGGATTAGGTAATGGTTTCTTAGGTACAAAACAGAAAGCACAGCCAAAAAATTAAAAAAAAAAAAATTTTAACTGGATTGCATCAAAATTAAAACAATTGTGTTGCAAAATACCATCAAGAGAGTGAACGTAACTCAGAATGGGAGAAAATATTTTCAAATCACATATCTGCTAAGGGACTTCTATCTAGAATATAAAGCCACACAGTAATACAAATAATTCCATTTTTTAACAAAGGATTTTAAAAGATATTTATTCAAAGAAATACAAATGACCAAATGAGCATTAAGGAATATTCAACCTTGAAAATCTAAAAAAATCTCAACATTGCAAGTTATTGGGGAGAGGCAAAGTAAAACCACTTCTTACACACCAGGGCAGCTAAAATTAAAAAAACAAAAAACAAAAACAACCAAGAAACAGAAAACAACAAGTGTTGACAAAGGTGTGGAGAAATTAGAATCCTCATGTGCTCTGTGAGGTATTATAATCTAGTACAACTGTTTTTGGAAAATGGTTTGGCAGTTTCCAAAAATGTTAAACATGGATTTACCCACATGGCTCAGCAATTCTGCCCAAGGTATACAAAAGAGGAAAACAGAATTGAAAACAGGGGTAACCTGGTTGGCTCACCTAGAGGAACATGCAACTCTGAATCTCAGGGTCGTGAGCTCAAGGCTCATATTGAGTGAAGAGATTATTTGAATAAACAAAATTTTTAAAAAAGAATTGAAAACACACACCCACACCAAAACTTGTTCTTGAATGTTCATAACAGCAAAAATGTGGAAACAATTCAAATGCCAATCAACTCATGAAGAGAAAAACAAAAGTGGTATGTCTGTACAATGGAGTATTACTTGTCTATAAAATGAATTAAATACTGACCCGTCATGCTGCAACACAAATAAACCTTGAAAATATTATGCTGATTGAAAGAAGCTAGACACAAAAGATCATACAATTTGTATGATCATTTTTATGAAGTTCCGTAATAGGCAAATCCATAGAAACAGAGGTAGGTTAGCAATTGGATTACGTGAGGAGAGAACAGAGAACGATGGTGAAGGAATATGGGGTTTCTCTAGGGAGTAAAGACAATGGCCTGTAACTTTAGAGTAGTGGTGGTTGCTTAAGTTCAAATATAATTTTAAAAAATCACTGAAATGCAGATTTTTAAAGGGCAACTTTTATGGGATGTGAATTAGTTAAAAACATTCAACATGTAATAATTTTTACACACTCAACATGGGAACCATCATAGATCACAAGAGACAACACATAGAGGGATTCCATAGTTCATCTCTCCCTGGATCCTGTATTCATCTTCCTCAATTAAAAAATACTGGAGTCATTCAGGATGAGTTATCTTCTTTATTTATGTTATTAGTTTTTCAAAGTGAAAAAGCAATATATACTTTTATTGCCTTTTATTACTCCCCAAAAAATAATCCTAAAGGTATCAAATAAAAATGCAGCAGTATTCCTTTTACCTATGACCTTCACTCCAACCACCACCTCTCTTTGAAGACAATAAATGTTAATAATGTCCACATTCTTCCTTATGTGCAGACCAAAGCACACAAATGAAACTATTCACAACAATGAAAGGTTTTTTCCTCTGATTTTTCAACATACATTTCTCTCCAACCTGCTTCGTGGCGGCCTTTTCTATCAGTCAGTGCAGATAAATCTAACTTCTCCTTTTTAACAGCCACACAACATTCCAGAAATATGGACATACCACAGTTTATCCAACCACACTCTAGTGATAGCATTCAAGTTACTTTTGTTTTCACTCAATATATATCTTTACACATATACATATGAACCAATTCCCTTATTTCTGTTTGGTCACACTGTTCAATCCAGGTTTTAAAGATGCAGAGAACATGACTGTGCTTAGCAAGAAAAAAAAGGTCATTTTGCTGCACTAAGCATCCTGTTCGGTGGAAACGGGGAAATGTATTTATTTCTCAGTTCTGAGTCACAACCCCGTGAATAGGTTAGGTTTTGTTTGCAAATACGTAAACAAAATACAAATTACAAGAGCTCACCAAACTAGGCATCTGTTAGAGGCCAAGGGGTATGTCACGAGAAACACATTTCCTGGTGCAGGAAAATGAGCAGCAGAGGAAGGAGGCAGCTCAGGGAAGCACTGCTGGACCAAGCTTTCTGCTTTGACTGCAAGATTCCCTGGACAACAAAGACTCCAACAGGGTTCCCTGGTTCAGGGTTCAGCTTAGGTTTGGGTTAGGCTCAGGTTAGAACCGTGAGTCATTTAGACTCATTTAATGCTCTGCTTTCCCCTCATTTAATGCTCAACTTTGCTCCTTTTCTTGGTTGACATCTTTTTTTCAAGAAGGGAAAGTGGATGCCCTGATCCCTGCACCCTTCCTTACACATAAAAAAAATAGCTTTCTTTTTTTTTTTTAAGATTTATTTATTCATCTTGGAGAGAGAGAGAGAGCCCGAGGGGAGGGGCAGAGGGAGAGGGAGAGGGAGTGAGAATCCTAGGCAGACTCTTGCTGACTGCACAGAGCCCCACCCAGAGGAACATGAAACTCTGGATCTCAGGTCATGACCTGAGCTGAGATCAAGAGGGGCACACTCAACCGCTGTACCGCTTGGCGCCCCTAAAAGTAGCTTTCTATCACCCTCACATGCAAAAGACAACATGACTTAGTGTAAATGCTTGGGTCACAGCCTTTTCTTCTCCCAAATCCTGTACATACTGCAGGTTTAGGAGTCTTCGAGCTTGCACTGATTCTGGAGACAGCTGATTTTGGTTTCTTTGCTGGTGTCATCAGAGAAGACATAGAAATCCTCAAAGTCAGGTGTGCAAGCATACAGAGTATATGGTAAACCAAACACACACTCTCTGTCATTAAATGGCCAGCAGGTAAACGGTCTCATCTGATACATTCTCAGCTTACCCAGGTGATAGGACAAGGAAAGAACTTCCCATAAACTATGGCTCCAGGAGCATGACCTTGACATCAGGAACTGTGAGTCCCGAAGTCACCAGACACTAAGGTCACAGCAAGTTAGCCCAAGGTGATAACTTAAAGATTTGATTTGATTATTCTCTAGCCCTACAACATTCAATGCCACCACCAAGAGCCGCCCTACCCTACCCCCAGCGTTCCAGAACACTCCATACCCTTTACTTTTTGGCAACAGCTGCTCAATTTGTCAGAGCGCCACCCACTGGTGCACTCGGGGAGCATAATCACTTTGCTCTCGTTGACTGGGGATTGTTGGGTCCTGCAATGTGAAAGGGAATATTACCACCTTCTTCCTCATTCTGGCAGGTTCCCTAGCCACCCCCCCTACCCCCCAACCCTCCCCCCTCACACACACACACACACACACACACACACACACACACACTGGATCTTCTCTTCCCTTAGGGTCTCTTGCCAAGTGCTGCAAAAGTGACATTTATGGAAAGGTTATAGGGGAACTCAGAACCTAAAGGGAGTTTCACCAAGAGGCTTGAAAAGCCAGAAGTAGAGCCACTCCTGAAATTTCAGTTGCAGGAACTGATGGTGGGCATCAAGGCCCTGCACGTGGAGTTAATGAGCAGAAGAAACTGGCTTCTGTCTTTGTGCTACTCTATTAAAGTCTCAGCTCCAGAGACCTTTCTCTATCAGCCTCGGCTCACATGCATACTCACTGGCAGGAAAGGATGAAGATTCTGGACTGACATCTTGCCGTGCTGACTCTCATGGGGAAGAGAAATTCCTCCAAATAGCATCAGCGTGCTGTGAGCCAAACAATGCTCAATATGTCTCTCCAATTTGTAGTTATATTGCCTTTTCCAGGAGGACGTTTGTAGAATTTTTTTTTTAACTTGTGTAATTCCAACTTGTGTAACTCCACGCCTCGGTGGCTCAGCGGTTGAGCATCTGCCTTTGTCCCACATCACTGTCTCACTGTGTGAGAGTCCCACATCAGGCTCCCTGCATGGAGCCTGCTTCTCCCTCTGCCTGTGTCTCTGCCTCTCTCCCTCTCCTCTCTGTGTATTCTCATGAATAAATAAATAAAATCTTAAAAAAATAAATAAACTTGTGTAATTCCAAATTTTTCTCTTTGGATATATCTACCTATGGATCTCTTCTGTTTTTATCTGAAACACAGTGAGCCGCTTCAGCCTGGGTACTTGGATTTTATTCCATCCTTTGTTATTACTTTTAACTCCAAATTATGCTATCTTCCCTGGGAACACTAAGTATTCATATATTAGACCTTTGCTCTCACTTTCATTTACTGTATCCTTTTGCTGGTGCTTTTTCCCTGCATCCTGGAAGAGCTTCTCAGATCTGAATCACATAACTGATTCTGATTTACATACAACCAATCACGTGCCAGTTGTGTTTTCACACCCTCATTTTACTTCAAAGTCTTCCATATTATGTTACTAGAGATTCTAAACAATGTCCTATAATTTTCTTCTGGATCCTTTGGGCTCTTCAAAGACAGAAAAACTTCTTTGAATATCCAGGACATTATCCCTTAACCCTCACTCTGCAGTCATTTTTAATGGACCCATATTTTGTTTTATTTGTGTTTACTCATTCTCAAATCAGGGAGTATCTTTCCAGACTCATTGGGAGCTAACAGGGAGCCATCTGCTCCTGACCCCATTCTCTGTCTACTTAGATGTCAATCGAATGATTTACCGAAATCTGTAACTAAAGGAGAGACCAATGTGCCCAGTTCAAAGCTTATTTCCTGGAGAACCAACTTGGACAACAATCTGCTAGTCAAGTAGTATCTTTCCCCACTACCACTGTCCGGTTCTCTGAAGCTTCATTGTGATATAATACTATACCTCCCAGCAGTACCACCTAGTATCGGGGCCCTGTGTTTTAGAAAACCCCATGCTGGTCCTCTTTTGGTTGTCCCCCTCCTCACCAGTAAGAGAATCTGCAAGACCAAGGGCATGTGCACACCTAGAGCCTTACTGGACTATGTTTATATATTCAGGACCCTGGAATTACCTACCTGAACAGCCCAAGCCTGTTTGGAGAGCCCGAATAGGCCTTTATCCTCTGGTCCACCCTTCTGAGGGTAAACCATGCCACAAGTATGTACCCTTCCAGGTCAGATGAACAGCCGAGGACAGTTGTTTGCAGAGGCTCTGGACATCCTGGCTGGGGCCTCCACAAGCATGTGCTCAAGGCTGCTTACAAAGCAAGAGGCAGTGGGGGGAAAGATGGGGGCCAAGCTAGGGGCTAATGGATCCGAGGCTAACTTTCTCCCAATCACCTATATTTCAGCATGGGATCCAAAGAGTTTTAAAACTATACTTGAACCTGGCATTCTAGATTATTCTGAAAGTATATTTGTCAAGGTAAAGGACAGAATTTATTCGATGCCGATTTATAATTTTTTTAAATAATTTCAAACATGTGGCACACAGGCTTGCATTTCTATTCCTCGCTTCAGAGACTTCAAATATTAGGGATGGCCTAATAATTGGCTTCCAAAGCTCCTCCTGCCTCTACGCCACCCACACAGAGGCAGCTCTATTTAGAAACAGGCTAGTTCCAGCGACTCTAAGCCGTCAGTAACTAAAAAGTAACCAAGAAGGACACAGCAGCCCTCAGACGGATTATCACTGTTCTGTAATAGCTACTCTCCTCACTCCCCCGACATTCTATCAGGCGTCTTTTTTCTAAAACTGAATTGTGCATTATACACCTACACTGAAAATTGGTTTAGGCAGGTTTCACGGTCCTCCCCACAACGTCCTCACTTCCCTGTTACTTCTTCATTTCCTGTTCATTATTGTCCACTGCAAACACATGATGCTCTAGACATTTTGTATGATTTGCTCCTTGTCCATCAAAAACACCCTCTCATTCAACAATTATCTCATATTTACATACAGAACCTGCCTTCTCTCACCATTTCAAGTGTATAAAATTATCTTGATTTTCATTTTCATCATAATCATTTGCCTCTTCTCAGAAAACTGAACACTCTCTTGGCTTTTGTGCTTTCAGACATGACTGTACAACAATTTTTATAAAACATCTCTACAATCAGCAAACATGGCCTATAATTGACACGGTTGGTTGTGTCTGTAAAGATCCTTAATATAGTGAAGTAGCAGTTAATTCATGGTGCGATTTGGATTTGATAAAAAACATCTAATTTCTTTACTTTTATCTATTTCTTTACTCTCATCTGTAATCAATCTGGTCTTCCTACCATAATTTCCCACTACGTGTTAGGAGAAGAAAATTAATCAAATGCTTAATTCAAAGTTTAGTTCCATCCAATAAGTTACGTTGTCCCATTAGGTAGTGTCAACCTCTTTAATAAAACAAGCAAACACTCGGTCGCTCAGATGGCTTTCCCTGTCGTTGGCTCTCCTTAGCTGCCGTCCAGATCGATAGGGGAAAGGATCTTTGTTTGCCTTACTTTGCTTACTTGGAATTCAAATATCTTTTTAAAAATAATCCAAATTTTCATTAAGCCACAAAAAAAATTTCTTTGTGAATTGGAAAGATGTGCATTTGAATGCCCAACAGGCATTGTGTCGCAGCTATACAAACATCTACGGTTGGTATTAAAAATAACAGAACACATTTAACCCAAGCATTTCCATCTAGGGATGAAGGAATTGCATCTCTGTGATGTCCCCTCCACCTATGGATGAGGAGATTATATCCCCATGATGTAACTTTTATTTAACGTTTTCTATGTCTTTCTTTACCTCTCAGTGTGTGGCCTGGCACAGCAAACTCTACCAGAAACTAGCACTTTTTCTTTGCTTTGCTTTTTAAGGCAAAGGGTGACACTGATACGACTTTCTTTCAAATGTTGCTTGTAACTGAAATAATGTCTTCTAAGAAAATATGGTTATATCATGGGACGCCTGGGTGGCTCAGCGGTTGAGTGTCTGCGTTTGGCCCAGGGCGTGATCCTGGGGACCTGGGATCGAGTCCCATGTCAGGCTCCCTGCATGGAGCCTGTTTCTCCCTCTGCCTGTGTCTCTGCCTCTCTCTCTCTCTCTCTCGCTCTCTCTCTCTCTCTGTCTCTCGTGAATAAATAAATAAATAATCTTTAAATATATATCTCTCTATATATACAGTTATATCAAAGTTAGTTTATGAAGGATCTGTTCTTATTCACTTGTGTATAAATATTCAGCCTCTGACCTAATGCCTTAGTACTATTTTAAATATATTTTTCCTTATTTTATCAAAGAAACACTACGTGTGATTTTTTTTTAATGAAATTAAATGAAAAGCAATAATATCCTACCCTTCATCTGTTTTTCAACCATTTCTGGGTTTGATGACTCTGGTAATCACTTCCCTATCTCTAAATAATATGCTTGTCTCATGGTTTCTTGATTTATTAATGTGATTTGCAATCTACTGATTCACCACCATGAAAAATGAATATTTCACTATTTCACATTACCTCGTGCCCATCCCTCTCCTCCCCATTTTTCATATTTCAGTTTAGGTCTTCTACTGACACTCTATTTCTTTAAATAATAAATTTAAACCTCTAGCCCTTGTTTCATACACTGTAGATGTATCTCTTAACACCCTACCAGGTAGAGATATTAGCAGTTCTACTCTTCCCCTCCTCCTCTACCATTCCACCTCCTACCTTTGGTCAACGATGTATTTTGCTTTTAATGGTCAATTATATCTGAAATTCATATGATTTTTTATTGTGCAATTATATTTAAGGATAGGAGAGTGGATAGCCACCAAAAGTTTTGCCTACTGTACTATGTGTAGTTCTGTTCCCCTCTTAGGTCTCTTTGCACCAATAGGACAGCTCACTGGAAACTCTGTGTGGGTCAGTGGAGCCCAACAACTGGTTGACCTTACTTTAGTGCAGACAGTTAGGGTGTGTGCCAAATGCCAGTTGGGATTTAGATCGTAAATTCTTTGATTGTTGTAGTAATAAAACCCATGATGATATACAAGGCATCGTGATGTCAGACCAGCAGTGCTTGATACCCCACTTTCTTATGTCCTATAAAATATGCACCAAAAAGAAAAGGACTTCACTGGCAATAGTACTTATGATTAATCATAAAAATAAAAGTTTCACAAAAGTATAGCTGCACCATCAGAAGAGACGAACTGAGAAACGAAATGCTGGGCTTCAGCAAGTCTCTGTGGTCTCTCACAGAAAGCAGAAGGAGGCTCTGTCTCTCTCTACTGTCAGGCCTAGAAAGACTCCACTGACCACAAAATAACAGATATCCCACTGCTATGCACAAATTATCTGTTTGAACTGGTGGGTACTAGGTCCTTCCATTCCCCATCAGCCATGTACACTCTCATACTTGTTGATCAACTGTAGCCACTATCAAGGTTAAGGAAGGTAACACTTCTACCGATACTAAGCCAAGCCAAGTGACCAACATCACCAGTCCGTATCACCAAAACACATCCTATAATCTGCACGCACTTAAGATGATCCTGAAACACCATCCCGTGTACACAGTCAGGGATAAAGCAGATGAAGAGAGAGACCCAGTTGTCATGGGCACGATACCTACTCAAGAGTCTTTAATGAAGTGACTGTTTAGTCAGTTCAGTCTATTATAACAAATGGCCACAGGCTGAGTGGCTTACATAAAACAGAAATTTAGATTTCTCACGGTTCTGGAAGCTGGAAGCCTGGAGGTCAGGGTGCCAGCTCTTCTCCAGGTAGCAAGCTGCTGCCTTCTAGTTGTATCCTCACAAGGCAGAGGGGCAGGAGAGCTCTCAGGAACCTCTTTTATAAGGACCTTGTTCCCATTCTTGGAGGCTTCACCCTCAGGACCTAATTACCTCCCAGAGGCCCCACTTCCTGATATCATCATATGGGATTAGAGTTTCCACATATGAATTTTGAGGGAACACATTTAGTCCACTGCAGTAATCATGCATGATGTACAAAAGAATTAGAATAGTAGAACTAGAAAAAGCAAAGACATTCTAATAACAAAAATCACCAGCTGAAACATCTGTATGAGAAGTTGAAAACCATCAAAGCCTCTTGGCTTTGGGAGATCCATCATGAGAACAGTCGTGGCCTCAAAAAGAAAAGCCCCCCAGACAACATGCAGTGTCCTCATTTCTTCTGCAGAGGGCAGGGCAGGACCAGTTTCTTCATGCCAGCTATAGGACTTGAAGAGAACAAGACAACTCAAACCATCCCACTGTTTCTAGGGCACTGTACAAAGTGATGACTCTCTGCCACGGCAGGTTGATGGTGACGTTAAAAACTTCTATGACCCCAAAGACTGGGCCTGTTTCCCTGTGCTTCCTATATGAGTCAGACTTTATGAGCAAGAATTGGTGAAATAAATGTAATCAAGGCCTGCCAAGCTCCCTAATTCTGGAAGTGATGAATCTGAAGGCTCTTGAGGGAGAGGGACCTGTCAGGCCCCATGATATGAAGGGGAGTTTTCCTGCTTCCTGCCTGTGGCACAACCTTCTTCATTCACATCCAAGAGTGACTAACTTTATTCCCTTCTGTACAGACAAGATTTTAGCCATAGTCTCTTTCCATAGAATATCTCTGAAGGGGCTCAGAGCATGCGTCCCCCAAATATGCCACTCTGGTATGAGGATTATTTTGAGTTGAAGGCAATGGAGAAGAAACTGACACAAGAAAAACTCTGCACTCCCCATACCTACCAGGAAGGGCAGACTGATTCTTAATCACCAGAGACAACTTAGACTGTAACAATCCAGAGACGGCACCCAAGGAATCTACATAACCAACTTGCTAAAAACAACACTTATCTTCCATAGTTTCCCCTATATATTTACCTTCCCAGAATTGGCCTTTCCTAGAGGATCAAAGTCCCCTTGAGCTTGTTGCTTTCTCTTGTTACTTTGCTACAAATTCATTGCTCTTTTAAGATGCTCTGTAAGCCTGCGTCCTTACCAGTCCTTTGAGGTATTCATCAGCGAGCTTTCCCATGTGTATGCTCAGATGCATGCATTAATGAACTTCTGGCTGTTTTTCTTCTTTACGTTTTTAAGAATGTATTTATTTACTTCAGAGAGAGAAAGCACAAGAGGAGAAAGAAAGGAGCAGAGGCAGAGGGAGAAGCAGCCTCCCCACTGAACAGGATCCCAACATAGGGCTCGATCCCAGGACCCCAGGATCATGACCTGAGCTGAAGGCAGACACTTAACCCACTGAGTCACCCAGGCACCCCTGTTTTTCTCCTTTAATCTCCCTTTGGTCAGACTAATTTGCAGAACCCTACTCAATGAACCTGGAATCAGAGAGGAAGTTTTTTCCTTCCCTACATCTCCCTCCCATCTTTCATGTCCCTCATGTTAAACAGAATTGATCATTATCATTGTCTCACTAACTTTACAGCCCAGAACTGGCAGCCCTGCACGGTGTCAGTGGCACCCAGGTCATCTGTTTGAGCCTGGCTGCACAGGTGGAAGTAGAGTAGAGTCCACAGTACTGGGGATTTCTTCATGTTGGGTTTTTTAAATCCATCTCTTTCATTTTATTTACTTTTCTTTGAAAAAATGTTAATTAGGGATGCCTGGGTGGCTCAGCCATTGAACGTCTGCCTTCAGCCCAGGGCATGACCTTGGAAACCCAGGATCGAGTCTCCCACTGGGCGAGGCCCCCAAAGGGGGCCTGCTTCTCCTTCTGCCTGTGTCTCTGCCTCTCTGTGTATCTCTCATGAATAAATAAATAAAATCTTATTTTTAAATGTTATTTACTTTTAATTACACAAGTGAGCACAAATACATTCCCACAGTGAAAATATTAAGTGTTGGATTGGGGGATAGGAGGGAAAAAAAACAAAAAAAAAAATATATATATATATATATAATGTTACACATAGTCTGTGCTTTCCCAGAACCGCCAATCCTGGTCCCCCTGCAGTGGAAGCCACCATTACCAGTTTGTCTTGAACACTTCTGGCCACATTTCCATACTCAGATACTCATATAGTCCTACTTATCAAAATACATAGTTTCCTTTTGTTGTTCATTGTTACTTTACGGAAGTGACATCCAACAATACTTAAGGATCTGTGACTTTCTATTGTTTACTCAATAATAGGTTTCAAAAATAATAATAATAAGTTTCAGATACAGCTCATGCAAGTTCATAGACCGATATATCTGCCTCATACTCTGTCCCTGCTGTATAACATTACTGTGTGTTCCCATCGTCTTTGTAAGCATCCCCTTATTACAGGCTATTTAGGTTATTTCTAATTTTTTATTATTATAAATAGTGGAACAGAATAGCTAGGTATCAATAAGCAGTTTGCTATAATAAATTCTAAGAAGTAACATTTCTAGGCAAAAGATACACATATTCAGAAGTTTAATATGGTTTTACACCTCTCTCATCCTGGCTTGGGGAATGATGAGTAAGGAGCAGCAAAATGACAAGGGTCTAAGGCGGCCAGCTGTGACAGGCCTAGGACAACTCAGCTGCCACGGTAGTCAGAGCCTATACCCTCAAGGGTATCTGAGGTGGGCTACTCAATGGATTTTTGAAAACCATCAGTGGACAAAGGCTACTCAAAACCTGATTTGATAGATTTGGACACGGCCATAGAAGTCATCGGTAAAGATGCTACTAGTCACTGGCAGCAACAAACTCACCTCCACCCTGGGATCCATTCTGATGTGGCACCAACAGCTCCTTCCCTGAGTGATAAAGGCAATCCTGGGGAAATAGATGTGGATACCTCCTAAGTCCTGCAGAGCAGAAAATAAGGATTTTTTTCAGTCTTTCACTCAAGAAATAGCTGATTCATGGACAATGTGCAATAATCTGAGCACAGTGAGTATGAACTGCTAAGCTCCTTGAGACACTAGATGAAAGTATGTAGACCCCATGCACACAGCTTGATGCAGCTCATCCAATTAATGTCCAGTGCTTGACTGACCTCTCACAGGTAATGAGACATGTCATTGCAAAACTAGTGAAACTGTCAAAACGATGCATAAGCCACCAAATGGTATTTAGTCCCTGATTATGACACAAATGTGGACGTTTTTAGACAGGGTGGGAAGGGCTCCTCACCTATAACTTTTTTTTTTTTCCAAATGCACACCCTCCACACCTACTGCTGGGTTCCACTCATGGAAGCACAGCAAGCACAAACAAGTAAGTGAACAAATTGTGGAATGGCATCCTATTCACACAAAGTTACGTGATTTGGGCAAAAGGCAAGTATTCATGTAAGCTCGACAGGAGCTTTTACTCAAGATCAATGAGATGGGAGGTGTGGAAGGTTAACCATCTGCAACTTCACAGTTAAAGAGCACCGGGGGCCATTCCCACCTCCTGATGTTGGCTGGTCATGTGATGAAGCTTACAGATTGGGCTCAAGAACATCCTCCCACTCCACAGCATGAAGAAAAGAACACAGAAAAGCTTCTTGGCTCCTCTTTACCTACTTGGCATACAATCCTATTGTTTTTTAATTAGTGTGAGTCAAGTTAGAAAGGATTCCAGCTCCACAGATTAAACACAGACACACTCAGAAATTCAACACTTGTCCCAGGAAGATCTCCCATCCTTCCTTTAGCTGCACCATCTGAAAGACGGTTCAAGGTTCAGACCGATCTTTTGTGTTTGTTGTTTAAAGTACAGATAGTTCTGAAGAAGACCGTGGCTTGGAAGACTTTGGGTAAAACCCTAAAGCTTGCATTCCACCAGTCTTCATAATAGCTTATGAATGAAAGAAAGTGATAGGCCCTCAGGCCCCTGGCCGTGATCTGCACACTGCCTTGTACACACAGACCCTCAGTGTATGTATCAGAGCCTGGGACTCACAGCAGCCAGCATCATCAGCCTGCTTCATGGGTTGCCGTGAGAAAATAAGCTGGAGGATGTGTGTGCCAACTGTGTCTGGTATTTTACCATCGAAAACCATCACCATGTCCACGATTTTTGCCAAAAGCATTTTTGCCACCAATAGTTTTGCTGTAACTAACTGGTCATAAGGCAATTTTGGCATAAAAGATGAGCGGTTTGACAGTTTGGTTTCATTTCTCCATCAGCAAATCAACTGCCTTTGGCAGAGTTAATATATTGAAGCTAGTTTCATTTCTCTACTGATAGAGTCTCCAATTTTTTATTACGTAAACTGCATCTAGCCTTCATAATTGTCTCCGCAGTGACAAGTAGATGTGGCCATCTCAAAATCGTGATGACAATTACATATATATGGCCTTGGTAGAAAACATGTAGTGCAGAATAAGAGTGTGAAGCCAGAGTACGTACTATGCTAGAAAATTACATACCAGCTGCAATGATAACATAGCCCAGTGACAAGTGAATTACAGCATTAGCACTGAAATACTTCCCATGGAACTTTGGAAATATCTAACAATAGACATATAACGATAAGCCAAAACGGAGCAAGTGTAGAAAGGCTTTCCCGACACAATACAAAGTTCAGTTACAAACAAGCATGCCAGTATTTGGAAAACTGATCTCCCTCCTAATGAAAGACTTAATAGAAGTTAAAATAAGTTAATAACTAAGTTTGTTAATTTTTTCATGTTTTGTTATGTCCTCTTTATTTTTTTTTAATTTTATTTATTTATTCATGAGAGACACAGAGAGAGAGAGAGGCAGAGACACAGGCAGAGGGAGAAGCAAGCTCCACGCAGGGAGCCCAACGTGGGACCCAATCCCAGATCTCCAGGATCACACCCCAGGCCGAAGGCGGCACTAAACCACTGGGCCCCTGGGGCTGCTCTGTTACGTCCTCTTTAATGTCCCTCTTTTTTCATTATGTTTTCTTCTAGGGCAAAATTGCCTTGTACCCAATTAGTTATGCACTAAAAATGCAGCAAAGATGTCTATGGCAAAGATTTTTACAGGAAAACCACCTAGAACCTATACAACAACCAAAAATGTAACATTTAGTCGAGCAAGGCAAACTAACTCACTCAAACATGGGAGCTGTACAGACTGTTGAAATTAAGAGATAGTGCTGTTTAGACTCTTCCTTCACACCAAAAGAAGGACAAGGCAGCATGAAGTTACAGGGTTTTGTTTAGTTTTTTGTTTGTTTTGTTTTGACCACTGTGTCAGGATATACAACCTTTCTGTTGAATTGACTGACTTTCTCTCTTCAGAACTGAACCAATGGCTTAGAATAAGGCCACCAGTGTTGGACATAACTGGCTATTTCCAGGATAATTCTAGCTGTGGATACCACGGGTATGGACCTGTGGTGGAACATGAGACCATAACTACTAGCCTGATGCTGACGAGCCAGCTACTTGGCTGCCAGATTCGGGACATGGGTAAGACGTAACGGATGGGCTCCCCCACGTGACCACCAACAGTTGTCTTAGTTTGATACTGACCAACGAAGTATCCCTAGGAATGACAACACAAATAGACTGGGGTTGAACTACAAGGGGAAAAAATGCACAAGAATGGGTCATAAGACAGGATTTTTAAAACTCTAGCTTTTAACAAAATAATAATTTTTAAATATTTATAATGGAAGTGACTTTACTTGCTTTGAAGTGGCTCCTTAATTTTTGTTTGGAATAATGTTTAGTTTTTAAGTTACAGTAATTTAATATAGTTACCATATTTTAAGTGACTTAAAAGAGTGAAGCAGCAATTTCTCTTTTTTAAGAAACAAGTAATAATTTGGCAGAGAGTTTGGTAAACTAAGGTCTATAGACTGAATGTAGCCCATCACCTATTTGGGTTTTATTTATTATTATTATTATTATTATTATTATTTTAGAGAGAGGGGAGGGTGAGAGGGAGTGGGAGAGAGAGAATCTCAAGCAGACTCAAGTTTCCTGTTTACTGTGACAAGGGGCATCTTATCACATTTCCTGGTCATGTTTATTTCTTATCCTGTTAATTGTCTATCAATATCTTTGGCTTATTGGGAAAAAAAAGATCTCATTATCTTTGAATTCATATTTCTCTGATTAGTAAAAAAAAAGTTAAGCATTTTTAAATGCTCACTGGTCATTTTTTTTAATTCAGTATTTCATATTGCCAGTTGATATCTTTTGCCAGTTTTAGTACCGTGTTGTGTGTCTTGTTCTTATTAATATTGAATTCTTAAGATTTACTATTGTTTAGGGGTCTCAAAGTGCAGTCAGCTTTCAGAAAGCAAACATAATCTGATGCAAAAATCTAAATTAAAGTCATGTCCAAGCCGGTCTCAGGGTTAGCGCATTGCCCCTTGTCTGTGTTGTACACCTACAATAGAGCACAGAAAACTGCCAGATGATAAATGAGTTATCTTCTCCAGCAAATGCCACATGCCTCTTCTTTCCTCCTCTAAATAAACTGTTCAAGGAGAGAAGGAAATTGATTGTTAAAAATAGCTGTTGGTTTTATCAGCAGCACTCAATAGTCAAAATCAGTTCGGGGCTCAGATAGCAACAGCATGTATCGAACATCCTCTGAGTGTGCAGTAACGCTGGTGATTCCTTAACAATATAGCAGAGGACTTTCTGGACCCTCCAAAGAGTTGCGGGGGGTGGGTGGAGCACTGGTGCTAAACAAGACCAGATCAGCCTGCCAAGGAAAAGATCCTAGAAGGGGTTTAAGTGGAAGCCTTTAGAGACTGTCACGGTCAATCCAAGAAAGGAGACACAGGTGACAAGTCTAAAGGTAGGAGACAAGCTAAGAACTAGGGCATGGATGGACCTGGAAAGAACAGAGAGGAGGGACTGAAGCAACATAAGCCCAGAAATCTTTCTGTTCTAGAGAGGAAGGTCCCAACCAGCTGGAAGAGCCAAGAGACACCTCCCCTGAGTCCTCAGATGGAACAGCGTGCAGGAGCTAAGCTTTAACTCTTACTGTGCAACCCAGGGAAGCCTGGGCCCCTCCTCTGGAGACAGATTCGTTGGCAGAGGGTAGAGCTCAGGCATCAGTATTTTTTAAAACCTCTCAGTAATTTTTAACCTAGAGCAAGGTTTAAGAACCACAGGCTTAAAGAATCAAACCTCTGGAGTCAAAGAAAGAGATGTAGCCCCAGTCTTACATATATTATTAACTTCTGTGCTCAGAAGCCCATTCTGGGTGGAGAGCAGTCCTGGGCCACCCAAGGACAGACCTGCGAAGGATATCAAACACAAATGCCCCAAAGGAAGAGTCTTACACCTAGAAGAACTATGGTGCCATTAATTAATCTAGGAAATATAGCCCAAGTGGCTGGTTTGAGCAGAGAATAATGTGTTCTGGGTGAGAGCCCCATGAGTTTGTAGGTTACATACATGCCAATGTATCTCAGTTAGAAATATAGATGAATTGCTCAGAAGGGAACTCTGAGCCAAGGATGTGCATTACGAAATCACCAAGAGGGGCACCTGGGTGGCTCAGCTGGTTAAGCATCTGACTCCTGATTTCAGATCAGGTCATGATCTCAGAGTTATGAGATCAAGCTACTCCTTGGGCACTGCCCTGGGCATGCAATCTACTTAAGATTCTCTCTTTTCTTCTCCCCCTCCCACCACCCTTCCTTCTTCCTTTCTCTCTCTAAAAAAAAAAAAAAAAAAAAAAAAAAAGAAAGAAAGAAGGAAGGAAGGAAAAGGAAAAAGAAATCACTAACAGATGCTATGAACTGAATTTTTTCCCCTAAAGTTCATATTTTGAAACTCTAACCCACAATTATTTGGATTTGGGGATGAGGCCTTTGGGAGATAATTAGGTTGAGATGGAGTAACAAAGGTGAGGCTCTCATGATGGTATTGGTATTCTTATCAGAAGAAACACCAGACAGTGTGCTTGCCCACCCTATGTGAAGTCACAGAAAAAAAGGCATCTGTCTATAAGCCAGGAAGAAAGTCCTCACCAGAAACCAACCACACTGGCACCCTGATCTCGGACTTCTAGCCTCCAGAAGTGTGAGAATATAAATTTCTACAGTTCAGCCAATATTTTGTTATGCTGTTTTGTCACAGCAGCCAGAGCTGACAAGAGGCATGGGAATGGACCAGATTACACAAAGGGAGGGCAGAGAGTGAGAGAGAAATCCTTCTCTTAGTAGAACCTCAGAGAATCCTACACTGAAGGCAGGACATAGTGAAGAGATCCAGAGAAGATGCAGACAAGCCACCAGAGAAACAGACAGAAAACTAGGAAATGTGCCAAGAAAGAAGAGACTTGAAGACAGGGGCGCTGTGCCAAATAACTAGAGAGAAGCCCTTCAGATCTTCAGCGGTGAAGTCACCGGTGACCTCAGAGAAACAATTTCAAGGGAGAGAAGCAGACAACAGACTGCAGGAGAGACTTATTTTTCCTTGTTGTAGTGCTCGCTGCATAAGCCTGATTAGCCAAGCGAGGGCCCTACACGTTCTGGGATACATTAGAAGCTCCTTCCACACCTGCTGGTCATCAGAATGGTCTGATGCTTGTGTCTGGAGTCCACAGAAGAGGCAAACAGTGCTCGCTTCATCCCCAAAACACGTTATCAGCCTACCTGGTCAGTCTTTTGCCCATGTCCTACGCTACTAGATGTAACCCTGTTGCTGCTGGAGGCCACCTTCCTGCTCCATCCCAATGAAATGGGGGCCTGGACCCCTTCCGCTATCTCCTGCTCCCCTTCTTGGAGCTAGCTCTTACTCCTCTGTATTAGTTTAGGTAAACCTTGGACACTGAGATGCAACCAAGAGCGACAGCCATCTCTTAGCAACTCCGATTTCCTGCTATCTTAGGCCGACAGAAATGTCCATGTGTCCCCTTGCATTGGGGGTTTGGGGCTGCCGTCTCATTGGTCCCCATCAGTCCCCTTCCCTATCCCACCGAAGGCCTCATGCCAGTTTGCTCTTTCCCCTGCCCCCTGTCCTTCTCCTGTAGCAGCCCTAACTGCCCAGAAGTTGTGGCCCCGGCACTGAAAACACATGCCACTCACACTCTGCTCTGAGGGGCTGTCCTACGTGGCCTGAGTGCCTCGAGACCTCTGCCAGTATAGGACTACTTCCATCACTTTTTTTTTTAACACTGTGAACAGACCTATCAATCCATTTGTCTCAATCACAAGTCAAACACTGTGAACAGACCTATCAATCCATTTGTCTCAATCACAAGTCAACAGAAAAAAAAATCCAACACTTAACAGAGTAAAAAGGAAGTCTGTCTCCAGGCTGCAATAATCCTCTTGCTAGAACACAGACATAACAAAGCTCTCATCTCCCTCCCACCACATCCTCCCACAGAGCCAATCGCCTGTCACTCCTAGACCCTGATGATCCCACCAATGAATAAACAATTAGATCTGAAGCAAGTTTCCGGACCAAGCTGAGCCCACGCTGCCTGTGGCCTGATCTGTGATGAATGATCAGGGAACTTAGCAATTGCTGTGCGTCATAAATCACCCAGGGAACAATTTCATGGTGTCAACTTTTTTAAAAGTGATTTCCAAGAGGGCTTGAAAAAAAAAAAGTCCAGGAGCCATTGCCACACTCCTTTAGTTTTATCGAATCCTTTGATGTGCTCAGATGAAAGACACAGTGCTGTGTAATTAACTGGAACCTTTGGACGGTCCCCTCGGGTCAGATGGGTATTGGTCCGAGCCTGGTGGGTGGTGGGCGGAGGGGAGGAGCACAGGTGTCCCAGCCCTGTTTGCAGCCCACCCCAAGGAGAGTGAGATGAGCCCTGTGCGTCTTGTCACCTCTCCCCCACAACCAGGGCAGAAATGAAATCTAAACAAGGGCCTCACCAAATATCTGAATAGAAAGAAGGGATATGATCATCCCCGGTTCTGGCAAAACTACTAACCAGCCTCAGTTTCTCCACTGGGTTTAAGGATGGATACAGCTTGGAGCAGATGCAGTCTATTTTTATACCAATATTATTCTACGCAGATGTGCACCTTTGCTTCCACTCCGGCTCCCTTCCTCCTGCCCTTGACCATTCCATCCCAATGAAATGGCCAGGAATTGTCAGCCCATTGATCTCGATAGAAGTACATCCAAGAAACCACATTGGGCCTCCTTCCTCAAAACTTGAAAACTGCTAACTACGTCCAGTGGTCAGATTATCATTTTTTCTTCAGGTCCCAGGTATTGATCTTTTATTGTCACATCTACTTTTCTTGGCCTATCCCATATTCCTCGGGCGGGGGGGAGGGGTAAAAGGTAGAACAACATTATACGCATATATAGAGAATGGGGCTCAAGTAGTCTCCTTCCTAAACTATACAGACATCTGTTCTTATCATCTCAATACATTCAGCTTTGGGGCCAAAGACATGCCAATCACCTTCTGAGTTGCTTGGGTCAGAGGTTCATTAGTGGGGAAAGGAATGTGAGTGGTGGCAGAGAATAGTCGCCCCCTGCCCGCAGGCAAGTGCTGACAAGTGTCAGAACAGACCAGTAAAAGGTAGTGGGAGCGTGGAGTCCCATCCTGACTTTGCCCCAGAGTCCTGAGACTCAGTTCTCCCTCTGTCCCCCACCGTCTTCCTCTGTGGGATGAGAACACTGGCTGCGTCTCAGGGAGGGACAGGTTCAAGAGACCCTAACAAGGGACCTGGTCGCCGTGAACAGCCATCCTGTGTGGAACAGCACGTCCCTGTTGGTCCACGTCACCTGCCTCCCCTCAGAGACCTGGGCAGGCAGTTCCAGGAATACAGACACCCGCAGAACCTGCCGGGTCCGGAGTCCTCCTGGGTGGCCCAGAGGCCACTCATGCTGTCACTGCTCTTAACAATACACTGCGTGTGCTTCTGTTTCCTCGGATGCTCATTTACTTAGGAAACGTAATAAAAGCCAGGCATCGTTGCCTCATTCCTGGCTCATCAAACGCAGTGAGATTCACCCCACTCACAGGACTAAGGTTTTGTGGGGAGTTTGGCTTCGGTTCAGGGGGCTAGAGGGAGGCTTAAGGCCAAGGGAAGTGAGTGGAGTGAGTGGTCCGCAAAGAGTTTTGTCTGCACAAAGGGTGGGAAAACTTGAGCTCCAGGACAGTCTTTTAACTTGCATCTCTACATAGTCCTTGTGCTTGAGTCACTTAAAAGGAGTTATCTTGCTTGGGTGAAATTGGGCCTGTCCGGGTTCACAAAGCAATATTCTTGGACATCACTATGGAACCTGCGTCAAGCCTCCAGGAATAGAGGACGTCCTGAGTACGAGAACCTCACCCCCAACGGCTCACCAGCTCCCTCCTCTTTTCTTTCCCAGTTCCTTCTTCAAGGGTAGCAGGGGCAGCCACCCAGGGCTGGGACCCCGAACGGCATGATGAGTTCTTACTCCACAGTGACTTCCTGGAGGAAGGGTGATGTTGTTTTCACTACGTTCATAGTCGTATGGTCAGAAACCCTGGAATGGCAAATCCTGCCCTGCAATCGCACCTGCCCCCCTAGCAGCAAGATTCTAGGAAGGTAAACACAATATGCAACAGTAGGATGAAAGTTAAAAACCAATTAATGAGTAGTTCTCAAATGCCTGACATTCTGTAAAGAGCTCTGTGAAAAATGCCGTCAGAACAGGTAAATTCCGCTTGAGACCTTAACAGGACTCACTACTCCCTCCCCCCTCCCTAATTTGAATCTAGGGAGTAATAAACTCAGAGCCGCTTCTGGAGAGGGATAAAGAGATGAACGACACTCAGAGCCCCCAGGGATCAACATCCAACTGCTTAGATTCAACAGGAAAGAGAAAGTTTACCAATTCCACAGAATAAGGTGAGTGACCAAGAACAAGACAGGTGGGGGACCCAAAGATGGCATCTTTCAAGGCACACTGCCCTACCCACCGGGAATTGGGATTCTGTTCATCATCAGATTAGCAAGTCTTCAGCCCTTGAGGAGGTGGGCAGAGTTCAGGGCTCTTGAGTGGGGTAAAGAGGGAACAGTGTCCCTTCCCCTACAACTTACATCACTACTGTTTGTATCAACAAGCCTAGACAAACATCCCCACGTGTATGCAGCCATTCCAGGGAACTACTGCTTATTTACTACGCTTCTCCTATGTGCGAGGCATGGCGCAGCACATTCAACCTTCCAAGGAGAGCCCTCCTCCCCGGCTAGAGCTGAAGACAAGCTATTAACTTAGCCATCATTTCAGGATGCACCTGGGGTTGGAAGGGGACATTGAAACTGAGTGGAGAAGTCCCAAAGGCAAGCCCAGGCCCCGGGGATAGAGCTGCCTACACACTAGAACAGGCACTTGGCTTCCGGTTATGGGGGAAACTCTAGCTAAGAAATTTATTCTGGTACTTAGAGGGTGAGTAGCCTAAAGGTGCACCACAAGTCACACATGTGTCCTCCAAGGAGACAGGCAGGCAAAGCCCACCAGGACTGAAAGGAGGTGGTAAAAGGGAAGGAAGAAGGTAGAATGGGTGAAAAAAATATTTAACATAAAATTGGAAGGTGACAAGTCGTGGTTTTTTTTCCAAGTTGAGGATAAGTGGGGAATTGACCAGGAAAGACTGTTTCAGGCACACACAACAGTGTGTGTGAAAGATGAGAGATGACAGGCTGTACTTAACAGTGAAGTATCTCAAACTTGAGAAAGCAATAGAAACTTGGGAGAAAAGAGAATTGTATTTCTCTCTTAAGTAAAAGTCCAAAAGTAAATACTTCTGAGCTAATATGTCAGTTAATATGACCTGGACTTCTATCTTGCTACCCCACCATATGGTCATAGAGCTACTTGACCTCTGGCTTTGGCATCTGCATCAAGGAGAATTACATGACCAGATTTGCCATTTTGGACAATTGCTATACCTGCAACATGAAGAGGGATTTGGAGGACGTAATATTTGTGCCCCTCAGTCAACCACCAAGTAATTCAAACAAAAGATAATTGAGATCTGAGCTATGCTAAGCTGTGACAAGGCTAACTCAGGTTGTAACTAGCTTTTGCCAGAATTAGTTCAACAGAGGAAAATACTAATGACATATTAAGTGACAACATGGAATATAAAACTAAATAAAGAATTAAGACTTCTCCTGGATGCCTGGGTGGCTCAATGGTGGAACATCTGCCTTCGGCCCAGGGTGTGATCCTGAGGTCCTCGGATCAAGTCCCACATCAGGATCCCCACACGGAGCCTGCTTCTCCCTCTGCCTGTGTCTCTGCCTCTCTCTCTCTGTCTCATGAATAAATACATAAAATATTTGTTGAAAAAAAGAATGAAGACTTCTACCTACACCCACTTGGTAGATTAACATTCTGAGGATATTCCCTTCAGAGAACAACTAGATCCCAGATGAATGAATTACTTTCTTATGCTGTTATACAAAGAAATATAGAAGGTCTCCAAGTATACACACACACACACACACACACACACACACACACACAAGCGAATGCAAACACGAGATCTGTGTGCAAACTTGGGAATCGTGAAGAGTGGCCATGCAGGCCGTGAAGAGTGGTCACAGCTTAGCATAGCTCAGATCTCAATTATCTTTTGTTTGAATTACTTGGTGGTTGACTGACAGGCACAGATATTACGTCCTCCAAATCCCTCTTCATGTTGCAGGTATAGCAATTGTCCAAAATGGCAAATCTGGTCATGTAATTCTCCTTGATGCAGATGCCAAAGCCAGAGGTCAAGTAGCTCTATGACCATATGGTGGGGTAGCAAGATAGAAGTCCAGGTCATACTAACTGACATATTAACTCAGAAGAGCAGGTGCTACCTACAGCAGATGGCCACAAATATACTGAGCCCTGGGCCAAGATTGAGGTGGGGCAATGACGCCTGAAACTGTCTATTGAGCACAGATACTTGGGGAAGTGCAAAGTTACGCCAACTATGATGTTTAAGCCAACTGTGAGGTCAGAGGACAGTGGGACTGTCTGACATCACAGTGCCCACAGAAGACTACCCTCACTTCTGATTCCAATGGCAAGGACTCAGGGTTTCCAAAACTAACCTGGATTTCATTAATTCCCCAGAAAGACTGAGAGAACTTACTGAAAACTGTTATATTCAGTTATGTTTTATTACAGGAAAAGGATTCCAGTTATAATAAGCCAAGGGAAAAAGCCCACAGGGCAGAGCCCAGGAAAAGTACCAGTTGTGGAGCTTCCATGGTGTGCTCCCCATCGGAGTCATGGATGCACTAGTTCCTGGCATTAATGTGCAGCATTACCTACTGAGTATTGCCATCCAACAAAGTCCATCTAAGATTTTAGCATCTGGAGTTTTTCTTTGGTCTCAAGCACAGATAGCCCATGTGGCTACCTTTAGTCTCCATTGCGTCTCAGAGGTCAGGCTGATACTTTTAGTCTCCGTCCCTTCAAGAGTCAACACTGATACCATGTGGCCCAAAGCTCCCATTATACATCACACTGTTAGACCACCTGCTGGCCGAAACCCGAGGCAAACACACACACTACTATCCAGCAGGACATTACAAAGGCCCAGAGGTCACCGCCAGTAGCTGATAGAAAAGGCCAGCTGTCTCTTTAGGTTAATTCTTCACTACACAGGAAGGTTAAAGGAGTCCCATTTCAGTGGCAGCCCTTGGCCCCCAGCATCTTCAATTTAGGGCAGCAAATTAAGGTCAAGCAATAAGCTCGCAATTAAAGTTAGCCAAGCACTCGAGAAATTAAGCAACCATGTGTGAGAGCCAATAGAAACAAGTAATAGATTTAGATCTGTAAAGCCTACAAGTACTGGCACTGTCAAAATAAGAATACACACACAGAAAATATGTAAATAAACATAAGAATGCATGAATGAACTCAAACTAGAAACAAGGAACAAGACACTATTACCACTAGCAGGCACAGTTGAAAAAGAACTAGTAAAAATAAAAAGGGAATTGGTAAACCGGAAAGCAGACATGAAGAATTTGTCCAGACCGCAGCACAGAGAGGGGAGTGTAGAAAATATGAATGAGACGAGGAGAGCTGCGCAGGATAGATTAGGAAGATCCAGGGGTTCTAAAATACGCCTGGGACCTGTTTTAATCAGGTATGGTACGAATGCAGGCTCAGAAATGCACGTCACGAAGGAGGAAGTTGTTGATCTCACAGGTCCCTAGAAACTGGAGGCTCAGCACACCGCTCAGGACCAGGGGTGGTCTGGAAGCAGAGGAAGCGAGGGGAAAACACGGGCTAGAGCCTCCCCTGTAGTTACATGGAAAGAAACGCACAAGGCAGGGTAAGCAGGTGTAGCACTGGCCACTTTGAATGATGCCATTGGGCTTTGGAGGTAGGTAGGTAGGTACTGACTCTCATCTGGGACCTAATCCTGGGGTGATGAGGGCAGGGCGGGGTTTGGTCCTGAGTATAAGGTGCAGAAGGGTGTGGGCTCTGGATTGGCTGGTTTGCTCATGAACGGTAAGCTGCAGGTGAGTCACTTACTATCTCTGGGAATCAACTGAGCCCTCTCTAGAGTCAGTGTCAGCCCCACGATGTCAAAGCATCGGGAAATTAGAAAACAAAACAAGACAAACCATGATCAATACACTCACCTATGTCTAACAAGAGTCTGAAGAAAAAGAGTAGAGAAGATCCAGGGGCGCCTGCGTGGCTCCATCGGTTGTGTCCAAGCCTTGTCGTCAGCTCAAGCTGGGACCCCAGGGTCATGAGATCAGGCCCCGCACCAGGCTCCACACTTAACACAGTCTGCTTCTCCCTCTCCCCCTCCCTGTGTATGTGTCTCTCTAATAAATAAATCTTAAAAAAAAAAAAGAATAGACTGAAAAGAGGTATTTGAAGAGGTAATGACTGAAAACTTTCCCAAACTAGTAATAATCAGGAATCCACAACTCCAGACAACATAGCATATCCCAAAAAGGATAAAGAAAAAAGAAATCCACACTGAAATACATTATGGTAATTAATAGATAGATAGATAGATAGATAGATAGATAGATAGATAGAAGCTGGAGAACTGATACATCACTTTCATGGTCTGAGAGCCAACTCGTCAATCGTGACAGTGCGTAGTTAAAGGACAGAGACAAGTGACAACCAGCTTAGAGCTGGACTCCCAGCAAAACTGTTTGGGGATGAGTGGGGTCCAGGCTCCAGACAAGAGAGAGTAACATATCTGCTCGGTCGCTCTCACCGGGGCAAGTCTGAGCCACGTGAGAGCGCGGGCACAGAGAGTCTGAGAACCTAAAAAGTAGCGGGGGGCTCACGGGGGGCTCCGGGGGAGAGGTCAGGACGTTAAGAACCAGATGGTAGTGAGTTTCCCATCTCTCTGCTCTCTCCCAGCACCTGGCCTGCACCCAACAGCGGGACCCTCTCCCGCTGGCTTGAGGACAGGGGAAGGGGAACTCTCAAAGTCAGAGAGGATGGGGGAGTCACGGGCTTCAGGCCTCCTTGCCTTGCTTTCTCCTCCCAGCCCTCGGGGGTGCTGGGGACACGTACCCCATCGCACGCCGTGGGGCCCCGGGAGCGGGTCACCTGCTCCATGAAGGTATCCCAGGTACGGCTTTTGTTGTGAACAGTAAGTCAGGTTTGTGTCTCACCGGGCAGACAGGGGGCTCCTGTCACCGTGTGTGTGTGTGTGTGTGTGTGTGTGTGTGTGTGTGTGTGTGTGTGTATGTCTGTGTCTGTGTCTGTGTCTGTGTAGGCCTCCCAGCTTCTCATTTAACAATGACCTTCAATGTTTCTATTAGAAGATTAAAAGAAAAAAAGGCTAACAATCTATAAGCTAAGCATTTAACGTAAAAAAAAATAGAAAATAGCAAAATGAACCCAAATAGAACAAAGGACATAATATATTTCCCTTGGTTTAGGATGCTACGATGTACGCATTGCTGTTTTGTACACCAGTTAGGAAGAGGAAAATTACCCTTAGACTCACTTAGTCACGTGTCATTCAATTATTTTCCCATATGTCACTCAACTCCCGGTCGTCAACATCTGTGATGTTCCCACGTAGTATTGTTTTCCATGAGATCAAGAATACGAGCAACACAGCCATTTGTTAAGAGAGGGGCCAGCATTGCCTTGGGGACACCGTGCAGGCCTCCAAGTCCTGATGCACACGCAGAGGAATGACAAGTGTGGTGTAACGGCTCCCTGTCCCACAACAACTAGAAGCCACACCCATGTGTCAGTTATGTTGAAATAAGAAAAACTGTATATCTCAGAGTCAATAAAACATGGAAGTAAAGAAAAAATCAGAAAAGGACACAGGCACTTGGGTGGCTCAGTCTAAGTGTCTGACTCTTGGTTTCAGCTCAGGTCAGGATCTCAGGGCTGTGGGAGCCCCATGTCGGGCTCTGTGCTCAGTAAGGAGTCTGCTTGGGATTTTCTCTCCTTTTCTCTCTTTCTCTTTATTTTCTATTTATTTATTTATGAGAGACAGAGAGAGAGAGAGGTAGAGACACAGGCAGAGGGAGAAGCAGGCTCCAGGTGGGGAGCCCCATGAGGGACTTGATCCCGGACCCCAGGACCGTGCCCTGAGCCAAAGGCAGATGCTCAACCACTGAGCCACCCAGGCATCCCAAATAAATAAATCTTTAATAAAAAATAAATATAAAAAATGGAGAAGAAGAGACCGCATAAGCAAAGCTAAAAATGAATTCTTTGAAAGGATTAGTAACAAACCCCTGGAGAAACTGATCTAAAACAAAATTGAAGTTCAGCATTAGTAACAAGAAAGTGAACATAACTGCACATGTGGCAGAGAGAACACAGTGAAAAGCTGCATGGTAATATGTTTTGGATTTTAGAGGAAGCAGACATCACATAAAAAAGAAAATTACTACCCTTGAATCGACAAGAAATTTAAACCTTGAATATTTCCCTAAATGTTAAAGCTTTTAAATCAGCAATTAAATGTCTTCCCACAGAGAAGTCCCCAAGCCAGGTCACTTATGAGAAAGTCCTATCAAATCTCCAGGAAACAGATCATTATTATATCACAAGCTCGTCTAGATAGTAGAGAGAGAGAGTGAACACTCCTCCATTTCAATTGGCAGGCCCAGTTATAATATGAAAACCAGGTAAGACTGGTACAAGAAAGAAAAATTATAAGCAGATCATCTTCATGAACATTTGTACAAACATGCCAAACAAAATGTTAGCAAGTGAAATCTAGAATTAAAGAAATAAAACATTAAACCTAAGCTGGACATGTGCGGGGGACGCAAGAGTGTATTCATGCTAAGAAGATCTAAAACTATGATTCATCTTTTATGAGATTTTTTTTTAATTCCAGGATAACGAACATACGATATTAGTCTGAGGCATTCAATAAAAATCATCCAACAATTATATACAATTACTCAGTGCTCGTCCTGATGAGCGTATTTGTAATCCCCCTCACCTATTTCACCCACGCCCCACTCCCCTCCCCAGTTTGTTCTCTGTAGTTAAGAAGCTGGTGGGGGGTGTCTTTTTCTTTCTTAAATTCCATGACTCAGCTCCATGACTGATTTCACCCAGTGTGATACTCTCTAGCTCCATTCACGTTGATGTAAATGATAAGATTTCATTCTTTTTATGGCTGAGTAATATCCATCTGCGGATGGACAGGTCGGCTGCTTCCGTATCTCGGCTATTATAAATAATGCTGAGACAAACTTAGGGGTGTATGTATCTTTTTAGATTAGTGTTTTCCTTTCCTTTGGGTAAACTCCCAGTAGGGGAATCACTGGTAATTCCATGCGGTACCCTGGAATTATACATGGCATTTCTGTTTTCAGTTTTTTGAGGAACATCCACACAGTTTTCTGGAGCGGCTGAACCAGGTTGCATTCCCACCAACAACGGTGCACAAGGGTTTTTCTCCACATCCTCACCGACACTTGTTTCTTGTGGATTTTAGTCATTCTGATAGGTGTGAGGTGATATCACATTGCAGTTTTGATTTGCATTTCCCTTATGATGAATAACGTGAGACATCTCTTAATGTGTCTGTTGGCCGCCTGTACGTCTTTGGGAAAATGTCTAGCAGTCTATTTTTTTTATTGAATTATTTGGTTGTTTGGTGTTGACTTGTGCAAGTCCCTTACATATTTTCAATATCAACTTCATGTCAGATGTACGATTTGCAAATATCTTCTCTCATTAAATTGTTTTTTAGTTTGTTGATGGTTTCCTTTTCCCATGCAAAAGCTTTTTACTTTGATGTAGTCTCAGTAGTTTAATTTTGCTTTTATTTCCTTTGCCAAAGGAGGTAGATATAGAAAAATGTTTGTATGGCATATGTCTGTTTTCTTTTAGGAATTTTATGGTTTCAGGTCCCACAGTTTGGTCTTTAACCCATTTTGAGTTCATTTTTGTGTATAGTGTAAGAAAGAGGTCCCGTTTGGTCTTCCCAAAACCATTTGTTGAAGAGACTGTCTTTTTCCCATTATATGTTCTTGCCTTCTTTGTCCTAGATTAACTGATCACCTACTCATGGGCTTATTTCTGGACTCTAATCTGTCCCATTGATCTCTGTGGCTATTTTTGTGCCAGTATCATACTGTTTTTGGTTACTATATCTTTGTAGAGCTATACCTTTGTAGGGTTCTTGAAATATGGGACTGTGATACCTTCAGTTCAGTTCTTCTTTTTCTAGAGTGCATGGCTATATGGGGCCTTTGGTGGTCCATACAAATCTTAGGATTATTTGTTCTAGTTCTGTGAAAAATGCTATTGGTATTTTTATAGGAATCACATTAAATCTATAGATTGTTTTGGGTAGTATGGATGCTGTAACAATATTTTTTTCTTCCAATCCATGAGCATGTGATATTTTTTCATTTGTTTGGTGACATCTTGAATTTCTTACATCAGTGTTTTTGGTGTACAGGACTTTCATCTCCTTGATTAAGTTTATTCCTAGGTATTTTATTATTTTTTGGTAAAATTGTAAATGAGATTATTTCCTTCATTTCTCTTTCTGCTACTTCTGATTAATTATATTAACAGATTGAATTAAAAAGAAACCATTTCAGTAGGTTCAGGAAAAGCATTTGACAAAAGTCCATATATATTTACAACCTATGTATGTATTCATTTATTTATTGAGAGAGCGCAAACACACATGGCATATGTGCACGTGCACAAGCCGGGGTGGGGGTGGGGGAACAGAGGGAAAAGGAGAGAGGGAATCTTAAGTAGGCTCCACGCTCAGCATAGAGCCCTGGCTGGAATTCAATCTCATGACCCGGAGATGATGATCTAAGCAAAAATCATGAGTTAGATGCTCAACTGACTGAGCCACCTAAGGGCCCCACCAATGCTAAAATTTACATAGAAAAAACAAAGATTTAAGAATAACCAAGATACTCCTGAAGACAATAAGGTTGGGGAGAACTGACCCAATAGATACCAAGGGTTTACTAAAAAACGTTAGCTACTAAGACCAGTTTAGGGGCCCCTGGGTGGTCAGTCAGTCATCTGCCTTCAGCTCAGGTCATGATCCCAGGGTTCTGGGATCCAGCTCCACGTCAGGCTCCCTGTTCAGCAGGGAGTCTGCTTATCTCTCTCCCTCTTCCTCTGCTTGTGCTCATTTTCTCGCTCTGTGTGTCAAATCAATCAATCTTTAAAAAAAAAAAAAAAAGATCAGTTTGGCATCAGCACAGAAACATAACCAATAAAATGAAACAGAGACCCTAGAGACAGATCTGTGAATAGTGGAATCTCTAGTATATTACAAAGATGGCATTGTAGGTCATGAGAAATAGTTTCCTTTTGTCTAAATTAGAGTAAAACAGTTGCTTAGTCATGGCAGAGCATGTGCGGGTGGGGGTGAAACAGCATTTCTACCTCTGGAATCCACCAATTTCACATAGATTAAGGACTTGCATCTGAAAGGTCAAACTTGGGGGCAGCCCTGTGGTTCAGCAGTTTAGCACCACTTTCAGCCCAGGGCCTGATCCTGGAGACCCCAGGATCGAGTCCCATGTTGGGCTCCCTGCATGGAGCCTGCTTCTCCCTCTGCCTGTGTCTCTGCCTCTCTCTCTCTCTCTCTCTCTCTCTCTCTCTCTCTGTCTCTCACGCATAAATAAGAGTCATTTAAAAAAAAAATGAAAGGTTGAACTTTAAAACTATTAGAAAAAAGTCAGGAACATATCTTCCCAACCTTGAGATATAAAAACTTTTTCAAACAAGACATAAGAAGTAGTAACAAAGAAAAGAGACCTGGCTACATTAAAATCAAGAGTTTCTTTTCATTAAAAGAAACATTAAAAGGTGAAAAGATGGGCCACAAACTCGAAGAGCATATTTTGAACACATATTTTGAGGCAAAGATTGTATTCGGAATATGTTTTTTAATTTCTTCAATAAAAAACAAGAATCTAATTTTTAAAAATGGACAAACAGCACAAATAGGTATTTCACAAAAGAGAAAATACAAACACACATATGAATGGACATATGAAAAACATTCTAGCTAATAACTAAAGAAATGCAGATTAAAACCACAATGATCATTTTACACCTTTTGGATTAGCAAAAAGTATGAAGTTTAGCAACTCCCAGTGTGAGGAGAGGAGTATAACTCCACGAGAACTCTCATACACTAGAAGTGGAAGAGTAGATTGATGTAAAGATTTTGAAAAACATTCTGTCGTTATCTTATACATCAGTATTTAAATTTTCTGGTAGTCATGTTTAAAAGGTAAAAAGAAAAAATAAAGTAACTACTGATAGTCCATTGCCAAAAAAAAAAAAAAGTACTTATAGTCTATTGCCAAAAATAAAAAATAAGAACAAATAAAAGGAAAGGAAAGGAAAGGAAAGGAAAGGAAAGGAAAGGAAAGGAAAGGAAAAAAGAAACAAGGATGCCTGGCTGGCTTAGTTGGTAGAGCATGTAACTCTTGATCTCAAGGTTATGAGTTCAAGCCCCAGGTTTAGAGCCTACTTTAAAGAACTTTTTTTTAAATTTTTATTTATTAAAAAAAATTTTATTTATTTATGATAGTCACAGAGAGAGAGAGAGAGAGGCAGAGACACAGGCAGAGGGAGAAGCAGGCTCCATGCACCAGGAGCCCGACGTGGGATTCGATCCCGGGTCTCCGGGATCGCGCCCTGGGCCAAAGGCAGGCGCTAAACCGCTGCGCCATCCAGGGATCCCTAGAGCCTACTTTAAAAGAAAAAGGGGGGAGGAGGTAAAAAGAAACAAATAAAACTAATTTTAATAATATATTGTATTTTACTCACTATATCCAAAATATTATCATTTCAACATGGAATCACTATAGAAAGAATTATTAACAAGACATCTTATATTCTTTTTTCATTATGAAGGAGATCAGAATATACCACTCTAGGAGCACCTGGCTGGCTCAGCTGGTGAAGCAAGCAACTCGTGACCTTGGGGTTATGAGTTCGAGCCCATCTTGGGTGTAGAGATTACTTTAAAAGAATATATATACCAGTCTAAAACATGCCACTTGGGCAAAGAATTATTTTTGAGCTGAAGAGAAGTCAGAAACAGTAGACTAAAAGAAAGTTCTCTTCTCTCCCCATTTCTGCTTAAAAGTAGGGCATAAATTTCCCTGTGTAAAGGTTACATAAAGTTCTGTTTGTATAGGAGCCTACCTCCCCACGTCCTGCACCACAAAAAGGAGAGCCATTCTTATCTCAGGAGACATCTTAAGATTGCATAACAAATATGACTCAACAACCCTTCTCTAGGATGTATTTTCTAGTCATCTTTCCACAATTTGCCACCCCTCATAACCCAAACTCCTTTTGCCTTTATCTGGTCATTTCACCATAATTTTTCACTCTTTGTTACTAAGCTATACAAGCCCCTGGGTCTAACCATCACTTTGGGGTTTTGCTTCTTTCCCATGCATGTAAAAATATTAACATCAGAAAACTTTTATGTGTTTCCTCTTGTTAATCTGTCTTGTGAATTTAATTCACAGGTCTCAAATCATACACTTTAGGAGGTAGAAGTATTTTTCCTCCTCTACTGTAAGTCTTCAAAATTCATTAGGTATTGTACACACAGCGCATTTCAATCCAGAAGCTGAACTTGGAAATATTTGATCTCTATTTATATTTCATAAGGTTAATAGTTGAAAAGGGAGATTCATAGACCAAAATTGTTCCAATCGTATTTAAAAGCCATCCAATAACTCCACTGATTTTCAATGTTTACATTAAATATTTTAGTTCCTCATTCATGCTAGCTGCATTTCAAGTGCTCAGTAGCTACATGTGGCTATAGTATTGAATAATCATAGTCTTACAAAATAGAACATTCATAGACCCCTTGACTCAGTAAGCCTACTCCTAAATAAATTCCCCTGAGTAGTGGTTCTCAAACTGCAAGCAACAGAATGCTTGGAGGGCTGGTTAAAATACAGACTTCTGGGGCCCATCCCAGAGTCTCTGATTCAGCAGGTCTGGGATGAGGTTCAAGAATTTGCATTTCCAACCATTTCCCAGGGAATAACTGACACCACCCTGTGTGATATACACCAGAAAGTCCCCTGCAACTCTGTCTTAGCAAAAACTAGAAACAAATGGGATGCCTGGGTGGCTCAGCGGTTGACCATCTACCTTCAGCTCAGGGCGTGATCCTGGAGTTGAGGGATCAAGTCCCACACTGGGCTCCCTGCATGGAGCCTGCTTCTCTCTCTGCCTGTGTCTCTGCCTCTGTGTGTGTGTGTGTGTGTGCGTGTGTGTGTGTGTATCGTGAATAAATAAATAAGATCTTAAAAAAAAAATAGAAACCACCTAGGTATCCATCAATGGAAAAATGGATTTCTATAAAGTATGGTATAAGCCCATAATAGAATACTATACAAAACTGAAAGTGATGTGTTATTGTCAAATGAAACAATAGGGATCAAACTATATCCATCTATAGAAACAGAATGTTGATCTTTTTAATAAAGCAATTTTAAGAACTCCACAGACTTGTGAAACGCTATTTTTATAAAACTCAGAACAAACAATATATTATTAGGACATAATTAATAGAACCATTCTTATTTTAAAAGCAAGGAAATGAAAAACAAAATTTGGGATAGTGGTTACTTCAGGGGCTAGAGAGGAGGCATAAGAAGATATTCACAAGTGTTCATATTATTATGTCTTGTTAATTAAATACATGTCTTATTTTTTTTTAAGATTTTATTTATTCATTCATGACAGACACGGAGAGAAAGAGAAACGCAGAGACACAGGCAGAAGGAGAAGCAGGCTCCATGCAGGAAGCCTGACATGGGACTCGATCCCCGGTCCCCAGGATCACACCCCGGGCTGAAGGCAGCACTAAACCGCTGAGCCACCCGAGCTGCCTCATATATTTTAAAACATTATAAAAAACAAAAGATAATTTAAATAACACTGTGTAGCACATAATCCCAAAAATGTTTACAAAAATACATGTATTTATAGATGCAAGGGAAGAAAAGTCTGGGAGAAAAAAAATGTTAATAATGGCTATTTCTGGGTTGTAGAGTTTGGATATGTTTTTTCCTTTTGTATAATTGTATGTTCTCTACAATGAACATGCAATGATTTATAATTAAACAAGTTTCTTTGTATCTTCAACACATACGGGATTCAACTTGCTGTACTGTTACTCTCCAAACCCTCCGTTCACTTCTGCACTAGCAGTACAAACCTGAAGAAGGACCCATTTCTGTTTGCTATAATAAATATCTCAGATGCCTTTACATGCTCTTATTAATAATAGTAGCAATGATAGCTGATGTGGATTAAGCACCTGCCATGTGCTCTCATGTTCTAAATATTAAATAAACTTTGGCTGAGCCTTACAAAAATTCAAGACCTAGGTGCAATTGGTTTTCTCATTTTACAAACGTACAAAAGGAGGTAAAGTGCTTACTTCAGTAGCTTGGATAAATTGCCCAAATCCGCGTAGCGCAGAAGGTGGTTTTCCATCAATATCAGCAAAGAGGAAAGCAAAAGTTGGCATTTCATAACTAAGTTCCGTTGTAGGACTCATTTTCTCAGAAGTAACTTGGTGAGATTTGTCTACGTATCAACAAAAAGTGGGGAGAGGACTCATGGAAAGTGTATTAGATTTCCTGATCTAATAAATTTGAGAAAGCAATTGTAATTACTGCTGATGACAGAACTTCCTGGCCAAAATCACTATCTGTCTCAATGAGCAGAGCTTGGCTATTCTCAGTCTAATCAAAACAAGCAGAAACCTGGATGACATCAGCAGTGGTCTGAATCAAAAGAGCCCTCAGTCTCCTCGGGCCTTGGGACTCCTGCCATTGGACTCACCTTCCAAAGAGCCCAGAGAGCATCTGCCATGCACGCTATCGAGTGCTAGACAAAGTATTGTGACTAGTTCCCTCGCTCTCCATGTCAGACATATTTCATCTTTCACGCTGAGATTATCAATCATCATACTTGCCAAATACAATAGAAAATAGGTGCTATTAAAAAAAAAAGAAAATAGGTGCTATTGATTTCTCTTGACATCATGCTGGGATTCTGAGACCATATTAGTTCAAAAATATTGCTTTCAACCAAAAGTGTCCTGAATCATCACCAATGAGCTTGTTTAATTTTATTCTAAAAAAAAAAAAAAAAAAAACAAATTCTTCACTTTCTTTACCAAACCCACTGTGAAGGCCTCTTGGGAGCTTTCTATTTCTGTGTTCTTTTCTCTCTTTCCACCTGCCTCATACCTCAAGAATAACTTAGAATGTTTAAAAGCCCCAACTTCTGTCCTAAATAGGCAAAAAATTCTATTCAGTTTCATTTTAAGTTTTACCTTATTGGAAAGCACAAGATCTTAAATCCACAATGGCAGCAAAAGTTGGGTGTATTTGTAGAGGCGGGACTAGGCAACCCAAACTGGGGTCTGACCAGGCCTAGAGTGACCATGGAAGCTGACAGCTTGAGCCAGCTGCCAGGAGGGACAGAGCCACACCACAGTCCAGAAGCTGAGGACAGAGGATAGCCTAGGCAGAGAAACAACACCCAATGGGTTCAATGTTATCACAAGGGCCCTTAAAAGTGGAAGACAAGGAGCTCCTGGGTGATGCAGTCAGTTAAACAACCAATTCTTGGTTTCGGCTCACATCATGATCTCAGGGTTGTGAGATCAAGCCCCAGGTCAGGCCCTGCATTCAGTGTGGAGATTCTCTTGGGATTCTATTTGGGATTCTTTCTCCCTTACCTTTTGCCCCTCACCGTGCTCTCTTTCTGTCTGTCTCTCTCTCTAATAAATAAATCTTTTTTTAAAGTGGAAGACCAAATTGGAAGAGGAAACAAAAGGATGGCAGCATGATATTGGCCTTACAGATGGAGGAAAGGAGCTATAAGCCAAAGAAAGTGAGTGGTCTCTAGAAGCTGGAAAAGGTAACAAAATGGATTGAATTGATCATTAAACTCTACCTACATACATTATCTGCACTTTCTTGTGAGTCGTGTACATGGCCCCTTATAACAAGCATTTCCCACAATCCCATTTCCTGTTCTTAGCATGTACTGATAGCCAGACCAACAAAAAGGTCTTGGTCTAGCTGTTGGTACATGCTAAGCCTGTCCCCAAGGAACAGAGAAGCACAACATATCCTTAGCCACGTGCTGGACTCCAAAATGCTACAGTTCCTCAACTACCTTATTTCTCTGACTTTGAAGAACCATTTTAAAGTATCCTCCCTTATAACAAACCAATGGCATTTCTCTTTATGCTCTGGACTTTGTGCCTATCTCTGGGTATCCAATGATGAGCAAAGTAGACGTTGTTCTTGTCCTTAGGAAGCTAATGAAAGAAATAGTAAATTATCATGTAAAAAAATAAAATAAAATACTTAGGTACTGTTTTAAGTACTTAACACACACTAACATTTCAGTTTCCCAATGATCCTGGACACTGTGATTATGTTCTATTCAAAAATGATAAAAATGAAGTTCACAGGAGTTAACCAGCTTGGCCAAGATTATCCATCTAAATAGAAATGCAGCTAGGATTCAATCCTAGGCCATCAGTGTCCAGACTTTGTGTTCTCGGCCTTTCCAATATATCACCTTTTCTTAATTCTAAGAATACAAATATTGCCTGTACTACCCATTTTTCTTTTACAGCAAGAACTCTTTTATCTAGAGTGATAGACCAGAAATAAGATCACTAAGAGCAGAACAAGGGGAAAAAAAAATAAAAATCAGCATCAAATGCTTAACACCAAACCTAGAAGCCCAGTCTTGTTTCAGAAGAATCTGTTGTACCAGAAATGAATACCAGTGTTGTATCATCAAAACTCTGTACTGTTTGCCTTACCCCAGAGAAGTATGAATCCTTTGCAGGTAACAGTGCTGGATATGCCTGCTGTAACCCCAAAAGGGATCCCTGACCAGATTCCACATATCACATTTTCTCCTAGTGCAAGAGCTTGGATCTATACTATAGACTTAACTCACAAGAAAATGCATCTGCATTTACAGTATGAGATCACTAAGAAACCCGCTTTCAGCCAAAGACTATTTCCTCTCCTCCGAAAACCCAAATATGACCAGCACTGTGGTGGACATTGCCCAAGAGCATCAGCTGCATGTGAGGTTTTAAGTATCACTGTGAGGGGGCTCTTCCAGTGTAGAAGCCCTACTCTGTGGAGGACTTCTCCCCTGAGAACATACTCAGTTCTGTCTCCAGAATACACCAGAGTGTGACTCAGGAGGAAAGCAATAGAAAAAAAGTGTAGAAGACCCTTAAATTCTCCAGCATCTGCCTGCCAAGGCCCAAGAGACCTCCACCTAGTCTCCTGTAAAACAAAGAAACATACAGGATAAAGCTAAGGCAGGATTACCAGATAGAGCTTTGACCCCAACCTCCTCTGAGGAACCCTGGTTGGACAGACTGGGCATATTTCAGAGGGTCTTGCTTCGACTGGTCTACATTGGCCTAAGCAGCCAGAATCAAAAACCTTTTGAGTGGCTTCCTTGTTCCATTGCTGTTAGGCCAATATGCTCTTTTAGTCTTAAAGATCTCATCAGGGGTAAGAAGAGACGAGGAAAGAAAGACCTGCAGAAAACACATGCTTAAGGGGAGTCTTCCCCTCAGGTCCCCAGGATTGGCCTCAAGCTACCTACACTGAGATCTTCCTAGAGCAGAGAGGAAGAGGAGACCTCCTAAGAGACAGAAGGCTCTACCTTCCATATTAAGAAAGGGAGCATTCCAAAGCATTCCAAAGCAGACGTTCCAGCTGGAATAGGGAAAGTTCAGGAGGGAAAAAAAAAAAAAAAAAAAGACTTGAACAATAATCAGAAGTGGTAACTTTCTTCCCATTTTCTCCTTTACTCCATTTTTGTGAAAAAAAAAAAAAACTAATAAAGTTAGAAACAAAAATCTTTTTAAAAAGGAAAGAAAATTTCAGCACCCAGGACACAGCTCACAGAACAATTTGTTGATTGAATGCAGGCTCCCTTCTCCCCCACACAAGATAAGTGGCCAGGCTTCCAGAACAGATTCAGGATCCTATGCCTACACTGGATCAAACAAAAAGCTAGTAAAACTTTGGGTGCATTTAGCGTTAAACGCCTTCTTTGTTTTAATAGGGGGCACCATATGTGAGACGCTACTTCCAGACACTTGATCCTTTTTGCTAAGGGGACAGGAGCAATCTGCCAGTTGCTCGGCTGTAATAATGATGCTCCTTTGTTATTTCCCACAATGTTTGGAAACAAATCCTATAGAGACAAGTCACAAACACTCAGAGCCTAGGAAATTATGCAGACTTTTCTTTATTCTCTGTCTTGCCTAACCTTTATTGAATACTTATTGGGTTCAGGTACTGTTCATACATTTTGGCTCATTTAGTCCTCGGGTCAACAAGACAGATCAAATCGGAAAAAACTGCCCTCATAGTTACCAAGAATCATGATCTGAACAGGTAATCCATGGCTATAGGAGACAATTTCAGTTGAGAGGGTTATGTCCAGTTCTTGGTGTCACATTTTAAGAAAGTCTCCACCTGTACTAAGAACACATCTCAGTAAAAGTGACCCCATCTCCTGGCTAAAAGAATAGACCGGCTAAATCAGAGCCACATTAGCAGCACATTGATTCTAATATTCAAACAGAATTTTTACCTGCCTTATTTTATCTGATTATGCCTACTTCTACCTCCACTATCTCTGCAAAAGAAGAGTTCAAAAACATTCAAGACAAAACGCCCACCCCCGGTTTATTTATGAAATATGGTCTGTCTCCACTGAGCCTGTATTGGAGGAGGAATTACTTTTCCCTTTTCCTGAGGGACGTCATTAGCATAGTGATAATTAATGAAAGGCAGCAGCCAGAGTTTGGTAAATTATTAATGGTTTCAATCATCCGAAGAGCAGACAGCCTCTGTGTGCAGTTGTCCTTGGTGACAGCACGAGAGTAATCTGGGGAAACAGGGACAATGGACAGAAAACCAGAGCCGTGTGTTGTGTAGCTCTGCATGTATAGGTTCAGACTTTTTCATCCAAATGGAATGGATTTTCATGCAAAAGTATTCATAGATTAAAACTGGGGGCAGATCCCTTTGGCACATAAATATTATCAGATTCTCCTTACAGAAGAGCTAAACAGAAATTAGGTCTGGACCCAAGTTGCTGTTGAAAACTTCAGAGGAAGAAAGTAGTGGGTTTTTACAGCAACCACAGAGCTTGCAGATTAGAGGGTAAAATTGAGAATTCATTAAGAGATCAATGACAAAGCGTAGTTGGAGGACGTATGCCAAAATAGGTTATTAGAGCCAAAGTGTTGGAAACAAATGTTAGAAGCTAAGATACACAAACAAAAGGAATCATAGGCAACCTGGAAAAATGAGAGTGATGATGCTCTTCACAGATTTCCAGGGAAGGGAGATTCAAAGCCAGTGTAGGAATCTTTCCCTTTCTGTAAGTTTACTTAGGATCCCACTTAAACAAAGCCTTCTTGTCACCTAAGATCATAAGCTCCTTGAGGGTGGCAGTTTTGATTGTTTTCTTCTCTGATGTATCACTAGAGCCTAGGACAATGCTAGACATAGAGTTAGTACTCAAAAATATTTGTTGAGTAATGAATAAGGGGATGAATAAGTGGATACAGCTATTTTACCATGCTAGATATTGGATAAAAAAGAAGTATTGAGGCCATTTCTTTCATCTTCAGTCTCTGCACCTTTTGCAGAACTTCCAACAGCACTATGTGGGGACTGAACATCTGGAGGTTCACAATCTTGGTGGGCCATAGGAGCTACTGCGAGGAGGCCTGGGGAAGAATGTGCCATTTTCAGTGGAAAACAAGTGGCAGTTACTAATTATGATGACTATGTACTTGGATCTGGATTTGCTGTACCTTTTTTTTTTATAGTAAAACACCAACTCCTTGAGAAATAAGGATGTTTTCATTAATCCATTAAACAGATGTGAAAAGCAGCATTGCAAGAGAGGTGCAATCTCTTTGAAAAGTGGATCAAACTCTTGAATTCAACATACTTGATATGTCTGTAAATAAACTTATGGCATGAAAAAAAGTACTGATAAGCATTTTTCCAAAAAAACACATCAATCGTTACTTTGAGTAACAAAGAATGTACTGCCCAATTCAATGGAGATCAGAAAGAGAGTAGGAAAACATACAGTGGATTTATAAATGTGAATTCGGTCGGTGGTCATGATAAAAAGTAGTTTTAACAGAGGGTTAAGAATATAAGTCAAACTGTGGTAAGTTTAAGAATGAATGGGGGTGTGTACTTTCAGGACAACTGGTGTCTTAAGTTCATACTAGTAAGTAATCCCACAAGAAGGACAGAGAAAATGGAAAAAGAAAAAAATTAAACGATAAAGCCAGCCTCAAAAAGGAAGCTAAATGTCCCAATGGAGCAAAATGCAATGTCATAAAGAGACCAAAGCTGAGGGATCCCTGGGTGGCGCAGCGGCTTGGCGCCTGCCTTTGGCCCAGGGCGCGATCCTCGAGACCGGGGATCGAATCCCACGTCGGGCTCCCGGTGCATGGAGCCTGCTTCTCCCTCTGCCTGTGTCTCTGCCCCTCTCTCTCTGTGACTATCATAAATAAAAAATAAAAAAATAAAAAAAATAAAAAAAAAATAAAAAGACCAAAGCTGAGAAGTTGCTTGACTCAGGGTTCAGAAGCTGGCAGGGGCAGCTAAGAGTTTGGCTCCTATCGGGTAAAAGGACTAAAACTGTTCCAAAGCAGGGTTTGAAGCAGAGCTCTTCCAATCATGAAAACAAGTTAAATTTGTTTTAATTGCTGCTGATGACTGCTGGGTCTATAGCTGATAGAAAGTCGTAAATTCAGGGAAGGAGAACAGGTCTATGGCCTCGGAAACAGGAATTAGACACACCACTGGCTGAACCCCTGAGTCATTGCTTGGAAAAGAAGTACCAAGAATGTTGTCCAACCGTCTGACTCTCTCTGATCCCCACAGGTCAGGAGACCCAAACCAACACTGTAAAACCTGGTTCTGGACTACAAGCCCAAGGCACTCAGGGGAGGCAACACAAAAGATTACCCAAGTGCTACTTTGATTTTTAAATTTAGCCTTTAATTAATTAAAATTACAAATTCAAAAACTTAGCTGGGGACGCCTGGGTGGGTCAGTGGTTGAGCCTCTGCCTTTGGCTCAGGGCGTGACCCCGAGGTCCTGGCATCAAGTCCCGTGGGCAGCCCACTTCACCCTCTGTCTATGTCTCTGCCTCTCTCTCTGTGTCTCTCATAAACAAATAATTTTTTAAAATCTATTTTTAAAAAACAACTTAGCTCTTCCTTGTCCTATTCTTAGATCTTTTTTTATCCTTCCTACCTAGATTTACAGTAAGCCCAACCAAGGGTGCCAGAGTGGCTCAGTTGGTTAAGCATCTGACTCTTGGTTTGGGCTCAGGTGATGATCTCAGGGTTGTGAGACTGAGCCCCCTTCGAGCCCCATGTCAGGCTCCACACTCTGCGGAGTCTGGATGAGATTCTTTTTCCCTCTGCCCCTCCGACTCATGCACTCTCTCTCAAATAAATAAATAATCTTTAATTAATTAAGCCCAACTGGAATCTTTCATGTCTCATCTTTCTCCAGTCACAGTTCTGAGGTCATTTAAAAATCATTAAAGAAATTGAGTTAATAATAAAAATTTCCCACTGATGAAAGGGTTGACCAGACGTCCACAGTAATCCTTCCTTACGAACTGTTTCAAAGGACCAGGAAAGTAGAGGGGAAGCAAATTTTTTAATGTACTTTTTGAGGGGACTTAGCCAAAATCAACCGACAAGACAAGAAAACAAAATTACAAACCAACCTCTCTTAGAAATACATAAAAGACATAAAAGTTTTAGTTTTCTATGTTAACAAATCAAAGCCAAAATGTGTTACAAAATATGTCATAACTAAGTAGAGTTTATTCCATAATAGGGAAAACACCATTAGAAAATCTATCAATAAATTTGTTATGTCAAGCAGACAGGGCAAATGACCAAGTAGCACGAACAGTGTTTGGGGAGTAACTTGTAGTGGGAAGAGGAGCAGGAGCAGGTGTGTTCTCCACTGCATGCCCAGGGTAGAGAAGGATCAGATGTTAGGTCCTTGAGCTATGGGAAGGGTCAGCCAGCCACACACCTGGTGGTGCAGAGGCTACGGATGTAGGACACGGTGAAAGCTTGGACTCCAGCCCTGACCTTCCACCTCAGCACTCCACCAAGACTGATTTCTCAACCACTAGCATGTATCCATAGTGCTCTGTAGGAGGGTGACTACTTCTCCAGGATGTGCATTAAGTCAGATTATTAATAGATGAAGGAAGAAAAATAAAATTATTATCTATGAACGCAAAAAAAAGTTCTACAAAATTCAACACTCATTTATGTTTGCAAAAAAAAAAAAAGCTTATCAAGCCAACAATAAAAGGAAAATTCTTCAACCTAAGAAAGAGCATGTATTTTTAAAATTTACCAAACAAAATAAATTTCTATGAAACTTCAGAAGCATTGTCACTGAAGTCAGGAATATGAATGTCTGCTGTCACCCCTATACCACTGACATACTGACAGACCTATTCAAAGTAATAAAATATGCTAAAGTATAAGAATTTGAAAGGAAGAGAAAACTATCCTTATTTTCAGATAACACAATTGTCTATGTGGAAAATCCCAAAGAATATGTCAGAATATTTAGAACAAATAAGAAAACTACTTGGAACACTACAGAATATCAATGTATAAACACGGTATATAGCATTCCTATCTATCAAAAAACCAATTACAAAATATAATAGAATTAAAAAGCATACCATCAGCAACAAAAAATTGGAATCCAAATAACAAATCTAAAACTTAAGGGATCCCTGGGTGGCGCAGCAGTTTAGTGCCTGCCTTTGGCCTGGGGCACGATCCTGGAGACCCAGGATTGAATCCCATGTCGGGCTCCCTGCATGGAGCCTGCTTCTCCCTCTGCCTGTGTCTCTGCCTCTCTCTCTCTCTCTGTGACTATCATGAATAAATAAATAAAATCTTTAAAAAAAAATAAAAAAATAAAACTTAAAAAAAGTAAAAACCTAATAAATCCAAAACCTATATGAAGAATCATTAAGATTACTGAAAGACATTTTAAAATATCTAAATAAGTGGAGAGACCATGTTAACGAATCAAAAGATGAACTAAGGTCAACATCTCAGTTCCATCCATTATTAATTTGTAAGTTCAACGCAATCTCAATCAAAAACCAAGAGAACTTTTGTAAAATTTTACAAGTTGGTGCTAAAATTCATGTGTAACAGTAAAGCACCAAGAATAAAAGAATTTTGAAGAAGACATGTGTAGGGATGAAGAGAGCAGGACTGTTCTCTGAGATGAGCCACCCAGAAACTGGTCTGATACTTGCAGCTGGCCTCGGTGTTGTCGGAAGCTGGCCTGGTGCTTTCTGTAGGCCATACACCGTCTCACAGAACACCACGTCAGACAAGGTCACTCGGAGACCATAGTAAATAATCTGCCTTGGAACAAAGTCACTTGATAATTTTGCATCAGTACAAACAAAACAGGTCCCTGTGCAGCCTACAACATACCAAGCACGTCCATCTCTCACTAAAACAAGTGACTGCTGCTTCTTTACGAAGTGCGATTTTGCCCTCACTCCAGCCTGCTCTCCCTATAGATGATATTGACTGAGATGTCCAATCATGGAATTGTCCGCACTTCCTGAAGACATCCTATCCAGAGTGACTCCCCTCTTGCTAAGGCCCTCCCCAGGATCATTCAACTAAAGCCCACATCCTACAGTAAGTTTGTTTTTTCAGTCTTACTGAAATGCCACACAGTTCCCTAAACCAAGACTATGATAAATCTAATTTGTTCTACTACGGGTGTGCTCCTGAAGGTACTGACTGGGGGATGCTGACGGAGATACCAAGGCTTAAATACTCTATCAACAGTATGTGGTTGTAGCGCCCAAATAAACTAGTAAGTCAACGGGACCGGATAGAGAGTTTAGAAACAGGCCCACCAAAAAAACCCACAAAAAAAAAAAAAAAAAAAACCTGAAAATTGACAGACGTGGTGTTACATGTCAGTGATAAAAACAGAATCTTCAAAAATGCTAACGAGACTATGATTTTTCCCATATAAAAATATGGAATCTCTATCACCATCCACAAAAATAATTTTCAGATGGATTAATAATCTTACAGTGCAAAATTCCAAATAGTAAAGAAAATTATAGCAGAATGTCTTTATGACTTGAACCACTGTTATGTATTAAACTTGGTGCAAACATGAAAGGAAGAGATTTGGCTACATTAAAATTTATAACTCTGCACAGCAAATGATACTAAGGTAAAAAGTCACACATTAGGAGATATTTGCAACACTATCCAGCCAATAAGGAAGTAGTATTCGAGATACATATGAAGAACTTCTACAAGTTGATTAGGAAAAGGCAACCCAACTGAAAAATAGGCAGAGTACATGAAAAGACAATTCACAAAAGATATAAATATATGCTCATCCTTAGTAGTCAAAGGAATACAAATTAAAATAACCATGAGATACCATTGGTAAAAATGGTATCAGATTGGCCAAAAAAAATTTAAGATTTTTTTTTCATAAATAATCTCTACACACAACGAGAGGCCCAAACTCACAACCCCAAGATCAAGAGTCACATGCTCTTCTGACTGAGCCAGCCAGGCGTACCAAGCTGGCCAACATTTTAAAGATAACCACTCTAAGCATAGATGAGGCTCTGGAATACACCACTAGTAGGAACATAAATGGGTAAAATCATTCTAGAGAGCAAACTGGCATTATCTGGTAAAGTTAAAAATAAGCATATTGTATAACTTACACCACAATTCCACTACTAGACCCTAGATAAACCTATACAATGCAATAAAGAAAGAGAAACCTGTGCGGGTAAGGAAGTAAGGAGAGAGAACGGGGAAAAAAGAACAAGACAGAGGAAATGATTCCTTTGAGCTCTGGGCATCTGCTTCCTTACTGCACATCTATATTTCCTGCCCTCTGATCACCTTATAATAAATTCCCCCTTTAGACATAAATTCATTAGGATTGGCTTATCTATTTTTTATCACTAAATGACATCTCAGATAACTTGAGTCAAAAAGGAAATCAGATTTTAAAATTGAGTAAAAGGAGATCGAAAGATAAATAAAATGTAATCAAGGAGGGTTCAACTTCCACCCGGAACACTTGTCAAGGCAGTCTCCCCAATGAAGGCAGCTTGTGTTAAGAGGGATTCTATTGGATAAATGTCCTCCAACTTACCAAATCCATATTGATTGCTTCGCTGAATTTTCACTTGGCCAGAGGAATGGACAAGTCACTTTACCATTAAGGCTTCTATTTCTTCATTTATAAAATGAGATTTAATTAAGTGACCTCAAAGTTTCCTTTCAATTCTGAAATTCTGTGACCAACTCCCAAATTTTTATTTATTTATTTATTTATTTATTTATTTATTTATTTATTTATGATAGACATAGAGAGAGAGATAGAGGCAGAGACACAGGAGGAGGGAGAAGCAGGCTCCATGCCAGGAGCCCGACATGGGACTCGATCCCAGGACTCCAGGATCACGCCCTGGGCCAAAGTCAGGTGCTAAACCACTGAGCCACCCAGGGATCCCCAACCCCAAAATTATGACAATGTATAAAGTAGGACACTGTGAGAATCTCAGAAAACTCCTAATAAACCCACAAAACCCAACTTCTCTAGAACCTTAAGGTTGATGTTATAAATCATGAAAGGCGATGGAATGCATAAAGTAGCAGCTTAGCTGAGGCAGGGGAGCTCAATCCATTGGAAGTGTGGCTTCAAAACTTTACAGCCTTCAAAGTATTTGCCGTCATAAAGCTCTTAAGTTAAGGGATGCTGAGTGGCTCAGTTGTTAAGCATCTGACTTCCACTCAGGATATGATCCTGGGGTCCTGGGATTGAGCCCTGCATTGGGCTCCCTGCTCAGCCAGAAGTCTGCTTGTCGCTCTGCCCCTCCTTGTCGTTCATGCTCACTCGCTCGCTCTCTCTCAATAAATAAATAGATAAATAAATAAAAACTTAAAAAAAAAAGAAAACAATTAGAAACTGAATATATTTAGCTCTGGTCTCCATCCTCCCATGCCATTTTTACCATAGTTGAGGGAAAACACCATCACACATCAGGAGAGTTTGGGGAAACTACTGCTTCAGACTCTTCCTGGACAATGTCTCTAGCATCCTTCTTGTCCATCCACACCGCCCTTATCCATCCAGGCTTTCCTCACTTCTTTTCTGGCTCATGCAGTATATTCCTGCCTACGCTTTCTGTGTCCCCCTCTCTGATGCCTCCTTTGGTGTGGTGTCAGAATGACCTTCCTATAACACAGCCCCGGTCATGCCCTATGAAGCCTTGGCCCTTTCACCCACAGTCATATCTGCACTTAACTTCTTGTTCACCATTTTGCACCCCACATACTCAGCCCTCAGGCTCTTTCTAACTGCATTTTTTACACACTTTTAAAAAATATTTTATTTTTAAGTAATCTCTACACCTAACATGGGGCTCTAACACACAACCCTGAGAACAAGAGTTGCCTGCTCTACCAACTAGCCAACCAGGTGTCCCTCCTTGCACACTTTCATTCACAGTATTTCCCACATCTTAAACAAAATTTCCCCAATCTTCACATTTTGAAATATTACACATTCTTCAAAGAATACTCAAATACCACTTCCGTCTATAAGCCTTGATAATTCACCTCTGTGCCCTCTAAATTTATCCTACTCTGTCTAGTACCTAACATATCATGTCTTAAAATAAATCTGCCACATTATAGTAGAGATTAGGCTATCATCAGTTTCTATACTGCATATATATATAATTATTAAATAGATAATTTGCTTCACTTTCTTCTCAGCAGATAAGTTCTTATTCTACTTCCCTTAGAAAACAGAAATAAAATAACTACCCACAACCTCTGCCAACACACATATTAAAGTCCCTTATATCTTTACATACCATTTGCTCTCCTTTCTTCCCAAAGCTGTCTTTTTCCTAGCTCTGAATCCCATCCCCCCATTCCTGACAAAAGCTTCACTTCATCAATTACCTCCTCTTCCTTCTAAATGTTTGATCTCTTTCTTTTTTGCTGATTCCTCTTCTCAGTAGTTCAGGGAACATCAGTTAGAAATATCTGCATAAACTATTCTCAAGCCAAAACAGTTGTGCTGATAGACCCTCTAGACTAGAGATCCTGAACAGAGCACCTACATCTACAAAGGCAAAGGAAACAAATTAGAAACACGCATTAGCCAGGCAAGAGAGAATTATATTTAGCCAACCATCCATCAGTGAAATAAAGGACACTGAAAGCTGATGCCAGAATCACCACCCTCCCTACTCTCAGCCTTGCTTCCCCTTGAGATATTCCTGATCTATAAACATCTGCAGATTCCACTTGGTCAAGGCAAAAATGTACCTGATGGGGCCCAAAGGCGTATTTACAGAGAAAGCCATTTGACCATTCTTTATCTGGTATTCATTTTTTCTTTTTTTTTTTTTTGAGATTTTATTTATTTATTTGAGAAAGAGCACAAACAGGGGGAGCAGCAGAGGTAGAGGGAGAAGCAGACTCCCCACTGAGTAGGGACCCCCCTGATGTGGGGCTCCTTTCCAGGACCCTGGGATCATGATCTGAGCCAAAGGCAGACATTAACTGACTGAGCTACCCAGGCACCTCTGGTATTCATTTTCTAAGAGCCCATGGCCTCATCATGTCAACATAAATTCATAGAATTCATAAATAGATAAAGTCATAGAATTTATTATGGCTTATATTTTTGTTTCTTATTTATTCTCACCAAAAGCCTATAAATCATTTGATTGTAAACTCAAAAACGAGGATTATGTCTGTCTTATCATTATGTTCTCAATACCCAGCACATGGAAGTCACTCAAAAAAGTGTAGAATGAATAAGACTAGCTAAAAACAAGTTCAGTAGTTCCTGTTCAGTAGTTCCTAGTGGTTCTAGGGTAGGAAGCTTCACAAAACAGTCTGAGGATATTATTTAAACTACACAATCCCGGGCAGCCTGGGTGGTTCAGCGGTTTAGCGCCGCCTTCAGCCCAGGGCCTGATCCCAGAGACCTGGGATTGAGTCCCACATCAGGCTCCCTGCAAGGAGCCAGCTTCTCCCTCTGCCTGTGTCTCTGCCTCTCTCTCTGTGTCTCTATGAATAAATAAATAAATAATCTTTAATAAAAAATAAATAAACTACACAATCCCAAATAGTCTTACCTAGTTGTCAAAGAAAAACCAGAGCTGGACTGTCATTATAACCATAGAAATAGATTTTGTTCAAGTCTACTGCAATATGGGAAAAGAAACTTCAGTACAGAACAAGGCTCAGTTCCTAATTTAGCATGGGCAAGTAAGAATTTATAGCCAAGAATTAGATGGGAAATTACTAATGGGATACATCAGGGGTCAAGGAAATTCCAGAGAAACCAACCTGACAGGATCTTTGCTAAAGACAGGTTAGAGTGCTCAGATGTCACCTGGGTGATGGTGGGAGACGAGAAGGATGGGGGGACTGTTGATAAATTGATTCAGCAGGGTGCTTGCTTCGACAGCACATATAATAAATTGATTTAGCAGTGTTCTTGCTAAAACTGGATTTTGTAAGGGAGTGCACAGAAGGAGGTCCAAGAGCCTGACTCAAGTCTGGTCAAGAAAGAATATTTTTCAATAACCAGAGTCAGATGAACCATCATCAAGCTTGTGAAGGGCATCTGGGTACCTCACTACAGCATGTGTCCCTCACAGGCCTCTGGATTCTAGCAGAGAGTGAGGGGTGAAACACCAGCAATTACCGTAGGGAACGCAGTGGGTGCGTGTCGTTGAGAAAAGTCCTCTGGTAACTTCCACCCATCACCTCTAGACCCTGTGAGAAGCATTGCTCTAGAAACATCATTCCTATGCCTGTAATGTTCTTCAGATCTTTAGAGATAGACACTTGGTCAACTCTCAGAGCCCTGATTCTTCAGCCAATCTCAGAAGATCTCTGGGGCTCCTACACAACTGATTGCCCATGGATAACTACTTTTTTTTTCTTTTTTTTAACATTTAACATTCCTATCTTCTACCACAGAGACCTTCAGTCATTAAACATAGTAAGGCATTCTACTTGAAGAGGAAGTCTAACTGATAAAATGAGAAGGCAAAGTTACGTCCCCCAAACGACTTCAGATGAAATGTTGCTATCATTAGTACAGACTGTCATTACCACCGTGAACTTGAAATTTGGATCTCCAGACAAAACCTTTGGAAAAAGCCCGCACACTGATTCCTCATTACCAGTGCCCCATAAGTCCATATCCTTCAGTCAAAAGAAACAGAGAATGGGGTGACATAGAAGTAGGGGTGAGTTAAAGGGGTTCAGAACAGAATTATTTTTTGTATTAACCATTTATTTTTTTAATTTTAATTAAATTCACCAACATATAGTATAGTACCCAGTGCTCATCTCATCATGTGCCCTCCTCAGTGCCTGTCACCCAAGACAGATTCTTATTCCTGTCTTTTGAACATCGAAGTCCTCCAGGAAGAGGGTCTCTTCCTCTTTGGGGAAATATTCCAGGCTGCAATAGGAAGCACCTCTCAGTGTTATCCCTCAGGGTCCTGCCTGTACACTAATCAATGATTAAAGCAATTTCCTGATCTTATTTATTTAGGACTGTCGTGAACGAGAACAGTTAAAGGACTCAAGATGAAGATTAGGATTTTAAATATTTTCTGGAAAAGTAGCAGACAATGAAACCATTAAAGAACTCTAGGCAGTTTCTCAGGATTAAAATGCAAACCCATTTCAATCATAACTAAGCCTGTCAAAGAGGAATCAAATAGCAACGTGACCCCCCAAAATACATCGGCACCCGAGTGAGCTAATTTCTATTAAAGAAAGAAGTGCTTTCTGGGGAATTTGGGAGTCCAAACAACCTGTTCAACTGCCCAGAGTGATAGGGAAGCAAAAGGCAAATAAATTTTGGGAGGCAGAGGGATTAGAGCTGAAATCGTGATTTAGGATTATGTCACCTGACCAAGATGATTTCCATCATCTCTCTTGGCCTCTGCTTCCTTCTCTGAAAAATAGTAAGAATATGTATCTTGAAAGACTATTAAGGGAATGAGCCATGCTAATAACAACAATAAGAATATTGCAGATAGCAATTATGTGTGAGAATATTTTCTCTTAGCATACTCTATTTCCCCAGGAAGCAGGGGAGGGATTTTTCTTTTTTAATGCTAATATTATGCAAGTGCCTCTTGAGTTTGCATTGTGAAGCCAGAAGCACCTGTTTGTCTCACAGTGCTGCTTCTTACATGTTATTTACTCTGACTTAAACCCTTAGAAATGTGACCTCAGGCAAACATTCAAAAACATTTAAAGGCTACTAACCTTTACATTTAAGATTTGTATATTTCTTGAGTTGCATCTACCACCTATCATTTGTCTCCCCCCACCCCCCGCCGCCTCGAAACTGTTCACTAAAATGACTATTTTTCCTTTGAAGGGATAAATTTTCCAAGATTATCTTTTAAGTAGTGGGAATGATTGGGACTCATACCCTTAAAGCACCTAATACAGCCATTTCTCTTCCTTTGGACATAAAATAAGCCCCAAAGAATCCATTTTCTATCAATGAATATTTTCTAATAAAAGAGTAGCCAAAACAAAAATCCCTTTTTTTTTTCAAACTGCTTTCAATGGGGCTATAGTTTGAAACAATTCATCTTTTATTATTCTCACTGTGAAAATTAAGGATTCTACTAGAGATTTTAATAAACGATATCACATCAGCTCAACTCCAACCATCTCCAATTAACACACACACACACACACACACACACACCCCTCCCCACCACCATCACCACCCCACACACCACTGCAATTAAAAAAAAAAAAATAGAGTGCATCAAAGCTTGTGTGGCAAACTCCCAATTAATGATGAAAACTCCTTGGAGCCAAGGTGCTGTTCTCCCAATAGACTGTTATTTTTAAAATATTTCTCTTTGAAAACAAAAGCATGATTAATTCTACCATTCTTACTTAAATTACTTATGACATAGAAACAACAACACAGAATGAGCAATTATTAAAAACACTTTATTATGTATAATTTGTACATGCTGCAATTTGTGTCATTGAGGGTCATCTTCCAGGTTGTGACATCACCTACCAAGATTAACTAAGTCTAATTTTTATCCTGCCACACCACATACAAAAATACAATTTTCAAAGCGAAGTTCCCCTTCTTTACACAGATACGTAAGAGTTTGTCAGGTGGATGAGGAAAGAATACTTTGCACATGTATCAACACCATAAAAGGCATTATCCTTCACACAGTAACATCTAATGTGTTCTTTTATTCGTGAACAGCAGGAAAAGGGCGCCTTAACCCTCAGAGGGAAATGCAAACTTTGTTGCTACAGCTGAACTCCAGGGATGAAGGTGTGGTCCTCTCGGGGAAGTAAGGGCAGTGGGGATTTATGTAGGCGGGTGGACACCTCACAAACACTTCAAAAGGAAAGAATTGCAGGTGGTTCCTCGGGGACAGTCGCACAGCTTCCCAATCCTCGCTCCTTTTCTCACCGCACACCGCTCCCCAGCGTGGCACTGCAAACGATACAGTGTGTGGTCTCCCCAAATAAGCAAACCCAGGCTCCCAACAGGCCCACCTCCCCATCAACACAACGTCTGCCTCTTGGGTCAGATAGATAGAACCTATCACCATCACCAGAGGTGTAAGTACAGTCAGACCTGAAACACAGAGAGCTTTAACATTTCAGTGAGAGATCATAAAAAGGAAAAAAAAAAGTGATTATTGAGCCCCTCCTATTTTATTCCACTCTTTATTTTTTCGGGGATATGGTACATTATTCTGGCTCTCTGAGCTGTTTATCGAAAAGAAAAATAATCAACCAGACATTTTTCTAAGAAATAAACAATAGACCTGTATTTTCTCACAACCTCTGCTCCCTGCTTTCAAGTCTCCTCATCCCAATGAAGGTGTGTGTGTGTGTGTGTGTGTGTGTGTGTGTGTCTGTGTGTGACACACAGAGAGAGAAAAAACACAAGTGTGCATGTGTGTAATTCCCCAAGGAAAGTGACAAGCCAGAAACCAATAATTTTGACCTTAAAACATAGATCAGAAAAACTGGCAGTGCTCTAGCTGGCAAGAAGAAAACTGGAGGAACAAGCACTGAGTAGATTTAAGGGCTCCTCCAATTCAGAGAATTTATCATGAGATGAGGAAAAGCTCATCCACAAGAAATGCTCCTTTCCACACAGACCCAAGAGCTGGTTCCTGGCACCAGCTCTTGGATCCCCCGAATGGCCCTTCCGCTCTCTGCCCTTAGAGACCAAGGGGCATGGTCTGGAGGCAGAATACAAAAGGCAGCCCGCAGAACTCTGTCAACCCATTACCTGATTTACCCACATCCTAGGGCGAAGGTCATATATCAGACTCAAGCTGGCATATCTCCTCTTGAGAAAACAGGAAGAGGGTGACCCCAAACCCTTACCATGGGGACTTGGCCGTACTTCTTCTCATAGATCGGAATACTTTTAGTCTTGAGCTTCTTCAGGACTTCCTGGAGCGCTTCGATCTGCAACACATCGCCCCCCCGCCCCGGAGCCCGAAGCTGCCGCACTGGCCGCAAGCCCAGCCCAGGTGCTCGCCCCCAGCCCTAGCTACGAAGCTCCCCGCACCACACTCGGCCCGGACTCCAAGGACGGCTTGGGTGGGTGTTCACCCAACCAGCACTGCTTCCCACACTGACCGCAACTCCCTCAGCTGCTGCGGCTCCTGTTGCTCCGAGGGCCCGGGACAAGGGATTCACTATACAAACTGCCTGAAGCAGTGGGCTCCAGACGATTTCCAGATGCAAACCAGGGCTTTACTGGTTTTTTATCTGCCTGCACCCCGGCTCTGGCAACGGGCGTGGGGAGAGAAGGAGGGAGAGAGGGAGGACGGCCACAAAGGAAAGGACCAGGCGGCAGTCAGGAGGGGGGTCCGGGGGATACCCACCAGCTCCTTCTCATGGGAGGCGTCGTCCACGGCAGAGTAGATGTCCAGGGCTCGGGGCTGGAGCTCAGCATCGTCCTGGGCGCGGGCACCCAGCAGAGGCAGCAGCAAGAGCAGGGCGGCACCCAGGAGGGTCAGCGGCCGGAGGCGGGGGCTCTCCATGGTGCTGAAGTCGGTGCCGCCGAGGCACCCTGCGCTCTCGCCTTTTATAGAGAGCCCGAGCCGAGGGGGGGCGGGCGCCGAAGGAAGTGGGTGTGGAGGAGGGTCCAGGTCAGCCGTCGGTAGGCAGTGCCCCGCCACCGCTTGACATCAGTGCCCGCTGGACACCGCGCGCCCGCGAACCAAGCTCTGCGCACCGAGCCAGAGCGCGGAGAACAGGGACCCGCTCCCAGGGCTGTCAGCCCCGCAGCAAGGGATGCTCCCCCAAAGGGGCCAGAGCTGAAACGGGGGTGGGGGGGGCGACAGCTGAGGGATGGAGGAGGAGGAAGAGGGGGGCGGCTAGGAAATGGAAAATGCCTTCGAGCCAAGGCACAGCAGCCGAGTCGCTCCTCATTCCCGAGGAGCAGGAGCAGCAGCAGCAGCAGCAGCAGCCGCAAAGCAATCCACCCCGCCAGTCCTGTCACCCCAGCCCCTTAGGCGGCAGCAAGTACCGAGTGTCGCCTCTGGGCAGGCACGTTTGGTGAACGTTTTACTAGGGCACTATGTGGGGTGGGGGTGGGGGAAACATAGTAAATACAACAAAGAGGAAATCATGGCCTTCCCCAGGATGAGCTCTTGATGGAACCTATGTGGTGATGAGAAAAGCAGGAAAACAGACCAACTCCAATTCGGGGGCAATGTGGCGAGCACAGAGAGTCCCATTCTGATCCAGTCCTGGCTCCACCACTTACAAGCTGTGTGACTTTGAGCAAAATAAAGAACCTACGTGAGTGTGTGTGTCTCCTGTAAAACTGGTATTTAAATATGCGCCTCACAAGGAGGGAATGAGTTTTAAGGTGTAAAACTTCCAGCCTGTAGCACAATAAGCGCTAAGCCTCCCTGCCTCTCCTTTTTGACTAGGAGGCTGCCCAAGTAAGGGGCGGTAGGCAGTATCTCAGCTTTTCCTTAGGGCAAATTCACCATCCTCAGAAGCCCTGTTACCCACCACCCACTCCTGATATCCAAGAAGCCTGTATAGAAAGAAAGCAAAGGGAGCAAAAAATCCAAGCCCCTGATTATAAAAATATCTCTAGAGTTCAGAAGTCACTGATGGGCCAGATGCTCAGTGACTTGGGAAGACTGGTTTTTAAAACGTGGGTGTCTTTTATACTCCCCAAATGACTGGGTGACGGGCACTGAGGGAGGCACTTGATGGGAGGAGCACTGGGTATTATTCTACATGTTGGCGAATTGAACATCAATAAAAAATAAATTTATAAAAAAGAAAGAAAAAATCTAATAGTAAAAATAAAAAAATAAAAGGTGGGCATCCTTATGGCCTGGATGCAAACTGAAGTTCCTGTAGGAGAGGTGTTGTTTTCTTCACTTAGACCTTCTTAATTGCCTGCCCATGGCTTCCTTCACCACATTTTTTTTCAACTCCTCCTAACCCCATTCACTTTTCTCTGTCCCGATTACTACTACCTGTTCTGGACAGTTGCCCCAACGTATATCTTGCCTACACTTCCAGCTCCATCCCATCTTCTCTTGCCTTCCTCTAATCCATAATTTAGGACCAACCAGAGTATTTTTACTCTTAAAATACACGGATGGGGCAGCCCGGGTGGCTCCCCAGTTTAGCGTCGCCTTCAGCCCAGGGCCTGATCCTGGAGATCCAGGATCGAGTCCCATGTCAGGCTCCCTGCATGGAGTCTGCTTCTCCCTCTGCCTGTGTGTGTGTGTGTGTGTGTGTGTGTGTGTGTGTCTCATGAATAAATAAATAAAATCCTAAAAAATAAATTAAAAAAATACACAGATGGCTTCCCATCTTACTAAGTACGGAACCTAAATTCCTTATCCTGACTCACAAAGTACTACATGATCTGTACCTCTCTCCAGCTTCGTGTCCTACCATTCTGTCCCAGATCCCTCCATTCCAGCTTTAGTGGCCTTCTTTTTGGTCCCCTGACAGGCCAAGCTCATTCTCACTTTGAAGCTTTTGCCCTTACCATACCTGGAAAGGTCACCTGCATTTCTAAATAGTTGACTGGTCCTTATCATTTAGATCTCAATTTAAATGTTATTGACCACCCAATCTAAAATATCCACCTATTTATTGTCCCACAGGTTTATTGCTTGGTAGGTAATATGGGTCACATAATATGTGTCTGTTTACTTTGTTTATCAAGCATTTAATTGTTACTCAAATGCACACTGGGAAGTAATTCAAGAAGTAATATCTCTCCTGATGAGTAGCACACATATTAACAGCATCAAAATACTTTTCATTGAGTTCAATCTAACTCGAAAATTAAACTAATACCTCCCTCAAGTCTGCCATTTACACATACCTTTAGATTCTATACAACAAAACTTTAGTGATAGCACATTTTGCTGTTTAAACCTTACAGAGACATATTGGCACTTATTGTAAAAATGATCTCCAGTGATATAAGTATTCTGAACTTCAGAAGGAAAATTGCCCTAAATAGGCATTAGCCCATCCTTCTGCAAAGATGGGGATATGCCCAATGCAATAATTTCTCTCATAGAGTGTTCTGCCCAGAACACCCAAATAATAAGCTTCCTTTTGTGCTACTTCTATTGAAAAATATTCAAAAGTTCAGATCCTAATGATGTTAGGTTGGTGCTCATCTTCGTTTAAGGAGGATACCATGTTTAGTAGATGGGTTTGGAAAGGGATCCTTAGACAATCCTGTGAAGCAAGTCAGGTGTATCTTGATCATTCACATATCACAATGCTTTTTTCATCTTGGAACAGAATTATTTGATAAACTGGTTTTAGGAAGCACGTGATACAGTAACACAAAGGTCATTGTCTTCCTGAGACAACTTACCTAAGTTCAAACAGGGAGGACACAAAAGTGTGAGCTATTCTACAGTTCTAACACATGCACAATCAGGAGAATTTGTATATTCTTGCTAATTAATAATGACTCCAGAAAAAAAAAAGCCTACCTTTGATGTCCCCAAACAAGTTAAGAAAAGTTATAATTGAATCTAGTCACTATTTCTCATATCAGATATAGAAAAGGGAAGCAGATCACCTCACAAAAGATAAGCAGTGACCAGTTTGTATCCACGGAGATTTTCTGCTGACAAACATCTCTGAACCACTCCTCTTAAGATAAAGTAGTCTTCCAGTACTTTTCTCTCCCTCCCTTCTTCAAATTTTGAGTCATTTCTTTTCCTGTATAACCCAAAATAACCCTTGGTTTTTGGATTGTCATACTACTCAAACACCAAATTACTCTGTTATCCATTAAACCCATTTCCATCATTCTGCCAACCAAGTCTTGTTCAACAGTAACAGTTCCTCAGTTTTGGTCAGGAAAACAAAAGCAAAAATAAACAAGTGGGACTGCATCAAAATAAAAAACTTCTGCACAGCAAAGGAAACAATCTACAAAACTAAAAGACAATCTACGGAATGAGAGAAGATAGTTGTTGCAAATGACATATCTGATGACGGGTTACTATCCAAAATATATATGGAAGTGATACAACTCAACATCTAAAAAACAAATAATCCAATTTAAAAATGAGAAGACATAAACAGGTATTTCTCCAAAGAAGACATCCAGATGGCCAACAGATACACAAAAAGTTGTTTGACATCACTTATCATCAGGGAAATGCAAATCAAAACCACAATGAAGTATTACTTCATCCCTGTCAGAATGGCTAAAATAAAAAACACAGGAAACAACAAAAGTAAGCAAGAATGTGGAGAAAAAGGAACCCTCTTGCACTGTTGGTAGGAATGCAAACTGACACAGCCACCATGGAAAACAGTAAGGAGGCTCCTCAAAAAGCTAACACTTTCCGTTTATCAATGTGGCTGTAGCCATAAGTATGCTTAGACTTCAGAAGAGGCCTGCCTCCAGAGTCCTCCCCTGTGGCAAGAAGGAGGTCTGGGTGGGCCCCAATGCTATCAGCAATACCAACTCTCATCAGCAGGTTGAAAAACCGATCAGGAATGGGGTGATCATCCAGAAGCCTGTGACTGTCCATTCTCAGGCTCAGTGTCGGAAAAACACCTTGGCCACCAGAAAGGCAGGCATATGGGCATCAGTAAGAGAAAAGGTACTGCCAGGGTTCGAATGCCTGAGAAGGGGACCTGGGCAAGGAGGATGAGAATCTCATGCTGGCTGTTTAGATGGTACCTTGTATCTAAGATTTACCGCCACATATATCACAGCCTGTACCTGGAAGTGAAGGGTATAGCCCGTTAAAAACAGGTGTATTTTCATCAAAAATCCCATCCACCAGCTGAGGCAGACAAAGCGCACAAGAAGCTTCTGGCTGACCAGGCTGAGGCCCACAGATCTAAGACCAAGGAAGCATACCAGTGCCGTGAAGAGCTACTCCAGGCCAAAAAGGAGGAAATCACCACGCCTCTGTCCAAGGAGGAAGAGACCACTCTTTTGTCTGTACATAGTGGCCTCAGCAATTACACAGATCAGTTATTCAATAAAATAAGCCTTTATATGCCTCAAAAAAAAAAATGAAATAGCACATGACCCAGTAATTTCACTACTAGGTATTTACACAGAGAATACAAAAACACCCATTCAAAAAAGCCAGTTTCTTTTTTTTTTTAATTTTTATTTATTTATGATAGTCACACAGAGAGAGAGAAAGGCAGAGACACAGGCAGAGGGAGAAGCAGGCTCCATGCACCGGGAGTCTGACGTGGGATTCGATCCCAGGTCTCCAGAATCGCGCCCTAGGCCAAAGGCAGGCGCCAAACCGCTGTGCCACCCAGGGATCCCAAAAAACACCCATTCAAAAAGATATATGAGCCCCTATGTATATTGCAGCATTATTTATAATTGCCAACATATGGGAGCAGTCCAAGTGTCCATCCGTAGATAACGTATAAAGAAGATGTGATACACACACACAGAATATCACTCAGCCATAACACAGAATGACATTTTGCCATTTGTAACCATATGGCTTTGTACTCTCTAGATCCATCTAAGTACAATAGATGAGTCAAAGTCAAATACCCTACGATTCCACTTACATGTGGAATTTAAGAAACAAAACAAACAAAAGAAAAAAGAGACAAACCAAAAAATAGACTCTTAACTATAGAGAACAAACTGATTGTTACCAGAGGGGAGTGGGGGGGAGGAGGTAGGGTGCCTACAATAGGTGAAGGGGATTGAAAGTACACTTACCATGATAAGCACTGAGCGAAGTATGGAACTGTGTATTTATTGCATTGTACACCTAAAACTAATATCATGTAGTATATCAACTATACTGGAATTAAAAAAATTTTTTAACTTGCTCAGTTCTATTGACTTCTTAAATATTTTTATTTTAAAGTATTTCTCTTGGGGTGCCTGGGTGCCTCGGTCAGTTAAGCATCTGCCTTTGGCTAAGGTCATGATCCTGGAGTCCTGGGATTGAGCCCCATGTCTCCCTGATCAGCAGGGAATCTTCTTCTCCGTCTCCCCTTTGCTCCTCCCCACCCCACTCCCTCATCCTCTTGCTCTCTGTGTCTCATCTCTTTCAAATAAATAAAAAAAAATTTTAATGTATTTCTCTTTACTTGTATTCAACTGCACTTTCCTCCAGGTTTAAACATTTTATTCTCTTTGGTACACATTAATCTCTTAGGTGGCACACTTTTCATTTCTACATTGTCTGCTCCCCATCCTCCCTGTCTCCAAAAGAGAAATGACTGACATTCATCTTCTATTTACTGACTTTCAATCCATATCCTTCCAAAGGAACGGATGCTCCCTCTTCTCTAACCAAACAACTTTATCACTATTTGGAAGAAAATAATCTGCAAATCAAGACACTTGGAGTTGATGCTATACTGGGAGGTGCTAGAGGCATAGGAAAGACTACGTGCAAAAAAAAAAAAAAAAAAAGAAAGACTACGTGCTTCACAGACAGCCCCGAAGGAACAAAGCAGAGAAGTGAGACAAAGCTTTCCATTAATTTTTTTAATATTTCAATTTAAAAACTTTCAATTTCAGAGTGCCGGGATGGGTCAGTGGGTTATGCATCTGCCTCTTGATCTCAGCTCAAGTCTTGATCTTGGGGTCATGAATTCAAGCCCCATGTTGGGCTCCACTTTGGAGTGGAGCCTACTTAAGACACAAAAACAAAAAACACAAAACTTTCGATTTCAAGGCTTTTCATTAAAAAAAAAAATCTCAATGCTCAGTAGGTTCACAGCACTGCTAAGTACTATGAGGGCTGCAAAGATAAAGACAGAGTTCTTGCCCTTGATCATTGAGTCTGGCCATCCTTAAAAATACCCAGAATATAACACCTCAGTGATGTGAGGGTCCTAATAGAGATAGGGAAGCCCCAAGAAGTCAGAGACTAATTCCCACTAGAGAGAGGAAACTTCATGAAAAAATAGAATATGAGCTGCTGGGTCTTAGAGGGTGAGTAGAATTTCAACAATAACAAACATCCCACTCTGGAGTCTTGGGGGCAAATAGGCAATGTATGCAAAGTCATGGAGGCAAGGACATCTGAGGAAACTGAGTGGCCTGGGATGCTGGAGGGTAGGGGTACACAGGGAATGTAAAAGGTGGGGAAACAAGACTGCAAAGGAACAGAACAGAAAAGGAAAATTCAGAGCAGCAACAGATCATTCCAATTTGGATCCAATGAACAAGACATAGAAGCATAGTTGAATCCAAAGGATCCCATTTTTAAAATATTAACACTAAAAGCAAAATTTTTTACCTAAAAGGTCTAGCCTAATAGAAGTAGCCCATGTCAGGGATCCCTGGGTGGCGCAGCGGTTTAGCGCCTGCCTTTGGCTCAGGGCGCGATCCTGGAGACCCGGGATCGAATCCCACGTCGGGCTCCCGGTTCATGGAGCCTGCTTCTCCCTCTGCCTATGTCTCTGCTCCCCCACCCTGTGTGACTATCGTAAATAAATAAATAAATAAATAAAGTAGCCCATGTCAGATATGGGGAGGTGTTAGTAATGAAGAGATACTTGCCCCAGGACAGAGAAATCTTTCTCTGGTTTCTTTTGCACAGCACCCCTGCAAAGCAGCAGAAGGAATGGCACACCTAACCCAGACTTCCTGTGCCACAGGTATCCCATCTTCTCCTCTAACTTTTCTGGATCCAGAGCTCCTAAGGTTGTAGGAAGTGTGGCATCAGCACTAAGGCAGCAGACTAGGATGCCTGAAGAAATGAACTACATGACTTAACAGATGGCAATTTGAATCCTTCAACGGCTGCCCATTGCCTACAATGTCAAGTTAACTTCTCAGCATAGCGTCAAAGTTTCTCATAGTTTGATCTTGGCCCACATTTCCAATCTCCTCTTCTTTCACTCCCAACCAGTCCTAGCAGACATCTTCTATTTTAGTTGGCAGATATACCATGCTTATTTCTTACCTTTGCGCTGATAAGAGGACTAAATTAGGTTATGCTACTATAACAAACAACCCCCAAATCTTAGTGACCTAAGGAAAAACCTCTGTTTCTCACTCATCTCACACATATATCAGGGTTAATGCAGTACTGTGTTCATCATGGTCATTCAGGGACCAAAAATGACAGGATAATCACCAGGTCTGACATTGCTGGTTGTGTTCTGGGGGTGGGTAGAGGGGGGGCACAGAAAGAACTCTGGAAAGTCTTGAACAGGCTATTAAAAGCTTTGGCCCAGAAGGATATTTCAGTTGTTTCCAACTCATCAGCCTGAAGAACTAGTCAAATGGCTCCACCAAAGTAAAAGGGAGTGCAGCGTACCAGGCCTAGACAGCAGTGACTACCACGTGCACTCTCCATGTTCCTACCTCTGCCTTTGTCCATGACCTTCTCTATGCCTGGATCCCTCCCATACCTTGAACATCTAAAAAGCTCATGTTTTAAGACCTATCTTATCTGACTCCTTCCTCATCCACTGGCCATCATACCACCAGGTTTACCTTGTCCTTTCCATAAACCTTAATACATGCACTTATTAAAACATCCAACATGCATAATATTATCATATGTCTATCTCACTTTCTAGACAAAGAAACCCTCAATGGCAAAGAATACATCTAATCGCCTTGGTATTCCCAGTATTTAGCACTGTGTCCGATGAGGAGGAGAAAGTTGGGTGCTAGGAGATGAAAGATAACACTCACTTAACTGGGTGACCATGTAATCAATTACACAATTTATTACAGAATAGATTCTTCGGGCCATGTAAAAGCACTGCCAATTTACTATCTAGAAGCCCCACTACCATCCTCTTATCAGGGAAAAAGTGCATCAGAGAGGGATACTTTTGTTTTACAGGTGGTCAACCTCAGAAGTAGGATTTCTGGGGTACAGACTCTGGCCTCTCTCAACATTTCCTCCAACAATTAAAGGCATATCAGTTGCAAAACGGAAAATTTTTTTGCCAAGTACACAATGCTCTCTGTCACTAGGAAGAAGGGTAGAGTCTCTCCACACCCTTGTTATGGACTCCTTCAGTGCTCTTCCCATACACTCCCTGTGGTGCGACATGGAAAGAGAACTAAGATAGGATCAAATCCTAAAGAATCTTGAGAATTTACCACCTTTTTCTGTTCAGTAGCATCCAGACCATGGGCATGAGAAAGTGACTCCTGTGCTGGGCAGGGTTTGGCTTTTATGGCATTTAAGGTCACTTTTACAATCATGATTCTGGGACTCTTCTATGCCTCCTTGAGGACTCATTGAAGCAAAACCTATTTCTTTTGACATAAACTATAACCTCAGGAGAAAAAGAATACCATCTGGCATGATCCAAAGAGGCAGGGCCCGAGGGCAAAAGTATACTTTATAGGAAAAAGGATCCTGAACAAGTTCCTCCTTTATTCTTTAGGTAATCTGTGGCCCTGACATTTCTCTACTGTGCATCAACAGAAGTTTAATCTGGTTCTGGTTTTAACAAAAGATCCATCATGTTGGCCTGGCTTACCAGCTAAGTCAGGCCCAACTTTTCCCACACTGCAAGCTAGATATATTGACACTCAGATCTGTGCACTTCCCGTCAAACTGCCTCTATAAAGCCCGCCTGGCAAGACCTCTGAGACGCATGGGCTAGCAATCATTCCTTAAGCTCCCCTGATATCTTTAGAAGGCCCATAGTGACTCTGGTTATTACTCAGAAAGGTGAGATTAGAGTAGAACTTTGAGAAGAGTGAAGCCCAGAGAACGGCAGGCTTGCCCAAGGTCATGTGTCAAGCTTTCCTATCCTATGAATTGACTACAGGAAGACTGGTATTTGGAAATCCAGTTTAACTTTATGAATGGGATTAGAGACAAGTGAAGCTCTTATATTTCTATACAGAAGAAGCTTAGAGATCTTAAGGAAAGCAATCTCACCAGAAGACAGGTACAGCGTGGGGGATGTCCTAAAGCTGCAACTGCCACAGAGAGTTCACTGATTTATGGGGATCTTAGGGAGATGACAATGGCGATTATGGGGATACTTTTTTAAAAATCCTCCAATTTTCCTCAGTGCCTAACACTCCCTTAATTTTCTACCCTTCTCTAGGAAACACAGCTCTTCAATCATCCTCTCCTCTCAGGGTCCAGGGCCTCTATGCCCACTTGTCTGAGGGTGTCTGCACCCCCTGTTCAGTGGTAAATGTTATAATGTGTTGCTACTCACAAGTATTTAGTGGCCCTCCCTGCAGGAGTATTATACTTTGTTTTTGTTTGTTTGTTTGTTTGTTTTTGTGAGAATTATACTTTGGACTCCTACAAAAGTAGATCCTTTTCAACGTCTGTATGGCCATGTGACTCACTTCGGCCAATGAAATACAGCAGAAGTATGAGGCACTCTTCTCATAGGGAAGCTTTAAAAACCAGTGGACACTTTGCCTTGACTTCCCCCCTCTTCCATGCAGATTGGCAATGTTCCAGATAGAGGCAGCTCTGTCAGCCGGTGTTATGGAGGGTTTTGGAGGGAAGAAAATGTCAAGCATAGCTACAATCAGCCTTCATGGACATATAGGGTGAGTAAATTTAAAAACTTTGTGAATTTAAGCCACAGAGCTTTTGGGGTCATGTGTTTCTGCAGCATAATTTAGTTTAATCAGGCCAACTCAGGTAGACAGATTACCATACCCATCAACCCATCTCATAGATAGTACTAGTTATCTATGCTGTGTTACACATTATCCCAGCATTCGGTGGCTGAAGACAATACATCTTTATTATCTCACCATTTCTGTGGGTCAAGAATCAGGCATGGCTTAGCTAAATCACCTCTTTCAGCATCAGCACAAGGCTGTAACCATAAGGTTTAACCGTCACGTGTAAGATGACTGGGGCTGCAGTCATCTCAAGGTTCAACTGGGGCAAAATCTACATCCAAGACAACTCAGTGGTTGTTGGCAAGATGTCAGTGGAGGGACCTCTCAACACTTTTGCCATATTCGATTCACTGAGTCCTGCCCACACTAAAGGGCAGGAAATGACATAAGGCATGAATATCAAGAGGCAGAGATTAATGGGAACCATATTAGAAACCATCTATCACAATGATTGTCAAAAAGAAAGTAAAAGTAAATGAACAAGAATTGTGCAAGAATCTAGGTTTGAGCGGTGAGACAAGAAAGAGAGCTGTGGAATTTTATAACTGAGGCTCTGAAGCCCAGAAAGGTTAGATATCTCGCCTAGGATATGCAGTTAGAAGTAAAGCCTGAACAAAAATTCAGATCAGCACTCTTTCCACTAGACAGTGATAAGTGAAAAATTAAATAGCAATATAAGACAAATTGCATTCAACTGAAACAGAAGCTAGGCCATCAATTGCTAATTGAATTGTCACATAAATCATCCAGACAATGAGTGAATTAAAAGTGCAGAAAGATAGACTCTTTAGGCTAGGGGCAAAGGTAGGTCATCAAATGAGCTAGACTGGGATGGTAAAATTATTTGAGCGGAAAAGAAGGGAAAAGTGTTCTGGGCAAAGAAGAGGCCAACCTGGGACTTCCTCAGGGGAACCCTCAGGCATCACACAGAAATGCTGATGTTTCTTCTCTTCTGTTCTCAATCTTAATTCATCAGGTGACAGACATTTTTCCAAACAGACTATCTCTGGAACATTGCACGTCAGAGGTAAGGCCACATAGAGAGACCCTTCGATTTACCCTTAGGTGAGTGGCAATCGACCTGAGGAGAAAGGATCAGAATCAACTAGAGGGGCGCCTGGGTGGCTCAGTTGGCTGGGAGTCTACTTTCAGCTCAGGTCATGATCTCAGGGTCCTGGGACCAGGCCCCACATTGGGCTCTCTGCTCAGGGGCAAGTCAGCCTCACCCCCTCCCTCTGCGATCTCTCTCACGAATGAACACGTATTTTTAAAATTCAACTAGAAATTTTTGTTTGCAAAACTACCTATGCTCACATCCCACCTCCAAAACCTGAGGTATCAGAATGTCTGTAGAGGAGGGCAGTGGAGCTCAGGTAGCTTGAAAAGGTCACCCCAAGTGATTCTGATAGAACTCCCTGGCTAAGGAGCACTGCCATGGGGCTCTTTGCACCATCTGGCAAGGTTTCAGGGTACACACTTCACCCTACAAAGAATCCAAGGCCAGGTTTTTTTAGGATGCCAATACCCTCCTTTATAAAACACAAACACCTTGATAGCTGATAGCCAGGCTGGATCGATGTCCTCTCCATCCAGGGGTCATGAACACACCCCAAGGGGTTTTCCAAGAGAGCTTGATGTGCAAAGATAAGCTCCCAAAATAGTAACAAGAGTAATTAAACTTTGGTGAAAGACTCATTTTTACCCACCGTAGACAGATAATGTGTTCCTCATTCTATAGGTGATAAAATTGACCATTTAAGGAACTGGATCCAGGTCTGCAGGACAGTGGGAAGGAAGTTGGACTAGATCATTTACTTTTTCAATTTTATCATCATTTCAAAAAAGGAGGTGAGAAAAGGGACGCCTGGTTGGCGCAGCGGTTAAGTGCCTGCCTTTGGCTCAGGTTGTGACCCCTGGGTCCTGGAATCAAGTGCTGCATCAGGCACTCTGCAGGGAGCCTGCTTCTCCCTCTGCCTGTGTCTCTGCCTCTCTCTGGGTCTCTCATGAATAAGTAAAATCTTAAAAAAAAAAAAAAAAAGAGGTGAGAAACGAGGGAGCAAAAGAGAGAAAATAAAACAAGATCTAAAATATTTTCAATTTCAATTTTCAATATTTTCAATATTCAATATTTTCAAGATCCCCATGGTCCCCTGACAAACCACATCGTTTTTGATGGGAAACTGCAAAAACGTCAGGCTGAGTCTCCAAGTGCAAGCTCGGACTCTCCTGGTGGGAACGGGACTCTGCTTCGGGACGCCGGCCACCAGCTGTGGACCGAGGCCCTGTGTATGCACCACTGAAGATCTCCCAGGAAACCCACGAGGCCTCTGGGGGAGCTTTAGCTACTGGAAGAGCAAAGATCTCACCCTGAGCAGACGCAAACCTCCCACTCCTCACTGACAGGGAGAGACCCTGACAAGGCACAGCCATTAGCATTTATAAGGCTTTTCGCCCAGATGCAAATGTCATTTTGTGCCATTTGCACTGCTGACGGGGTAGCCCCACCCCCCAGAAGGTTTTGCTGCTGGACCAGCTTCCACCCAGGGCCCCGCAGGAGGGTCCGAATGGACTATAAACCATAGCTTTGCCCACGGCAGCCGTCAGATACCCACGGAGACCGATCCCTCCCGGTGCTTGCTAATGAAATTTCTCCTTGGGGGATGAAAAAGTCTTCAGAGGGACCTGTCAAGTTTGTTTTATTTTTATTATTATTTTTTTAATCATTAGGTTTCCTTTCTAAAGCAAGGGTGCACGAAAAAGAGCAAGCAGCCTCCAGATGCCAGGACCTGTTTCCTAGGAACCTGAAGACTGGCCGTCCGATAGTCTGGGCACCCAAGCATTTCAAAGGGAGGCTGAAACCATGCCTGGCTCCTTTCTGCTCTGTGCTCTTGCCCCGGGATCCTGCAGAAACACGCCTGCAAAAGCCCGGTTGCACACACGGAAACCGGGGTAAGTGAAGGGGCTGCCCAGGAGCTGGGAAACCGGTGAAAACCAATTCTGCGCGCAGGACTTCAGAGACCCGTTTCTCCCACGGAGGCCCCCAGCGGGAGTGTCGTCTATGCGGAAACCCTAAACCGAGTTTGACACTAGGCTGCAAATTAGAACCACCTTGGGAGATTTTCAAAGGACACCCGTCCTCAGAGATTCTGATTCAGTTGGCGTTGGTGGTGGGTGGCCCGCCAGGTGGCCTTTAAATCTCGCCCAGTGGAAGCCGGAGTATGTCCCTCCCTGAGCACTTGGGCCCTCCTGGTGTCTGGTGCTTGCTCATTCGGGTCGGCGCCTCCGCTCTGGCCTAGGGCTGCAGATCCTGGTGTCTGGGAGGCAAGATACCAGATGACAGGGAAAGTAGATCTTCTAGCTTGTCAAAAGGAGATAGAAATTTGGACGTTTACATGAAACATCCTGATTATAGAATGCTGACAACTCTTTTAAAATCAAACTCTTTGGGGCACCGGGGTGGCTCAGTGGTTGAGCATCTGCCTTTGGCTCAGGGCGTGATCCCTGGGTTCTAGGATCAAGTCCCGCATCAGGCTCCCCAAGGTGGGCCTGCCTCTCTCTCTCTCTCTCTCTCTCTCTCTGTGTGTCTCTCATGAATAAATAAATTTTTAAAATCTTTTAAAAAATAAATAAAAATAATATTGAACTCTCTGAAGGTACGTGAGGCAGCAGCCTTGGTTTCCACCCATGGCATCTCCAACTCTGGGTCCTCAGATGACCTACATATCTCTTTCTGAGATAAACTTGCAAAACTGAAAAAAACAAGCACATCTGCAGAGCCTGACTGCACGTCCTGGTAAGCGCTGGCCTCCTAGCAGTCAGCCCTCATCGTCGTTTACACAGATGTGTCTTTAGCTGGCAGACTCGGGTTGCGGGGAGGGCACAGTAATGTCCCTATAACGAAAGATGGGCAACCCTGAGCCGGGGTCGGTTCACTAGGCCGTCACTAGACAAGAGTGTGCCACTGGGCATTGAGCCTTTGTGTGACGATCACCGATCAGAAAGTGGTGTACTGGAAAACAGCAAAGGCGCAAAAGCCAGACGCTTACCTGCTCTGCGGGTGGACCCCCCTGTACCGGGAAGCCAAGCCATCCTCCAAGCCTCAGGCTCTACACCCGTCAAGTGCACGTGAAAATACCTTCCCCATAAAACACAGTATGGAGTTTCCTCAAAAAATTAAAAATAAGATCAAAAAGATACATGCAGCCCTCTGCTTATTGCAGCCTTACCTACAATAGCCCAGGTGTGGAAGCAGCCCGAGGGCCACCTGTAAATAAATAAAGATGTGGGGTGTGTGCGTGTGTGTGTATGATGGAATGTTACTCAGCCATAAAAAAGAATGAAATCTTGCCATTTGCCAGAAAACACGGATACTAGGTAAGTCAGTCAGAGAAGGACAAGTACAGTATGATTTCGCTCATTATGTGGAATTTAAGAAACAAAGGGAAAAGAGAAACCAAGAAACAGCCTCCTAATGCTAGAGGACAAACTGATGGTCACCCAAAGAGCTGAAGGGGGTCAAGAGTACACTTAGCTCGATGAGCCCTGGGTAAGCACTGAATTGTTAAATGACTAAATTGTACCCCTGAAACTAGTACCACACTGTATGTTAAGTATACAGGAATTAAAATTTAAAACTTAGTTAAAAAAATTTTTAAAACCCCAACAGTGAGACAGACAGGAGGCTTCCGGCCCGTGTGACACCTGGAACACGCTGGATAAATCCCCAACGGCGAAGGCATCGGGACTTCATGGCCCGGCAAGCTCATCAGAGCATCCCCGAGGCCCCACTGTTGAAAAGTTCTTCCCGACATACGACCTAATTCTAAGGTCCTGTCATTTACGTGCGACTACAGCAGGCACGCACTCCTCCATCTGTGCGAACACGAGGCCAGTCGCCTCCTTGCCCACCCCCCACGACACGTCAGGTGTTCCAGGGTCTGAGCGGAGCAGCTGAGCCTGGACGCGGGGACACCAGGAGGGCGCGGCCGGGGGACACCGCGTGCTGTGCACCTCTCCGGCTCCCTCAGGTAGGCCAGGTCACTCAGGAGACCAAAGGTCACCCGCTGCGCTTTCTCCCGGCCTCTCCCCGCCCAGCCACCTTGCCTCTGGCACCTGCCACCAGCTCTGGAGTCCCCTCCCCGCTCGTTGGGCTCCGCGCTCGAAACAGCAGCCGCACTGGGGGCGCTGTCCTCCCCGCCCCAGCTCCATCTCCATTCGACTTAATACCACAAACATGGGTCCCAGGGCGTCTGCCTTGGGCCCAGGGCGTGACTCCGGGGTCCCGGGATCGAGTCCCGCGTCGGGCTCTCCCGGCATGGAGCCTGCTTCTCCTTCAGCCTGGGTCTCTGCCTCTCTCTGAGTCTCTCGTGAATAAAGTCTTAAAAACTAATAACAACGTAGCCCTCATCTCCCATTAGCTTCCCCCACGTACCTCCCAGTCCCTTCTTCACCATTTATCATGCCTTGGAGCCCACACCCTCTATCTTTTGGTAAGGGGGGTAGGCAAGCCCCCAAGGCCAACTGATCGAGGTTCACTTGCTTTGTGAACCCCCACACAGGTAAATACTCATAACAGTTGCGTGACATTTGTCCTGTGGACGTGCCTGTGGTCAGCTACATTTGCAGGCCCCCGGTCACTGAACCTAAGAGTCACGGTGAATCTCTGCCCACCTTACATTCCTCCTCAAAGCAGGTTCTCGGGGACGTTGTACCAATATCCGAAACCTGAGGACCTGGAACCCTCCCTTGGAAGGTGAGAAAAGGGGGTGGGAGCCGGGGGACTGCGTCTGCCTTCAGCTCGGGTCAGGATCCCGGGGGCCTAGGGTGGAGCCTGGCTGGGGGGTCCCTGCTGGGAGAGAGTCTGCTGCTCCCTCTGCCCCCGCCCCCCCGGCGTGTGCACTCGCTCGCTCCCTAATAAATAAGTAAAATTGTTTGAAAGATTTAGAATAAAGAAAAGGAAAGCTCGCTGCGGTTTCCGCCACCGGGACTGATGAGGGGCCCCTCCCGTGCAGGGCGGTGGGCAGTCGCTGCACCTGCCCCTGAGCCAGGACGCCGCGGGGAGCGCGCTGAGCGTCAGGCACCCACGGGACAGGTGAGCTGAGCCGGGGGAGGGGGGTAGGGGGGGACTCAGTTCCCCAGCTTAGACCCTAGAAGCGCTACCTTTGCACTGGGCCTGATTCCGGACCCCATCGTGGCCCACAGGATGCAGGGCGGCCTGGCCTTGCCCCCCCCCTCTTGTGCAATGAGCGTCTCCTAGGCTGCAGGGCCCCCCACTCCGGCCGCGCTGCGTGGTTCTCCTCACCCCCCAGACCCCGGCTCTAAGGCCCCTCGGCCTGTCCCTCGCCGGCTGCTATTCCTTATCACAGCATCCGCTTCTGCGAATTCCCAGGACCCACGGCTCCCCGCTGCCGCCGCCCCCCCACCCAACTCCGTGCACGACATGGGCCAAGGAGAGCAGCCGCGGGCGGGGGGCACCGGGGCCTGGACCCTGCTGCGGCGGAGGGCGGGCGCCCCTCGGCAGGTGCACACAGCAGGTGCGCAGAGCAGGTGCACGCGGCAGGTGCGCGGGGCAGGTGCACACGGCCCGCGTCCTGGGCCGCCCTCGCAGCTGCGCCCCCGGGTCCCTGCCTCCCAGGCGAGCCCGCACCAAGCCTGCCGGACGCAAGTGCAAGTGCCAGCCTCCCTTCCCCCCCGCTCACCCCCGCAGCGACACCCGCACCCGCACCCACCGAGGCTCCACACACTCCGACTGTCCGAGGCATCTCCCGCGAGGCACAGTTTACCTCCCGGTGTCCAAGGAGCCCGTGCCAGGTCTCGGCCCCCAGGAGGTGGGGCGCAGGAGGACTCACCCCCAGAGCCGCTGCAGTGCCCGTGGGGGGGGTCCCTAGGGACCTGGCGCTGGACTTGCCATGGGGCGCGCGCTCCATCAGATCCAGGAAACACGCCGCGGGGATCTCCCTCCCCAGGGATCCGATGGGCAGGGTCGCGTGGGGGTCCCCCCCAGTCAGGCCGGGCCAAGCCCACCCCAGGGCCGCACCCACCACGCATGGTCCACAGCCGTGGGCGAGGACAGTCCCCGGGACCCGAGGGTCGCAGAAGCCGCTTGGACAGTGGCTCCCGGATGAGCGGCCCTCGTGCTGCGGGGAAAGGGGGCGAGTGGCCGATGGCGCTTTCTACGCAGAGCGGGGGTCGTGGGGTCGCCGGGGGGCTCAGCTGGAGCAGAGCCGGCCTTTGGCTCAGGCCAGGATCTCAGGGTCCGGGATCGAGTCCCGCAGTGGGGCGCCCTGCGTGGAGCCTGCTTCCCCCTCTGCCTGGGTCTCTGCCTCTCTCTGTGTGTGTTCTCATGAATAAATGGATAGAATCTTTAAAAAAAATTATTCTCCTATTTTTTACATAAGGGAACTAAGGGGCAGGGAGGTCAGGGAGTCACACAGCCTGTCACTGGTGAATCTGGGCCCTTTGCCACGTGGCCCCATGGGTCCCTGCCCATCACTAGGAACTAAGGGATCAGCGAGAAACACAGGGAAGGCCGTAGGCTTAAAATCCACCATCCAGCAACCGCGGCCCATGCAGGTCGCCTCCACTCCAGCAGCTGCAGCAGGCGGCTCCCGGGTCTGCTGCCTCAAAACAAGATTTGCAGGAGCAGCAAGGGAAGTAAAGGGCAGGAAGGCACAAGCCTCAGGACCCTCACCTCCTATCTGCTTGCACTGCCCCAGCCACGCCCATCACACCGGCCGCCCAGCCCTTGACCTGGAAACACCGACAGCACCAGCACTCGTCACATTTTTTCTTACCGAACCAGAAAACAACATACTTTTTATTTTTTTTTAATTTTTTTTAATTTTTATTTATTTATGATAGTCACAGAGAGAGAAAGAGAGAGAGGCAGAGACATAGGCAGAGGGAGAAGCAGGCTCCATGCACCGGGAGCCCGATGTGGGATTCGATCCTGGGTCTCCAGGATCGCGCCCTGGGCCAAAGGCAGGCGCCAAACCGCTGCGCCACCCAGGGATCCCACAACATACTTTTTAAAAGCTGCTCTCTTTCGAAGTTCTAGGCACAGAAAGGAATGTAAAGATGCCCTTGGGTACAACCTAGCCCCGGTTCATTTAGTGATAGAATAAGGACGAATGGCTACTGCTCACTGAGGATCTACTCTGCGCCAGATTTTTTTTTTTTAAAGATTTTATTTATTCATGAGAGACACAGAGAGGGAGGCAGAGACACAGGCAGAGGGAGAAACAGGCTCCACGCAGGGAGCCCGACATGGGACTCAATCCCTGGCCTCCAGGATCAAGCCCCAGACTGAAGGCGGCGCTAAACCGCTGAGCCACCGGGGCTGCCCTGCACCAGATGTTCTACACGCATATTCCTCTTACAAGTTCTATCACAATCATGCACACTATACCCATATTTTAATCACCATCAATTTAATAGTTAATAATCTTACTAGTTTAGAATACACCATTAAATTGTCTTATTCATCCCTTTTAAATTATTAGCAAAATCAACAATTCAATTCTTCAACCTTTATAGCAATTATAGCTTAGAACGGGGCCGGGTCCTACCGGGATGAACTCATCGAGTTCTAACAATGCTATGCTATTATCTCGTGGGGTTTGGCGGAGGGGTTGTTTGTTTGTTTTGCAGATGAGGAAACTAAGGCCCAGAGAGCTTATGTAATTTGTTTAAGGTCACACAGCACATAAGAAGCAGAGCTGAGATTTGAACCCGAGCAATCGGATTTCAGAGGCCAAGCTTATGGTGTTCACGGTCTGCTGCTTCAAGTCCTTTACAATCCTAAAGGCTCTTAAGAGAGTAAATGATAACTGCACAAAACCAGTAATTGCAAAAAAAAAAAAAAAGAATAGCATATTCAGGGAAGAGTCCACTCTGGTGACAGAATCAAAATCATATGCAATTCAGAGAAGCATACACTGCATTAAGATCAGAATTGACGATACGTGCTCAATGTCACATATTACAGAGATCCTATTTTTTAAGATAAAGCAAAGACTTGGAAATGTTCACAACACAAGCATATCTCTCTGTAATTCGATAGCATTGACATTTATAAATCAACATCTATGATGCTCGTGACGCGTATGCGGGCAGTAACCAGTCACCTGAAACCCACATGTAGGTGAGTCTTGGGGGGAACAGGCCACAGCGAAATAATCGTGGGTGTGAGACAGACATAGGCAAAATGGGCACCAGAATGCGCGGTGCAGCCTGCAGGGTCCCCACAGGTGGTGGGACACTGAGGTAGAGCACAGGGCGCCTGCGGTCCCACGGTTAGACGGGCGCCAGAGCCAGCATGTGAGTCAGAGCTGATCCAAAGCCCACCTGCTCTCTGCCCCCTGACCCACCTCTCTAGAAGAATGGGTGAGGGAGACTTCATTCAGTTAGGTTTTCCTATAAAATCTTGAATTTATGTTGACATCTATCTAATCGGGAAGGGTGACACAGCCCTCACACTCAGGAAGTAGAATTTACCTGCCATTCTTGGATTAATTCTCCATCCTTTCACAGACTGGCTATTCCCAGGGGCTCTCATTTATCACACGGGCTACTATTAAAAGGATTCTTTAACTGGTTGTTTTTAGTGTAAAATTCTGTGAAGTGTGCTCTCAGTTATTTGGAATCCACATCTTACATTATTTCTGTTTATCATAAACAAACTGCTCCTTGCTCCCCTTTTTCTGGTCTTAAACCAAATGTAGAGTAAAAGAAGCCAATGGGTTTTGTGGGAAACGCACCCGTAGATCTCGCTAGGAACGCATTGCCCATCCTTGCCACGGCGGTGATGAACCGGACAATTCTGGGTAAGTGTGCTCTACAAAGGAGGCAAGATTAGAGAGGGAGGAGGGAGGAGGAAATGGTTAGACTTCCTCGCACCCGGGTCATACAAGCAGAAAAAATGCCCGTAAGCTGTGTGTCTTCCCTAAGACGCTTTATTAAAAAGCACATTCTGCTTTTCTTTGCCTTTAGCCACATCCTCAAGGCAGGTGTCTGCCCTCTGCTCTGTGTCAGGGGGCTGGCCAGCCCTGAGGTCCATCGAGATCATTTCCCAGATGGCAGGTGCACGTGGGACACGATACTGGCGGTCAGGGCAGCGACTGGGCTGTGCCTGCCCCAACCGGTCCCGCCTGCGGTGGGGCCTCCCCCACACCCCCACGAAGGAGCAAGGGCCCCACTTAGTGGGCATGCTTGCTCTACTCTCTGTTGTCTGTGACTGTATCGATTTCAAGCTCCTTCAGAGACTGAGGTCAAGGCTGGGGTCAAGGCTGGGGTCGGGGTCAGGAATAGGGATGAGCCAAAACAATGCCCTGACTTTTCCTAACCCAGAGCGACTCGCCTCTTGCTCTGCATACTCAAGTGTTCCTCAGGCGGACGTCCCAGGAAGCCACGAGGGGCGGCCTATGCCAGACACCCTCTGAGACTCCCCCACAGTACCAGGCGATTGGACGCAGGGAACCGTGTCGTTCGCACCTTTGCCCAGATAAGAGCATGAGGAACAGGCTGGGCCTGCACAAGCAGGCAGGCAGGCTGCACAGCCCACTACCAAGGACACAAGTCGGTCAGGTGAGCCCCCAGCACCCCTGCAGGCGTCTCAGTACAGTTGGTAGAAGCACAAAGACTAAGGGGCCAGGGATCTGGGGAGAGAAGCCCAAGCAGGGGACTGAGTGCCAAGGACAAGGTCATCACTGTCTGGACCATCCTCTCTGCCCTGCGGGCCCTCAGATGTAAACAGAAGCTTCCAGAACTACCTCCGGGGACGCCAGCTGGGTCCTCAGAGGCCTGAAGAGGGTGAAGAGGGGCTAGAACTGAATTTCCCAATGTCTTCTTGAGCCCACAGAAAGCTAAGAAGGGTCTGCTTGGGAAAGATGACCGAGTGGGCCCTGGAAGAGGACCCTGAAGACGGAACAGGTGGTCCTGTCTCCAGGCCACTGGACTTTCCACCAAAGCAGGATGACGGCCCCCGCCCTGACCACCCACACCAGTGAGGTCCTCTCCTTCCCCTCCTGCCCCTGCCTTTCCCCCCTTTCTCGACAATTCTTCACTAACGCGACATTGTGCAATGCCCCACCACTCGTCTAACCCTCAGGCCCGCCAGCCCGAAAGTCCTCAAGCTCCCTGACATACGGACGATTAACTGCCCCCTGGCTGGGGGAGAAGACTTACTGTGTCAGAATGAAAAAGAAATAATGTTTCAAAGCTTCTTGTCCCCACAAATCACCACACTTTCAAGTCTGCAGCAAACGTCTACAACCAAATGTCCATTAAACACATACAATCTTGAAAGCTTTTTTCTAATGGACCCTAATTCTTGGAGCAATAAAACCTGTCCATGTGGCCAATATCCTTGTAAAAGTCCTTTCTTTGCCCTGTTGGTCTTCACATGCATCACATCCGACTCCATGCTCCATGTGGATGCATTTGTGGAGCGAGAAGACTTTTCATGTCTCCTCTGCCCAAAGTCCCTCTGGATGGCTACTAGCCACGTCCGGGGATTTTTTTTTCCTTTTTTTTTTTTTTTAAAGATTTTATTTATTTATGATAGACATAGAGAGAGAGAGAGAGAGAGAGAGAGAGAGAGGCAGAGACACAGGCAGAGGGAGAAGCAGGCTCCACGTAGGGAGCCCAACGTGGGACTCGATCCTGGGTCTCCAGGATCGCGCCCTGGGCCAAAGGCCAGCACCAAACCGCTGAGCCACCCAGGGATCCCCTTTTTTTCCATTAGCCACAGGGTATGGCCACTCTCAAAATTTATCAAGTTTATTACGTCCGTATGTCCGTACATAATGCAGTGCTTTGCATGGAACAGACTTGAGTTCAATCCCAACCCAGCAATTTTTTTTTTTTTAAGATTTTATTTATTTATTCATGAGAGACACAGAGAGAGAGGGAGAGGCAGAGACACAGGCAGAAGAAGAGGCAGGCTCCATGCAGGAAGCCCAATGTGGGACCCCATCCCGGGTCTCCAGGATCACGCCCTGGGCTGAAGGCGGTGCTAAACCCCTGAGCCACCGGGGCTGCCCCCAACCCAGCAATTCTATTCTTCCTCACATGCATGAAGAGCCACATACACAGATGAATATTGCAGTCGTATTTTTAATGGAAAAACATACGAAATAACCTAAATATCCACCCCCAAAAGGCATGCATTGATATGGTAAAATATTAAAATATCTCTGTTCTATGGTTAATGATTTCTTTCTTTTTTTTTTTTAAGATTTCATTTACTCGAGAGAGAGAAAGAGAGAGAGCACGAGCAGTGGGGAGGGGGGAGACGCAGAGCAGGGAGCCCAACACGGAGCTCGATCCCAGGACCCCAGGATCACAACCGGAGCTGAAGGCAGATGCTTCGTTGACTGAGTGACCCAAGTGCCCCTAGTTAATGATCTCAGGTGGACATTCCCCCCCCCCCCCCCCAGCAATGTTGGTAAGACCTGCTGGACAACACAAGAGGGATTCAGGGGAAGTTCTGCATTACCCATCAAGAGCTCCACCCCTTTGTCCTAGCCATGGATGGTCAGGGGCCTCTTCAGTACAGCAGCACCAAAACTGGCTGCTATCCAGCACTTTCCAACGACTTTCTATGGACTGTATGTGTTTCAGCCCAATGTAGCCTACCAACAACCCAATAACTTGGGTTGAGACTTTTAGGACCCACATTTCACAGATAAAGAAAATAAGGCATCAAGGAGACAGGAAATTTGCCCCAGGTCACACAACTAGTAATGGGCGCACTGGAATTTAACCCAGCCAGTCCAATTCTAGATGCTGCGATCCTCCTACCCTTGTGATGTTTCTCTATTGGAATAAAAACGAACAAGTGCCAAAATAAAATGTGAGCAGGAAAGGAGGAGGATGCAATACTTTATGTAAGACCTCATTTATGGAAACTTTAAAAGCACATATATATCATAATACCTACTGTTGACTACTGATACACAAATATATTATGTGAAACTATTTTTAAGTGGACTGTAACTCCCCAAGGTGGTTCATTAGGGAAAGAGGGGGCAACCAAGACATGGGGAGGCATCAATGAGAACAGAGGTTGAAGTCAGTCTCTAGCATTTTTTTTTAAAGATTTTATTTATTTATTCATGAGAGACAAGAAAGGCAGAGACACAGGCAGAGGGAGAAGCAGGCTCCCTGCGGGGAGCCTGATGTGGGACTTGATCCCAGGACCCCGGGGTCACAACCTGGGCCGAAGGCAGACACCCAACTGCTGAGCCACCCAGGCGTCCCTCTAAGTATTTTTTTTTTCTTTAAAAAGATCTTAACTTTGATAAGTATATGAATTTAATTCACTGCCCTTTCAGTTTTCCCAGGAGTCCAACCAAAGGTACCTATTTCCTCCCATCATTCATATTTGCAAAGTCCAGAAACCACAAACATGCTTTAATCTTATCTATTAGCATTTGCATTATTAAGACACAGCTTAAATGACATTTACTTAAATTTTATTAAGCTGCGCATTTTAATGGTGTGAGACTATTAGAAGGAAGAAGCCAAATAAGGTTAAAACAAATATATTTTATTCTCTTCTGGTAAAAGTAATGCAGGTTCACTTTAGCAACTTCAGAAAATTCCAATATCCGCAAGAAGATGACACTCTGCTGCTACATCACTGTTTGTGTTCCCAGGTCTGTTGTTCCAGGGTCTCTTATAATTAAATATACATAGAATTTGGATGCAAAATGACATTATAAGATATCTCTCTCCATAAACTGCTATTTTCCACTAATACAGACCCAATGTCTTTACATTTTTTTCTGCATTTTAAACAGTTGTGTCCATTTTATTCTCTCGATGCACATGTTTACCCAATGGTTATTGCCTCCCTCTCCCCCACAAAAGTTAAAAGACTTTTTCAGAAAAATGAAAGCTGGGGACGATCTGTTGCCAGCAGACCCGCATGACCAAAAAAATGTTAAAGGAAGTTCTGTGGCTGAAGGAAAATCATTCCAGATGGAAACCTCAGACCTACACAAAGGAGGGAAGAGCATCAGATGGTAAGTATGTGGGTAAAACAACTTTTCTGTTGTTGGGTTGTTTTTTGGTTGTTTTTTTTTTTTTTACAGGTCTATAAAAAATAACTTACAGTTTAAAGCCCAAAGGAGTAACAACATACTGTGGGTTTTTTTTTAATTTTATTTATGATAGTCATACAGAGAGAGAGAGAGAGAGGCAGAGACACAGGCAGAGGGAGAAGCAGACTCCATGCACAGGGAGCCCGACATGGGACTCGATCCCGGGTCTCCAGGATCGCACCCTGGGCCAAAGGCAGGCGCCAAACCGCTGCGCCACCCAGGGATTCCCATACTGTGGGTTTTATAACAGATGTAAAATTAAAACACATGCAACAATAGCACAAAAGATGGCAGGAGGGGATGGGAGCAAACTGGGGAAAGGTGCTTAATTCCGTCATGAAGTGCTTTAACGTTACTGGCAGGAAAATGTGACAAGATATGCACAGCAAACCCTAGAACCACTAAATTTCCAAACAAAAAATAGGAAATGACAACAAATACAGAATTCAAAGCAACAACTGGTGTGTCAGGCATGGAAGGGCCCGTCACCAAGAGGTCCAGGCGGACTGCTGCACTACTTTCAACTGTTGCTCTTCTAGAAATGAAAATACCCTCAAACAATTCAACTCTGGCTTCATTCCTTCATCCCACCTTTCAACTCAAAAGAAAGAGGCGTCCACATCCACCTGAGCAAACTGCTGAAGAAACTGGACAGAGACCAACAGGCCACAGAGAACTGAACTAGACCAAATCCAAGTAGCCTCCTCACAAACACAAGAGCTAACCAGCGAAGCTTAGATCCTGAAACTTTGACATTTATCCTCCTAATTTCCATTTTAGCATCATCACTATCAAAGAGACATTTTCAGTTTCACTTTGTAACACAGTTTGATGCATAATAACCCAAGTGGAACCACACTGGCATTTCAATACCAAGGGATCAATTTTTCTGAGGCTCAATTCCTTTTTGCCTCCCTGCATCCACGGACACAAAACCACAGTGACTTGGGCTTGAACGAGCCCTTTAGGGAACATCCAGCTGTTGATGCCAAACACTTATCAGAGCTCCAGCGACGGAAATCAAGCAGACCTTCTGAATCATCCCATCCTGCTGCCTGGATACAGGCATAGCTCTGAGTGTCTCTGGCAAGTCCTCTTGCTCAGGGAGATGCAGACAGTTGCTGCAGGCCTCTGGCAATGGGGATTTTTTTTTTTTAAACTGTCCTTGAATCTCATAATATACAGTTATTACTCTTAGACCTACCCCAGACTTTCTTTGTGGTTTTAGACAAGCTGCCCGACCTAAAATCTGACATTAGTCACCTGGTCATTATTATATTAATATCTAACACTTAAGGCTAACTGTGCCCTCCATGGGCTCTAAGTGACTGTGTATAGTACGTATACATAATTGTTATAAATATATATAAGATAATAATGTATAATGTTCACTTAATAATGAAACTGAGACAGAGAATTTGAAAAACTTGCCCCCAAATTGTAAAGCTAACCAGTGGGGGCAAGGTCCCTGTCCAGGAGCTGGCGAGTCCAGCCGAGCCAACCTCCTTACCCTTAGGGAATGTTTTCGTGTGCTCCTTCAGCAGATATGTGTCGAGCACCGATTTGGGGCCCTGCGGAGCCGGAGCCGGAGCCAGGCGCTGGAAAGACCAGGCCACACCAAGCAGTAGAGGCCCCGGCCTCGCAGAGCCTCCACCCATGACCAGACTCCGACTGGAAGGGAGAGGGAAGCCCGGGAAGTGTAACCGGAGGGCACCTGACCTGAGGTTCCAGGGCCCAAGGTGGGCAGCGAAGGGCCCAGAGCGGGGGTGGGGGGACCCGCTTCCCCCCAGGGGGCCGGGGGAAGGCGCACAGGAGGGAGACCCAGGGCTGCCTGGGATGCTGCACCCTGCCCCTGGCAGCCACCCGGCGGAGAGGTGCCCCAAGCACGCCCTGGGCCAAAGGCGGGTGTGCAGGGAGCTTGTCTGGGAGGTGCTCCTGGAAAAGCAGGGTGGGTGCAGGGGATGGAGAGAGGGAGAAGAGGCCACAGAGTGCGGTTAACCCGAAGGCTCCCGCTTTGGCCAACTGGGGATCCCGGGTGGGGGGGGGCGGGGGATCAAGGGTCCACTTTAGAGCTGAAAGATTTGTTAAAAACCACCCTCCCGGGGATCCCTGGGGACTCAGGGGTTGAGCACTTGCCTTTGGCCCAGGGTGCGACCCCAGGGTCCAGGGATCGAGTCCCACGTCGGGCTCCCTGCGTGGAGCCTGCTGCTCCCTCTGCCTTTCTCTCTCTGTGTCTCTCATGAATAAATAAATAACATCTTTTTAAAAAAGCCTCCCTACCTCCAACAGGGTTGCCCGGGGCATCAGGCCACCAGCACCTCCCGGCCGCCCTGCACCCGGCAAAGCCCCGGGGATGAACGCAAATTCAGGCCCCCCAGAGAACCGTCTCCCGTGTGCGGCGGCCTGTGCAGCAGAACGATGGCCCTGCTCTTGCCCTATTATCCAACCCAAACTGAAATCCAAATATGTTTTCTCCAAAATTCTCAAAGGCCTGCCAGGGATTGTGCCCTTTATCGGTAGACCATGCAAGGTGCAGCAATGTACTGTGCACCTTGCAGGGGCTGCCCCAGCCGGACACCCTTCCCCCTCCCCTTCACGCCCCCCCCCCGAAACTTCACTAAGAAGACAGGCCCTTCGATCATCATATGCTCCCCCACCTTGTGGGCCACCTATGTCTCATCACTAAGGTATCTTAACTCCTTGCTTCTTTCTGCTCATCAGATCTAATTAACATAGTTATGAAAATAGTGACCCACTGGGGGCACCTGGATGGCTCAGTCAGTCAAGCATCTTGACTCCTGATTTCAGTTCAGGTCTTGATCTCAGGGTCTTGAGTTCAAACCCTACACTGGGCTCCATGTTGGGCGTGCAGCCTACTTAAAAATAAATAAAGCAAATTGCTTCCAGATGCTGTTGGTTGCACTAGATAGAAGCAAACTGCTTCTGGTGCTATTTGCAAATTGATAAAGAAAAAAAAATTTTCTGAGCCACTGTCTGCATACCAGGTACCAGGGGCTACATTCCTCTGCAGTACTGGCTCTTTCCTCCCTCACTTTTTACTGCCGCATTTTGTGTTTCTTTCCCTAATTATGTGTCCAATGACAACAGGAAGAGACTAAAGTGACTCTTGAGGAAAATGGGCACCCACTTATAAGGCAATTTCCCCAACTAAGAGGATTAGTCTTCAAGCCAGAGGCTAATCAACCCAGATGCAGAAAAAATAGCTTCCTTCCACCACCAAGGCAAGTTGTGTGTAACTGGAGATTCAGCACGGTCAGCTCTATCTGAGCCCATCAGAGGTCATCGTTCTAAGACTGAAGGTCCCATTCCTTCTCAATGTTCTAACTGTCCCAAGAGAGTCATGGCAGGGCTATGAATTCAGTAGATGTTTGAGTTTTGGGAACACTTGGGTGGCTCAGTCAGTTGAATAAGTCTACATTCAGCTTGGGCCGTGATCTCAGGGTCCTGGGATCAAACCCTGTATCAGGCTCCCTGCTCAATGGGGAGTCTGCTTCTCCCTCTGCCTCTGCCTCCTACCCCCGGTTCATGCTCTGTCTCTAATAAACAAAATATTTAAAAAAAAAAAAAGTTTGTGTTTCATTTTCAGCAAGACTGGCTACCAGAAAAGCTTCTGGTTCTCTATGACTAGGGCTTAGAAATGAAACCTCCAATCTTGTCATTTTCTTTCTCTTACTTTGGATCACAAAGTACCAAGAAGGATCCATCCCAGGCTACTGACCTCAGCCATCCATGCTGCCACAATGGTCACGAGTACAGCAGCCATTCATTCCCCAAAGTTACTGGCTTCAGTGGATGCTTCATCACAATTAACCAGGTGTGAGATAGTTTAGAGACTGAATTTGTCACCAAGTGGGTTTTTTTTTTAATTTTACTACTCTTATTTTTTTAATTTATTTATGATAGTCACACACACAGAGAGAGAGAGAGAGAGAGGCAGAGACATAGGCAGAGGGAGAAGCAGGCTCCACGCACCGGGAGCCCGATGTGGGATTCGATCCCGGGTCTCCAGGAATCGCGCCCTGGGCCAAAGGCAGGCGCCAAACTGCTGCGCCACCCAGGGATCCCACCAAGTGGGTTTTGACACCAACTTAAAAAAAAAAAAAGAAGTCTTCAAATTTCATAGCTTTGTGATTTTTTTTGAACTATAAAAAATTCTGAAAATGTGGGGAGAAGGGAAGAGAAACCACACTGAGGAGAGAAGAGGCTATGGGAGTGAGCTAAAATTTTTATTCCTTACAGCAAGAATAGACAAAGCTGAAAAGAAAATTATAAAGCAGGCCCCTATAGAGGGATATCCCCAAAAGAAGAAAACAAAACTGTTTTAACGTGGCTGTCCCTGTGGATAGTGGATGGACGACAAACATGAACCAGCAGACTATGATGATCTTGTTGGTTCTATTTCTTCTTTAACCATTTGGCAATATTATTCGACTTTTTTTTTATTCTAAAGAGCGTACACCAGGCCCAGAGTACCCAGGTATGCCAAGGAAAGATATTTAAATTTCAACCCTAAGTGATAGGAAGCCAACAAAAGTACTTAGGAGAGTGGTATGATGGAAATGTGCTTTTTAAAGAGGTCAGCAGGGTTGGCTGTATCACTCTTTAGGTCCTATGTGGAATCTAAATAAGTTGAACTTGTAGAAACAGTAGAATGGTGGTTCCCAGGGGCCGAGGAGTGGGAATGGGGGTGGGAAATGGGGAGATGCTGGTCAAAGGGCACAGACTTTCAGTGAGAAATAAATACACCACGGAGACCTAATGTAGAACATTGCAACCATAGTTAATAATGATGTACTTTATTCCTGACATTTGCTAACAGAGTAAATCTTAAGTGCTCTTATCACCTGCAAAAGAAAGGAAAAAAATAACTATGTGAGGGAGTGGATATTAGCTTGATCGTGGTAATCATCTTAACCATGTACACATTTATCAAAACATGTTGTACACTTTCAGAATATACAATTTTTTTAGGGTCAATCATACCAATAAAACTGGAAAAAAGTAAAGATTTTTTTTTAAGTGTATATCTAAGGCCTATAGGAGGAGTGGGGCATAGGGTGTATGGAGACTGGTCAGAGGGAAACTTGCCACATGCATGGTTTCCATAGCAGCACAGTTCAGAATCGATTTCACCTGCAATTTCGAGTTCCAGCAGGGAGGCTACATAAACTCACCCAAGCAGACAGCACACGATTACAGGCCTTTTCTTTTATTCATTAGTCCATCAGGTAGCTTTATCACCTAGGGATATGAAGACCTGCCTATGGCCCCATACTACACTCGGGCCCAGTATGGATGAATCGAGGAGAGAAACTTCCATTAGGAACTAAAGAGGACAGACACCTGAGGTTTAACAACCACATGATAGTGGTATGGACAGAATGAGGGTCTGGATGGCAACCACATGTCTCCTCTGGGGCCCTGCAAACACCTCCATGCCCAGTCCTCTGCTGGCACACACACGTGAGACTTGCAAGGGAGGTAATCCAGGTTGAACATACTCCGTCTTTGAAAACATCTGTAATTGGCAAATCATATTTTAAAAGATTTCTTATTAAATTTTATCCCACATGTTTATGGCAGGATGTATGGATGAAGAGAGGAAGAAACAGCTTCAAATAGTGGTTCTGTGTGTGGCTCGATGACATGACCAAGGACTCAGATTCTTTCGTGGTGCTCTGGCACCTTCAACAGCAATTTCATCCCCTGACGGACAGCAACAAGGCTCCACGGATCCCAAGTCACATCCTCACATGACAAGATCCAGAGGAACTCAAAAAAATCAAATGCTCTCACTTTTCCCCGGGACAAAGATATATCTCCTAGAACCATCCTTCAACAGACTTCCTCCCATTCCAAGCCCGGGGCTCATTCCTGGGAAAGGGAACAAGAAACACTTTAAACCAGTCAGGCCCACCCAGAGGTGTGGGCTGACTGGCTTCTCTGAAGCACATGGATGTTTGTAAGCAGAAAAAACTGAAGTACCAAAACAACAACAAAAAACAAAAACAAACAAACAACAAAAAAACTATAGTTCTGTAGGAGAGACAACAGGGGAATGATGCGGGATAGATACCCAGCAGCATCCATTATAACATCTAACACAAGTACTTCCAGACTTAGGAGATCAGGAAATCGGGCAGCCCCAGTGGCGCAGCGGTTTAGCGCTGCCTGCAACCCAGGGCGTGATCCTGGAGACCCTGGATCGAGTCCCACATCAGGCTCTCTGTATGCCTGCTTCCCCCTCTGCGTGTGTCTCTGCCTCTCTCTGTCTCTATGAATAAATAAATAAAATATTAAAAAAAAAGGAGATCAGGAAATCAAATTATATTAAATTAAAATTTTGGAAAAAAATAAAAATTAAAAAATTTAAAATTTTGGTCAAAAGGAATAGAGAAAATATTAAGTTCCTGATTTGAGGAGGTGAGGGTAAGGGAAAAAATGGCACATCAACTAATCTTCAACAAAGCAGAAAAGAATATCCAATAGAAAAGACAGTCTCTTCAACAAATGGTGCTGGGAAAATTGGACAGTAACATGCAAAACAATGAAACTGGACCAGTCTTAAACTACACAAAAATAAACTCAAAATAGATTAAAGACTTAAATATGAGACAGGAATCCATCAAAGTCCTAGAGGAGAACACAGGCAGCAACCTCTTTGACCTCAGCTGCAGCAACTTTTTGCTAACACATCTCCAAAGACAAGGGAAAGCAAAAATGAACTACTAGGACTTCATCAGGATAAAAAGTTTTTGCACAGCAAAGGAAACAGTTGACAAAACTAAAGGTAGCCTACAGAATAGGCTATTCGCAGATGACATATTGAACGAAGGGCTAGTGTCTAAAACCTATCAAGAACTTACCAAACTTAACACCCTTCCTCAAAAAAATCAAGTTAAGAAATGGACAGAAGACACGAGCATTTTTCCAAAGAACACATACACATGGCCAACAGACACATGAAAAAATGTTCAGTATCACTCAACATCAGGGAAATACAACTCAAAACCACAGATACCACCTCACACCAGTCAGAATGGCTAATGCTAACAACTCAGGAAACACAAGTCCCGGCAAGAATGTGGAGAAAGGGGAACCCTCTTACACTGTTGGTGGGAATGCAAACTGGTGCAGCCACTCTGGAAAACAGTGTGGAGGGTCCTCAAAAAGGTAAACATACAACCACCCTATGACCCAGCAGTTGTATCCAAAAGATATAAATGTAGTCATTTGAAGGGGCTCCTGTACCCCAATGTTTATAGCAGCAATGTCCACAATAGCCAAACCATGAAAAAAGCCCAAATGTCCATCAACTGATGAATGGATAAAGATGTGGTGATTATATACACACACACACACACACACACACGTATATATTTATGTTTACATATAGATAGGACTATTACTCAGCCAAAAAAAGAATGAAATCTTGCCATTTGCAATGTCACAGATGGAACTAGATTCTATTATGTTAAGTGAAATAAGACAGAGAAAGACAAATACCGTATGATGTCACTCATATGAGGAATTTAACCAAACAGATGAATATAAGGGAAGGGAAGGAAAAATAATAAAAACGGAGGGAGGCAAACCATAAGAGACTTGTAACTCTAGGAAACAAACAGGGTTGCTGGAAGGGAGGAGGGATGGAGGGATGGGGTAACTGGGTGATGGGCATTAAGGAGGGCACATGATGAAATGAGCAGAAGGTGCTTTATACAACTGATAAGTCACTACATTCTACCCCTGAAACTAATACTGTACTGTTAACTGACTTGAATTTAAAGAACATCTTGAAAGAAAAGGAAAAAATGCCAACAGGGAAGACATGAGACCCTCAAAAGAAGTATTTCCAGTCATCTCACCAAAATCTGGGGAGAACGCCTGCACTTTAAGAGCTCACTGGCATGTTGTATGACACTTTCAGAGATCTCAGGAATCCTCCAAAGATTTAGGAGTTGTCAGAAGGGTAGCAGGGCATGGTTAAATGAGTAAGTTAATAAAAAAATAATCACGGACAGCATGTATCAAGTACGTGCTCTGCATTAAGCACTTCACATACATTAACCCATGAAATGTTCATGAAAACTCAGTGAGAGGTTATTAGAAATGAGGAAAATGAGGCGCAGGTAGGTTACTCGCCCGATTTATAATACTACTAATGGGCAAAGCAAGACATGAACAGGTTTATGTGATTCTGAAGCTCATGCTCTTGATCACTCATCTATAATACCTAGTTTGTAGAGAAATCTAAGCGTTGACTAAGTAAGTGAAAGTATGTCCCACATCATGAGTTCTGAAGGATTCCAGCGCAGTTCTGGTCACTTGTTTTCCTCCATCATCAACTGATCAACCTTTGCCGAATACCCACCCAGACCTGAGAGTTCATCTAGGCCATCTGGCCAATCTGGGCCAGAATCCCCTACGCCTTCTGCCAAAATGTGGTCCACAGACCAGAGGCATTGGCATCGGTGGAAGCCTCCTGGAAATGCAAAATCTAAGGCCCCACCCCAAATCTATTAGATTAGCATCTGCATTTTAATAAGACTCTCAGGTGATTCAGATGCACCCTGAAGTTTGAAGTATTGCTGCACAGCATCCTGACACCTGGGCTCCTCTTTAATCTTTTCTCAGACAGCAGGTCTATAACCACACTGCTCTCATTCTCAGTAAATTATTACTAGAGCTCCCCTGATCATTCTACACCTTCCCCTCAGTCTGCCGTTTCAATAATAAACAACCCTTCAAATTTTGCAAACACGTATTTCATCTCCCCATAGTCCTCTCAAAGCTAAATACCCACATCCTCCAATATTTCCTAGATCATGCTGTTCGTGTCTCCCATCTCAGTGGTACCCAGTCTAAGATGTGTATCAGAATGACTTGAAAATATCCAAGGGTGGATCCCAGGAATCTATATTTTACATACTCCAGATGCATGGCTCTCAGGACTCAGGACCAACGCCCCACATGCCCTCATAGAGCTAAAGACGATGGTCAAGCCAAAGTATGTGCATTATTATGGCCCATGATCAGAACATACTATTTTAATTAGTGTAGCCTAAAATGTGGCCAGCTCTTTTGAGAGAGCCTCATCACAGTGAACCTCTACCAAGCTGGCTGATAACCAAAAATCCAGCATCTATTCTCCCCCTCCCCCCATGAGTTGTTTCAAAGTCAGGTTTCCCTAGTTCTATGCATAAGCTTCCTATTTTCCTGAATTTAGATTTAAAACTCTGTGCTTTGTCCTCTTAAAATTCCACTTGTTTTGAATCCTTGATTTGTCACTGCCGCTAGTTCTGGATCTTTATTCCATCCTTTATTGGAAAGCAATGAATGGACTCGGAAAAGTTAGACTCTAGAATCAGATGTGCTTGGATAAAATCAGATTTTGGAGACAAATGGCCCAAATGGCTATGTCCTTGTAACTTAAGAGGCCCGCTCAATGCCCAAGAAGCAACATTCAGGTAACATAATACCTGCTGGATGGATTAAGGAAATAGTGACTGATGGCACCGATACGGATAGGAGACTCGTTGGATACTTATCCAAGGGAGAACAGATGAAGGTCTGAGACGAGACTAGGTCAGGGATAAAGGAGGAGGATTTAGAGAGCTCTTTGAGAGGCAGAGACAACAAGGTGTATTGGGCAATTGCATGTCAGTGTAAGGAGGAGTGAAGAGTCATGATGACGCCCCTGTTTCCGGGCTGGGCACAGAAGAGGACGTGGCTGCTGAGAGCAGGGTCGAGTGCAAACAAACCACCTCAGCCCACCCACAGGACTGCCTGAAGGCTCCAGGGGGACAGGAGCACCCTCCCACACCCATGTGTTTGATTGAAACAGGACTGATAACCTTTATGCACCTAACTCAGTGGTGACACAGATAATCATCAATTACAATCTCTGGATGAACCTTGAAGACATGATGCTAAATGAAGTAAGCCAGACACAAACGGATAAATATTTTATGATCCCACTTATGTAAGAGACTTAGGACGGACAAATTCATAAGGACAGAAAGCAGAATAGTGTTGCCAGGGGCTGGGGAAAGGGAAGAATGGGGTGTTTGTGTCTAATGGGTACAGAGTTTCAGTTTGGGGTAATGAGTAAGTTCTGGAGTCAGGTGGTAGGATGGGAATGTACTTAATGCCACCAAACTGTACCCTTAAGAATGGTTACAGGGCAGCCCGATGGCTCAGTGGTTTAGCGCCGTCTTCAGCCCAGGGCCTGATCCTGGGGTCCTGGGATCGAGTCCCACGCCGGGCTCCCTGCATGGAGCCTGCTTCTCCCTCTGCTTATGTCTCTGCCTCTCTCTCTGTGTCTCTCATGAATAAATAAATAAAATCTTTTAAAAAATAATAATGGTTACAATGGAAATTCTTGTTATATTTTACAATAACAAAATGTTTTAAATGTAATCTCAAGTTATCAACCATCCATGTTGATCATTATTTTCCCTTTTTATCTGGTTAAGCTTAGTTGGGGAGTGAGGAACTGGCAAGTCCTCAGAGACTTAAATGTTCTGTTTAATCCACTGAGAAGTTACATCAAAGGCATCAGGGCATAAAAAGATGATTCAGAAAACAATTCTGTGGAAGCAAAATGTCAGCTGTTAATTATACCCCATTACGTCAAAATACTTTTTCCTCCTTCTGCTTGTATGTTTTTACTCTCGTCTCACGTCTTTCCATCACCTTGAATCAATCTCATTAGAATCTTCTGTTAAGTACTTTCAGCAGCTAGCCTAACATGAGGTGCGCACCGAAGTAAAAATAAGGCAAATCTTTATTGGGGCCGTAAATCGTACCTTGAAAAAAATGTTTCTACAAACTAAAATTTAAGATTTTAGATCCATGCAAGTGTTTTGAAATGAACAGCTGCTCCATTTAGAAATCCCCTGATGTAGCCTCACCCTGTGACGTGACCCCAAGTTTTGACCTATAATCACTGATGACTGCATCCCACCCTGAGAGCCTGATTTCGTAACCTGGAGTCCCGTGCGGGCATCAGGATTTTTATTTTTGTAAGCCAAGTTCCTCAGGTGATTCTAATGCTTTGCCTTGGCTTCGAACCAGTAACCAAGCTTTTTTTTTTTTAATTTTTTTTTAATTTTTATTTTATGATAGTCACACACACAGAGAGAGAGAGAGAGAGAGAGAGAGAGAGAGAGAGGCAGAGAGAGAAGCAGGCTCCATGCACCGGGAGCCTGACGTGGGATTCGATCCGGGGTCTCCAGAATCGCGCCCTGGGCCAAAGGCAGGTGCCAAACAGCTGCACCACCCAGGGATCCCAGTAATCAAGCTCTTAAGACAAATTCATTCTACCCTGAAAATGAGCGAGAGAGAGAGAGATAATGACCTAACCCAAAATATACAAGAGTGAGAAGACTACCAAAGCAGAAATTGATCTTAGAATCCTATTGTTTTACAACCTAGGAAGGAACATCGAGACCACTTGGCACGGTCAGGGGTTTTCAAAGCATGATCAGCATCAGCGGGAAATGTGTTAGGAATGCAGAATCTGAGGTGGAGCCCAGCAATCGGTCATTTAGTTATTTATCCAGCAATCTGTGTTTTAGGAAACCCTCCAGGAGATTCTGGTATCTGCTGAATTTTGAGGACCATTGTTCTAGAGCAGTGATGGGGGAGCTTTACAAAAATATCCCATCACTCCACAAAGATTCCGATTCAAGTATTTTTTTTTTTTTTTTAAATCTCCTCAGCTAATTCTAATGTGAAATCAGGGTAGAGAACTAGTTAAGTCCCACCCTGTACTGAGACAAAGAAGACCAGTTCAAGATTAGTTTGTCACCATCTGAACAAGAACCCAGATCCTGTGAATCCAAATTGAGCTCAGCGTCCAGTAAGTAATACTAAGTCCATTCCAGTATGGATGTAACTTATGACTCCTTCAACCACTCCATTGCTCCTTTACTTATGATAGTGCTCTGGCCCAGGAACTTGATCCTCTGCTTCTCTTGCCTATGTCCCTCATGGTGGATGGAGAGGCTTAGAAGAAAAACCACATCAAAATCAAGACAGGGTAAAAATTAAAATGCCAATCGCTCCAAAATAAAAACAGGAGCCTCACAAGCATTTACATAACATCCACATAATACATGAAACTTGTTAACATTTCAAAAGAGATTATGGACAGTGTTTTGCATTCCTAGGAGAAGGCAGCTCCCCAACAGATCATACAGGTCTTTAAGAAATCCCCAGTTCAGCCTTCTGGGTTTTGGGATGGCTGTTCTTAAATTATCACCGATGGAAGCCTGTCAGATATTTTAGCCAGGTTTCAGTTAAAAGTAACCTAAAATCTTGCTCAGCAACACATTTCAGTGATCAAACGTTGAAGTGGAGCTTCCCTTATAGCAGTTTTAACACTGGACCCACCTGCAGTGAGATGGATTGACTATGCTCTTACTTGAAAGCCAATACCCTCTACTTCTCAGGGGACGTGATATGCTTCAATATCCCACTGGTTTCACTCCTGAAAAGTCTTTAAAACGCAGGCAGTAAAGCTTTCGTCACAGTTGAAAAGAGAGTAACTGATTTCAGCCTTTGTGTTGCGGGACAGGCTACCAGCTCCTATTTGTGGCTGCAAGCCCTGGAGCCCGACTCCAGTAAGCTCACTTAGAGGCTGGAGGCTACAAGGCGCCAGGGCCCCGCACGCCCAGGGCCTTAGGAACCAGAGAGGTGCCAGGGACGGCGCCAGGGATGCAGGCCTCTAACCCCCTAACGGGCCACCGACCAACTCGGCCGCTGCCTCCCCCTCTCCCTCCGCTCAAGTTGGCAGGGCCAGGCCCCATCAAGGGCCCAGCTCTTTGTTCCCGTCCGACGAAGGGCACTGGAAAGGGTTAGCACCCCGGGGTGGGGTGGGGACACAGAGCAGGCGACAACGGCCCCGTTAGGACCCCCGTTACTACCCGACCCAAGGCTCCACAGCAAGGGGCCAGGCCGCACCTACCTTGCGTGTGAACCGCCCTCACCCGGAGCCGGACACAGCAGGCCTTCAGTAAGTGTGTTCATTTGAAAAAACTAAACCCTGGCAAAACCCATCTTCCCGCGCGGGGTCCGCAGCTCACTGTCACCAGGCCAGCTGCTGCGTAGGAACAGGGCACCTGTGCGGCTCAGTGGGCTAAGTGTCTGCCTCTGGTTGTGATCCTGGGGTCCTGGTCACAGTGCGCTCTCTCTCTCTCTAAAACAAAAGCTTTAATAATAATAATCGTTCCTAGCACACCCTATTTTTTCCCCAGCTTACTTCTAACAGGTCTGGTCATGTTTTCTCTTCAAGTTCTGTTAACTCCCCACCTTCCAGGGCCTTGCCCTGCCTCCAGTGCTCGCCCCTCAGCCCACTCGCCTCTGTAAGTAGCAGCAATAAAGGGGGGTCTGGGGAGGTGGAGAGAAAACTTGAGTAACTGGAGGGATGTAAGGAAACAACTGCTAGGTCAGAGGGGCTGAATTTGCTCCCCGCCCATCGTCCTCAAGGTCACAGAACTTTCTGGTAGCAGAACTAGCACTCAGTTGGCCTCCTCCCTGTCTTTGCCCAGTCCTTCCGCGACCGTGACGCCATCCACGCGTTTATGCGGAGTCTTCGTGGCTTGTTGCTAAAGTGACCTTGTTACCTAGGCACAACTTTTAAAACTTAACGATAATGCTAGTTTCCTAAAAAATTAAATTCTACTGGAAGTTACTGCAGCATCTGAAAGCACCAGCGTCATCATGACATTCAGCAGTACGTGTACCACAAATATATTTTTGTAGAACAGAATCCAGCAATAGGTCTTAAAAGTCTACACACACTTTGACCCAACAATCTCAGGCCTAAGAATTTATATGAATTATCAGTTATGTAAAGACCCCACAAGGTACTTAGTGCAGCATTACCCATCACAGTGAGAACCCAGAAACAACGTAAGCACCCAACAACGGGGAAGAGGTTAAATCAAACAGGACGTCCTTACAACGTAGTATCATGCAACATCACAACTGTAGATGAAGTGGCACATGACATGGAAACATGTCAATATATTTACATTACATTCTGTGAAAACGAAGATAACATTTTTTTTGTGGAAAAAAAATGCCCAAGGATTGAAAAAAATAATAGTACAGTCTATCCATGAAATTAGTAATAGTAGCAGCTATCTCTGGGTGGTTAAATTATGGAGAATTTTCACTTTCTTAACTGTCTCTAAGTTTTCTAAAAAAAAAAAAAAAAAAGCATGCTGGATTTTAAATCATAACGAATTCCAAAACAAATGTTATTTTTAATTACCTTAAGACATAGCAGTACGATGAAGCTATTGGAAAATGTAGGATACATTTCCTATAGAAATCTCTTGAAATTAGCCCAAACGGCCAGTTCACGTCTTACAATTAACACTTGATTACAAACCTCACCTGGATTACAAACCTCACCTTTGCCTAGAAAGGTCAAAAGTGGATAGAAATTCCATTTAGCTCCAAGAGCAACTTTATCCTCAGCATTCCAATTCTATATACAAGCAAATTTGAGGCACTTTAAATTTAAAAAATGTTTTTTCAAGTAGTTGGCGGTACTTTTTGTCAAAACAACAAAAACCTGTCATTATTAGATGCTGTTGACAATAAAAACCTGTCACTATTGGCTGCTGATCATTAATTTCTAACATTTGTGAAGAAATGTTGTAAATAACCAGAGACCATTCTCTAGCTGTTTTTCCAAATACTGAATTTCAGAACCAGTAATTAAGATTTGCAAGAACTGGTTTTGGTCAGAAAAATCAGCAATCATCATTCCAGGATACCGAGCACATTTCAGAGCTAACAAGGTCTACGTGACCTCTCCCCCCAAAAGTCTTACGAAATCATTAAAAAACCTAACTACCCCTGTAAAGCTAATATCCAGCCTTTCTAGTTGTGCCTTACACATAAACATGCACATTTGGCAAATGGTAATTTTTTTACTTGCACATTCAGCAACATGCAACAACGCCTTCTGGTAGTGTAAAAAAAAAAAACACATTTCAACACATTCTAAATTTTTTTCTTGAAAACTGAAAAATACAAGCAGTTTTGTCTCTGATTCTGTACGTACAGTGGCTCATTTAAATTAACTAGCTCCATACTACTTAAAATTCTAAGTTACTCCTATTATCCCAGCTGCAATTCTCATTTATAAAAACTGAAATGTAGGAAAACAAAAATACTCTCCCTATACACACACACACAAAGTTCCGGGACGTGAATGTGTTAAGTAACCACACTGTAGTAACCATTTCACAAAATATGAATCATCACAACTGCACACCTTCTCCTTACCTGTGATGTCAGTTGTGTCTCAAAGTTTCAAGGGAGTAGACAAGAAATGCCTATTTCAGTGAAACAGCTTTTTTTTTTCTTGGATATGGATAAGCTATGTAACATAATAGAACTGTTTTAGCTGTGGTATTGGTGAGGACTGTAATCTTTTTAAAGGAAACTTTTTAGACAGGTAAAAACATTCCGAAAAAAATCCATCAATCTCTGACTTGATGATTCATAACCAAGAAATACTGCCTACTCCAGTTTTGAAAATTTTCGTTTTCTGACAAGGACATAAATTTTAACTGCAACTCTAGTATAATTTCCTATTTTAAAATACGTCACGGTTTTTTTTTTAAGATTTTATTTATTTATTCATGAAAGGCAGAGACACAGGCAGAGGGAGAAGCAGGCTCCATGTAGGGAGCCTGATGTGGGACTCGATCCGGGGACCCCAGGATCACGCCCTGGGCTGAAGGCGGCGCTAAACCGCTGAGCCACGCAGGCATCCCATGACATCACTCTGTTGATTCAAAAACTGGCCCCAGAACAGGGAGGCCAGGGGAGAGTGAAGCAGGCCACGCCACAGTGGTGGGCGAGGAGAGCGCTCCTGAGCAACAGGAGATCACCTCTGCACACACGCACAGGCCAATCTTCTTTATAAAGAGGCCTCAACTGCGTTCAGATGGTCTCCACGACGCCTTACTCTCTCCCAAGGCTACGCTCTTGAAATGGCTCCCTCTACAGAACGATGAGCTTTCCAAGGAAAGTGGAGGGGGCGTGGAGCCGCCCACTGCACTGTTCCGTTTAGCGAGTGAAGGAGCAGTCAGGTCCTCTAGTCAGGTCTTCTCAGGGACCTCCTCCGACATCCTTCTGAAAATGCGACCTGCCCCTGAACTGTGAACGCTTATCTGGGCACATCTCAAAAAACCTAAACTGACTTCTGATACACAAATGCTGCCTAAATGGAACATCACACACAATGTTTGAAATATTTTATTAGGAAAGCACCTGATAGTTGTATCAGATCATATAATCACACAATTTTAATGTGGTCTGAAGACATCCATTAAAGTATGGATTTCTTATTCATTCACCATATCATGTAAGCACCTACTAGTGCTAGGGACTGGAGGGGCAGGCGAAGCAGGAGATCCTTGCTCTCAGAGAGCTTACATCCTAACAGGAGGGCAATATTAAAGAAATGTTTGTGTTTCTCATACTGTCTGACCCAGCCCGAGGAGGTCATGGACAAAATGGTAAATGTTTAAGGGGAAGTAGAATGGTGCAGGCAGACGGATCCTTGGGGGGGGGAAAGGACTCTGTAGGTTCAGGGAATGAGAAGTCCAGAGCAGTTGGAGCACCAAGGGTGAGGAAGAGTCAAAGAGATGAGACAGACGAAGGGGCATGATGGCCACAATCCTGGAGACCATGGAGGGTCTCGCACTTCCACCGGGAGCCAGTGAGACATTGAAGCAAGGGGACAGCCTGACCAGACACGCACTTGGAATGAGACTAGCATGGCCACGCTACTCTCCGCACGACAGAGGCAGTAGGCAGTGCAAGCTACGACTGGACACAGACCACTTCTAAAGCCTGCCACGGCGGAGAACAAAAGTGATGGGGAATTCAAGAGACAGGAGGCAAAATCAACAGACCCTGATGATTGAACCTGAGGCTCCTGTAAGACCATCATTGTGCAGAAAACCAGGAGGGGACATACAGGTCTGGAGCTCAGGGAGATGTGTTGAGGCAGGAATCAGGTGCATTCAGGCGGCAACCAAAGCCAGAAAGGGCTAGACCAACCCAGTGAGAATAAACCAAACCATGAGAAACACATATATTTAAGAATGAGCAAAGTGCCGTGAGCTGGGGGAGAGGGAACGGGGAGTTACCAATAACAGACTTTCAGCTCAGAATGTTGAAAAGTTGTGGAGATGGATGCGGACGATGGTAGCGTAACCGTGTGAATGTTTTCAGGCCACAGAACACCTAAGAGGGTGAAAATGCTGTATTTTATGATACATACATTTTATCACAATTTAAAAAAAAAGGATGAGATACTTCCCTGTTATTTTTGTACCTTTTAAAGAATTTGTTAATCTTTTACTAGTGAAAAATCAGGATAAACGGTACAGGGAGTGTAAGAGAAATCGGTAGAGGAACAGGGCCTGGCAAAGGAGATGGAACAAGAAAGGCCAAACAGGTTAGTAGAAAACCTAGAGTTATGGTCCGGACACTAAGGAGAGCGCTGCTAGGGGGAAGCATTCCACCGCTCTTAATGGTGCAGAGAGTTCGGTCCAATAAAACCACGAAAGAACCCACTGGTTTCAGCAACGTGGAGGTCAGCCTTGGAGACGGCTGTTGGCAGTAGAAGCCGAGGAGGAGGAGGAGGATGAAGAGAGAAGGGAGCAAACAGGACCCCGAGCGCAGACAGCAACAGATGCTTTTAAAAACTGTGTTAAAATCGCATCGTGCACAATCAGAAAAACATTCATTTCAGTGGAAAAGCAACTTTCGGTGAATAATCTCCATCATATCTGCAATTTATAGGTTACAGAACTTTCCCCACTATGCGTGGGTGAGGAAGGGTAACTGTAAATCATTCTCTTCATTTTATGGGCGGCAAAGGTGAACCACAGAAAAATTTCTCTGGGAAAATTGACAAGGAATTGAAGTTCATCAAATAAATATCTTCACTGATTTTTTTTTTAAGGTAGAAAAATACAATGTACTGTGTTAAGAAAGCAATTTTACTCTTATAGCCACATGTTGGAGAAGTCTAAAATTTTAAGGCTACTAAGTCTATTAATTTTTGGTACATGTCCAGTGGAAGATGCCATATGTTCCAGTTACATCCTGAAGATGCCAAAGTCAGTCTTCTGGATTGGTGCGTTGAGGGCTGCACTAAGACTGAGACCCAGGACCAGTCTGGTGTCCACTGGATCAATAATCCCATCATCCCATAGCCTGATAAAAAGAACAAAACACAAGTCATTAGGAATCTATCACCAAATTACCATTTACACAATTTATGCCCAGAGCTGCGGAGGTTATTCCTCAGGTACCATAGGGACCTACTTTGGTGTGCTACATTCTCACGACTGAGGCCACACTCAAAGGAGGAGGAGAGAGAAAGGAAAATGACAGCACTTTCATCCCAGGCCCTCCCAGCACATCAGGGTGAGCTTCTGACTTTGGGAACTGCTTCAAGGAACCTCAAAATAATCCTTGATTTTAAAACATTTTTACTTATTCCAGGAAAATGCCTACTGTGCCTCTTCTGTCCATACTCGGGTACAAGTTGCCGTGTTCCTGGTAGTAACACGGAGAGGCACATGAACCCAAGTAATAATCTTAAACCAAAGTCTCTATTGGGAAAGGTGTATCTCCCCCAAACTCCCAAACTTTTAAGAAACTATGAAAATTACTGATTAGACTCCACTACATTTTCTTAATAAATGACCTTCCGTATATGTTCTTTATTTTTTGCTACAAGAGGAAAACAAGTTGTCACTTGAAGTTGCTTACAAAAGAAACTCTGAGGTAGGAATGTGTTTGCTTTTCACTGACAACCTCAATTTTATAAAGAAACACGAATGAGAAATACTGTTTTTTAAAGGTCATTAAGTAGGTGGCAGTTTGGCTTTCTTTAAACAAACTGTCTTCAGTATCTGGACAATAGCATCAATTATTAAACCATACTTACATCGACAGGCCATGAATCAAATCTTTGCTCATAAAACATTCATAATAGGGACCCTGAAGTATCAACAGCCCATAAGGAAAGGCCACGGTTGCCATGCATGACCAGGTCGATTGATGACACTCCCTTCTGAAGCCTACAGCAGAATAATACAGCAGGCACAGTGATGCCAGGGCTGCTTCGGGGTGGTCATTAAAAAGACCGCTCCAGGTAAGAGGGGTAAAAGGACCTGATCAAATGCCTGAAAAAGTTCTGATTATAAAAAGAAGTTAGCAGAAGAAACCAGGCATGTACATGAAGGATGGAGAGAAACCCAGGTCACAGTAGCTCATCACGGACGAGCTCTCTGAAAAGATGGTTCCAACCCAATGGTCAGCAGAGCCCAAGTAGACCAGAATTTTATTGAGAAGCTAAGATTTATTCAACCCGACAAAGGTGTCATAAACTGGCTTGAAAATCCTTTCAATTTGAAAGAAAATTGTTGTCCCTGTGCTGCCAAGGGTTTCCACAGAAGGGTTCAGCATCTTTGGGTTATAGAGGAAAACCTTAGTGTCTGATATTTGTCTCCAAAGATAAATCTACCCAGGCCATTTGCTCTTCTGCCTTGAATACAGTCCATTAAAATAATACTAACACAAGTATGAAAATAATAAGGGATTCAGTCTTTCTCAAAAGATGACGTAGCCTGGGTTGAAAAAAAAGATGCACTATTTTTCAAAGTTTAATATTTCAACTGTCCTTGTGAATTTTACTCAAAATCTTCTGCAGAAACAAAAAACTGTAGGCAAGTTTACAATTTATTATTTTCTCTTATACCTTTTTTGGGGTTTTTCCATATCTTCTTTGCTTTTACTGGCTACTACAGAAGTCTATTTAAGTGATGGTAAAAAGAATGTGTTTAATGTCCCAAAGACTATAAAATACTTTGATCTTAATTAAATGAATCAATGACATACAACAACAAAATATACCCATAAATTTGCTGGCGAAAATTCTTATTAATAGGAAGAGAAATGGGTTTTCTGAAGATGTCAAATGGTGTTATTTTGATTCTGAAACTGATTACACTCTTGAGAATAAGTATGTTCAGCCCTTGTGCCCCCAGCGCGAGGAGCAGCGCCTGCCACAGACGTTCTGTTTAGATGACTGAAATAAATTTTATTTATTTTTTCTCTTTCCAGTTTGCCTTCACCAGTAAATTACATAAATCACCGCATAACCCAATTTTAAAAGACACAAATAGTTATATGCTTTATTCCACCTGCCCAGGGGATAAAAGGAAGATAGGAAACTGAGATTATGCCTCAAAATGAAGAACATGAACGTTGCTGAAAACAGAGGTCTGAGTGCACACACGCCAGCGAGTCTCCAGCCCGGGCAGGCCACGATCACTGATTACCTCGGTGAGCCGTGCAAGAAACAAACAGAACCAGAGCCACAACAGCATGTGAAGGGATTACTTGGTGTTGACACACAGACCCTGGCCGTGAGTAATCACCTTCTGAATACACACACACCCTTGTCAGCAAGTGCCAACAAGTGTCCAACCATTCTCACATTCAAAATGGAGTAAACACGAAGTAATCAAAGGGGGTGGTATGATGGGAATCCACGTGTTTAAGCAAAAATTATAGAAGAATGAATTAAAGGTTTCAGCCTCTGTGGGTCCAGGGACCTCACCTACAAGTGGGATGAGGAAGACGGGTGGGGAGACTGCAGAATCAGACCAATGGTGGTGGATCCCCAGCCCAGCCCAGGAGAAGGGGTGGTATCTCATCAGACAGTCCCATGATAGTGGTCACAGTACAAAATTAAATGTGTCTCAACGTTTCTGTCTGGTTCCCATGAAGGCTGGACCAGCCCAACTGCCCAGATCTGTGTAAGGCTGCTGCCCTGAACCTCAGTCCTGGGCCCCACCTTGCACTGGAATAGTAAGGGTTTCCTTCTTCTTCAAACTTCTTAATGATGGGCTCTTTTAAAGCTGCTTCATCAGCACTGGACAACTGAAGAAAAAAAAAAAAAAAAAGGACCATAAGCCATAAGTAAATCCACTGTAATAAAACAACAGACCCACTCAGGAGAACCTCAAGAAAAAAGCGCCAAGCATTTCATGAGTAATCATGTCACAACCAACATCTGCACAGTGACAGATGTGGAATATAAGAGATGCCCAAACACTCAGGCCCTTACCTGAGACTTGAGAGTCTGGGGCGACATCCCCCTTACCAGAGACACAACAGCCTGAGGCGTTTTAAGGTAAGATTCAAAACCACGGGAATTTAGCATTCTAGCAGGCTCCAGCAATGGATGTGAATTATACAGCATAGTGAAAGGGCGACCTTACATGTAGCACTTCTTTTTGAAGGTGGACAAGTAGGGAATTTTCATTCAAAATAGCCAAATTCAAAGAATTTTAAGGCCTAAAGGGTAAAACATCAACCACAACTTGAATAAACCCAAATAGATGAGAGGTATTTCTCCCTAACTAAAAATTTAGTAGCTTGCTCACCAGTATTGCCAGAAACAAGTGATAATTAATTCAGATGTAAAAATCTTTATGCAAACTAATTTTGAAACCCTGAAATATATATATATTATAATTCAAAATTATATATATATATTTTAGATTTTATTCATTTATTCATGAGAGATACACAGAGAGAGAGAGGCAGAGACACAGGCAGAGGGATGCAGGACTTGATCGCGGGTCTCCAGGATCACACCCTGGGCCGAAGGCAGATGCTCAACTGCTGAGCCACCCAGGCATCCCCTTAAAAAGTATTTTCAACATAAAAAAGTAATTCACACCAAAAACAAATGAGTTATTTCAATAAATCCAACCTTTGATGTACCTTCATAGTTTAATATCATTAATATGTCAAGAATTTGGAGAGAGAACCACTAAAGTCCTGTACTTTCCTTTCATACATAAAAATAGAACGATTTATATATTGGTCTGTCAAAGCAGTCAAAGAACTTGTTAGTGAGAGACTAGTGCACTGGGCTATATGGTTTAAAATAACAGGTAGAGAGGCACCTGGGTGGCTCAGTCCCTTAAGTGTCCAACTCTTGATTTTGGCTCAGGTCAGGATCTCAGGGTCATGAGATGGAGCCCACATCAGGCTCTGCACTCAGCACAGGTCTGCTTGAGACTCTTTGTCCCTCTGCCCTCCCACCATTCACGCTAACACGCTCTCTCTCTAAATGAAATCCTTAGAGATACATGTATCAGGGAGCATTCCGTACCCCCCACGAGCCCTAACACACACACACGGAAACCTTTCATTTTGCTTGGATACTAGTCAGTACTGAAATGAGTATGAAACCTCGGGTGAAGCCTGCAGAGTTCCTGCCGCTTGGAGAAGACAACTGAGGAAGTGGGGCACAGGTGGGATGCGTTGAGAGAGGCAAAGCCCTGCCCTTCTCTTATCCTCACTCTGCAAACTGGACAGTTGACTGGAGGATCCCTCAAGGGAGGAATGACCGCCTTAGAAGGAAAAGCCCTGTCCACGCTATGCCCCGTTACAGTAAAACAGCACACCCAAACCATTCCAGAAACACGCACCAACCACCAGAACGTGTGATACTTGCAGAAGATAGTTTTTAAGTTATAACTCATAAAAATTAATGAAGAGGCACCTGGGTGGTTCCGTAGGTTAAGCCTCCAACTCTTGATTTCAGCTCAGGCCACAATCTCAGGACCATGGGACTGAGCCCTGCACCGGGATTCTCTATGGCTCTGCCCAGCCACCACTCCTCCCCATCCCCCACTGCACTCACGCGCACACGCGCTCTCTCAGAAACAAAACTAATGAACTCAGAACTGCAGAAGGATCTCTGAGACACAAACAAAAGCATCCCCTTTGAAAACCTGCAGTGAAGAATTTGCCTTAATAAATTTTCTTGTTGTTCACTCAACCCCTAGACTGTAATGTGTCAGCCCCCAGGATGTCGGCTCCTCACGGGGGCAGGAACCACATTTTCTCTGAGTCATGTCAATTTTCTAGGGTGATTGGGAGCACGCCGGGCCCTGTGGAGTGCTCAGTACCTTTTGTTTGATGTTGCTGACAAGACCTAAAAAATAATCCCTTAAAGAGCCTACCATTAACACGCAGTGAAACTAAAAGCAACCGCTTGCTGACCTGCCTGTCATCAAGCTGCCAGTAACCTCTCCGCAATCCTTCATTCATCACATGCGCAGGATAACATCACTCATTTCTCACTTGGAGGACTGAGCCCTCCCACACACACTGTGAGGGAGACACTGAAACCAAAGTCCCACTCCTCTCAGTCATAAAATCAAAGGTGTAAGTCACATTTATTTAAGTCTCACTAACTGCAAATGACTCAGAGTCAAATGTCTCTATGCCTCGGGTGCTCACAGGCAGGGTTTCTCAAGTGTTTTCTTGGAAATTCTGAAAAAATTACATGAAGGGACCTCAAAGACGGTGGCTCTGCGAAGAGAGACAGAGCATATGTAAGTCACACTGCTCAAGGTCAGCATCTTCTAAAGGAAGCCAGGCCCCGGCGTGAGACCCTCACCCCTGAACACGGGGGGTTCCGGGCACGCGCCCCCGGCCGTGAGAGCGCTCAGTGCTAAGGGCCAAACCCAGACAAGAAGGAGAAGTGGCATTTACCTGTTTCCCTTTGAGTGCTCTTTGGTTCTCTGCTACTGTGGCCAACACACTGGCCGCCTGCTCTCCTCCCATCACTGAGATGCGAGCGTTTGGCCACAGGTAGAGGAATCTTGGGCTGTGGGGGGACAGAAGAAAAAACTATCAGATTAATTCACGAAGGTTCGCACAGGCTTGTGTTTACTTCTAAATGAGTGGTTTCTTTTATCTAGCTGGACATTACAAGGGGATCAAAAAACAAAAAAACACACCCAAGCCTGGAACCCACCCCAGGCTCATCTCCAGAGGTGTGGCCTCAATATAGTGGGATTTCTACATTCTCTAGGTGATTGCGCTGTCTGCTTTGATAAATTTCATTTTCTCATTTTATCTCAATTTAGTGAGCATAAAGACATTCAAATTATCCCCTTGTTATCTGCAATCATGTCCTGTTTTCCATTTCTGATAAGAATAAATAAATAAAGCCTTTCTGTTTTATTTTTTTAGTTTTACTGAGAGATTGCCAAATTTGTTAACCTTTATAAACACGACAACTCTGGGCCTGATTGTTCTATCTTAATAACATCTTGTTTTCTATTTTTCTTGCATTTAATATGCTGTTCTTTGAACTTCCTGAGCTGGCTGCCTGGCTCATTGATTTCCAGCCTTCCTTCTTTTCCAATATATATACTTATGTCTACTACACACCCGCCACAAAGCAAGACTTCAGCTGCATCACACGAGTTATGATATGTAGTATTGTCATTAGCAGCCATTTCAAAATATTTCCTGATTCCTGTTGTGGATTTCTTCCAAGTAGCACATTTAGCCTGAAAATTTCATCTCACCCCTCCAGATGATACCAATTATTGTATAACCAACCAAGATCTGGGAATATCATTCTGTGTTTCAAATAAACCGGTAACAAACTGACCATTTATACTTATGCTTGAGGTGTGATTCATTCTTTCAGAGAAGACCATGACAACCACCAACCTATATGCTCTACCACACATCCCATAGTTTCCAGCCCCGTAAGACCCTCCAATGATGATAGTTATCTTGGGCACGTTGGCACAGGCCACAGCGGCCACCATCTTGGCACCATCCTTGGCAATTCCTTCAGCTTCATAGTCTCTACCAACCATAAATCCTAAGAGAGACAAAAGGAAAACAGACTTATCCTCAACAAATTGTCTCAGCACAGGGGCTTGGTGATCAAAGAATGTGACACGGCAAGCCGAAGACCAAGGCCCATGGCAAGCCCTGCTCTGAGGCCTGGTGCTCACGGGCCTGCTTCGATACAGACGCTACTCCTTCTGGAGTGCTGCCTTAAAACTTTAATGTTTCAGAGACACTAAGAGCCTCTGCCAGGGGCTCCACCACTAGGTACAAGAATTTTTCATAATGACAAGGTTCCTCTACTTCCTCAAGCTCTCAACTCTGCTGAAGCTGCTCTGCGGCCTCATTGGGCCTTCTGGGTCTTGGGCACGTTCCTCCTCCCCTCGCAATACCCCCGTCAGACTCACTCGTTATGGGACACCTGTACAAGCTGCGGAAACCACCATACTGATGGGACAGCCCTCGCCCTCGCCAGGCCCGACGTGCTTCCCTGCGGCCCCTCTGAGCAGGGCTCTCACTAGAGCTCACAGCTTCTCGTTCCGCCTTATCTTGACTCCCTGAAACATTCCACTGAGGAGGCCACTTGATGGGATGAGCACTGGATGTTATACTACATGTCGGCAAATTGAATTTAAAAAAAAAACAAAAACAAAAACAGAAAGCCAACTTAAATAAGGATATGACGCCTCTCAAAACTCATCTAACCAAGTAGCATAAACTTAAGAACAGCACCAGATGGTTTAAAGCCCTGCTAACTGCTATGAGCCACTCTTTTTTGTTGTTGTTGTTTTTTTTTTGGTGAAGGCTTCTCTGATTCTAACAAGTAATTAAGAGCCCTCCTTCCTTTGAGCCTGAGATAACTATGGATCACTTAGAAGACTGGGGGGGGGGGGGGGGTCAGCTAACCAATTATCTAACTGCAGCATACAATACAAATAGTAGAACAAGAGAATTCTGGGGAAAAAGAAATCTACAACCATAAGAAACCTTCAAGATCATTTCATGCACCCCATTAAGATCATGTATGAAACATGAAATCCAGAGAGGTGATACTGATCATACCATTCTCTGGAGGCCAAACTCAAATCCCCAGACTGTTGTTCAGGATGGGCGTAGACCTTTTATAATATGTCACCTCGGGCAGAATTAACTACACAATAAACAATGAGGGAAAGGGGGAGCGGGGAGCCACAGCATGTGCTTGAAATCCTTTTGGGCAAAAAAAGTGCTAGGAAAGAGCTGGGTCAGAAAACATTTTCTGGCAGTGAGATCAGAGAACGTTCCTGGCGGAGAACAGAGCCCTGCTGCTACTGCTACTGCTGCTGCTACTGCTACTGCTGCTGCTGGAGGGACAGGTATGCGTGTGGAGGGGTGAAGGGAGGCCACCAGACTGTATGACGCGGAACTCGGAAACTGCTTTATCCAAATACAGATAAACTTCTCATATATTTGATTCATGAAGTGTTAACCCTGCAAGAGACTCTTCATATGAAAAGTATCCAATAGACCTTTTTGTTATGACAGAACCATCCTGGGTCTACACGGTCCAATACCGGAGTCATACCGCATGCACAGTGCAGCTCTGGGATAATGCAACAAAACTGATTAAGCTATTGTCTTACCAGTGATGTTTTGAAGGAACAGCAGAGGAATATTCCTTTGGCAGCATACCTGGATGAAGTGAGCCCCCTGTAAGCACATGCGATCATCTTTTTAAAGGAGTTAACAAACCTGCATCCAAGCATGCACCCTGCAAACACCATACCTGGGTCAACAATAACAGAGTCCCCTGTGCTTGGCTAGTAGCAATACGACCACGCAGACCCACCGTCAGTGGCACGTGTGACCCTGGTGTACTGCGCTTGTTTTGCAGTTGCCTGTGTGATCACTGGCACACAGCTGTAGGAACAAGGTCAATCGCTAGTGTTCTGAACAGGTTGCAACTAAAACCCAAAGAACTAAGAGAAGAACTGCTCATCCGTGGGAGCTACAAGGCAATTCTTTAGTTTTCCACTTCAAATCTCCACAGAATTCTTAGAGCCTAAGGATGTGTGCATGTCATCCGCAGCACTTGTAATTCAAGGATCTCATAAGAACTTTCCTAAGACATTTGATTTTTTAAATAGTGCTTTAGATAAAACAGGTTAATATAAATGTCTGTAAGAACTGTTTCAAACACTAACACACACACGTCCACATGCACATTCACAGTGTTCAGCCTACTAAGGCATTTGGTTAAATGTTTTAAAGCTTTTAGGCCATAAACTTTCATTCATTACTTGACCTTCAAAAGTTAATTATGTTTCAATTAAAACAGAAAATCTTGCAACGCGTTTAACATTAACAGTACTTGCCTTTTTTGCCGATTCAGAAAAGAGAACTCCATTATTTCCGATGATACCTATGGGGTATCCAAATATTCTAGCAAATCCTCAAAAGAAAATTGAAAAAATATTTATTTTTTCTGAGGGCTTTTAATACACAGCTGACAGACATGGTTATGCTTCCTTAATTTCAAATCAAAGTTTAAAATGTAGAGATCATATCCAGGGTACAGAACAGCTCCTGTCACAGTTTCTTATTTCTAAGGCCCTGGAGTCTAGGTTTTTTGCTTCCTTGGATGTGTCACAGGTAAGGCTGTCACTTGTCTGACTGGCTGGTTTGGTTAGATGATGGGATTAGGGTGTCGCCCATTCATGGAACGTATGTCAGAGTGTCCACTCAGTCCCAGACGGAGGCTATTCTGGAATGCAATGGATCCCAGACGGAGGGCCCTTCAAGGCCCACATTCAGAGCTCTCCGCCAGTTTCAGGTAAGTGGCTTGCTTGAAAATGCCTGTGGCGATGACACACACTTTGGTAAAGGGGATAAAGCCAGCAAAGGCAGACTTGCTTTTAAAAGCAGGAACACAGGGCAGCCCCAGTGGTGCAGCGGTTTGACGCCGCCTGCAGCCTGGGGGGTGATCCTGGAGACCCGGGATCAAGTCCCACATCGGGTTCCCTGCATGGAGCCTGCTTCTCCCTCTGCCTGTGTCTCTGCCTCTCTCTCTCTCTCTCTCTGTGTCTATGAATAAATAAATAAAATCTTAAAAAAAAAAAAAAAAGCAGGAACACAGTCAAGCCCAGAGGGTCATGAGTTTCAAGTAAAAAAATGGCTAAGCTTAGAAGAATGAATGTCACTCCTAGTCCCATCGCTGCTGCAAACACCCGCTGCCCATTCGCACAGACACACGGAGTAAGGGAGAAGGAAAGGAAGGGAACTGGGGATGCCTGGGGGGCTCAGTGGTTGAGTGTCTGCCTTTAGCTCAGGGTGCGATCCTGGGATCTGGGATCGAGTCCCACATCGGGCTCCCTGCAAAGAGCCTCCTTCTCCCTCTCTCTGTCTCTCATGAATAAATAAACAAAAATCTAAAAAAAAAAAAAAAAAAAAAGGGAAGGGAACCAGTAGTCAGTATGTGATGGAGACACTCGAGGCAATTTCAGGAGGTTTTGTGAACCTGAACACTGTGGCTAGAGAGATCTTGAATTTCAACAAGGCTCTTTAGGACTCTAGGTAGGTGTCAAATACTTGGAAGCCAAGGTCCAAGAAGGCACGCAACCAAAGGGCCCAGAACCGGGCTCTGTCTTCAAGCTCAGGAGGCCCAGACCACCACTGACACGTGTGATACATGACACAAAGCAGGTGCTCAAAAAATTGTTGAAGAAAAATTAATGGACAAGAGAGAATGTCAATCTACTGATGCACCAGAAACACTGAGTCGTTAAAAATGTGTTTTCTTTCTTTATTCTGGCCTTGTCTTTCTTTATTCTGGCCTTGTCTTTTCTTGGTCTTTCTGTCCTAAAATCCCAACCAAAAGCCAACGCTGTCCATCTTAGACAGCAATGCCACTCACGGAGGCAACACAGAGGGGTGACGATCCCCCAAGGTCTAGCCATCCACTCTGACTTCCCTCATCCCACAAAAACAGTGAAGAATCTTGCACCTGTCCTGGCAGTGTGGTAACTGCCCCTAAAGTGTTACTGCCCTGTGAGCTGTCTAGACTTTTAACCTCAGCCTGGACTAGGATCTCCAGGCACAGGGCCTACTAGGGAGGAAACATGCCCCACTATATCAGGGACACGGAGGAAGTACCTTCACCAAACTCCTTTGGGCCAAAAAGGAAAGCAGAAGGTCTAAGAAATTACTAGGGCCTATGTGAGGTAAGTGCAGAGGCAGGAGGAAACTTCACAGCTGCCAGACATACCTGATCCTCAGAAAATCCATTCTTCTCCCTCCCTGCCAATACTTGCTCATCTCACCACCTCCTGCGCCCCTCTTCTCCACCTCACGCCTCTTCCCTTTCTCCGATCTTATCTGAACCCCAGCACAGTCAAGGAGGGACACAGGCGCTACGTATATCCTTAGTACTCTAGGGGACAAAGGTACCACAAGTCTGTCAGCAAGTCTGGGGCAAATTCATAAAAACAGCAAAGACAGCCCCACCCATCTTTGGGAAAGAAGCAGAAACAGCTCTGACTTGTTTCCAACTGCTGCACGATGAGGGTTACATCCTGAACTGTTTGGTCACAAATCCTGACTATGTATCAAACAAAAAGCTTTTAATCACTTAAACACCTCAAATACAAAAACATAAATTCCACTCCCAGTGTGAAGCCTTTTGTTGTTCATAAATCAGACCAGGAGAAAGTGCTGTGATTTATCCTTAAGCCTCAACGTATATTTGCAATTTGGATTTTTTGTAGGTTTTTTTTCCTCTGATATGTTGTCTCCAGGTTACTTACTACATTTTCTAGCTTTCAAAAGACCTAATAAGATTCACAAAATTCATTTTGCCATTTGGCCAAGATAGATTACTATGGGCCTAGCATCAGTTTCAAATACCTTTCTTCAAAAGCCTACAAACTCAACACTTTAGATGAATGAACTTTTTATAAACTTTTAAAAACGTTTTGTTTTTTCAGATTTGGTTTTCTGTCCTATATTCTCAATCTAGTGTTTACAAGGTTCACTGTTAGACCTACATAGAGGTTATGGGAAGGTGTAGCTCACTTTACATCCTTCTAGGAAGCTTACATAACATAAAATCTGCTAGAAGAATTAAAGACTAAAGAACCAAGGAAACAGTGCTGAAATTTTCAAAAATACTACAAATTATCCAGAGAAACAAAAAGAACTACAATTATTTCTGCTAATTTTACTGTGATAAGAAGCTTTTTTTTTCTTTTTAAGAGGAGAGAGAAGTGGGGCGAGGGGCAGATAGAGAGGGAGGGAAAGAATCTTACGCAAGCTCTATGCCCAATAGAGCCTGACGTGGGGCTCCATCTCACAACCGTGAGATCATGACCTCAGCCAAAATCAAGAGTTGGATGCTTAACCGACTAAGCCACCCAGGGCCCCCCAATAAGCTTTCTATACAGTGAATGCCAAGCCCCAGACAAGGTCCAATCCCACAGCATCTAGCTGTCATCATCATAAACCCTCTCGATCTATGAAACCATTGAGCTACACATAACCTTCACAAAACAACTCCTTCTGAATAAGGACCCACACACTTGTGCTGCTCTAAATAACAAAGCTCACACCAAGTACATCAATACCTTGAGACAAGAGATCACCTATTCTCAAAGCCATAGAAAATGTTCAGGGTACTTCGCTGGCTCAGTCGGTGGAACATATGACTCTTAATCGCAGGGTTGTGAGGTCAAGCCCAACACTGGGGATAGAGATTACTTACAAATAAAATCTTTTAAAAAAATGTTATTTTCAACTCTTTTCCTTTATACCTGTAACTAATGTGTCTCCATATAAGGCTTTGAACTCGTTGAATCTGCTTCCATCCACGATTCTAGCAATGACCTGAAAAGAAAAATAACAATGTCCCTGAAAGGTCATATTACAAAAAGATTTTTACATTAAGACATTCATAAGGAAAACAAGTTCCCTGTTAAGTTGTCACTCTCACAGAATTTTACCCTACACAGCAAGTCTTCTCTCTAGAATTTCACTTTATACATGAGGTTAATCCTCTCAAGTCACTCTGGGCCCTGGTTTTACACTGCCCTGTAAGAGCCACAGAACCATGTAACATACCAGAAAAGCAGAGAGACTATAAGGGCTGGAAGGTGGACTCACAGCTTCAGGAACTACTAAAAAATATTAGCTAAGGGTCAGGGATTCAATCATAAAGCAAGGTATAGGCTTAGAGTGAGGAGACTTAGCCTCCAAATGAAGGGATCACACAGGATTTGCGGTCCTAGAGAGAGTCTCAGTTCTCACTTCTGCAAAGGTGGGACAAAGTTGTAAGGATGTGATGAACCTAAAAAAATAATGCTGAGATGAAGACCCAGCTCTGACACCCAGGTCTACTGCTGAGAAACTAGAGTCATAGGCTGATTCCCTAAAATCCTCTAAGCCTCAGTTTTTTCATCTAGTTAAAAAAAAAAAAAAAGGTAAGGGGAACCCTCTTACAATGTTGGTAGGAATGCAAACTGATGCAGCCACTCTAAAAAACAGTATGGAGGTTCCTCAAAAAGTTAGAAATGAACTATCCTATGACCCAGCAATTGCATTACTAGGTATTTACCCAAAGGATACAAAAATACTGATTCGAAGGAATACGTGCACTCTGGTGTTTATAGCAACATTATCTACAATAGCCAAACTATGGAGAGAGCCCAAATGGCCACTGACTGATGAACGGATAAAGAAGATGTGGTATGCACATAAAAACTTAAAAAGTTAAAAAAAAAAGGGGGGGGATCATACTTTAAAAAGTGCTAACTAAAGCACACCACCTGGCCCTCACTGAAAAGTAGCTATTATTATTAAGGCTTCAATGAGGGTTCCTTGATTCTGAATCTGATATACTTGAAGGACCATCCCACATATATACATATTTAATCTAAAAGGAGTAATTACTAAACAGTTTATCCTTGGGACTCATCATATACATCAGGACTATTTCAAAGAGTTCCAAACATATTCCAGATTTGTTCAGAAACTATTTTTGATGATACACACCATTTTTCTATTTAGTTCAAACTTCCTTTTTCCTGTTAACCCCATCAAAGCCTTGTTTTGTAACATTCAAAGGCTGAATGATGAATGAATGCTTCCCAACATCATTCTTTCCAAAAAGCAAGAGCTTACCTGGAATTATTTTTTATTTTCTAAAAGATTCGATAATGTAACAGGAATGTAAGTTACCTGTTCTAAACACTATGTATCTCCAAAACTGTACCTTCTAAAACACAATCAACAAATAACAACTACCATTCTTTCACACAAAAATAAATAATAAAGCCACTCAAAGAGTACAGCAAACTAGGGCCACTTAGTATGAAACTATCTTCTATTTGCTATAGGATGACCACCACCCAGCCACATATGATACATTAACTTGTCTTCACAAAGACTCAAACTTCAGCGAACAGACATAGCATTTGGTACTATACCTATTTCTAGAAGTGGAAAGCAATGCTCAGAGAGGTCCCATCCAGAACCACTGACTAGGGAAACAAGGACTACAAGCCAGGTTTTTGAATGAACATCACAGTTCTAGCTCCAGAGTAAGACCTCCATACAAGGCTTATTTGCAATTATAGAAAAACATAGGGGATCCCTGGGTGGCTCAGCAGTTTAGCGCCTGCCTTTGGCCCGGGGCGCGATCCTGGAGTCCCGGGATCGAGTTCCACGTCAGGCTCCCTGCATGGAGTCTGCTTCTCCCTCCCCCTGTGTCTCTGCCTCTCTCTCTCTCTCTCTATGTCTATCATAAATAAACAAATCTTAAAAAAAAAAAAAAAAAGAAAAACATAGCATATTATCATCACAATGATGAATATGAATCAGCAAAAGGTAGAAAGTCTAGGATACTATTTAAGAAGGTAAAAGTCGGGATCCCTGGGTGGCACAGCGGTTTAGCGCCTTGCCTTTGGCCCAGGGCACGATCCTGGAGTCCCGGGATCAAGTCCCACATCGGGCTCCCGGCATGGAGCCTGCTTCTCCCTCTTCCTGTGTCTCTGCCCCCCCCCCCATGAATAAATAAATAAATCTTTATTTATTTATTTATTTTTATTTATTTTTATTTTTTTATTTACAATAGTCATACAGAGAGAGAGAGAGAGAGAGAGAGGCAGAGACACAGGCAGAGGGAGAAGCAGGCTCCATGCACCAGGAGCCTGACGTGGGATTCGATCCCGGGTCTCCAGGATCGCACCCTGGGCCAAAGGCAGGCGCCAAACCACTGCGCCACCCAGGGATCCCTAAATAAATCTTTAAAAAAAAAAAAAAAAAAGAAGGTAAAAGTCTATGGGCGCCTGGTGACTCAGTCAGTCCTGGGATGGAGCCCCAGGTTGTCAGACTCCCTGCTCAGCAGGGGGTCTGCTTCTCCCTTTTCCTCTGTTCCTCCCCTTTGCTTGTGCTCTCTCCTCCTCTCTCTCTCTAATAAATAAATAAAAGAAAAAAAAAAGAGAAAGAAAGAAAAGGAAAAGAAAAGAGAAGAAAAGAAAAGGTGGGCACTTAGGTGGCTCAGTGGTTGAGCATCTGCCTTTGGCTCAGGTCCTGATCCCAGAGTCTAGGGATGAAGTCCCACATCGGGCTCCCCACAGGCAGCCTGCTTCTCCCTCTGCCTATGTCTCTGTCTCTCTCTGTATTTCTCAGGAATAAATAAATAAAATCTTAAAAAAAAAAAAAAAAGAACAAAGAAAAGGTAAAAAGTCTATCTTTATAAAAAGACCTCCATGTAAATGAAATGGAACTACCATAAAGGCATGGATTTGCATCTGCTTTACTTATTTCTGTACCCCTGGTGTCTCAGACAATACCTTCACAGAACAAGCTTTCAATAAATACTGTCGAATAAATGGAAAAAAGTGGTTATGCTTGATTGGATGAACTCTTAGCCATCTAGAAAACCTGGCTATCTGCAACAACTCATTTTTCAAGCACGTTGGATTGTAAGTACCAAACTCTCTATGCCTGTAATTAACTGAAGAGGCAAGCTAAAATCCTAATTCTATAGCTTGCAATTAACTAAGTCACCTTCCTAACGTGAAATACCAGCTGGAGTTCCATAAAAATCCAGGATGTTAAGAACCCACAATATAGGGGTATTGCCTAAAATAAATGTGCACATTCACAGGTGGGATATTACATTCATCAATTTGTTCAAAAAAATATTTACTGAGTGCCTACCGTGTCACCAGGTATTATTATAGCAAATAAGACCTAGTCATGGTAAAAGGCTTTATGAAGAACTTTTAAATATTAGAGAAATGTTTATAAATTAAACTGGAAAAAGAATTTTTAAAATACACATGTGGGGGAACCTGAGTGGCTCAGTCAAGTGAAAGTCTGCCTTCGGCTCAAGTCATGATCTTGGGGTCCTGGGATCAAGTACCATATTGCACTCCCTGTTTAGTGGGGAGCCTGCTTCTCCCTCTCCCTCTGTCCTCCCCACCAACCCACTAGTGCTCTCTCTCAAATAAAACCTTAATTAAAAAATTAAAAAACAAAAATACACATGCATATGTTTGTATGTGTACACTATCACAGCTATGTAAAAATGTATACATACACAATAAGCCAAAACACCAAAATATTCGCTGCTTTCTCTGGAGGGTGGGATCATAAGCAATCTTATGTTTTTCTGCATTTTCTACAATTTTTCACACAATAACACAATAGTTTTATAGTCAAAGGGAAAACTAACAAATATTAAGGCACAGAACCTGATACTAAGATTATTTCCCCATTTAAAAAGTACTGTCAGATATGGATAGTGAACAAAATAAAAGACTACATGCTATATGCATGCACTAAAAATTATTAATCGAGACCAAAGAAGACCATGTCAGCAATCTGTAACCATAGCAACATCTTCAGGTGTCATCAAAAGTCTAATCTCTGTTAAGGTCATATTGATCTGAAAGGGTACGTTTTTTTCCTTTCAACAACTTAATGACATTTCGTCCACTTCCCAAAATAAGAACACTAAAAAGAAATAGATGAAAATTAATAAAGTTGCCTACATCATTCCTAATGTCCACAGGAATAGGGAGTCCTATTCATGAACAAAGCAAGCGTCACCACTGTGCAACAAAAACTTTCCAACCATTAAGAGATTTTTATCCCCCTCTTCCTTCTAGTAAGAGATCTTGCCCCTTACATGTCACTCCCTACTGAGAGCCACAAGGGGCTCTGGGCAGGAAAGTACGGAAACCGATTTCAACCTAAAAAATGGATACACATAAAAAAAAAAATGGATACAAATATAAAGAGACAGACAGCAGGGTTTATAGCTCACAGTTCACCCTACACACCTCTCGGACATCAAACTGCCTCTTAAGGTTTGTACCAACTATTCCATACAATTCATCAGCAGGGAATAAAGGATCTTCAGAAGGTTCTATAGTAACCTGCAGAAATATAAAACAATCATATTAATCCATTTAAAAACATAATTCAAGGTAACATAAGCCAAAATGCTTTTCAAGAAAATAAAAGATACAAGAACATAACCAACTCACATCTAATTTCTTCTGATAATTTAGATTCTTCACAATCTTCCTAGTTAAGTGAAGGGCATGATAATCATCCAAAGCATAGTAATCAGTTACTCCAGACTTTCTGCAGAGTAAAGCACACTAAAATAATCAGAACAGGAAAAAGGAAAATAAATATCTTAAACCCCAAAGACCCTCTCTCATCTAAAGATGACATCATTTTTACTTCCACAATACTTTAATAAATGTCATCTAATTTGGGATGCCTCGGTGGCTCAGTGGTTGAGCGTCTGCCTTTGGCTCAAGGTGTGATGCCGGGGTCCTGGGATCGAGTCCCACATCGGGCTCCCCAGAGGGAGCCTGCTTCTCCCTCTGCCTGTGTCTCTGCCTCTCTTTGAGGTCTCTTATGAATAAATAAATAAAATCTTAAAAAATATACAAATAAAATAAACATACATCACCTGATTTGATTCTCATCATGTCCCTGGCAAGACAGTATTATTCTTTTATTACAAAGAGGAAAACCTGAGGTCTACATAAATTAAATACCTTGCCCTAGGACTACCAGTAGCTAGCTGTCTAAGAATCCACACCTTCTATTTCTCAATCTTGACCTTCTTCTACTAGACCAGAGAGCCTTGCTGACGAGGACTTCTAGTCAATGTGCATCCCATGCACCTCAAACAAATCTGTATATGATGGCAGTTCAACACCACAGATGGCACACTTCCATGATGTAGTCCATAACTACAAAGGGTCTGTAACTAACTGAGCTCCTAACAAAGATCCAACTATGGTCTCTCATTTCAGAGAGACTGCTGAGGCCCCTACCTTACAAGGTTACACCTTAAGGGTAAGCTTTCACAGGTAACTAAAGGCTTGAAGACTGTGTCTCTCAGATCAATGGCAAAAATGAGTATCACTAAAACAGAACTGTGATAAGGGCCACAGACATTCCTGTTCAATTTCAAATTCACTGTGAATGAAGCATGGGCTTGCTCTGGTTATTAGTTTTGTTCTGATTAGATGGCTTTTTATCTCATATGTAGATATACCGATTCTATAATATGGTATTAAAAGAAACTGCACCTGGGTGGCACACCTGAATGAGCATCAGACTCTTGGTTTTGGCCAAGGCCATGATCTCAGGGTCATGGGATTGAGTCTGTTTGGGATTCTGTCTCCCTCTGCCCCTCCTCCCTTTGTATGTGCATGTGCATGCACTCTCTCTCTCTAAAATCAACCAATCAATCAGTAACTGTAGGGGCACTTGGCTGGCTCAGTCAGTGGAGCATGCAACTAACTCTTCATCTCAGGGTTATAAGTTCGAATCGCACTTTATCCCCCCTATGGGGATAAAGATTACTTAAAAATAAACTTTTTAAAAAAATAAATCAATAAAATAACTGTAAAGGCAAAAATATCTATCTGAAAAAAATAGAATTTTGACTCATTTTATGAGTAAGGACAAATCTGCTGCAATCTAAATTGTGATGTCTCGTCTAGGGAAAATGCCTTGACAGCGGTTTCGTAGGCCTGGGTTCTCATGCTGGTTTCAGGGCACTCTCCACCTCTGGATTGGGTGCTTTAAATGAAGAGTAAAGACCATGTTTACTCCTTGCTATAGCCCTGCAATATTTTGCAAATGGTAGACCCTTCAGTTTTTCGAACTTAACATGACATTTTACGACTAACCATACCTTTAAATGCTTCATACACCATATCAGCTATAACTGCAGACCTCTAGCTACACTGCAGTAATTCAGAAAGCAAACAGAAGCAGAAGGAACTACTTTGCAAATCAGTCAATATTTAAAAGAAAACGCTTTCTTTTAAAAACTGCCTAGTATTTACCAAAACAGCAGGAAAGGGAAGCCTCTGATGAAACACTGTATTATGGAAGTCTTTGTGTCAAATTAATTCCTCAGGACGGCTAATCAGAGAGGCTTAAATATGTATTTACAAAGAGAAGAAACCCAATGCAATTTATGACTACTAAATCTTATTACATTGTTCAAAAAAAAAGCTGTCACCACATAATCACTGTCCTGTGATTTTAAACAGGTTATTATGAGTAATCATAGCTAGTGGTAATAGGGCACTTACCAGGCACCAGACACTGTGCTATGAGGTGGGGACTGTTCTTATTTTCACTTTGCATGTGAAGTCATGAGGCTCAATGAAGTTAACTAGTTTGTCCAGCCACAAGGTAGTAAGTAAAGCAAACAGAAGATGAATTCCAGAAGCTACCCCCGTAACTCGGTATACCGCCGACAGCTTTTATGGGCACCAGATGACTTTTGTTAAAATAGTCAAGATAAAATTTTTTAAATTAATGCTCCTCAAATACTTTCATCTCCTCGTCCTCGTTAAGCAACCACAAGCAGTGGCAGCCCACTTTGTCCCGTACCCCACTCACCCTACTCTCCTTGCATCCTCGTCCCTCTAAGCTGAAACACCCAAGCCACTGTCTCCCTGCCATGGTCAGTGTGATCAGAGCAATGCAGTGTGGTCACTTGTACACTTCTGCTCACTGTAAATAAACAAGTGTTCTGTTCCACGCAAACGGAAACTCAGGCTCACCTTGAGCTTTTCCTGACCAACCTAAACGCCACTCCCTTAACCACTTCTCCTAACTGGAAAATGAGAGCATGCTAGCAGATTCACTTTTGTAATTGTTTTTTAGTTCTGTTTATTTCTCTTATCTGTATAATGAAATTATTAATCCTTGAGGGCAGACACCAGGTGTAAAATTGTTCCATGTTACTCACAATACTTAGTGCCATCAATTTACCCACGGTGAACACTCAGAAAGGAACGAAGAAAAAAAAAAAAGAAAGAAAAAGAAAGGAACGAAGAGAAAATTGAGGCTTGTGTAGATCCCTCAAATAACGTTTCTAAAGGCGTAGCAGTGTTGATACTAAAGTAGAATGTTTTACCTGTCTCTCTTACCTACCTACCTACCTACCAGGCTGCTCCCACAGTCACCTGCCTCCCTGGGTTTGAGGTCTGGCAGCACAAAGAGAGGTTTATGCACCTGCAGGCCACAGAGCTCAATGATTAGATCTCCTTGCCAGGTATGCCTGGCTTCTTCAGGGACGGTCCAAGGCTCTCTTCTTTATCTACACTCAGCTTGAGGTGAGCTAGATGAATCATCTATTCCCCCATAGGTTCAAATTCTACTTCTATGCTGACGATTCCCAAATAAAGATATCCAGCACTGACTTTGGCTGCAGACTCGTCAATTAACTGCCCACTCAGCCAGCATGCCTACTTGGATGTCTCAAGCACCTCAAACATATCAGGTCCAAAAGAAACACCTGATCCCCCCACCCCATTCCCAGATCTCCTCCTCCTCCCATCCTCCCAATCTCAGGAAATGAAATCTTTTCTAGTCATCATCTTTGTCACCTCACTTTCCTACAGCCCTTGTATGAAATCCACCAACAAGTCCTTCAAACCTATCTCTAAAACAGAGCTCAAAACTGATCACTTCCCATACGTGCACTACCACCAGAACCATCTAAGCCACCAGCATCTCTCACCTATTGCCACTGATAAAACTCCTTGACTGGTCCCTCAGGCAGACTCATGCCAACTCCCTAAATGTTCTGTTTAACAGTCAGAGTGACTTTCTAGTGAAATATTTGATAATGGCACATCTCTCCTTAAAACTCTTCAATGGTTTCCTAATTGCTCTTAAAAAAAATAAGTCCATTCTTGGGAAATATCAGAAAGGGAGACAGAACATGAGAGATTCCTAACTCTGGGAAACGAACTAGGGGTGGTAGAAAGGGAGGTGGGCAGGGGGTGGGAGTGGCTGGGTGACAGGCACTGAGGGGGGCACTTGATGGGATGAGCACTGGGTGTTATTCTATATGTTGGCAAATTGAACACCAATAAAAAATAAATTTATATTAAAAAATAAGTCCACTCTTTAATGACCAGTTATGATAAACAACAATAAAAATAATGGCAGTTAAGATTTATAGGTACTTATTTATAGCAGGTATTGTTTCAAGCAATTTACACCTATCATCTCATTTAATCCTCACAGAACTCTAGGTCTTTGTACCCCCTGAACACTAACCTCAAACGAATGGGCCAGGGACACGATGGAGCCAGCTCAGGACTGACTCATGAGAGCCAACTGTGTGCACCTCCTGATTCCACACTCAGTGGTGTCCTGCTGCGGCCTTGAAATCAGCCTTGGTGGGATCATTTACACCACAGGCATTGGCAGATGCCACAAAGCAGGACTTTTTCCTTCCCCAGAGAACCAGCTTTTCTGCATTTACCTGATGTTGAGCCTTTAGCTAAGCCGCTCCATGGTGCAGCTGCCTCAGCATCTGTTGTTTGGCTGAGCGGACTGCAGGCACCTTCAACTGCCTACAGCCCACTTGTGTAAGCATATGTGCTAGAGAGCAGCCACAGATTCCCAACACATCCAAGTCCTCATGTGACTTCCCGAACAACCCTTGTGAGCAAGTCTCCTCTGCCTCCCAGCTCTTCCCTGTATGCCTTATGCGCATAAGACCCATGGGGAACCAAACAAAATATCAATCTTTTAACTCTAAACTAGCCTTGGCCTGGGAACCCCCAGGCACTCCGCTCCAACAACAGACCCAAAGAAGAAAAATGTGCGCATGTTCTGCCTCTGTCTGTACTCTGCCTTGAGCTCCCAGCGTAGCCCCTCGAGGCATGCTGTGGACTTCCTCCAGGTTCTGTGAGTAATAAACTTGTCCATTTCAATTTCTCCTGTGGTCTGTTGTTGCTCACCATCCAGCACTCTGTGCTCCACTTAACAAATATTAATTTAACAATGCCACAGGGTGCCTGGGTGGCTCAGTCAATTGAGCATCCAACTCCTGATTTCGGCTCAGGTCATGATCTCAGGGTCATGAGACTGAGCCTCACATCAAGCTCCATGCTAACCATGAAGCCTGCTTGTGATTCACTCTCTCTCCCTCTCCTGCTGTCCCTCCTTACTTGTGCTCTCTAAAAATAAAATAAAATCTTTTAAAAAACCCCAAAAACCAAAGTCATAAGACCTGCACACCAGTGGGCTGGATCAGCCTTCTTTTTTTTTTTTTTTTTAAGATTTTATTTATTTATCAGAGACATTCAGAGGGAGAGAGAGAGGCAGAAACACAGGCAGAGGGAGAAGCAGGCTCCATGCAGGGAGCCCAAGTGGGACTCGATCCCAGGTCTCCAGGATCACACCCTGGGCCAAAGGCAGCGGCTAAACCACTGAACCACCCAGGGATCCCCTGGATCGACCTTCTATATGCTTTCCCTATACTTCTTTACAGGCCTTAACACATGTACACATATCATTTATCATTTTTTGGTAATTATTTATCAGCCACCTCCCTGACTAGCAAGTTAATAAGCTCCCTGAGGTCAAAGACAATGTCTATCGTATAACCTTGAACATCTAGAACAGTGTCTGCCACATAACAGGTGCTTGATGGGTATTTGTTAAAGAAATGAGAAATGTGGGACGCTTGGGCAGCTTAGCGGTTGAGTGTCTGCCTTTGGCTCAGGGCGTGATCCTGGTCTGGGATCGAGTCCCACATCGGGTTCCCCTCAGGGAGTCTGCTTCTCCCTCTGCCTATGTATCTCCCTCTCTCTTTGGGTGTCTCATAAATAAATAAATAAAATCTTAAAAAAAAAAAAAAGAAATGAGATACCTGTCTCTCCAGTCTTTTTAGGCTATAATGTAAAAGCTGATGTTCTAGCTTAGAAATGCAACTCTACAATTCAAAGAACTGAACCCTAACAATAGCTCAAGAACAGATAAACTGCGGTTGGATCTGGCAAGTTTAATTTTTAGAAAAAATAACCAAACTCTCTCTTCAACAAAGAGATGGCAATGAATCCTTGAAAGAAACAAGTGCTTCAGTCTCACCTGCAATGCAGATCGGCACCTCCAAGATCTTCAGCTGACACTTCTTCCTTGGTTGCGGCTTTCACCTACAGCAAGGATAAAAGTCCATGGTGAGTTGTGCCCAACTGAGACATAAAAATGCTTACCTACCATGCACGGCTTCTAACCTGCCTTTGCTTATTACCACTCCCTCTTCCACAGAGCTAAAGGTTTTATTTTCTTTCTCTTTTTTTACATTTAAAAAAAAAGTTTTTAAGTAGGCTCCACATCCAGCATGGAGCCCAGTGCAGGGATCAGACTCAAGACCCTGAGATCAAGACCTGAGCTGAGATCAAGAGGTGGACAGGACACTTAACCAGCTGAGCCACCCAGGCACCCCCAGATTTTGTTTTCTTATTCCACCTACTACTCAGCAAACCTAGAAAAAACTGTCTCTACTCTACAGATGAAAAATCTGAAGCCAGCCTAAGGAACTTCCCCACAGCTCCAGAGCAACAATGGAACCTGAAGTGAATCGGGGTATTTCCAGGCTAAAACGCCTGCTCTCCTTCTCCTACCTTATGCATGTTAAAGCTTTTGTGCTATGCATATGCTCTTCCCACTGCCTGCGCTCCCTGCTCCCTGTCACTCACCTGGGGAATCCATGTGACCTTTCCTGACCTTTGCAGGACTTTTCATCATTAATGACACTCCAGAGCAATAAGAGAACAATGCTTGCTCATCTGTGGTCCAAGAATACTCCTTATGTGTCTCCAACAGGGCATCTGCAGACTGTGCATGTCAGTAATCTGCATGTGCCTCTGTTGGCTCCTTTCTACTGTGAATACCTTGATGGCAGGAACTGTGTTGTATTCGTCTCTAAAAGTTCAGTACCTTTAATGAATTAATGCCTTTTTTGGACCATCCGGAAAAACTGCAGTAACTATCACAAACTCTTAAAAGTGCAATACCTTTAAGATGCCAAAAAATCTCTAAGATTACCCACATCTAAGATTCAGCAGAAAAAGTAACAAGTCAGGAAATGACAGATGTTGGTGAGGATGTGGAGAAAGGGAAACCCTATTATACTGTTGGTGGGAATGTAAGCTGCTGCAGCCACTCTGAAAAACAGAGCTACCCTATGATCCAGCAATTGCACTACTGGTTATTTACCCCAAAGATACAAATGTAGTGATCTGAAGGGCAATTGCACCCCAATGTTTATAGCAGCAATGTCCCAACAGCCAAATTAGGGTAAGAGCCCAGATGTCCATCGACAGATGAACAGATAAAGATGTGGTGTAGTGTGGTGTGTCTGTGTGTATATGCAATGGACTACTACTCAGCCATCAAAAAAATGAAATCTTGCCATTTGCAAAGACATGGATGGAACTAAAAGGGATTATGCAAAGCAAAATAAGTCAATCAGAGAAAGATAATCATCATATGATCTAACTCATATGTGGAGTTTAAGAAACAGAGGATCATAAAGGAAGAGAGGAAAAAATAAAACACGATGAAATCAGAGAGGGAGACAAACCAGAAGAGACTTTTTTTTTAAGATTTTATTTATCCATTCACGAGAGAAACAGAGAGAGAGAGAGAGAGAGAGAGAGAGAGAGAGAGAGAGAGGCAGAAACACAGGCAGAGGGACAAGCAGGCTCCACGCAGGGAGCCCGATGCGGGACTCGATCCTAGGTCTCTAGGATCATGCCCTGGGCTGAAGGTGGAGCCAAACCACTGAGCCACCCAGGCTGCCCCAGAAGAGACTCTTGATCATAGGAAACAAACTGAGGGTTGCTGGAGAGGAGGTGCATGTGGGGATGGGGTGTCTGGGTGATATGCTATAATGAGCACTGGTGTGATACAAGACTGATGAATCACTGACCTCTACCTCTGAAACTAATAATATACTATATGTTAATTAATCGAATTTAAATAAAATTTTAAAAATAAAAAATGATTCAGCAGAAAATGATCAAAATGAAAGACCTCAAGTACTATATTAAGAATGACTTCATCAGAGCCTGAGAAATTCTAACAGAAAAGAAAGAAAAACCATTTAGTGACAAATGCCAACCTGACCCCTTAGGAGTTGCTTACTGATTCCTACTTCTTTGGGTTGATTGATTTCTTATTCTTCAAATAGGAAAAGCTTTTGGAACAATGAACATTTATCTAAATTGCAGCACAGAAAGGACTTATTATTCACTACATCAAAAGCTCTGTCTTGGGCAACCCGGGTGGCTCAGCGGTTTAGCACTGCCTTCGGCCCAGGGCCTGATCCTGGAGACCCGGGATCGAGTCCCACGTCGGGCTCCCTGCATGGAGCCTGCTTCTCCCTCTGCCTCTGTCTCTGCCTCTCTCTGTGTGTGTGTGTGTGTCTCTCATGAATAAATAAAATCTTTTAAAAAAAAAAAGCTCTGTCTTAAACAAAATATTATCGCACAGAGAAACAATTAAAATTTTCACCTCCAATTATTCCACCCACAGAACTGAATTCTTGGTTCTCTTCCTCCCAAAATATTCAGTGTAAAATAGCCTTCAGCCCAGACAATAATTATAAGAGGTGTCTGGATATTTAAAGTTGTATAAAGGAATAAGCCACCAATAGACTGTGTTTATTTATTTATGTATTTTTTTAGACTGTGTTTATTTCTAAGGCTCTGACTAATATCAACTGATAAAATAAGGATTTGTCATTGGTTTATATTTACTGACCACCCACAACATGCTTGATACTGTGACAGGTGCAAAGATGATAAATATCAAAACAAGTTCAGAAGACACAGGAACAAAAAGCTTCTTCAAAAGCCTATCTTAAAAAAAAAAAAAAAAAAAAAAAAAGCTTGTCTTATCGGTATGCATTTTTCCAACCACTTTAAGCAACAAAAAGCTATAACAACTCAACCAGACGTTATGCATGGGATCTTTTGCAATTTTCAGTAAAACAAGTGTCAAAATTTAGAAGCCTCAAGCAGATAGATGAGATTTCTGCCGCTGCTTCCTTTTTTTTTTTTTTTAACCTGTAAACATGGTCTTTCAGTGTAGGCTACACAACAGATTTCAGTTGTCTAGGAAGACTGCCGACTTTGGCTGCTAAACTGCTCCTTGCTAAGGTAAATTTGCAACCACTGACCAAACTGCATGGAGCCTGCTTAGGCTGCAAGTGCACCCTTTCCACAAACTCTTCTCTTGAAAACCGCTAGTGTTAATTCAGTATTATGATGCTACGCACAGTCCCAAAAAGGCGTGTTCAATTTTTAGTCGTATCTTTACTCATTCCTTAAGAAAAAAACACCTAAAAACTACTAAAGGTTTGTACCCTTCACTAGACAAAGGTAAATTCCAAATGAATTCTCCTACCATTAACCAATGATAAGTATCACTCATAGCTAGAAAAATATCAAAGAATAACTGATACCACAGGCCTTTTGAATAATGCCTTGAAACTCTTATCACATTTAAAATAGCAGCTCTTGGGGACACCTGGGTGGCTCAGTGGTTGAGCATCTGCCTTTGGCTCAGGGCCTGATCCTGGAGTCCTGGGATTGAGTCCCACTCGGGCTCCCTGCATGGAGCCTGCTTCTCCCTCTGCCTGTGTCTCTGGCTCTGTCTGTGTATCTCTGATGGATAAATAAATAAAATCTTTAAAAATAAATAAATAGAAATGACAAATACCCACCATTTGCTTCGACGTGGATGGAACTGGAGGGTATTATGCTGAGTGAAATAAGTCAATCGGAGAAGGACAAACATTATATGGTCTCATTCATTTGGGGAATATAAAAAATAGTGAAAGGGAATAAAGGGGAAAGGAGAAAAAATGAGTGGGAAATATCAGAAAGGGAGACAGAACATGAGAGACTCCTAACTGTGGGAAACGAACTAGGGGTGGTGGAAGGGGAGGTGGGCGGAGGGTGGGGGTGACTGGGTGACGGGCACTGAGGGGGGCACTTGATGGGATGAGCACTGGGTGTTATTCTATATGTTGGCAAATTGAACACCAATAAAAAATAAATTTATAAAAAATATATATATAAATAAATATAAATAAATAAAATGGCAGCTCTTCAAACTTACCTGATCCTCAGTAAAATTTAAAATGAACATAATCATTTGGAAAATACACATACTTCACATCAAAGCAGGCACAAGCTCTTTTTAACGTACTTTTTAATACATTTGTGTTACTATTCCAAAACCAAAGGTGACTTTTTTGTCAGACTTCTGAAGCAATAAGCTTACTTCCTGAGACAGAATTCATGTACCATAAAATTCACATTTGAAGAATACAATTCAGTGGGGGTTTTTTTGTATATTCACACGGTTGTGGAACCACCAACTCCACCTAATTCCAGAAGTTTCCTCATTCCCAAAAGAAAGCCCGTACTCACTAGAGTCACTCTCCATTCTACCCTCCTCTTGGTCCCTGGCAACCACTTACCTACTTGCAGTCTATATGAGTTTGCTTATTCTATATATATCATGGAAGTGGAATTTTACAATATTTTTTCCTTTTGTGTCTCACATAATGTTTTCAAGGTTCATCTATGTTGTAGCAGGTGTCAGAACTTCATTTTTTTCTTATGGCTGAATCATATTCCATTGTGTGGATATTATGGTTTTATAATACCCTTGACATTCTTCTTACCTATATAATATTCTTAGATTTCACTTAAATAATGGGGCATTTTGTTGTATGATGAAGTAATTACGTGTGGCTTCATCTACCCTCTCTTTATCCAACTGAAGTGACACAAGCATAGCAAAGACAGCATTACTGAACATCACCAGCATGGAGCTGACCAAAGAGAAGATGGGGAAGAGCCCAAGATTACATAATCTACTCCTCAGTCCTGCAACACAGGCAGCTCACCAGTAAGGCTGCAGGATCTCACTCTCAGAAGGGCTCTGTGCTTGGCGTTTAATGGTCAGTGGTTACCCTACTGAAATCCTAATCTTATCTTTAAATATGTGTTTTGTAAATGAAGTCTGATGGCACAATGGGGAGTCTGTGTTGGGGTTCAGAGCCTTGGCTCTTACTCGTCTGCCTCCCATCATCTTTCTGTAAAAGGTTCTTGGCCCCCTGCTTCCCTGCCATCTGGTGCCTAGGTCCAGGGCTCTGTCCTATTTGCTCCTCCCCATCCCTGTCTTGTGACTATTACACCTATCCCCCATGGGGCCTGGTATGGGCAAAGGGAAGATCAGGATCAGGTGTGCACTCCCTGGTGTCTCACGGTGGGGCACAGCAGCAGCATCCCTTTCCTGGGCTGGTGGTGCTGAGGTGTATTCTCCAGCATGTGACTCAGTGGAGGTATGGGTGGGAGCTAAGGGACAGCGTTTCGTCCCTTGCCCATCTGGATATCAAGCACAACCCAATATGGAGGCTGCATATCCTTGGGGGGGGTCACATGTCCACCAGGAGTTGAACGGTGGACCCACTGAAAGCACAGATGCCTGAGAAGGGGAGTAGTCTATGCTTGAAGGAGCATGTACTTAAATAGCAAATAAAAAACATCAAGACAGGTAAAGGTACCAAAGAAGGAAAATGTTTTATATTTTAGTACCTTTAACAGGTACTTTTTCCTCCTTTTTTTAAATTTTATTTTTATTTTTTTTATTTTTAAAGATTTTATTTATTTATTCATGAGAGATACAGAGAGAGAGAGGCAGGCAGAGTCATAGGCAGAGGGAGAAGCACGCTCCATGCAGGGAGCCCGATGTGGGACTTGATCCTGGGTCTCCAGGATCACGCCCTGGGCCGAAGGCTGATGCTCAACTGCTGAGCAACCCAGGCGTCCCCTTTTTCCTCCTTTTTGAACAAGGGGTCCTGGACCTTCATTTTGCACTACGGTCTGCAAATTATGTAGCTTGCCCTACCAGTGATTCATAAAGATTACTAGGATCAGAAATTTGGAGCACTTCTCATAGCTATTCTAACTTGTTCCTTCTTTTTTTTAACTTAACCTTTTTGAAAAGGTAATGTTTTCACAAGACTCAGAAAGTCAAAGGTCTCAAAATGTTTATGTTCAGTGCACACACAAAAAGGCAAAGGTCTCTCTCCTGCCCTGTTTCAACTCCTCTGCATTAAAACTATGTTTATTGTATCTTTTCCAGAGTTTCTTTATGCATATACAAGCTTACAAATGTATAATCTGCCCTGTTTTATACAAAAGTTGACATAGTATGTGCAAGCACCTTGTTTACCAACTTCTAGTGACCCTGAGTCAAACAAAAGCACAACTGAGGTAGAAGAAAAAGTAAAAGTTTATTTCATTAGCCATTCAACAAATGATACTGGGCCAACTACATATCAACATACCGAACAATGGTGGATTCCTTCCTTAAACCTAGCCAAACTAACTAAAAATGGATTATGAACCTAAAAGTAAGAGCTAAAACTTAGAAGAAACCAAAGTATTAAATCTTCATGATCTTGCAACAGGCAAAGCTTTCACAGATATTACACCAAAAGCACAGCAAAGAAAAAAAATGCATAAATTGAACTTTATCAAAATTAAACATTTTCATGCTTCAAAGGAAGATACCGCTAAGAAAGTGAAGATAATTCTCAGAAAGAAAATATTTGTATCCAGAACATATAAAGAATTCTCACAATTCAACAAATAGCCCAATTTAAAATGTGGGCAAAGGGGATGCCTGGGTGGCTCAGTGATTGAGTGTCTGCCTTTGGCTCAGGGCATGATCCCAGGGTCCTGGGATCAAGTCCCACATTAGGCTCCCCGCAGGGAGCCTGCTTCTGTCTCTGCCTGTGTCTCTGCCTCTCTGTGTCTCTCATGAATAAATAAAAATATTTTTTAAAAAAAGTGGGCAAAGGAGCTGAATAGATATCTTTCCAAAGAAGATCTACAAACAACCAACAAGCACGTGAAAGAGGCTCAACATCATTAGACATTAGGGAAATGCAAATCAAAACCTAAATGAGGGACACCTGGGTAGCTCAGCAGTTGAGCGTCTGCCTTTGGCTCAGGGCATGATCCCAGAGTCCTGGGATTGAGTCACCATCAGGGCTCCCTGCAGGGAGCCTGCTTCTCCTTCTGCCTGCGTCTCTGTCTCTCTCTTTCATGAATAAATAAATAAAATATTAAAAAACCATGTGACCTAGCAATCGTACACACTAGTATATAAACATTATAAAGGAAAACATACCCACTTAAACTTGGATATGAATTATGCATAGCAGCGTTATTCATAATATCCAAACATTGGAAACAACCCCAATGATTTATCAATGATAAATGGATAAACAAAATGCTGCCTATCCATACAATAAAATATTATTCAGCAATAAAATGAAATGAGTGGCTTCTCAAAAAGTTAAAACACATAATTAATTAAACACAATCCAGCAATTCCACTTCTGAGCATATACCCAAAAAAATGAAAGCAGGGACTTAGATATATTTGAACACTCATACAGCATTATTCATAATAGCCCCAAATTGGAAGCAACTCAAAAGTCCACTCATGGATGAGTTAATAAACAAAATGTTGTATATACATGCAATGGAATATTATTCAGCCTTAAAAGGAAGTTCTCATGTATGCAGCAACATGGTAAATCTTGAAGACATTATCCTGAGTAAAATATGCCAATCACAAAGGATAGATATTGTATGATTCCACTTATACAATGTACCTAACAGTAATCAAATTCATAGAAAAAAGAGAATTATAGTAGCCAGGAGCAGTGGAGATTGGAGAGAATAGGGAGTTAATGTTTTTTGTTTTTTTATAAGATTTTATTTAAAAATCTTTAAAAGCGAGAGGCAGGCACTTAACCGCTGAGCCACCCAGGCATCCCGGGAGTTAATGTTTAATGTGCACAGATTTTCAGATGGAGTATATGAGAAAGTTCTGGAGATGGATGGTGGTGATGGTTGCACAATAATGTGAATATACTAGTGCCACAGAACTGTGCACTTAAAAATGGTTAGAATGGGGATGTGTGGGGGCAGCCCAGGTGGCTCAGCAGTTTAGTGCCACCTTCAGCCCAGGGCCTGATCCTGAAGACCCAGGATCGAGTCCCGTGTTGGGCTCCCTGCAGGCAGCCTGCTTCTCCCTCTCCCTCTGCCTGTACCTGTCTCTCTCTGTGTGTGTGTGTGTCTCTCATGAGTAAATAAGTAAGTAAATAAATAAAATCTTAAAAAAAAAAATAAAAAGAATAGGGATGTGTGGGTGGCTCAGTCGGTTAAGCATCCAACTCTTGGTTTCCACTCAGGTCATGATCTCAGGGTTGTGAGATCAAGCCTCATGTCAGACTCTGCACTCAGTGAGGAGTATGTTTGAGGATCTCTGCCTTGCCACACCCTGGTTGTGTTCTCTCTCTCTCTAAAAAAATAGGGCAGCCCGGGTGGTTCAGCGGTTTAGTGCCACCTTCAGCCCAGGGTGTGATCCTGGAGACCCGGAATCGAGTCCCACATCGGGCTCCCTGCATGGAGCCTGCTTCTCCCTCTGCCTGTGTCTCTGCCTCTCTCTCTCTCCTCTCTGTGTTTTTCATGAATAAATAAATAAAATCTTTAAAAATAAAAAATAAATAAATCTTTGAAAACAATGTTTTATTTTTTAAAACAATGGCTTAAAAAATGGTTAGAAGGGTAAATTTTATATTATGTATATTTAACTTCACTCATTCACTCACTCAATCAAGACCATGTTCTTACCAACGGGGGTCCTGCCAAGAAAATGGTACCCTGCTTGCGTACAATGATGTTTTCATCAGCCATTGCAGGAACATAAGCACCACCGGCTGTACAGGAGCCCATGACCACCGCTATCTGAAATCCAAGCATACAAGAAACCCATGAGGTGCAGCTTAAACAGTTATAGTCTCTGGGTCTATCGAGCCATAAATGTTGCAGTACCAGAGGATATTATTAGCTGGTCCCTATACTTCATTTTTAAAATGGTCCTCTAAATGTTTGGAGTATGTTCTTAACTACTTTTACCAAAGCATTCTGAAGGATTTAGGTCACATTTTTACAAAATCTATGGACAGTCTCCCTGTTGGAGAGAAGACTGACTCTTTAAGACATTAGCCTGATCAACTAATGGAGAGAAGAAACTCTGCAATCCACCCACAGGTCAGCAAAACTCTGTTGAAACTAATAATAACCCTTCTCGATAATTACCACTTACCTCATAAGAATACAGAAATAATTCTCCAAATGAGTGTTAATACCTTGTGTTACGCAGAATATGGTATGCTCTAAATATAAAACTAATGTCTGCATCACAGTTAAAAATCGCATTCAAAAGCAAATCAGCTGTGTGGAACCTAAGTAATGCATATGCTGAGAGTCCACAGTGCTGTTTTCTCTACTTTTACATATATTTAAAATGTTACATAAAAAGCTTTAAAAAAAAATAAAACTGCTTAGAGATTAGTAAGACACAAAGAATAATGAATACAGGTTTGGCTGATTACCCTTGGGCAGAAATACATAATATCAGGGCAGCCCTGGTGGCGCAGCGGTTTAGCGCCGCCTTCAGCCTAGGGTGTGATCCTGGAGACCCGGGATCGAGTCCCAGGTCAGGCTCCCTGCATGGAGCCTGCTTCTCCCTCTGCCTGTGTCTTGGCCTCTCTCCCTCTCTCTGTCTCATGAATAAATAAATCTTAAAATAATAATAATAATAATAATATCAGAGAAAAATAAGGAAAACATGTAATGGTTATTTTTTTTAATTTTTTTTTATTTATTTACGATAGTCACACAGAGAGAGAGAGAGAGAGAGAGAGAGAGAGAGAGAGAGGCAGAGACATAGGCAGAGGGAGAAGCAGGCTCCATGCACCAGAAGCCCGACGTGGGATTTGATCCCGGGTCTCCAGGATGGCGGCCTGAGCCAAAGGCAGGGAGGGGCTAAACCGCTGCGCCACCCAGGGATCCCCTGTAATGGTTATTTTCTTAAGTTACCACGTGAAAGCACTTATTGCTACTAATTCCAATATTCCAACAGTTTTCTTACGGTCATACAAAGATCCATTTTGAAATAAAAATGCTACATAGTATGAATCCAAAGACGCAGGGCAGCAGGAGTTAACATTTTTCTATCAAAATGGCTGTCACAAAAAGGATTCTTCCCTACTTCACGTATGTTATTAAAAATGGCTGCAACATTTCACTGTCAACATTATCACAAACGTGCTTATCACATATAGTTTCTGCTTATCAATCATCCAGAAATTTATTTTCAAAATATCTATGGCAAGAAAAACTCTCACACAAGGAAAGGAGCACAGGAAATATCCACGGTAACTGTTCACAATAGCGAAGATATGCAAATAATCAACACATCCATCAACACATCATTTTGAATGAATCAATGAACTGTGAATAAATAAGTTCTTTAAAAATCTGAGGGAAAAAACAAATGAAACGCAAACACTTTGTGTAAATCCCAGTGGAGGGTACGCGAGTGTTCCACTGTTACTGCACTATTCTCTACATTTTCTGCATGTTTGAAATATTTCATGGGCTTTTTCTTTAAGGCTTGAGGAGTAAAGAACAGCAAATACAGCTCAAACTATTTCAGTACCAAAAAAAGCAAGGAAATAGAGAAGAGTTATAGTGAGGCAAAAATCTAAAAAGGGACATATTTCATATTATGAGTGTCTCATAAACACTAAAATCTCTAAAGCAAATTCTGACAATAGAAGTAAAGAGGAAATAAAAGAACAGAGATTAGAGAAGTCACCACTGTTACAGAATCTCCTCTTCTCATCATTTAATTCTAAGCAGATGCTCACTCATGAAACTGGGTGAATATGTCCCAAGAAAAGCCCAACCACTGTTTCTACTCCTTCTTCTCACAAAGCACAGGAACCCCAGGGCCAAATAGCTCCAATAACTTTGTGTCCCAAAGCATTCGTCTAGGGTACAACAAAGATCTCACAGGCTGAGCCACACTGGACAAATGATGTGGGACCCCAGAAGGGAAATCCTGCTGCTCTGTCTACTAAGAGGACATGAAAAGGACATAAGTAAGGTGCAAGGGCATCACCTGTTCTGCACACACTCAGGGGAGAGATCTGGCTTGCAATGGAGGCTCAGCACAGGCACCCAATCAGGAGACCCAGGACAGTGACTCTCTTACCCGCTTCAGAACAAAGGGGAAGCCCCAAGAACTCCGTTGAGAGACGATAGCTCCCCCAGGCACCTGTGAGCAGGGCTTCCTGGGACATGGACAAACCAAGAGATCCCTCTAACAGGGTGGATGAGGGAAACAAAGGCAAGAGAGATGTAGCTTAAATTAAATCTCCTCACAACGTGCAGCCCACTGATAGATCCTGAGACACACAGGCCATGACCTTCCTTGGGGAACTTGGGGCAGCCTTAGTATCCTCATGTTTAAAGGGAACCTTATCTTGGCAGCAGCTAGCCTCTTGGGGTCCTGAGAGCCTCCCTTCCAGAGTCCTTGGAGACTTATGCTCTCCCTCACTCCTACTAATGGAAAAGTACATAATCAGTCACTCCTCGCACTCCCAGGGCAGCTTTTCCTGCCCACAGGTCCTGTCCTTGGGCTTCAATAAAACCACCTTTCTGCACCAAAGACATCTCAAGAATTCCTTCTTGGCTGATGAACCCAAAAACTTCCAAATTTCACCAGGGTGAGGAGGTCCATGGTGATTCAAGACTTGCACCGAGAGCAAGACAGCAGCAAGAAGGCGAAGAGTGCAGTGTTTCTGACCATTACACTGCTTGCTGTCACTGCCACAGAGAGAACATGCAGAAATTCTGAGTAAAAGGAAACAAGGTACTATACCACAGAGGTTAAGAGTCTGCAAAAACATTCGACAAAATCTCATTACCCTCCAGGTCTTGCCTGAACAAATAGAGACTGATTCTCATTGCACCAAAACCAAATTACATATTGTAGGTCAGCAGCCTGCCCTATAGAAAGGGTCTCTGAGAGAGTCAAGAGGTTTTATACCTAATTCTGAAAAGCTGTGTGAACTCTAGACCTCCATCCTTCCATTGAAAAATTGCATAAGACTGTCCAGTTCAAAGGTACGTTATGATAAATGTAATAGAACTTAGAGAGGGGAAGGTCTCAGTTGCTTGATGGAAAAGCCATTAAAAATACAGTATGTAAAAAAAAAAAAAATAGAGTATGTTTTTAGGGGCGCCTGGGTGGCTCAGTAGGTTAAGTGTCTGACTCTTGATTTCACTTCAGATCATGACCTCAGGGTTGTGAGATTGAGCCCAGCATCAGGCTCGGGGCTCTGCAAGGAGACTACTTGAGTCTCTCTCTCTCCCTCTTCCTCTGTTCCTCCTCTTGCTTGCTCTCTCTCCTTACCCACTCTTTAAAATAAATAAATAAATATTTGTAAAAAAATGTAGGGGCGCCTGGGTGGCTCAGTCAGTTAAGCGTCTGACTTTAGCTCAGGTCATGACCTCAGGATCCTGGGATCAGGCCCTGATTCAGGCTCTGCACCCAGCAGGGAGCCTGCTTCTCCCTCTCCCTCTGCCCCTACACCCACTCCTGTCCTGTCTTTCTTTCTCTCAAATAATTAAATAAGGTCTTTTTTTAAAAAAAAGCAAATGCAGAAAGCAATTATGCCTGTATCACACTGTTTCTTTCGCCTACCTACAGAGCCTCCATTAAAAAATAAAAGCCACAACATACACACATTAATTCAACAGCTGTCCAAAATTTAAGAACATTATCAATTATACTGACTGATCACACCACTGATTCTGGAGTACTCGTACTTATCTGTGCTAAATAGGCTGAAATGTGCACAGAAAACAAAGTCCACCTTACCCAGAACGTCCTGTTTCTTCCCCAATCTGTTTGTCAGCCTCAAAGCCATCAGAGTGATTTCATCCCCCACAGGCCTTATCTGACTTCACGGGCAGGAATGCATTTTAAAAATAATGAGCAGCTCTTTCTGCCCACAGGTCCTGTCCTTGTGCTTTAATAAAACCAACTTTTTTTGCACCCAGGAAAAATAAAACGGGTACGTAGGTGGCACAGTCAGTTGAGCGCCCAACTCTTGATCTCGGCTCAGGTCCTGATCTCAGGTCATGAGATCAAGCCCCACTTAGGGCTCTGTGCTCAGCAAAGTCTGCTTAAGATTCTCACTCTCTCTTGCCCTTTCCCTGCTCTCTCACAAAAAAAAAAAAAAAAATCTTAAAAAAAAGATAGCGATATACAATGCCTGTCCTAACTAAGCCCCTCAAAACAATTACTATCATCTGAAGCAAAGAAAATAAATTTTAAAAATAATGATCCAAGCCAAGAGGGGGGAAGCGAGGGGAAGGAAGGAAAGAAGAAATCAAGAACATTCTGTTCCTGGTGCACTATAAGATTACAGTCAAACAGGACAAGAGGTGATGTGGCAAAGATGCATCTAGACCAGACCACCACTAATTTTAAAAGTTAATGGTGATGTGAGACCTAAAGAAAACAAAGGTTCCACCTCGAAGAGAATTAGAAGTCTCACACTTCAAAAGCCAGCAACATGGACCCATAGTCTGGAAAATAAAAGAAGTGTGTTCCCAAGATCATCAAGACATCACTATGGATTTGCAGAAAGCCCACAGAAGGTCTCCTCAGGACAGGAGACTCTAAGCAAGACCACCAGACACCAGTATGCCAAATCTTTAAACTTCAAAAACAAAAAACAGGTCCTAAAGCATACCAGAAAGGAAGGAAAGATGAAACAGGAGAGAAATAGAGGCAGGTACCTTATATAACCATTTTTTCTCCTGGAGAGCAGAATAAAAAATGTTAAGCCATTTAGGTCTGTAGGAATCTGTCTACATTTTTACCACTGCAAAGATATAGGGAACAACAGAGGTAGGGCTGTCAAGATACATACATCTTAGAAATAAGTAGATAAGTGAATTTACAATAGGCAAAGGTTAATAACATTTAACAAAAACCAACCTTGGGTAGGAAAGCAGGAACTGAATGAGTAAGGAAGCTAGTGCTCCCTATCAATATGCACACATGACGGCCTCCCTCTTTTATCTGGGCTGCTGACACGACATCTAGACTGAGGAAGACCCAGATACTTCAGGGCCCCGTGAGCTGTGGCCAGAGCCACATCAGCAAGCACTCAGGAGGCTGGGCTAATGCTGGTGGCACATATCACCACAGGGTCACCTTAGACAAATCTCACCCAGGTTACCGTGAAGAAGCTGGTACGAGACATTACCACTTAAAGAGGAACGAGAGCGTCTGTGCAACTGTCAACCTTCATAAACTGAGGACCTTCATCAGTGAGGAGACATGGGTAAAAGCTGCTAAAAACCAGAGTGGAACTGCTCCTATCGCTGATGTGGTGTGATCGGGCTACTACAGAGTTTTAAGAAATGGAAAGGTCCCAAAAGTATCTCTTCCATCATGAAGGCCAAATTCTTCAGTAGAAGAGCTGAGGAGAAGACTAAGGGTGTGCCTCTTAGTAGCTTGAAGCCACAAGGCGGGCAGGTCACTAAATGCTAACAAGTGTTTTTCAAAAAACAAAAACAAAAACAAAACAAAACCCAAAATGCACATATAACATAACTGGAGTTACAACAAGTGATTGCTTTATGTAATAAAGTATATAAACAAAAACTTTAAAAGGAATAATCAAGTATAAAAATTTGTTTTTATCAAGCCATCTAAGTCAAAGTTTTAAGTAAATAATAAAGCATACATTAAAATTTAAGAACTAGGGCAGTCCGGGTGGCAGTTTGGCGCCACCTTCAGCCCAGGGCCTGACCCTGGAGTCCCGGGATGGAGTCCCACGTCAGGCTCCCTGCATGGAGCCTGCTTCTCCCCCCGCCTGTGTCTCTGCCTCTATCTCTCTATCCCAAAAATAAAAAAATAAAAATCTTTAAAAAAATAAAATAAAATTTAAGAACTAGTACTCAGTATGTATGTCAGGTATCACTTGAAAAGTTACAAAGAATTTCACTCTTTTAATAAATATAGAGGAAGTATCTTCTGATATTGTCTCTTATCTCAAGTGGCTTAGTCAAGTCAGCAAAATTAGTCAGGACACATCTAGATAAAATGAATAAATGCCATTAGTAAGGTATAACTCAGAAATTATGGGAATTGGGAGGAAAAGATTACTTCCAGGAAGGGATTCTAGGAAGTCTTCCTGGAAAAGAGAGCATCTGAGATGCACTTGGAAAATGAAGAGTAACTCAGACTGTAAGGAATGCAGGAGGGAGGGCCCAGCATGGACCTGAGTGGTAGTCACAAAAGGCCATGGGGCATGTGAATTACAGTGACTGGTTCCGATCAACAGTCCTTGACAGTGAGCAATAAGGCTAGAACGTATGACTGGAACCAGATCACAAAGGGTCTTAATTGCTTTGTAGAAATTGTGGTTTAGAGCCAGGGAACCAGATGAAGAATAACTTTCCAGTTAACACGTACAATGGACAGAAAAGGAGACATGAGGTAGTCGGGGACATAGGGCAGGCGAAGCTAGTGCCACAGCATAACTGGCAGCGCAGCTCTGAACTACCTGTGGTGATGGCAGTAGGAATGTAGTAGAGAGGACAAGGTGTATTATATATTGATTATCTCTCAGCACCAAAGGAGCTCCTGGGAATACAAAAATTAGAAAGACAGATTTTTTTTATTTTTAACCTGAGATGATTAGGTAGGGGCAGAAACAGAAGTCAGGAAGCCATTGAAGCTTCAATCCTAGGGATAAGACCAAGAAGGAAGAACCATCAAGACAAAACAGGGACATGGCTGAAGGAACCAGTCAGTGAAAAAGCAAACGTGCTCAAAGTCTAGTTTGAGCCTGTAAGTATTAATGGGAAATCCACGCAGACAGAACACACAAGGGGAAGCAGAGGTGAAATGGGAGGTCAGCAAAGATCATGGAGATGAAAGGTAGGTCCTGAGCGTTTACAAAACTGTTCAGGACAAGTTCCTGGGTGGGGTGGGGTGGGGTGGGGAGGATGACATGGAGACAGCAGGAAACAAGGAAAGGCCAGAGGCCTAAAGCCTAAGGAGGATTTCTGGGAAGGGAGCAAATGACAAGACCAAGGGGGCACATGGAGTGAGAATCTGGTTTCTAGGAGACTAGCAGGAGAGTGAGCAGTCAGAAACAAAGGTCCTGGGCCAGTTGTTAAAGAGTCTGCTGGTCCAGGGAAGGAGAGAAGCTTCAGGGAACAGGAGAAGCTAGGAAAGGTTCTGTTCTATTGGCAGTATTTTTTATGCTTTTTCTTTACCCTTTAAAAACAGAAGAAGTCAATGTAGTTTATTGGCTGTGAGGGAATAAAAGGTGGATGAGAAAAAAATTAAAGTGAGAGAGAAGGGATAAATGATGAGGCACAAAGGAGAGGTTGGCATTAGGATCATAAAGGACGAGTTCAGGCTCGGAGAGAAAGAGGGACAGTTGTTTCTGGGATAAAAGAAGGCAAAGCCACAGTGTTGTAGTTCAACAGTGCTCACACACAGCCTGACTTCTTCACTGAAGTAGAAGCAAGAGCTTCAGTGCAGACATGAGGGTTAGAGGTCACCTACTCAGGAAAAGATCAGAACAGGCGCTAGGGAGACTAGTTCACAATAGCAATTGGAAATTTTCCTCAAATTCCAAGAGGTTCATCAGAATAAGGAAGGTAAACTTTTACCCTAAACTTCATACTAGAGTGAAATAGAAAAAAGATATGATAAGAGAAGTGGCTAAAGAAATACTGATATTACAATGTTTAAGGGGATCCCTGGGTGGCTCAGCGGTTTAGCGCCTGCCTTTGGCCCAAAGCGTGATCCTGGAGTCCCAGGATCAAGTCCCATGTCAGGCTCCCTGCATGGAGCCTGCCTCTCCCTCTGCCTGTGTCTCTGCCTCTCTCTATCTCTCTCTCTGTCTCTCATGAATGAATAAGTAAAAATCTAAAAAAACAAAAAAAAAAACCTAAGAGGTGCTAGGTATCTCAGTGGTTGAGCCTTCAGCTCAGGTCATGATCCTGAGGTCCTAGGAGTATCTCCACCTGCCTCTTCCCCCACTCATGCTCTCTCGCTCTCACTCTCTGTCAAGTAAATAAATTGTAAAAAAAAAAAAAAAAAGAAAGAAACAAAAATAAAACAGGAAAAGGGAAAGCATTCAAATGCCCTTTAAGACATTTTTAGATTTTTTTTTTATCACAGGCAGGTCAGGTACTGCTTATTCAAAAATATATGAACATTTTCATTTTTATTTATTTATTTATTTATGATAGAGAGAGAGAGAGAGAGAGAGAGAGAGAGAGAGAGAGAGAGAGAGAGAGAGAGGCAGAGACACAGGCAGAGGGAGAAGCAGGCTCCATGCACCGGGAGCCCGATGTGGGATTCGATCCCGGGTCTCCAGGATCGCACCCTGGGCCAAAGGCAGGCGCCAAACCGCTGCGCCACCCAGGGATCCCCACATTTTCATTTTAAAAAGACCTTTTTTTTTTTTTTTAAAGCACTTTAAGCTGTAGCTTCCACGGGAGCAGAAATCCTACCTGGTTTTATTTACCAAAAAAGTGCTTGGTTTAGAGTAGGCTGTTTACAAGCTACACACGTGGAAAGACAGAGCAAAGAATAAGCATGCAGGGTGGCTGGTCTATAGTGGATTGAATGATGGCCTCCCAAAATAATGTCCACACCTGAATCCCTAGAACCTTTGATTATGACCTTATTTGAAAGAAGTCTTTGCAGATGTAATAAAGGTAAGGATCTTGAGATAAGATCATTCTGGATTCTATGGGTGGGCCTGAAATCCAATGACAAGTGTCCTTTTAAGAGAGATCAGAGCCACAGAGTCACAAGCCAAAGAAACACCTGGAACACCAGAAAAGAAACTGGCAGAGGCAAGGAACACAATCTGCCCTAAAGCCTTCTGAAAGAGCCCAGCACAGATGCCTCCTTGATTTCAGACTTCCAACCTCCTAAACTTGAGAATAAATTGTTATTTTCAGCCCCTCAGTTTGTGGCAATTTGTTATGGCAGCCCTAGGAAACTAACACAAGGCCCATACAACTATACAAGTTATAATACCAGATTAAATAGGCTGGTTTCCTCTCTAAAGATCACGGTAAGAATCTCATATCAGGTAATGGAAGGAACCTCTGTGCAAAAGTGAGCACAGCTGAAGTTTCTATTTATTTATTAAAAAAGAATTTTTTTAAAGATTTTATTTATTTATTCATGAAAGACATACATAGAGAATGAGAGAGATGGCAGCCCCGGTGGCTCAGCGGTTTAGTGCCACCTTCGGCCCAGGGCAGTTTCCTGGAGACCTGGGATCGAGTCCCAGGTTGGGCTCCCTGAATGGAGCCTGCTTCTCCCTCTGCCTGTGTCTCTGCCTTTCTCTCTATGTCTCTAGAATAAAAATAAATAAATAAATAAATAAATAAATAAATAAATAAATAAATAAATAAATAAATAAATAAATTAAAATAAATAAAATAAATAAAATAAATAAAATAAATAAAATAAAATAAAATAAAAAATAAAATAGAATCAGAGAGAGAGAGAGAGAGAGAGAGAGAGAGAGAGAGAGACAGGCAGTGACTGTCTATATACAAAGCAAGTGACTATGTATTTATTCTATTTTTATTTTATTTATTTTCTGAGACTTATGTTGATGCATGCAATTCTACATCATTCATTTTAACGGCTAAAAATTGTATTACTCACCTCCTAATACTGGCCACTTAGGTTGTTTGTTAACTTTTGCTGTGTCAATGCTACAGCAATCTTCCTTGCACCTATCTCCTCATATAGGCACTAGAGTGTCTCAGAGTATAAACCTAAAAAAGCAATTACTCAGTGCCCTTTCTTTTGAAAACCTCTTTTCCTATGGTGAACAGCCTTTATGACAGTATAAGTGTGCCCATAATTAAGAGGATAAACTGACTGGAGATAACTAACCTCAAGGCACTTTCTGTGTGGGGAAAAAAACCTAAATTGTGTACTAAGTTCTGTTTTAAGTCATCTCAGCAAACATAGTTAGCAAAAGCATTTGGAACAAAAAGCAGTACATTAATGATAAGTTACCTGTGCAATATTTTGAGAAGACATAATCGCCTGGTTATAGAATATACGGCCAAAGTGATCTCGATCTGGAAATGTATCTGCTTGAAAAGGTAAGTTTGCTCCTCCAGAATCAACTGAAGACAAGGGAAATGACAGAAGTAAGTACATCTGAGTGAACAAAATACCCTATAGAGAGACATGTGTCAATGACAACAGTTCTTAATCACATTCACCAAAAATATGCCCTACCATTCTAAACTATTACAGCATCTTTCTTCAGTTCTCCAACACAGCCAAAAACTTCTCTGTTTTCCCCAAATCTGTTAGGCTCTCCTCCCTGTGCAAAATTCCACTTGAAAGGTTTAGGACACTCTCTCCTTTGAGGGTGCAAGCCTCAGAAACACCATATATTCTTAACCAGTTCAGCTAAAAAAGTGACTTTCCCTCTTTTAAACCACTACAAAAATACCTACGGAATTCATGGGAAATTTTATCATATAACTGGCCATGGGACTGTTTTTACTGCAGAGCGGAGAGGGGGATAAGAGCATCTGCTAAATTTGGAACAGAGCATGATGACTTCATAGCTGTATGATTACTGGCATGTTTCCTAGCCATCCTATGCCTCGCTTTCCTCACCTGTAAAATGAAAGGGACAAAACTAGCTCTCCCAGGGAGCTGTTCCTGGGATGACATGAAATAATGTATGTAAAACACCTAGTTCAGCCCAGAGTGAGTGCACATAGCAATGCTACGAAAACTTAGCTAGTTCCAATGCCTACTACTCTTGCCTACGTCCACTAAGACCTTCATTGTTATTTAATACATGACATGCTGTCTCCAATTCATTCAAGCTTTTGCCCAAGACAGAGACAACATAATACCCTTCACTCCATCCCCTATGGAGTTTGGCCCAGCACCTGTAAGCAGTAGGGCCTCATTCGCTGTTTTCTATACGTACAAAAAGAATTCAAATTCACATTGTGAGTCAACCAGGTAAATACACTTTTGCAGAAAAAAAAAATCTCTACGTCAGGACCTGTTTAAATACCCACACAAATGAATAATATACATATGCTGGCATTTCATCAACCTAAACCAATATCCAGGCAGTATCAGTTTTAAACTGCCTTGCTTTTATGTTGTTTTTGAAATACTCTTAGACTTAAATGTATTTTTAATTTCAAATATAAATTTACTTTCATTAAAAATTTAATTTCTTGGGGATCCCTGGGTGGCGCAGCGGTTTGGCGCCTGCCTTTGGCCCAGGGCGCAATCCTGGAGACCCGGGATCGAGTCCCACATCGGGCTCCCGGTGCATGGAGCCTGCTTCTCCCTCTGCCTGTGTCTCTGCCCCCTCCTTCTCTGACTATCATAAATAAATTAATTAATTAATCAAAAAAAATTTAAAAAAAATTTAATTTCTTTAAACTGCATTTGCTGAAATTATTCAAGTATTTAACAAAGTACCTAGCACTCAAGAGATACATAAATATTAGCTATTACTTTTTCATAGTTTGAACTCCTTAAGGTTAAGACAAAAACAAAATACATGGAAGGAAAAAATCCACACACATGTAAAGAAAAAACTGGCATACATGAAAATACTGTCAGAGGTTATTCCTGTGATGTTATTATGGGTAGTTCTTATTTACTTTTTCTTCCAGAGTTTTTAGCAAAGAACAATTATTTCTTCTGTAATTATGGAATAAATCAACAGTTTTTAAAAATTATCTATTGCTGATATCATATATAACCTTCTAAACAGTATTGTATTTTACCAGCTAAAAATAGTTCATTTTATGACTATTGTGACTTGCCCAAGTAGATGCAGGGGAGCCTGTTTTGCATTGCAATTTCTTGCGCCCGTAAATGTTTCTTCACAGTCACTGGGTAATAGGTACCTCCTTTGATGGTGGCATCATTGGCAATAATCATGCATTCCACTCTGAAAGGTAGAATTTGATTAGGAAGAGAATATGAGAGACTTCTTCAAAGTTTACTTATTTTTTTAATACATTATCTTATTTTATTCAAATATCAGTCTGACCACACATGGTCCAAAACACTCAAATAATAAGCCATATAGAGATGTTAAAGATTGGTCTTCAAACATTACAGACAATGATGCCACACTTGCCTATGATATCGCCGACATAAAACCACATCCACACCTCGGTGGCCACCAAATCATTCAGCAGAGCTTCCCTGTGAACTGTTTGAAGCTACCAGTTTGAGCACTCTTGACTATTTTTTTCAAGCTGTAGCTTGAAATAGCTGTAGGGATCTCAGCAGGGGTTGGAAGAACCAGCTCAACCCTGGCATAGTGCCCAAATGTGGCCGATCGAGGCTTCAAGTAAGTGACAGCAGCGTTCACCAGTGTCAGAGCCTTCTGAGCGAGGTTACGGACGAACTGGGCCATGGTTCCAGGATGGAAGTTCCGTCACCCCAGACCTTTTTCAAAGTTTAAAGGCCAATTACATCTCATTACAAGATACCCCAATACAACATTCAACTTCTAGTACATTCCACCAATGACAATCATTAGCAATCTCATGATACAAAAACAAGCTTTAATCACAGTTCACACACTCACTTATGTAATATAAAATGATCACTATGAACAACTTTACAAACCCACACTTGATTTTTAAAAAGTCATCAGTCCTGGGGGCGCCTGAGTGGCTCTCTCAGTTAAGCATCTGCCTTTGACTCAAGTCAGGATCTTGGGGTCCTGGGATTGAGCCCTGGGTCACGTTTCCTGCTCATCAGGGAGTTTGTTTCTCCCTCTTTGCCCCTTCCCTTGCTTGTGTGCTTGCTCTCTCTCAAATAATCTCTAAAAAGTAAACAGTCATCAGTGCTGTATTAGCTGTGAAAAACTAACCACCTCAGCCACAGTTCATATAAAGGTTCTTTTACAGTAAGATAATGATACAAAAAAAAAAAAAAAAAAAATCCAAGTCTCAAGAGTGAGAAAATCCATCATAGTAAACCACTAAATTTCCTTGTAGGAAGATTATTTTGCAAAAATGAAAGTTGACACACCAAAGGAATTTATCTTTTTTACATTTTCAAAAGTTTTTCAATGCTACTACCACATGCTTTTCTAAAAGATGTTTAAAATACAGTATCTTGCTTAAAGTAACAATAAAAGCAAACTATAAGAAGAGTGTATTGAAAACATATACTATAATGCATCATCAATGGTACTTTCTCACTAAGACCAGTTGGTTGAGTGTTACACCCACAAACACCACATAAAGAGAATGGTGAACGCAGACCACCTGTAAGGGAAACTGCTTACCATTGCCAGGAAACGGGAAGGTCAGGGGGCTACCTGGAAACTTGGGTGAACAGTGTATTCTTTATAAAACTTAATCTTCTTTATGTTTACAATATTATTATTTTTTTTAAGATTTTATTTTTAAGCAATCTCTACACCCAACATGGGGCTTGAACTTACAACCCCGAGATCAAGAGTCGTATGCTCGACCAACTGAGCCAGCCAGGTACCCCTATTTATGGTTATTTTTAAAACTCTCACTTTATATTCTTTTTAATTGTAGAAATCAAGTCATTGAATTCCTGTTTGCAAAGAAAGTAGGGAAGAGTGGCTGAATAGTGGCCTGAGGTAGCATTGTGCTCCCCTCACAGGGTGTGTGGCCAATTAGAGCATCAATGTTAACCACTATAAAGCACATTATAGTTATATTATATATATATATATATATAGTTATAGTTATAGTTATAGTTATATTATATATAACTATATACAATATATAATATATATATTATATCCACATTATAGTTAATATTTTAAAGTGGAATGCCAATTCTTCATGACTTTAGTAAACAAACTAGACTTCAAAGGGAATTTAAGCTTACAGTGGTTGCTAAGGCTATCATCTCATACCCCCAGAGCGTATTCACGCTCTCCTGCCCCGGGGGTGGGGCCCTGCAAAAGCTTACCAAGCTCTGATACCAGAAAGGACCTATGGAGTCAGAAAAGCTATGGTGAAATTCTGGCTCTGCCACTTGCTAGACATGTGACCTTCCGTAAGAGACAGAGCCACTTGTCTATGAAAAGGTCACAGACATGTTACAGAGTGAAAAATAAAACGAGTCCACAAAAAGACCTGCACTGTACACCTACTGGTTCTACCTACCCAGGATCTACTACTTTGGTGACAGAACTAAACTTTCTTTTTTTTTTTTTTAAGATTTTATTTATTTATTCATGATAGACAGAGAGAGAGAGAGAGAGAGAGGCAGAGACACAGGCAGAGGCAGAAGCAGGCTCCATGCAGGGAGTGTGACATGGAACTCACACCCGGGCTGCCCCAGGACTAAACTTTCTTTCAGAAACTGCTTCTTACCTAATTCATGTGGACTGACCCCCAAAGCCTATCTTCAAAGGTATATCCAAGAACCAGGCCTTTCTACCCAGAGTCCACCCTGTGGTTCAGTAATGGGCTTGGACCCCAAATCTAACCCCGTATGAGCTCTCCTACTTCAGCTACTGATCCTCCGGAATAGAAATCAGGAATGCCTATGGCTAGCTCTGTCTCTGGGTTTAAAAAGCTTATCTAGGAATAAAACCAAAAACCAGTCTGTGACAACACTGTTTGAACTCCTAAGTTCCAGCGATACCCACACCTGTCAGTTAAGGGTCAATAAATTCCTCGTTTTCCTCAAACTAGTTTGAGCATCTACCATTTGCTAGAGAAAGAGTGGTGACGATACATACAAACACACTATTTATGTAAAAAAGATCCATTTAAACTATTATGAACTGCGACTTTACACCTAGTAAATAAGTGAACCTTTTTCAGTCATAATATCCAACACTACTAGCACAGCCCCTTTTCTAGGGAAAAGGGAAGTCTTTCCTTGGCCTGGGCCAAAATGGAGGGGAGTCTCGTGGGAAAAATGCATACACTCAATATGAAACTAAGATGGTTTATAAATAAATTCTATACAAGTTTTCTCATTAAATTTCTTGGGGTTGGGCAGCCCGGGTGGCTCAACGGTTTAGCACAGCCTTCGGACCAGGGCCTGATCCTGGAGACCTGGGATCGAGTCCCATGTCAGGCTCCCTGCATGGAGCCTGCTTCTCCCTCTGCCTGTGTCTCTGCCTCTCTCTCTCTCTCTTTCTCTCTCTCTGTCTCTCATGAATAAATAAATAAAATCTTTAAAAAAAATAAAAAATAAATAAAAAGACAAAAACATGTTAAAAAAATAAAAAATAAAAATAAATTTCTTGGGGTCTATTAAGAAATGATCATGGAGGGGATCCCTGGGTGGCTCAGCGGTTTAGTGCCTGCCTTTGGCCCAGGGTGTGATCCTGGGGTCCCAGGATCAAGTTCCACATCAGGCTCCCTGCATGGGGCCTGCTTCTCCCTCTGCCTGTGTCTCTGCCTCTCTCTCCTCTGTGTGTCTCTCATGAATAAATAAATAAAATCTTAAAAAAAAAAGAAAGAAAGAAAGAAATGATCATGGAGCCTGTATCAATATACCTAACACTACTGGAAAATATATAAAAAGAGCAATAAAGGTATAAAAGTTTTTAATGACTTTCCAAATAGCTTTGGCTCTAAGAAGTTTCCAGGCTGCAGGGAAGAAAGCTTCTATCTACTCTGTTATCCACAGCTGCCTGTCTACCCTCAGTGGCAAGAGTATCAACTGTATTTTAAATCTCTTAAAGGACAGAGGTGTTTCTCTTCGTTTCCTCATTTCTTCCTCTTGTTTCAGGACAACCCTCTAATGGTAGCTACTATGACTGTTTCATTTTATAACGAATCATATTTTCCTGATGGGAAAACCAAGGTAGTGAGTGGTCAAGGAATTTGCTAAAGGTGAATGAAACAGCTACAAAATGCTGAAGCCAGAATTCTAACTGAGGCTGATAACTCCTGAACTCATACGATTCCTAAGTGCAATTCAATTTCCTTCCAAACTGAGAACCTTATAAACTGAGAACAAGGCACCAAGAAAAAAAAAAATGAACATGAAAAACACAAAAAGCATCAATAATAATGAAATAGTAGTACATGCACAGGAAAAGTAGAAGGGCATGTTCCAACATGTTGACCATCATTATCACTGGAGAATATAATTCACAGTACCTACCCTACTTACTTAGTTATTTCATGATTATGAATTTAGTTTAGCGCTGCATTAAGTTTATTCTTTTTTTTTTAAAGATTTATTTATTTATTTATGATAGATATAGAGAGAGAAAGAGAGGCAGAGACACAGGAGGAGGGAGAAGCAGGCTCCATGCCGGGAGCCCGACGTGGGACTCGATCCCAGGACTCCAGGATCGCACCCTGGGCCAAAGGCAGGTGCCAAACAGCTGAGCCACCCAGGGATTCCCGAGTTTATTCTTTTTTTAAAGGTTTATTTGTAAGCATCCCCTAAGACTCTAAGAAAAAAAAGTCTTCACGCTGGGTGAATATTAAGCAAATCATAGCTTGCAAAGAGTTGTGGAGGAGTGCTGGGGATACAGGAAGGAAGAAGCTACAATGGCCAGTGGCTGTAGCTGTACCTCCCCCGAAGGCACCAATCATAGGAAGAAGGTGGAGGAACACACACCATAAACCAGCATCTGTGTCAAATATAACTTTAGCAGGCTCAGGATCCAACCACCTGAGGTCCAAGCTGAGCTCCACCAGTGGCTTGATCTCAGGTAAGTTATTTACCTTGCTAAGTCATTTACCAGGCTTCCTTACCTGCCTAATGGTGATGTTGACAATAATACCCATTCTCACAGAGCTGCGGTGATGGTTACAACTAACCAGTGGGAAGTGTTTATTACAATGCCTACTGTGCTATCCTGAGATGGTAAATGTCAGGCCGTACATAAATATACACAAGTAAATTTAACTTCTAGCAATCAAGATTTCCTAAGTCTACAGTGGTTCTCAAATGTTAGCATTCGAGAAGCTTGGAGGGCTTATTAAAAGCACTGATTGCTTGGTTCCACCCTCAAAATTTAGTTTAGTTACTTCTTTTTTTTTTGTTTTTTAAGATTTTATTTATTCATGAGAGAGAGAGAGAGAGAGAGAGAGAGAGAGAGAGAGAGAGAGGCAGAGACAGGCAGAGGGAGAGGCAGGCTCCATGTAGGGAGCCAGATGTGGGACTCAATCCCAGGACTCTAGGATCACAACCTGGGCCAAAGGCAGCACTAAATCGCTGAGCCCCCCGGGCTGCCCTAGTTACTTCTTTTTAAGTAGGCTCCATTCTCAGCATGGAGCCCAATGAGGGGCTTGAACTCACAACCCTGAGATCGAGACCAGACCTAAGATCAAGACTTGGGCACTTAACCAACTGTGCCACTTACATGCCCCTAATTTGGTAACTTAATGAGAAGACCTAGTAATCTATGCTTTTTTTTTCCCCCCCAAAGATTTTATGTATTTATTCATGAGAGACACACAGAGAGAAGGGCAGAGAAACAGGCAGAGGGAGAAGCAGGCTCCATGCAGGGAGCCCGACTTGGGACTCAATCCCGGGTCTCCACAGGATCACGCCCTGGGCTGAAGGCGGCGCTAAACTGCTGAGCCACCCAGGCTGCCCATAATCTATATTTCTAACAAGTTCTAAGGTGATGCCAATGCTACCTGGGGAGCCACACTTGAAGAACAACTTCTCTATGACACTGGTTTTTCACCCTAGATGTGCAAGAGATCCTTGGAAAATGATAGAAGCCAAGCCCACACCTGAAGATTCTAATTAAGGAAGAAGGCTGGGATTCAAGACCCAGGACCTGTGCTGGGTTTTCTTTCCCTCCTTCAATCTTTGTCTCTAAAGCTCCACAGGTCAATCTAATACACGTCAGGGTAGAAAGCCTTAGTCCCACATAATACAAACAGCAGAAAACTTGCACATTCATACACAAAGCCGTGACGTGCATAATCGAGTTGAAGTAGAATACTCACCCTGATACTCTCCCAATGCCTGTAATAATGCTACCAGCAGGGACCTCCTCATTAACATATAACTTGTAACCTGCAAACTGAGATAATTCCAGAAACGGAGACCTGAAGGGAAAAAAGGATATCGCTTGAATTACAGTCATTAAAAAAAAAAAGCATATTTAAACAGTTATACATGGAAAAGAGTAATGAGCCAATGTTTCAAGCATGCATGCTGTACACATACAAAATCTACAAAAAAAAAAAAAAGAATATTTACCCCAAATCTAGTGTGAATATTTTGAGGATTTACATGTTATAGCCATACAACAGAACACGAGGTACCTACTTTTAAAAGATGTTGTACAAATGTGTTTATTAGTAGGGAAAGAGACCAGCACCTAACACTCACGGAAGCTCCTACCCCACGCCAGGCTCTCTTTTAGGAGCTCCAGAAACCTGACGCATCTGTTCCTCAGAACCACCGCCTGTGGTGGAGCCTATCATGATCCCCAATGATGCATGAGGAAACTAGAGCACAGAAATTAAGTCACTTGTCTAAAGTCACACAACTAGTAAGTGGCAAAGCTGGGTTTTAATAAGCAATTTAACCCCAAAGACCAGGCTCTTTGTCAATTTATTACTCTACCTTTCACTTACTTAAATGTCCAAGATCCAGCAAGTAGGAGGAAAAAGGTGTTATAAAATATCACATTTAGTATGATTGTTTCTCTAGTTAAAAAAAAAAAAAGTATCTAAAAAAAAGGGGTACCTGGGTGGCTCAGTCAGTTAAGCAACCAACTGCTGGCTTCAACTCAGTTCTGGCTCAGGTCATGATCTCAGGGTCATGAGACTGGCCCCACAGCAGGCTCCCTGCTCAGTAGGGAGTCCACCTCCACCCGCCCTGCTCATGCTGTCTCGCAAATAAATAAATCTTTTTAAAAAATGTGTCTAACACCTATACACATAAGAATATTCTAGAAGGATATAAACCTCGTGTTAACAGTGCCCGTCTCCAGGTTGGGAGTACGGGTACATGTCGTAAGAAATTCTTTTGGGGTCCTCATTCCCTTTTCTCCACCTGTACTCTCCACCTCCCACTCCAATCCTTCAGGTAATCCGTTGGGTTAGCTCTGTCTTGACAACATGTCTAGTCCCTAACATTCTCATCACTTCCACTACTATGACCCTCATCCAAGTCACCACTGTATCTCCTTTAACTCACTGCCACAGTGCTCTCTAAACTCATCTTGGTGCTTCCACCCCTGCTGCCCACAGTATTCTCCCAAAATAGCAGCTACAATAACTCTTTTCAAATTCATGTCAGATAGATCATAAGTCTCCTGTTCAAAACCCCACAGAGTCTCCTCACTTCTCCCAGATAAAAGCTGAAATTTTACACTGACCTACAAGATCTTACAGAATTGAACCCATCTCTACTACTTTCCCCTTTGTGCCTTCAACCCCTAACCCACTGGCACCCAGGGTTCTTGAGTCTATCAACATACCCCACACAGTCCCACCTCCCGGCCTTGCACTGGCCATTCCTTCTGTCTGTAACACCCTTACACCAGTATTTTCAGGGCTCTCTCTCTCATTACTCCTTCAAATCGTTACTCAGATGTCATCTGCTCAATGAGGCCTATACCCTCACCATCTTACTTAAAACTACCACTTGACCTTCATCTTTCCCTTACTCTGTTCTTGCTTTTTCCCCATGACATTTATCACCTACTATACTATGTAACTTACCACAATAATCACTTATTTTCCATCCCCTCGTGCTACAATGTAAACTGCATCTAGGCAAGAACCTTTGTCCGTTTTGTTTACTGACCTATCACTAGCACCTAGCACAGTGCCTGACACTTAGTAGCCTCTCAATAAACATTTACTGTCAAATCTTATGGAAAGAACCAGAATTTAAAATCATTTATTTATAAAACTGTCTAAGCAAGTACCACAGACGAGAGAACACGGAGTTAAGCACTCGGGGTTTACCAACCCAGGGTCTATGAGATTGTCCACTCTATCTCTGGCTAAAAGTTTTCCTCTTGATATGTGGCGTTCTCGGGCTTTCTGGCTGCCTCCTATGATAAAAAACATGATTCGATTAGATTGACATCATGTAAGGTCTCCAATTAATTTAAGGCCAGAAAAACATAAAACAGTACCAAATAGAGCACGATTTTAAAACTTCAAAGTGTCTTTTGAGAAATGGCTAATTTTCAGATCCACTCAACTTACAAGCTTTATTTTCTGATGTACACAAATGGGAATTTAAAAAAATAAAACAAAACAGAAAACAAAAATAAATAAATAAATAAATAAATAAATAAATAAATAAATAAATAAATAAATAAAACAACTGATCTCTGATTTCATACATTTTCTGAATTCATTGGAAATTAAACAACATAATATTTAAGTAGTAACATAAATAAGTAAATAAATAACAATAAGTAATAGCACAGATTACCTAAATACCATACTATCTTCTCTACAACTCCTAAGTTGTAAACACATTGTAAATACCTCCTCACCTCGTGGTTATTTATTAAGTACCTATCACAAATACCTAGCCTCTGCTACATACTACAAAATTTGAAAAATTCCAACCTTCATGTATAACAGGCAAAAAGCACTATTTTAGAAATGACCTCCACGACAAGCACCGCAGGACTTGCCTAAAGGCACGCAGCCCACGTTTCACACTGTCTCCAAATGGGAGACAGTTGCACACCTAATACATCAACTAAAATTTAGTCCACTTGTGTTAGCATCTTCACTCAGATGGTCTTCGGTGTTTCCTGCTGTTGTTCTAGACCAAGGACATGAGGGCAGGTGAGGAGCCCACCGGGGTAACCAGGGAGGCTGCCTGGGTGCACAGCACACCAAAGCCCACCCGGCCACAAGGACGGCCGCTGGCTCACTGGCTCAGGAATATGGACAGCTCGCTCTCAGCAAGCCAAGGGGTAAGACCAGAAGCAGAAGGATCATACAGTCCCTCAGTATGTGCAGTTTCACTGCTGCCTACGAATTTTATCTTAATGTGCTCTCGTGCTAATGAAGTGTTTGGCTATTTAAGAAAGCTACTTCTTTGGGGTTCTTTTTTTTTTAGGAAAGAAAACGAGTTCTTGTCTTTTTCAAAACAAGCTCCCAAGTATTACCTTGCTTTTCTTTTTTTTCTTTTTTTCTTTTTTTATTTATTTTTTTTTTTTAAAGATTTTATTTATTTATTCATGATAGTCACACAGAGAGAGACAAAGAGGCAGAGACACAGGCAGAGGGAGAAGCAGGCTCCATGCACCGGGAGCCCGACGTGGGATTCGATCCCGGGTCTCCAGGATCGCGCCCCGGGCCAAAGGCAGGCGCCAAACCGCTGCGCCACCCAGGGATCCCTTACCTTGCTTTTCAAACCAGGCTTCGTTACTCTATCCAGGGGATCTTTTTTTTTTTTTTTTTTTCTGAAGAGAAAGATGGCATATTTCTAAGACTGTATCTGCCTTAAGCTTACCAAGAAAATTCTATCACACATCTCACCTTCTTTTAAAATGAAAATAACTCTGGGAGGCAAAGCTTTACTTCCAAAAGAGTGTAATGAGGTCAAATCACAATACTGTTTAAGGGGCACCTGGGTGGCTCAGTGGTTGAGCATCTGCCTTTGGCTCAGGGAGTGATCCCGGAGTCCCAGGATCAAGTCTTCCATCGGGCTCCCCATGAGCAGGGAGCCTGCTTCTCCCTCTGCCTGTGTCTCTCTCTGTGTCTCTCATGAATAAATAAATAAAATCTTTAAAAAAATAATAATATTTAAAGAAAAAATGAACCTAAGGCACTGAAAGGAAAGCCAGGCCTTGGTGCGGGTTTTTGGGGAGTTGGGTGACATAAATGCCTACAAAGAGGACAGGAGGGGAGGGGTGGCCAGAGAGGGTGGCATATCACCGAGGTGATAAGATACACACACATTCTTTCGCAACAACTTAAGACAATATCACTTTTCCTTAATTCTGCCTAGAGTTCCAATTTGCAATTTGGAATAGCTAGTGAATTCCAGTTTTGTTAGGAAAAATCAAAAAGAGGGTCATCCTTGATACAGATTCTCAGATCATAGAATTAAGCTCCTTCCTCTGACTTTTAAACTAGCCTAGGGTATTTGGGCAGCCACGATAATAGTGTGACACAGCACATTCGTTTTCCAAAGATTCTTCTTTTTTTTAATTTTTTATTTATGATAGTCACACAGAGAGAGAGAGAGAGAGAGAGGCAGAGACACAGGCAGAGGGAGAAGCAGGCTCCATGCACTGGGAGCCCGACGTGGGATTCGATCCCAGGTCTCCAGGATCACGCCCTGGGCCAAAGGCAGGCGCTAAACCACTGCGCCACCCAGGGATCCCCCAAAGATTCTTCTTAAAGACCCTACACCGTCCCTATTCCCAGACTTGGAGATAGGAGGAAAACCAGTTTCCTTCAATCTCCTACAGCATATTATACTGATTCTAATACATACATTTTGTTCACATTTTAACATCCCTGAAATCAGGAAGCATTTTGGAGTTTACGGGATGGGATCTTTTCATTGCTGTTACCAGGGGACAGTCACAACACATCTGCCTGCCTCTGGCAGCACAGCACAAACGTCACTTCAACTGTGCTACACGCATTGTTAGAACTACATGCACAGAGTTAACTTCCATTTTAAAATGTCTTTGGGGGTGCCTGGGTGGCTCAGGGTGCTGGGGTCGAGCCCTGAGTTAGGCTCCTTGCTCAGCGGGGTGTCTACTTGCCCCCTCCCTCTGTTCTTCCCTCCACTCATGCTCCCACTCTAATAAATAAATAAAATCTTTGAAAAAATTAAATTAAATATCTTCAAAAACTACACAAGCAGGCAGTCCAGGTGGCTCAGCGTTTTAGCGCTGCCTTCAGCCCAGGGCATGATCCTAGAGAACCGGGATCGGGTCCCGCATCGGGCTCCCTGCATGGAGCCTGCTTCTCCCTCTGCCTGTGCCTGTGCCTCTGCCCCCCTCTCTCTGTCTTTCATGATTAAATAAATAAAATCTTAAAAAAAAAAAAAAAAAAAAAACTACACAAGCCTTATCTTTAGGGCATTAAAAGACCCTGTTTCAATCACCAAAACTATTTGTGTTTTTCTATATTGATAAAGTAATTATCACCCAGCTTTATAAGAACTAGGCACTTCTGAATCTTTCATAATAGCCCTTTGATTACCTTCTGTTAATCAATGTATTCAGTCTGGATATCATTGAAATACACAGTAAAAGGCGTAATCTTTTGTCCACCCACACAAATGTCCACCCACACTCCTCCTGTAACTCTACTTTCTCATACAGGAACAAAAAGGGAGATGAAAGTTTCCTGAGAAGAAATGTGAAAATCTAAACTGCTATAGTAAAAATGACAGAGATCAAGATATTCCAAATGGGTTTCCTCTCGGATCTTTTTTCTTTTTCTTTTTTTTAAGATTTTATTTATTTATTCATGAGGGACACAGAATGAGGCAGAGACACAGGCAGAGGGAGAAGCAGGCTCCCTGTGGAGAGCCCCATGTGGGACTCCATCCCACAACTGCAGGTTCACGACCTGAGCCTAAGGCAGATGCTCAACCACTGAGCCACCCGGGTGTCCACTCTTGGATCTTTTCAATTAATTTTGATTAATATACTACATCAAAAGAAGACAAAATTGTGTGTTTGGAGTAATGTCTATAATTGATACATTCACTCCTAAATCTCAAGTTACAAATAAACTACTTAAAATATACAGGAAAGATTAAATAAGTGGATCAAAGTTGCTTTATTATTAGAGCAACAAACGAGTCTAGCTCACTCTCAAACTCTACAAAGGACCAAAATACTGATCTTATTTCTTCCCCAATAAACTACACAAATGGATAGACAACTTTATGTAGATGGGCTCTCTGTCCATCTGCCATTAAATAATTACCTTGCCTCCACTCTCAAAATCCTCACAGAAAGGGGGATCCCTGGATGGCTTTAGCACCTGCCTTTGGCCCAGGGCATGATCCTGGAGTCCTGGGATCGAGTCCTGTGTCGGGCTCTCTGCGTGGAGCCTGCTTCTCCCTCTGCCTGTGTCTCTGCCCCTCTCTCCCTCTCTCTGTGTATCTCATGAATAAATAAATAAAAAATCATAAAAAAAATCCTCTCAGAAAGAAATGATATAAATAACATTTTTATTTAAGCTAAAAAGAAACTCAAGATTTCTCTAAATTAATTCCCTAATGACTGGTCCTGGAAGTGTATCCTCTAAATGTGATAAGATCATACCTAAGAAGGCAACAGTACTATTAAATCACAGGTTTACATATAAAACAGATGCCATCTCTGAGAGCATTGGGAAGAACTATTTTACTCTTTTTTCTCACTTACTCATTTATTTATTTTGCACTCATTGAGAACTAAAAGGGCAATCCAGGAGCAATCAAGGCAAAATTATTTTCCTTGTGGGCATGTTATCACTAAGGGGAGGCTGGCAAAAAAGAAATAGGCAGTATATAGTATATAGTATTAGGTGGTGATAAATGTGTTGAAGAAAAATAAAGCATAAGAAAGAGAATGAGGCATGAGGAGGTAAGCATCATCAAGAAGGGTCTGTGGGGAGGTGACTTATTTTTCCTTTTTTTCATGTTTCATTTTTTAAATTTAAATGCAACTAATTAACATATAATGTATCACTGGTTTCAGAGATAGACGTCAGAGATTCATCAGTCTCATGTAACACCCAGTACTCATTAAAATACATGCTCTCCTTAATGTCCATCACCCAGTTACCCCATCCTCCCACCCTAGAGCTCTTTTTAAATGAAGGCTATAAAATTCATACAGCTCTTCCTTATTACTTATATTAAGAAACTTATTTTGGAAATAGCTTTCAGTTTCAAGTCACCTAGGCTTTTTTTTTTTTTAAGATTTATTTATTTATTCATGAGAAACACACAGAGAGAGAGAGAGAGAGAGAGAGAGAGAGAGAGGCAGAGACACTCTGCCGCCTTCAGCCCAGGGCGTGATCCCGGAGTCCCCAGGATCAAGTCTCACATCGGGCTCCCTGCACGGAGCCTGCTTCTCCCTCTGCCTGTGTCTCTGCCTATCTCTCTGTGTCTCTCATGAATAAACAAATAAAATCTTTTTTAAAAAATGTAAAACACATAAAATAAAATGATAACTAAAAAAACAGAAAATGACACTGCAAAGTTCTTATCTCATTAGCGATAAACCCATATAGGAATTATTTCCAAGTTATATAACAAAGCAAAAAATGCATAATCATACAAAATTAGTATATAGGATGAATAAAAACAACGAACAGAAAATATTTCCAGTGCTTCAGGAGAAACAAAAATTTCGATGGATGCTGTCACTGAAAGAAAACTGCAAGAAGCAATACTTTAAAAAGTGATGGACCTGATATTTTACTGTTCCCCAGATAGTGGCAATGCTATAGGGGCAGAAAAATTGGCCAAGTAAGAGGAAAAAATAAAATGGCAACATTCCAGAGTCAAAGCCTGCTGCTACTAGTTTTTCCTAAAACCAGTAACTATCAAGGAGCATCTTCATTAAAGCATAAAATGAAGAATAACTGAGTGCTTACCTAATCTTATTTTCTCTGCTCGTTCATGGAGTTGATTTACTAGTGCTTTCATCTGTTCATAGTTCTCCTAAAACAGAAACAAAGACAGAAAGGGAGAGTAATATTAGAAAACGATTATCTTTTCTTTTTCAGTCATAGTAAGAGTTGATGAGAACATCATGTGCCAACTCCATGTGGCTTCACATGGGGCCACCTGCCACCCATGTGGCCTCCATCGTGTGTCACTCCAGCGGATGGGAAAGAGGCATTCTCGCCTCTCCATTTCTGCCCAAGCTCCTCTTCACCACTACCTTCCCTCTCTGGTCCACGAATCCAAATCTTACCCTCTTTGAATCAGACACCATGTTCCCTCTCATCTCTAACCCCATTTCTGGTCACTCCTATTCATTTTAGCATCTTTTTTCCGTAAGCATCAAGTGAACTTAATTGATTTGTTTCCCTATTTTAAGGAACATAAGCCCTTTGAGAGTTAGAATGCCATCTTACCTTTTGTGTCCCATCAATCACTGCCCTGAGGGAGTTTCTAACCAATGCACAAACACTGACAAATTATACTTAAAAAACAGAGCCCAAAGAAAACAACAGATCCTATTTTGTTTTAAAAGGAACAAGATTCTATGTTTGCATGTCTTGAAAAATTTTCTAGGGGATCCCTGGGTGGCTCAGTGGTTTAGCGCCTGCCTTTGGCCCAGGACGTGATCCTGGAGACCTGGGATCAAGTCCCCCATCAGGCTCCCTACATGAAGCCTGCTTCTCCCTCTGCCTCTCACTCTCTCTCTCGTGAATAAATAAAATCTTTTAAAAAATAATAAAAATAAAAATTTTCTAGAGTAATATACAGGAAAATATAAACTGTGAGAGGTGGAAAAAGGGTAGAGGGCCTAACACATCACCGTTCTGTCAATTTTGTTTGATCAGCTCATTCTTTTAAAACAAGTAGCTAGTTATTTTTGAATATTCAGAGTTTAATCCACTAACACATTTTGCTTTCCACCATGTCTTTCACATCTCTGGTGGTTTAATTCCTTTTACATGATGTGATACTAAGCAGCCTTCCAGCTGTTCAAAATAAAATTTTTTTAAAAGATTTTATTTACTTATTTATGAGAGACACAGAAAGGCAGAGGCACAGGCAGAGGCACAGGCAGGCTCCCTACGGGGAACTAGATGTGGGACTCAATCCCAGGACCCCAGGATCATGACCTGAGCCAAAGGCAGACGCTCAACCGCTGACCCAATCAGGTGTCCCCCAGCTGTTCAAAATTAGATGAATTTACAGTCTGCATAGTAGAGCTCTATTATTTATTTCCTACAGCTCTAAGAGCTCCCAAGGTCAAAGTTTATGCTACATTCTCTTGCGCTGCAAAATCCAGAAAACAAAAGAGAGAAGCAGCATATTGTGAGGGAAAGAATCTTTGCCCTTAAGTAGGGAAGTCCCAACCCCTAAACAATCCCTGTCTACTGGGGATCCCTGGGTGGCTCAGCGGTTTAGCGCCTGCCTTTAGCCCAGGCCGTGATCCTGGAGTCCCGGGATAGAGTCCCACATTAGGCTCCCGGCGTGGAGCCTGCTTCTCCCTCCTTCTGTTTCTCTGCCTCTCTCTCTCTCTCATAAATAAATAAATCTTAAAAAAAAAAAAAAAAATCCCTGTCTACTCACCCTGTGATCACTTCTCTTCCAGGCCCAAGCCCTGTCTGAGGGCAGATAGCCTGCCAGGAGCAAACTCCAGAATCTGCCTAGAACATTGTTTCCCAACCTTGTCTGGACACTGGAATCACTGGGAAGCTTCGAAAAATATAAATAAACCCTCAGAGATTCTGATGTCATCATTCACACATGCGGCCTGGGCATTAGGCACTTTAAAATTTCCCTGAGAGGGACGCCTGGGTGGCTCAGTGGTTGACCGTCTGCCTTCAGCTCAGGTCATGATCCTGGGGTCCCAGGATCAAGTCCCACATCAGGCTCCCTGCAGGGAGCCTGCTTCTCCCTCTGCCTGTGTCTCTGCCTCTCTCTGTGTCTTTCATGAATAAATACACAAAATCTTTTTAAAAATAAAAATAAAATAAAAGTTCCCCAAGGATTCAAATGGCCAACCAAAAATAGAGAAACACTGGCCCATAGTCTCCATTTCTAAGTTCGACTCAAGGCAAACTGGAAACCCACCCCAAAAGGGGGTTTGGTAATAGGCCAAGAGTTCTTTCATCACCAGAACCTCTTCAGATTACCATAGTGTTTGCTGATATGAATAGCATGAAGCAGTGGAAGCCAAGAGCTTTGCTCTCCTATTGAGCCCACGATACAGATCCTTTTCATTCACATTTGGCAAATTCAGAAACCCCTAGCTTTATGAATCGCCTTAGAAAGAAACAAAGCTCTTGCACCAAAGCATGTCTGTTCAGCCTGTCACCATGAGGTGGCATTAGAGCAACACGTACAGTGCCACTTCACGCGTACGAAGAGACTTAAACAGCCTAACATCTCAAGCCTAAAGGGAGCCACCTTTGTATGGAGAGCCTCCTGGGTTGAGAACTAGTCCTAGTAAGCGGGGGCTGGGTCCTGAACTCCTCTGTCATCTGCGAGACCCAGCAGAAAACGTTTAAAATGAAGGGGCTCCTTATATAAACAAAACCAAGGGGCAGAGAAGAGCTCTGGGACAGAATCAGGGGGCAGCTCCTACCTGGAGCCAAAGGGCATCTTCTCTGTGGGGCTCTCTCAGCTGACCCTGAGCTGCCACTGCCACCCTGGGGCTCACAGACGGGTACTACTCTGGCCTCAGGCCCTGGCCTCCATCTACCTGCTGCTCAGCACACAGGGTGAGGAAAAGATCTCACCACCATGTTGCCAAATAGAAAGGGAAGCAGATCACTCCACTGCCCAGGGAAAGTCATTTTTTGCTTATTTTCTGCTTAAAGTCCATCTTGTCAACTTCTACCTTTATTCTAAGGTTAAAAATCCACCTCGTAGGTGGCTGTTTCAGAAACCTTCTTTTTGGGGATCCCTGGGTGGCGCAGCGGTTTAGCGCCTGCCTTTGGCCCAGGGCGTGGTCCTGGAGACCCGGGATCGAGTCCCACATCGGGCTCCCGGTGCATGGAGCCTGCTTCTCCCTCTGCCTGTGTCTCTGCCTCTCTCTCTCTCTCTCTGTGACTATCATAAATAACTAAAAAAAAAATTTTTTTTTTTTTAAAAAGAAACCTTCTTTTTTTAAAGTATGCTCTCAGCCTAAAATGGGGCTTGAACTCATAACCCCTGGGGTCAAGAGTTGCATGCTGTACTGACTAGGCCAGCCAGGCGCCCGCCCCTCAGGAACCCTGATCTTAAGAATCCCCACAGATGGTGAAGCACCTTCATCAGGGAGGCAGCCTTCCCAAATGCTCCATTGTTTGGAATTCTTTCTCTGCCACTCTCAGCTCAGTAATTTCTTCAATTCACAGACTGATTCTGTGATTTTTTTTTAAGATTTTATTTATTTATTCATAAAGACACACACACACAGAGAGAGAGAGAGAGAGAGAGAGAGAGAGAGAGGCAGAGACATAGGAGGAGGGAGAAGCAGGCTCCACGCCGGGAGCCCAATGTGGGACTCGATCCCGGGCCTCCAGGATCGCGCCCTGGGCCAAAGGCAGGCGCTAAACCGCTGAGCCACCCAGGGATCCCCTATTTTGTTTTGTTTTTTAAAGATTTTATTTATTTATTCATGAGAGAGACACAGAGAGGCAGAGACACAGGCAGAGGAGAAGCAGGCTCCATGCTGGGAGCCCAATGTGGGACTCGATCCTGGGACCGTGGAATCATGCCCTGAGCCGAAGGCAGACGCTCAACCGCTGAGCCAGCCAGGCGTCCCTGTTTTGTTTCTTAAATGGAGAGAGAGAATCTTTTTTTTTTTTAAAGAGAGCTTTTTTTTTTATTTATTTATTCATGAGAGACCTAGAGCGAGAGAGGCAGAGACACAGGCAGAGGGAGAAGCAGGCTCCTCGCAGGGAGCCCAACGTTGGACTTGATCCCAGGACTCCAGGATCACAACCTGGGCTGAGGTGGCACTAAACCGCTGGGCCACCTGGGCTGCCCCAGAGAGAGAGAGAATCTTAATTAATCTGTGCCCAGTGTGGAGCCTGATGTGGGGCTTGATCTTAAGACCTAGTGATCATGACCTGGACAGAAATCAAGAGTTGGATGCTTAACTGAGTGAGCCACCCAGGCGCCCCATTAAGTTCCTCCATTGAACTTGGAGTCACATATTGAACAATATACATGGCCTGCCTTTTCATGCAATGTATTTATCGGATTATTTTTTAATCCAACCACTAGCAGGTAAAGAGATACAAGGTTAACAGTTTGGATGAGATTCATTTCCACAAATGCCTTAAGCTCACAATGAGCAAGTCTTTTGTTAAAAATCACAGAATCAGGGATCCCTGGGTGGCTCAGTGGTTTGGTGCCTGCCTTTGACCCAGGGCATGATCCTGGAGGCTCGGGATGGAGTCCCACGTTGGGCTCCCGGCATGGAGCCTGCTTCTCCCTCCTCCTGCCTCTCTCTCTCTCTATGTCTATAATTAATTAATTAATTAATTAATATCTTAAAAAAAAACAAAACAAAATAAAACAGATGAACATAGGGGGAAGGGAGGGAAAAATAAAACAAGACGAGACGGAGATAAACCGTAAGAGACTCTTAAGTCTAGGGAACAAACAGGGTTGCTGGAGGGAAGGTTGGGTGGGGGGGTGATGGGTTAAGTGGGTGATGGGCATTAAGGGGGGGCATGTGATGTGATGAGCATTGGGTGTTCTATGCAACTGATGAATCACTGACCTCTACCTCTGAAATGAATAATACATATGTTAATTTATTTTAAACTTAAAAAATAAAAACAAATTTTTAAAATAAAGATTGTCTCCCTCTGCCCCCCCAACAAATAAATAAATAAATAAATGGAATTTAATGCGAATGGAAAAAAAATCTGAATACCTGTTATCTCAACAAGGTATGTGAAAGGGTAACACATTTACCTAGGAATAATCCTACTCTGTTAGTTTAAAATTGCTAAAATGAAGAAAAAAAAGGTTTTTTCCAGTGACATATGGGGCTAATTCTCGAGCTAGTCCATCCAGTCATTATGACATTCTATCGTCTGCTCAGCCCTGCTTAGCCCAACACACTAGGAAACAAAGACAGGTTACAGCATGGCAAAGCAAAGACGCAGGAGTTTCGCTAACATATTCCGCTCCTCTTAAATGGAGTTCTTAACTGTTAATGGAAAAACGCTGGGATGCCTGGGTTTACAAATAAATAAATAGGGACGCCTGGGTGGCTCAGTGGTGAAGCGTCTGCCTTCGGCTCAGGGCATGATCCCAGGGTCCTGGGATTGAGTCTCACATCAGGCTCCCCACAGGGACCCTGCTTCCCCCTCTGCCTGTGTCTCTACCTCTCTCTCATGAATAAATAAAATCTTTGAAAATAAGTAAATGAAATATATTTTTTTAAAGTTAACTTTCTTCCATGGAAATTTTCAAACATATACAAAAACAAAAAGACTAGCATGGAATGCAGCCAATGTTATTCAACAATTACCCATATAAGGCCGAAGTTGTTTTTCTTGCCCCCCACCCCTAATCATTCATTCATTCATTCATTCATTCATTCATTCATTTAGAGTGAGCGAGGGAGAGAGAGAGAGAGCACAAGTGGGGCGGGGGGAGCAAAGTGAGAGGGGCAAGCAGACTGCCCACTGAGCAGAGAGCCTGATCCAGCAGGCGAGACTCCATCCCAGGATCCCCTGACCCGGGCTGAAGCCAGATGCCCAACCCACTGAGCCCCCAGGCACCCCACTCTGAATTATTCTTAAGAAAATCCTAGACATAGCACTCCATCCGTAGTCAGGGTTTCCAAATCTCCAAAAGATGAGGGCCATTTTTGAATATCAATAATCTGCTAATAACATCAAATATCCATTAGTGAAGACATTTCCTCAACTGGCAGATGGATGTTTTTTTAGTTTGCTTATTTGAATAGGATTCTATGGAAGTTCCATATACCCACAGGTGGATGTTTCTTAAGTCTTTTCTGAAATGTAAGTTCTCCCATCTTTTTTGGTCTTGATAGGTTCTGTGTGTCCCATAGGTTTCTCCCACGATGCTAAGTGTGTCCTCTCAGTGTCCTTTAACCAGTCCTCCTTCCCTTGCTGATGGAGAGGCTGATGGGATTCTGCTGTGCCTTTAGCTTCTTTTGTCGTCATCATCATCCACCTCCCCACCCCCATCATCAAGAAGTAGCTGAGCTCCTCCACCCGCACTGTTACCTCGCAGTCTCCCATCAACTTTGTAAAACACAGGCACCAGAGTTCTAGAAGTGATGAAAAGGGGTTCCCATAGGCACAAAGGAAACGAGTAATGCTCTACTAAAGTGTACTCACACCCAAGACATCACCACTACAGCCTAGGACATTGCCCAATCTAGAACAAAGTCAATCGAAATTACAGCTAGTTACACAAGAGATCTTTACCCTAGCTAAGCCAGCCTCCCAGTCAAGAAATAAAGGAAACTGTCACTAATTGCCAAGGCTGTCTAAGGCCCACGGCCATGAGAAGTGACAGTGGACAGGACAGATTCCTAGCCCCTGAGAAAACCGGGACACCCAGGCATCCCCATCTCTTAACCCGTCATCTCCAAATCCCTAGGTCCTCTCCTCCCTCTCCTCCCCAGCCCTGAACACGCCCAGCTGGAAAAGTAACATATCCTGCCCTCCTTCCATAGACATGTGTGGCCATGTGATTTAATTCTAACCAGTGAAGGGACGCCTGGGTGGCTCAGTGGTTGAGCGTCTACCTTGGGCTCAGGGCATGATCCGGGGGTTCCGGGATCAAGTCTTGCATCGGGGTCCCTGCAGGGAGCCTGCTTCTCCCTCTCCCTGTGTCTCTGCCTCTGTCTCTCTCCATGAATAAATAAATAAAATCTTAAAAAAAAAAATTCTAACTGGTGAAATGGAGGCAGTTGTTGTTAGGCGTGACTTCTAGAAAGGCTTCTTAAAAAAGAGAACAAGCAGGTGAAGGTGTCCTTTTGCCTACTCACCTTCTTCCTCCTTTATCTGAACTCTTACCTAATAGGTGGAGCTTAAGCAGCCACCTCGAGGGCATGAGGCCGAATGTACTTCTTGTTCAAATTTCTTCTATCCCTCCCCTCCCTGCTAAGGTTTAATGTGAGATTATACTTCCCCACCCCCCAGTCTATAAATCTGTCCATTGTACTCGCTTTGACCAGTGGAATGTGGGCAAAAGTGACTGTGCTAACTGCAAGCGGAGGCTCTGAGAGGGACAGTGTTTCCATACTGTCCTCAGACTTCCATAACGAGAGGAGCATCCCTCAGTAGCCACTGTCCCTTCAGTCTGGGATCTGGAATAAAAAACAAATAGAGCAGACCTGAATCTGATGCACTGCCTACAGAGAACTGCCACAGCCAACCTACAGATGGCATGGCAAAAAGGAAATATTTGTTGTTTCGGACACAGAGATCTTGGGGCCGTCTCTTGCTGAAGCAAAGGCCGGCTAAACAGATCCTTAGATGACAATGTGGAGAGAAGGAAAAGTTATTTCCCTCCAGGTTTTTTCTTTCCTCTGTGGAAATACGTTGGTAGTTTTTAACAAGCATGAAATACTAGACCAATGCCTTTTCTTTTTTTTCTTTAAAGATTTTATTTACTTATTCATGAGAGACACAGGGAGAGAGAGAGGCAGAGACACAGACAGAGGGAGAAGCAGGCTCCCTGCAGGGAGCCCGACGTGGGACTCGACTGGGTCCCCAGGATCAGGTTCTGGGCCAAGGGCAGCGCTAAACCCCTGAGCCACGCGGGCTGCCCACCAATGCCTTTCCATCCGACCACAACTACTTCCCTCCTCCAACTGCAAGGGCACAGAATGGATCAGAACATTATTTGACACAGAGAAAGAAGTTCTACACTCAGGCCCACACTCCCTAATCCCTAGTTAACAACCATCATCAAAAACATAGGCCCTAACCTGAAGCCAAAAGAAATGGCAGACTGTGAAGCTCCAGAGCCTCAAGCTCCAGGCCCTCATTCTCCCACAGAGACATCCCCACAGGATCAAAAACTAGCAAAAACAACCTTACAGGAGCTCCAAAAAAATAGCCAAAGGCCTACGGCAACCAGGAGAACACCCAGCCAAGAAGCCATGCTCAAAATGGGAGGAAATCTATCCTTCGAACGGCCTCCACGCTGGTGATCCTAACACATCTACAGGATCTTGCTACTTCCCTACTTATGTACCTTCGCAGGCAACCTGCAAGGTGAAATTTGAATGTGGCTTCTGCAGAGCAAGGCCCTCCACCATTTGATCTCATCTGTTCCATCAATTCCACACCCTGGTGATGACTTCCAAGTCCTCATACCTACTAGACGCTTTCATGACTCCATCAGTCTTGCCTCTCCTCCCCCGCCCGGAAGCTGGCCAGCCCAACCACCAAGATCCAACTCACTCATTGTCCCCAACCTGCAGCTCTCTGTAACTTCCCTTTTCAAGCTTTAGACGCTGCGCTTCGCAATGCACCTGCTTTCCTATCCATCCTCCCTACATGTAGGCACCTAATTCCACGCTTACACACCTACACCAAATACCTAACATATAGGGCAGCCCGGGTGGCTCAGCAGTTGAGCACCTGCCTTCAGCCCAGGTCGTGACTCCGGGGTCCTGGGATCGAGTCCTGCATCGGGCTCCCTGCATGGAGCCTGCTTCTCCCTCTGCCTGTGTCTCTCATGAATAAATAAAATCTTAAAAAAAAAAAAAAAAACTAACATACTGCCTGACCGCAGACACTATTTAGTATTTCCGAATTAAACATTCTCTCCTGACCCCTCCCCCCCAAAAAATAAATAAATAAAATCTAGACTCCTGGAAGCCTCTTCTCTCCTACTGTTTCTGTCTCGCCCTGCGTATCTTCTTTCAATTTAAGGAAACTGCGTAAAACATCTTTTCTGAAAATGACCCTTACGATTTTTTTTAAAGATGTTATTTATTTACTCATGAGACACACACACACAGAGAGAGAGAGAGAGAGAGAGGGAGGTAGAGGCACAGGCAGAGGGAGCAGCAGGCTGCACGAAGGGAGCCCGACGCGGGACTCGATCCCCGTACCTGGGGTCACGCCCTGGGCTGCAGGCGGCGCTGAACCGCTGAGCCCCCGGGGCTGCCCGGCCCGTTACGACTTCAAGGCTCCCTGGACACGGGCTGAAACTTTCCAGCTCGGATACTTCACGAGCTGTGTCTCTGACCTTGCCACACCAGTTCCAAGAAAGGCCGCTCAAAGATAAGCATGTTGTTCTACGAACAGCTTTTCAACTGACGTCAGTTAAGCGCACCCCGGGGCGACCCGGGCTAAGCCAGGCCGTCCCGGGGTTTCGGGGCAACGCCAACACCGAGCCCCCGGAGGTCCGGGGTCCGAGGCTTCAGGCAGCCGGCACGTGTAACAAGAGGCAAACACCGTCCCGGGCTAACGGGGTTTGCGATTGTTCTGCAGACTGCAAGGGCCGCCCCTGAGCCCCAGGACCACGACGCGGGATCCGCAACAACGCACAGGGCCGGGCAAGCCGACAGGTGCAAGCGGGGACCCCGGGGTCGCTGACCCAGCCTACCTGGTAGACGGCAGAGCCCGAGTCTAGCTGGGTGCCCAGCCTGGCCGGAGAGTCGCCGTGATAAGCGCGCGGCCGGGGGATGAGGGCGCGGGCGCACGGCCGTGGGGCCAACCTCAGGGCAGCCCACATGACGGCCGGCACGGAGCGACGGCGAGCGCTAGCCGCAGAGCGGCCCGGGCAGCCTCACGCTTGCTCCTCCCCCGCTCCGGCTGCCCCGCTCCGGGAGGCGGCCCCTCACCGAGCCTCCCCGCGGCTCCCGCCGACCCACACCGCTCCCGGACTCCGGTCAGCCATGGCGCGCGCCTGCGCACGCCGGGCGTTAAAGGTCGTCGCTGCGCCCACTGAGCTCGGCCAATCAGGGGCAGAGGCGCAGTCCCGCGAGATCCGGGGCCACGGGCCGGGCTGCGCCGCCGGAAGGGCAGGGCTGGAGGGGCGGGCTTCCGTTTCTTAGGTGTGCCCTTTGGGTTCTTTTTCTACCTGTTGTTTTCTTTTTGTCCTTTTCTTTTTCTTTTTTCTTTTTTTTTTTAGATTTTATTTATTCATGAGACACAGAGGCAGAGACACAGGCAGAGGGATAAGCAGGCTCCCTGCAGGGAACCCGATGCGGGACTTGACCCCGGGGTCACGACCTGGGCCCAAGGCAGATGCTCAACCGCTGGGCCCCCCAGGCGCCCTTTTTGCCCTCTTAATAGAAGGGGACTGGGAACTTGAAAAAATCTTACCCTTATAGGAGAGCTGGCAACCGAACAGGAATCAGACTGTCCTAAGAAACAAAAGTCCTTGGAGGAGATGCATGTTTACTCATCTAACAAATGTTTTTTTTCCCCGTGTCCCCTGTGTCAGTTGCTCTTCTGGCGCTGGGTCTTAACAACTTGGCGAGTCTTCCAGCTTCGTCTTCAAGTGTTTTTGTTTGTTTCGTTTTGTTTTTGTTTTTGGCTAGTTACGATCGGCTTCTTGAGATTCCGTATTAAGTTTAGTATGGGTTTTTCTGTTTTCTGCAAAAAAAAAAAAAAAAGTCACTGGGGTTTTGATAGGGGTTACATTGATCTGTTGCTCACCGTTGTTAGTGTTGACATCTTAACAGTATTAAGTTTTACAATCCATGGACACGAGATGTGTTCCCATGTATTTGTGTCTGATTTCTTTTTTCTTTTAATTGTATTTACTTATTCATGAGAGAGAGAGAGAGAGGCAGAGACACAGGCAGAGGGAGAAGCAGGCTCCATGCAGGGAGCCTTATGCCAGACTCGATCCCAGAACCCCGGGAATCATGCCCTAAGCTGAAGGCAGCACTAAACCGCTGAGCCCCCTGCGTGCCCCTGTGTCTAATTTCTTTCCATAATGTTTTGTGGTTTTCATCATGCAAATCTTACACCTCCTTGGTTAAATCCTATTTTATTCTCTTGAGTACTGTTGTAAATGGGATTATCATCATAATTTCCTTTTCAACCTGTTACTAGTGTGTAATGCAGCTGATTTTTGTGTGTTGACTTTATATCCTGCTGCTTTGTTGAATTCGTTCATTAGTTATAGAAAGTTTTGGAGGGGGAGGTTCTTTAGGGCTTTCTACATATTTGTCATCTGCAAAGTGATTGTTTTACTTCTCCCTTTTCGCTTTGAATGCCTTTTATTTCTCTTTATTTCTTCCCTAATTGCTCTGACTAGGTGATATTTGCTGTCCGTCAAGAATACTTCGAGCTTGGAGATCAGCTCCTCCACCTTCAGTCAGAAGATGAAATTGCCATTATCTCCCCCATTAGTGGAGGGTAGTGCTCTGGAGCCACTTAGGAAAGATCTGAATGAAGTTGAAGAGAAACCTAAAGATATAATAAAATTCACTGCTGAGAACCTCTCCATAGATGAAGTCTCACAATTGGTGATTTCTTCACTCTGTGGTGCAGTCTCTTGTGCAGACTACAAGAAACAACTTTGAAGGGAAAAAAACTCATTAGTTTAGAATATGAAGCATATCTACCAATGGCAGAAAATGAAATCAGAAAGATCTGTAGTGACATTAGGCAGAAATGGCCAAACACATAGCAGTGTTTCAAAGACTTGGCTTAGTTCCAGTATCAGAAGCGAGCGTTATCATTACTGTGTCCTCGGTCCATAGGGCCTCATCCCTCCAGGCTGTGAGCTATGCCATTGATACTTTATTTATTTTTTAAGATTTCATTTTTATTTATTCATGAGAGACTGAGAGAGAGAGAGAGGCAGAGACACAGGCAGAGGGAGAAGCAGGCTCCAGGCGGGAAGCCCAATGTGGGACTCGATCCCCGGTTTCCAGGATCAGGCCCTGGGCTGAAGGCAGCAGTAAACTGCTGAGCCACGCGGGCTGCCCTGCCATTGATACTTTAAAAGCCAAGGTGCCCATATGGAAAAAGGAAATTTATGAAGAATTATCATCATCTTGGAAAAGAAACAAAGAATGCTTTTGGGCAACTGATGATTAAGTCACACATTTTTTTGAGTACTAAAATTAATTTTGGTGAACTTCTGCCTTAAAAAAAAAAAGTACTATGTTGAATAGCAGGGACAAAAGTGAAGTTTCTTGCCTTGTTCCCAATCCTCAGAGGAAACGCTTTGAGTCGTTCACCACTGAATATGACGTTTGCTGTGCGTTTTTCGTATGTGGCCTTTACAATGATAAGGTAGCTTTCTTCTATTTCTAGTTAGTTGGTCGTTTTTATCGTGTAAGAGTGTTGAATTTTGCCAAATGCTTTTTCGGCAGTAATTGAGATGATCCTATGTGCGTTTTTTCTTTATTCTGTTCATGTGTGTTTTAGGGATCAATCTTGGCATATTGAACATGATCCTTGCATTCCAGGAAAAAAACCCCACTTGGTCATGGTGCATAATCCTTTTAATATGCTGAAGGGGATCTCTGGGTAGCTCAGTGGTTTAGCACCTGCCTTCAGCCCAGGGCGTGATCCTGGGGTCCCGGGATCGAGTCCCATATTGGGCTCCCTGCATGGAGCCTGCTTCTCCCTCTGCCTGTGTCTCTGCCTCTCTCTCTCTCTTTCTCTCATGAATAAATAAAATCTTAAAAAATAATATGCTGTTAAATTCATTTCACCAGTATTTTATTGAGGATTTTTGCATCAACATGCATAAAGGATATTGGTCCATATGGTTCTTCTATCTTTGTCTGGCTTTGGTATCAAGATTATGGTGGCCTCAGAATGGGTCAGAATGTGTTCTCATCAATTTTTTGTAAAAGTTTGAGGAGGATTGGTATTAGTTGTTTTTTACTTTTATTTTTTCAAGTTTTTATTTATTCATGAAAGACACAGAGAGACAGAGACACAGGCAGAGGGAGAAGCAGGCTCCATGCAGGAGCCCGATGTGGGACTGGATCCTGGGAACCCGGGATCACACCCTGAGCTGAAGACAGACACTCAACCTCTGAGCCACCCAGGTACCTCAGTATTAGTTCTTTTTTAAATGTTTGGTAAGATTTACCAGTGTAGCTATAAAGTCCAGTGCTTTTCTTTGTCAGGAGGTTTTTGTTTTGGTGTTGGTTGTTTGTTATTGTTATTGTTTTTGATTACTGATTCGATCTTCTTACCATAGATCTATTCGAATTTTTTCTTTGTGAAATAATCTTGGTAGATTTTTGTGTTGCTAGGATTTGTCCATTTCATCTAGTTACCCAGTTTGTGGGCGTACAGTTGTTCATAGTGTTCAGTTTACTTTTTCTTTTAGGGAATACAGTATGTCAACTTACAAAATGGAAATAAAGATGTTTTTACCTCTTTCTCTTATAAATTATCTCAAAGCAACAAAGGAATATAAAAAAGAATCCATATCCTACCTTCAATTAAAATAGGAGATATGGGATGCCTGGGTACCTCAGCTGGTTAAGCAACTGACCAACTCTTGATTTTGTCTCAAGTCATGACCTCAGGGTCATGAGATTCAGCCCCTTGTCAGGCTCCACACTGGGTATGAAGCCTGCTTGGGATTCTCCCTCCCTCTCTCTCTGCTTCCCTGCCCCTTACAGGTACATACACTCTCTCTCTAAAATAATAATAATAATAATAATAATAATAATAATAATAATAATATATGAGATATATGAAGACAGCAGGCAAAAAAATAGGAAAAATAAATTTTTTTCCCAAAGCTTTTATTTATTTATTCATGATAGAAACAGAGAGAGAAAGAGAGGCAGAGACACAGGCAGAGGGAGAAGCAGGCTCCATGCCGGGAGCCCGATGCGGGACTCGATCCCGGGTCTCCAGGATCGTGCCCTGGGCCAAAGGCAGGCGCCAAACCGCCGAGCCCCAGGGATCCCCGGAAAATATTTTTCCAGGGATCCCCGGAAAATAAATTCAGAAGGAAAAGAGGAAGCTGATATCTAAGTGCTTGCACTGGAAGATTAAAAAAACAAGTAAACAAGTTGATTTGCCTCCCGGAAATCCCTACAAGGCTCGGGAATTGGTGGTACTGGAAACAGAGGAAGGTGTGGGTGGGTGTGGGGAGCAGTGGTAGAGACCAGGAAACAATGAAAGTACTTGAAAATCTGTGTCAGAAGCAGTTAGAACCCTAGGTTTTCACTCCCACTTTGCCCAGAAGTTAGAAGATATATTTTATCCGGAGAAACTGAATCTCGGATGTTCCTTTTTTTTTTTTTAGAAAGAATGATGCTCTTTTTTTTTATTTTTATTTATTTATGGTAGTCACAGAGAGAGAGAGAGAGAGGCAGAGACACAGGCAGAGGAAGAAGCAGGCTCCATGCAGGGGGCCTGACGTGGTACTCAATCCCGGTCTCCAGGATCACGCCCTAGGCTGCAGACGGCGCTAAACCGCTGCGCCACCGGGGCTACCCTCGGATGTTCCAAATACAGGAACAGTAGGCAAGAGTGAAGCGCCAGATTGAAACCACCAAGATTAACTAAAAGTCTGGAGGCCAAGTCAAGAAAGCTCTGTTCCCCAATGCCCGTTTTCCTCCGAGTTCTAAAATGTTGGCTACTGGGTTCTAATAGGAAGGCATCTGGAGAAACCTTGCCACCTCACAGAAAGGATAGAGTGATATTTGAGGTTTCCCAGTGGAGAAGCACCTTGGAAAATAATACACCTACAGTGTAATCTACAAATTAACGTGTCCTATCTGCACTTCAGGAAGCTTGTAAAATCTCCCAACTTTTTAGAAAATTTCTCTAACATATGCATGGATAGCCAAGGATCAACAGGCATTAGAGCAAAGTCTTCAAAATGAAAAAGACCCCCACCACAACCAAGAAAACCTCAGAAGAAACCAGCAGTACAAGGAACAGAAGCAACTGGAACATCCTTAGAGAAATGAAAAAACATTGCACTTGTGAAACAAGAACAGGATTATGAAAAAATTTCTAAGCTTTTGGAAGTAAAAATGAGATTAAGAATTTTAAAAATCTATAAAAAGGGAAGGAAATGTGGAAATAAAATTTTAAGCCTCATTTCCAATTTAAACCTTGGCTAGAGGAATGCCTGGGTGGCTCAGTGGTTGAGCAGCTGCCTTCTGCTCAGGTTGTGATCCCAGGGTCCTGGGATCGAGTCCTACATTAGGTTCCCTACAGGGAGCCTGCTTCTCCCTCTGCCTGTGCCTCTGCCTCACTATGTCTCTCATGAATAAATATATAAAATCCTTTAAAAAAATAAACTTTGGCTAGAAAATGTAATCAAAGCTAGAGATTACAAGCTTTGTAGACATTTAATGAGAAATTATTAGGATGGGAAAACATGTTATAAGGAGACTGGATACTCTGCTAGCCACCAAATTTATTAAATGAGAGGTTAGCAATTATTTCCTGGTTGGCATTAAATTTAAGTTTATATCTAATGTATACTTATTAAAAATTTTAATAGTTTATGCTTATCCTGTGTATCTTATTATAATTGAGTTTCTAAATCTGTTTGCTATAGTCAAATAGTGTTCTATAATATTGAAAGGCCTGCTTTAATAGAGCCAGGCTTGGTTTGAAAACATAAGACTATGAATGGATGTTATAAAAAATACCATTGTTAAAATCTTAATTGTAATAAAAAAATCAATTATTTCTTAATATCTCAGCAATAAACAATTAGAAAATAAACATTTTAAAGACCATTTATAATGGCATCAAAGAACACCAAGTACTGGGGCACGTGGCTGGCTCAGTTGGTAGACCATGCAACTCTTGATTTTGGGGTTGTAAGTTTGAGCCCCATGTTGGTGTAAAGAGTACTTAAAAATCTTAAAAAAAAAAAGTACTTAGGAGTGTATCTCACAAATGAGGTGATACTGCTATGTATTTACATAAGAGAAATAAAAACATGTCTACAAAAAATATTTATATAACTTTATTTAAAAAAACAGCCAAATTTGCAAACAATCCCACAGGAAAATGGAAAGAAAATTCGGTGTGATCATATAATGTGTTATATTCATAAAATGGAATACAACTCAGCAACAAAAGCAAACAACTACTAACAGGGATGAATCTCAAAAACATACTGAGCAAAAATAATCAGATACAAAAAAAATAAATGCATCATATGTGATTCCACAAAGTTTAAGACCAGGTGAAACTACTCTTTGTGGATGACCAAGGAGAAGGGGCTTAAGGGAACTTCCTAGGGTGTTGAACATGTAAGATCTGTATATTTTATTAAATGCAAACTATGCCTGGGGCACCTGGGTGGCTCAGTCAGTGAAGTGTACCTTCAGCTCAGGTCATGATCCCGGGGTCCTGGGATCAAGCCCCACATCAGGCTCCCTTCTCTGCAGGGGAGTCTGCTTCTCTCTCTCCTCTGCTGCTTCCTCTGCTTGTGCTCTCTTGATCTGTCAAATAAATCAATGTTTCTTTAAAAAATAATAAATGCAAACTATGCCTTAAAAACACTAATAAAGAAAACAGTGTTGATTCAAAATTATGACCCAAGTCAAAGGATGATGGTTTTACCTGATGGCTCATTCTGTGATTTGATTCTACAAATGTGTTAGAAGCATCAAGACTGTCTTGGCCTTCTCTCTACCCATTCTGTGATTACCAAAGTCACTTCTGAAAAGAGATAGATGCTTACATTTTTCTCCAGAAATCAAAATTGAGACACTCTTCCCCTCCCCAAAACAGGATAACAACAAAAGTGAAGAAAAGAAAGGAGAGGGAGGGAAGAAGAAATGGGAAACAGTATAGAAAAGATAACTTAGAGACCCAATAAAAGTGCTAAAAAAATGATTAATAGAAAGGGCAGATATGAGAACAAAATGGAAGGGACAAAATTATCAAAACAATAATACAAGAACATTTCCCAGAAGGGAAGTAAATGAGTTTCCCTATTAAAAAGGTCCATTAAGTATTCAGCAGCATGAATGTAGAGGCCGGAAAGATGGACGGGCTTACACCAAAGTTCATTATTGTGCAGAATATAGCAGGTCAAAACACTGTAAACAGGCAAGCCACATTCAAAGGAGAATCAGAATGGCACGAAACTTTTAAACACTGACAACTGGAAGACGATGGAACATGCCTTCAAAATGACATAAAAATTATTTTCAAATTATTTAGGAATCCTATTCATAGCCCAACTAAGAGTAGAATAAATTTCAAACATCAAATGTTACCACCCATGTACCCTTTTGCAGTAAATAGTGGAACATGTACCTCCCCAAACAAATCAGGAACGACAGTGAAATGGGCTCAAGATACAGCATCTAAACCAGGAAAGAGAGGCAGGAGGTTCACAGAGTAATGGCACAGAGAAGTCTCATGATGACAGCTGTGCTGCACACAGAGACCTGGAAAGCCCCTAATCTAGTTCACAACAGGAAAAGCAATCTCTAGAAAGTTTTCCAGGAAAAAAAAGAAGAAAACAGTTTAAGTGATGGTTTGACCATGTGCAAAATTATACGCAGAGGCATTTTACAGACTTGCTAGAGGGTGTGGAAAGTTAAAAAAGGGAAAACAAAAACCAAAGCAAATGAAAGAGTGAAACAAATATTAACTCCAAGAAAAACAAATGTTTGTCCCATAAATGTCACCTTAGTACATAAAGTGGTACAGCACTTAATAATTACGATTAATACAGTAACAATAGTAAATATGGATTAAACCTTATGATTAATATATAGGAAGGGGAGAGTTTTAAGAAACCCAAAAGTCTTAAGTACCAGTGAAATTAACAATGTCTCACATTTGTGAACAAGAGATAACAGAATAACCATATTTAGAAGTAGGTAATAACAGAAGAAACAGCTTGTTTGAAATCTAGCACTACTTAAGCCATGTACACTAATCTTTTAAAATGCGAAATAATGCATTACTAAAAGGTTAGTACCATGCCTACATAATAAATGGCAGCCTGTTGTTTTAAAAAAGTGAGTTTTTAAAAAGTCAGACCAGGGGTGCCTGGGTGGCTCAGGCGGTTCACCATCTGCCTTCAGCTCAGGTCATGATCTTAGGGTCCTGGGAACACGCCCTCTGTAGGGCTCCTAGCTTGATGGGGAGCTTGCTTCTCCCTCTCCTGATTGTGTTCTTTCTTTGTCAAATAAACTTAAAAAAAAAAAATCTTAAAAAAAAAAAAAAAAGAATCAGACCAGTTGTACAGAAGCCCAATTATTCCTGGCACTGAAGCCAAAGAGAAATATTTCCTATAGATTCTCATACATAGGATATTGGGTGAAATAATTTTTTAAAACTCTGTAATATCATTATAGTAAAAAATAACAATTTCTTTAGGCTTTTATTCTATTTCACATAAAGTCCCTCAACACAAGCAGACAGAACAATGGAGGCAGCCCATATATATAGCTTTCTGATGATCTGACCAAATTCAAGATAAAAGTTCTGTCGACTTCAAAAGTCCAGGATTCTATTATATCCAGGACTAAAGTTTCCCATTTCTCTTTCTCTACAGAGAAAACAAAGTAGGAGGAAAAAAAGAGCAAGAGATTGAGTTCTTTTACCTAAAAATTCATGATATAAGGAATAAATGAACAAGAAAGCAACCCTTCACAGGTCCTAAATAGGACGGAGGGGAAGTCTATTCTTTACTCTTCCAAGATCAAAAAAATTTCCTTCACAGCATGCATATAAGACAAAAGATTAATTCTTCAGTATTTTTATGAAAGGAAGGAAGTATACACTATAGGAGACAAATGGACGAGTTTTGGTTAAACATTAATATCTTTAAATCATTAGAAAAGAAAAAGAAAAAAACAGAAATAGTATAAAATAACTTTTATTTACATAATTTATATCTATAGAACATAACTGCTTTCTTTAGAACAAGAAAATTTACAAATGACAGATATTGCTTTTTTGTCAAAAACTCCTTCAAGTAAGAGTATACATAGTCACTTCTATTTCAAATAATGTGGTGGTAAACAGTGAATATTCATATTATGTATGATCTGTGCCTTAATCATTTACCAACAATTAGGCTTTTAAAACCATCATGTTGATCACTTGCTAATACATAAGTATTCAGGACAAAAAGTCAAGAAAACAAACACCATTATTCATACCTCCTTTAAGATTCACAAAATAATTCTTCACAACATCATCTTTACATGAATCAGATATAAACAGATATAAACAAAGAATCAGACTAATTCTTTCCACCTTATAAAGTAAATACAATGATTGAGTTTCTCATTTTCCCCGGATTAGCTTTAAGGATATGATAGGACAATTTAGCTTGGCTGACTTGATTCTCTTACACAATGAATGCCCAAAGACAGAATTATTTCTTATATAGTGAGAAGTTACATCTTCCATAAAATTAATTCATTATAGATGAGCAAGAGATGGATATTAACAAAGTTAAAAAATAAATATTACACTAGGGATAAAATAATAGTTCAACTGTGGCAACCTAACATCCAAACTAACATTAAATGAAAGAAACTCTTTCAGAATATGAGACCTTAAAAATTTTATAAAAACAGGGCATTAAAACAGTAATGTGATTTACTACCATGATTTTTGTGACATATTAGTCACATGAAATAAATTAACACATACCTAATTGAGAATTTCCACTCAGATTTATAGATCCTCCTTTATGACAAAAAAGTTAAATTGTAAATTTCACTATAAAGTAATGAATAAGAAATGCTTTGATAGCAATTTTAGGATTATTGTTACACTTGCTGAGCCATATCCTATTTTACTAATGAAGTTGAAAATTGGCCACTATTTTTCTCAATATACAAACACAATTATCTAAACATTAAAATATTTTCCCAGTTAAAATACTGATCATTTTGTAATGAAATCAACACAGTTTTAATTGTGATGCACAACTTATAACTGTCAATGACAAATAACATGTCATAGATAAAATGTCAGCACCTGAAGGTAAGAAAATTACCATCCAAAGTAGGGGTCAAACTAAAAAAGCCCATTCTAGCCATGTCAACCACTTCCATATCGTCTGTAGCTGTTTTCACACTGAAGCAGCAGAACTGAACAGTTGCCACAGAAGCCATGTGGCCCGCAAATTCAAAAATACTAGGCAGAAAATGTTTCTGATTCCTGCTCTGAGACTTTTCAAATAAAAGAATAAATCTGTTTTTGAGAAGTTTGATTGGAACCACCGAAGATTTCCTTGGGTGGAAAATGGAATTACATAACAATATTTGAAAATTAAAAACAACCCTTAAATTAATATTGATGATAATCACTGTACTAAATAAAGTCTTATTATCTTATTTTCTGTTTTTTTTTTTTTAATTTTCTGTTTTAACATCACAATTCTGTTCTGTGCTTAAAGGCCTATGTGTTCCCTAATCAAAATTTAATGGGGATAAAAAAAACTATCAAGAAATTAGTTTTAAAAAAAGGAATGTGTGTGAGTGTATACGTGTGTAAAAGGGACTGAGTTTTCTATGTGAATCACCCTCATAAATTAAAGGTTTTTTTCCCCATACAAATCCTGAGATTATCCAAAAAATAAGAAAAACAAAACTTCACAGTACAAATTCAATATACTAAACTATGAGAAAAGAAATTGCATCTAAAACATATATACTATCCAAATACTTTTAGTGATATAACTTTAAATATCTTTAAAATTAAAGAGGGAAAGGGACAAACATAAATTTGTCAATGTCTTCTTTACCCATAATCTGAGTGGTGAAAATAATTAAAACTGAATATTCTTTTAAATAAAAAACTTTAAAAATAAATAAATTTTTTGATGTTTCATTTTTATAAATAAGTTTAAATACTACTTGTTCAATTAGGACTAATGTTACATCAACATGAATTAGAAAAATACATATTTTCCAGTCAAATAGCTAATAGAAAAATTTTAACATTTACCATACTAAAGTGGAGTTTCACAATATGCTCTCGTATACTGAGAGGCAACTGAAAAGGCCTTCAGCAAAAACAAACAAAACACAAAACAAACAAAACCAAAAAACCAGAAAAAAAACCTTTACAAAAGAAGTTTGTTAAATGTTAAATACAATCCACCTCCAAATATGTTGGCTGTGATTTATACAGACATTTATCCACAACATTCCAACATGTCCATGTGTGTTCAGCACAGGAAGAGTCAAAATGTAAACAAGAGAAGCTATTTCTGTCTCAGGAGCAGTCTTATTAATTGCTTTGTATTTCCAAAATGCTAAATCAATCAGAATGAAAGGAACCTCAGCAATGTTTTCCACTGATTATAAAAGCTTCAAATCAAGTTCATTAAATATTCAAAATCAATCTAAAGAAAAATAGCCATAGATGTTCTTTTCTAAATACTGCTTAGTTGATAATTTGACTCTGAAAATCCTAGATATAAAAACCAAAGCCAAAACCAAACCAAACCAAAACAAACAAAAAAAAAAAACAATTTTATTCTGTTTCATCTACTTCAATAAAGATATCACTAAAGAAATATTCAGAGACTGTGGTTGGCTCCTCTTCAGGTACCCGGTTTTGGACACTTTTACATTCTTCTTTTGGTAAGGGACGATCACAAGAAACCTAAAACGATAATTAAAAAAAATATGCAATATAACATTTATGTATTGGATAGTGATCATCTAAATTGATTCTCTCTTTGAAAATCAATACAGTGATAAATATTAAGAGCTTTAAATATGTTCATATGCTTTAACCCAAAAATTTCATGTCTATGCTGTTAGGGAAATAATACTAAACATAGTAAAAAAAAAATTTTTTTTTTTTTTAATTTATGATAGTCACAGAGAGAGAGAGAGAGAGAGAGAGAGAGAGAGAGAGGCAGAGACACAGGCAGAGGGAGAAGCAGGCTCCATGCACCGGGAGCCTGATGTGGGATTCGATCCCGGGTCTCCAGGATCGCGCCCTGGGCCAAAGGCAGGCGCCAAACCGCTGCGCCATCCAGGGATCCCAACATAGTAAAAATTTTATGAATAAGATAACCTTTGAAGCATTAGTTAAAATAACAAAACTGGACTCAACAAGCCTGGACATGATAATAGGCACGATTAGACTATATTGTACATATGATCCATTATTTTACCCTAATTTCCATGAAAAAAATTTAATACAGAAAAATGTAACACTATCAAATCTATAATGAAGAATTTTAATAATCTGCATAAGAATAAACAGACCCACAAAACAGAACAGTATCCCCAGGCAACTACAAAATAAAGCAATCCTATCAAAAGTTAGCCTTTTTTTTTTTTAAGATTTTATTTATTCATGAGAGACACAGAGAAAAAGAGAGAGGCAGAGACACAGGTAGAGGGAGTAGCAGGCTCCATGCAAGGAGCCCGATGTGGGGCTCGATCCCAGGACTCCAGGATCACACCCTGAGCCGAAGGCAGATGCTCAACCGCTGAGCCACCCAGGCGTCGCAAAAGTTAGCCTATCTAGAAATCTATAAAAAATTAAGACAACATGGTATTGGCATTAGACAGACTTATGTATTAATGAAAAACGAAGACTAGAAATATCCCCAACGCATATAACTGCAAATTCAGTATCTGAGAATAGTTAGGTTATTTATTTATTTATTTATTTATTTATTTATTTATTTATTTATTTATTATTTATTATTTTTTATTTTTTTTTAGTTAGGTTATTTAATAAATGATGTAGGACAACTGTATAACCATCTCAGAAAAAAAAAAGTCAAACCTGTACCTCACCAAAATAAATTCATCTATGTAAAAATTTTTTTAAAATCTCTGCATGACAAAAACTACTGTACATAAAATCAAAAGACAAGTGACATATAGGTTAAAAAAATTACAATCTTTATCACAAAGGTTTTTTTTTTTTTAAGATTTTATTTATTTGACAGAGAGAGAGAGCGGGCACACAAGCAGGGGGAACAGCAGGCAGAGGAAGAAGCAGGTTCCCCACAGAGCAGAGAGCTCAATATGGGGCTTGATCCCAGGACCCTGGGACCATGACCTGAGCTGAAGGCAGACGCTTAACTGACTGAGCCACCCAGGCGCCCCACAAGGGTTTTCTTTAATATAAGAGCTTCTACAGATCATCAAAGAAAATAGTAATGTATTTTTTTTTAAAAAAATCAGACATATTGGACAGATGGTTCATAGAGAATGCATAAATGAGTCAAATATATGAAGACGTACTCAACCTCATTCATACGCTCATTAAATCTATGAAGAATGACAAAAGTGAAAAAAATTGGTTACATGCTAGTGTAAGGAAAAAGGCCCTTTCATATGCTGCTGCTAAGAATAAAAACAGATATATTCCCTATGGAAGATAATCAAGCAGTATCTGTCAAAAGAATAATGATTCCTTTTGATCAACAATTCAACTTTTAGGAATTCAACCTATAAAGTGGAAAAGCACTCATTCATAGGTTAGCTATTACCACATTATTTGAAATAACAAATCATTAGGAATAACCTATATGCCTACCAGTGTGAGACTATTCTTGCTCTATGGTACATTAAATGATATAGTCATAAAAAATAATGAGGGCACTCTTGGAGGGCACTTTCCTGAAAAATCAATTTATGTTCATACAAGAACTTATATATGAATGTGCACAACAGATTTATTCATAATAGCCAAACACTAGAAATAACACTGATGTCCTTTAATCAGTAAAAGGATAAACATGACTGGTATATATAGACTATGGAATACTATTCACCAATAAAAAGGAACAAATATATAAAACCATCTAGGGGACTCTCTAGGGAACTATGCTGAGTGGGGGAAAAAAGCAAATTCCAAATGTATGATTCCATTTACACAACTGTATACAACATTCCACTGACATAACATTCTCAGAATGACAAAGTTAATGGTATAGAACAAGATACCAGAAGTTAAGGAGAGTGTGGGGGTGCAATGTGTCTAAAAAGGCAACACAAAGGATCCCTGTGGTAACAGAAGTCGTCTTCTGTATCTTTACTGTGGCAATATCAATATCCTGGTTGTGATGCTGTACCACATTTTACAAGATGTTAATACTGGAGAAAACTGGATGGAGGGTACATGAAATCTCTCTGTATTGTGTTTTACAACTGCATGTGAATCTACAATGATCCCAAAATAAAAAATTTAATTTAAATTTTTAAAAAATGAGAGAGGTATGTAGGTGTCTCAGCTGGTTGATCTTCAGACTCTTGATTTTGGCTCAGGTACTGATCTCAGGATCCTGAGACAGCCTGAGTCTGGCTTCATGCTCAGCACAGAGTCTGCTTAGATTTCTCTCTCTCCCCTACTCCCTTTGCCCCTTACCTCACTCACACTCCTGCTCTTTCTCTCTCTCTCTCAAATAAGTCAATAAAATCTTTAAACTAAAAAAAAAAAAAAAAGAGAGAACAAGACACAGAAAAAGGAAGCTCTCTTTATATATTGTTTTGCAAAGATCTCCAAGACATAGTGTTATAGTGAAAACAGCAAGGAAGAGAACAGTATGGTATTATTTATGAAAAAAAAATTTATATATATATTTTTAAAGATTTATTTATTCGTGAGAGACACACAGAGAGGCAGAGACATAGGCAGAGAGGGGAAGCAGGTTCCTCGCAGGGAGCCCGATGTGGGACTCGATCCCAGACCTCAGGATCACGCTCTGAGTCAAAGGCAGACGCTCAACTGCTGAGCCACCCAGGCATCCAAAAAAATATTTATATTTGTATACACATATTGTATGTCTGGAAAAGTAAACCTGAAGCTGATTAATACCATACACTTATAAAAAGGGGAAATAGGAAGCTAAAGGACATGGAAAACTTCATACTGTCAACTTTTTTGGTAAATCATGAATTTTAAATCTTGGAATACATTACTTATTTCAAAAATAATAAAATAGCAATTTGAGAATAATGTTTAGAGTCTTGCCTCATACTCTTTACAGAAGCCAACAACCATGATTTGTTTTTTGTTTTGTTTTTTTTTTCTAGAAAGAGTACACACACACACACACAAGACAGGGAAGCAGGACAGGGCCACAGGGAGAAAGAATCAATCCCAAGCAGGTTCCACAGAGCTCCATCTCAGGACTCTGAGGGACGACCTGAACTGAAACAAAGAGTCAGACACTTAACCATAGGAGCCACCTAGGCACCCCTGAACAGGGTTAGCTTTAAAACTGATTACTAAATGTTTTATTATCTATGGAGAAAAACCTTCCTAATCATAAAAGCAATATAAGAAATTGTAAAGAAGGGTAGCCCGGGTGGCTCAGCGGTTTAGTGCTGCCTTCAGTCCAGAGCCTGATCCTGGAGATCAGAGATCGAGTCCCACATCTGGATCCCTGCATGGGGCCTGCTTCTCTCCCTCTCCCTCTCTCTCTATCTCTGTGTCTGTCCTTCATGAATAAATAAAATCTTAAAAAAAAAAAAAAGAAATTGTAAAGAAAAAACAGATCTGACTAAACATTTAAAGCTTATGTGTAGGGCAGCCCTGGTGGGTCAGAGGTTTATTACCGCCATCACCCTAAGGCATGATCCTTGAGACGCGGGATTGAGTCCCATGTTGGGCTCTCTGCATGGAGCCTGCTTCTCCCCCTCTGCCTGTGTCTGTACCTCTCTTTCTCTGTGTCCCTCATGAATAAATAAAGTCTTACAAATAAATAAACAAAGCTTATGTATATACTAAAAACCCTACAAAAGTTAAAAAGTAAATGAATTTTAAAAAATTACTTGCAGTAAAGAGCTAAGAGGTACGTGGCTTTCTTACATAAGAATCTCACATAAATTGGTAAAGAAAACTACCTAGATCCCAAAAGCTCTAAATCAGTGAAAGACAGGAACAAAAAAGAAAACAAAGAGAAAAAAACCTAGTAAACATATGGGAAAAACCTAGTCACTAAAAACTAAAGAGGTGCAAATTAAACAAATGAAATTACATTTCCACTCTCTATTATTGTATTAAGTACAAGTATTCCTCTTGAGGCTCACGCTATCCAAGAGATGGTCACCAGCCTTTTCTGCATGGAGATCCTATGTAACCAACACCCATATTCTTTCAAAGTTTTTGAAATACTAGCTCATGTATTTTTCCTTCCCACAAATTACCATATGAACATCTTCAGAATGCAGAGAAAGGAAACATGCAAACAAATTCTAACTTTACCATTCCTTGCCTTTTTTTTTTTTTTTTTTAGATTTTATTTATTTATTAGAGACACACAGAGAGAGGGAGAGAGAGAGAGAGGCAGAGACACAGGCAGAGGGAGAAGCAGGCTCCATGCAGAGAGCCCGATGTGGGACTCGATCCCGGGTCTCCAGGATCACGCCCTGGGCTGAAGGCAGCACTAAACTGCTAAGCCACCGGGGCTGCCCCCATTCCTTGAATTCTTATGGGTATCAGGACATCTCCCTAAATGCAAATAAAACTCTAGCGCTGTTCTGTTTTGCTTCCACAGGTCAGAAAGTTCTTTGCATTAAAGGAATGGCAATTCGGTGTCCATTTATGGCTAGCTTAAACGACCTTATATTAAAGGAGCTGCTGGAACTTCCTACCTCAGCAGCTTATCTTCTTCTCTTATAGTGAGGTATGATGGGGAGGAGATAAACAGGAGATGCTCTGAAATAACTTCTGACATCCAAATGAAAGTACCAATTGGCATGTGTTTCCTAGTTGAGTATGATTTCTAGCCCATTCCATACAAATAGTAACACAGAACAGTTACCACGCACCTGAGCTGCTGAACTGTCAATACTCTCAGACTGAGTATTCACAACACTTGGAGATGGAAGCTGGTCAGAGGACTCATGGACTTTTTTCTGGCTTTCATGGAGTGGATTTGATCTTTTCAGATTCTGTCTTGGTGCAGGTATAAGAGGCCTTAGGCGTTTCTTATTAGAAACATGAGTAGGTTCATCAGACTCCAAACTATTCCTTGAACATATTAAAGACAAGAATCCCAGGGGCCTCCTGCCAGGCCTAGAAATGCAAACGTAAAGATATTTAATACCAACTTCTTCCACGATGGTTAAAATGGCACATGTGACAGATACCACCTTAGTGGCACCAGTGTATCTACTAAATAGCATTATTATTTTGATCATTGTACCAGTAGCTGCCAATATAGAGTTTCTACCTAAAAAGTTAGTCTCAGTTAAAGTCAAGCTCTTATTATATGGAATATTGTATTTATCTGAAGAGTCTTACCAAAATGTTGACACTACTGAATTTCCTTAGATGAAACTCCTTCCCTTTACATTACTAACAGAGGAATATGTTTATTTATTTATTTATTTATTTTTATTTTTTATTTATTTATGATAGTCACACAGAGAGAGAGAGAGAGAGGCAGAGACATAGGCAGAGGGAGAAGCAGGCTCCATGCACCGGGAGCCCGACGTGGGACTCAATTCCGGGTCTCCAGGATCGCGCCCTGGGCCAAAGGCAGGCGCTAAACCGCTGTGCCACCCAGGGATCCCGAGGAATAGGTTTAGAAAACACTATCCGTAGTACTGAACTTAGTCTTTACGTATATGTCGTATCTGTTGCATATATATTACATTTACGCTTTGAGAAAGAGAAAAGGAGAGAAACATTTGTTAAAGATCATCTCATGGTACCTGGTTAATGGGGTTTTTGAAGATGATGTGATGCTAGTCACTTGTTCAGACTTTGAAGCAGCACAAGTTTTCTCCTCCTTATCAGACACAATCCTCTCATCCTGAGGTAACTGTGATGTACTCTTTTCTGTATGTGTATCTGTTACTTTATCAGGAGATCCAGATCCTATATTCTGTAAAGTTGGTTCAAGTTGTTCTTTCTGAGGTTCTGAAGTTGTATGTGTGCTTCCTGAGGTAGGGAAGGTATCTTGTGCTGTGTAAGACACCCCTTCAAAAAATGAAGACGACTGGTAAGCAGAGAACACATATTGAAATTTATACATCCAATTGAACTGCAACATTTGAAGGAAAAATCATGACATTCTTCCATAAACCTATTGTAGTAAGAGTAGGCTAAATGATAAATTACTATGTAAGTTATCTATTAAGAACATTGTAGCTGGTAAAAAAAAGTATGGTTACAGTTTCTGCATTCAGATAAAAAATAACCGTATCAACATATCAACATATTTTGATCTGGAAAATCTTTCTCCATAAATGTATCTTCAACCAGCAAAATGAGAGTTATCACTTTCTAATCTCTAGATAAACCTAAGGAACTATAAAAACTTTTTTATGCTCAGCTTTCTAATTCCTAAAATATAGTTGTTAAGCTTTTATAGAAAATCCTGTAGCCACATGGTTTTCTATTAATTACAAGATTAAAGTAACTTCTTATGACTATGAAAGTGCCAAATCCAAGATCTCAGCTAAGAAGAAAAACTTCTAATAATAAAAGCAAGATTCTTGGAGAAAGCAAGCAAAACTCTTCTTTAATTCCAAATTTGAATAGATGCATCAAAAATAATCCAAAAATAGCAAAATATCACAGTAAAATTTATTTCACTTACCTGTTTCCTCAGAAACATTTATCATTTCCTTTGAGCACACCTGTTTTAAGTAAATTTACAAAAAAATAATTTAAAAATCCATTTATCATGTAAATTGTTCTTGCCTTTTTTTTTTTTTAAATAAAGAAAGCATGTGAGATACAGAAAGCTATAGGGGAAAAGATATCTTGTGGAAATTCTACCAAACATATACAAAGAATACATTGCTACTGTTACTGAAACCGTTCCAGAGCACAGTGAAGGGGGGGTGAATTTCCAAATGCTTTTTATAAACCAAGATTAATATTAATTCCAATTCCAATTAATATTAATTCCAATTATAACCAGTACAAAAATATAATGAATTAGTACAAGCATAATTCAGCAACACATCGAAACACTAACACATGATAATCAAGCAGAGTTTTTTCAGGAATGCAAAGATGATTCAATATGAGAAATCTAATATAATTCAAAAGAAGTGAGGAGAAAATAGTGTCATAATGTAGGGAAAGTGTCCAAAAATGTTCATGCTTGAAAAAAAGGCATTTTCTTAACACCATAAACTATAATTACAATTCAAAAACCAGAATCCCACGTCATAAACACTGGAAATATTCCCTTTTAAATTAGGAATAAGAAAAAGATGTCTACTATCAGGACTATTTTCTGACATTTTTTTGAGTTTATTAGGCAATATAGAAAAAAGAAAGAAATTAAAGATATACAAAGTATACGAGACAAATTAAAACTGTATTTGCAGATGATATATGACTATTTACTTAAAAAGCCCAGCAGAATCAAGTGAAAATGTACTGTATATAAGGGGAATTCAGTAAGCTCTCTACATAGAAAAGAATTCAATGATAATGGCAACAAAAAAGATAAAATTCTCCTTAGGAGATAACCTAATAAGAAATGAACCAGAATTTTATTTTATTTATTTATTTATTTATTTATTTAAGATTTATTTATGAGAGAGAGACAGAGAGAGAGAGAGACAGAGAGAGAGGCAGACACAGGCAGAGGGAGAAGTAGGCTCCTTGCAGGGAGCCCAATGCAGGACTTGATCCTGGATCCTGGGATCAGGCCCTGAGCCAAAGGCAGATGCCCAACTGCTGAGCCACCCACGCATCCCTGGACCAGAATTTTAAAGAAGAGCTGAAAATACCATTGAGACATAAAAGAATAATTACACAAATGGAAAGTCATACTATATTTTTGGATTAAAAAAATCCAACATCACAAATCTGACACCAATTTTTCTCTATGTTAACTGGTCAAGTTAATATGATGCTAATATAAGTAACAAAAGGGTTTTTTATTTTCAAGCTCAGAACAAGTGAATTCTAAAATTAATATAAATTTAGAAATATATACCCAACTAGGAAAAACATGAAAAAAAAAAAGTCATGTGGAGGGGACAGAGAAACTTTCCATTTAAAATAGCAAAGCAGAAAAAAAAATAAATAAATAAAAAATAAAATAAAATAGCAAAGCAGGGAATCCCTGGGTGGCTCAGGGATTTAGTGCCTGCCTTTGGCCCAGGGCGTGATCCTGGAGTCCCGGGATCAAGTCCCACATCAGGCTCCCTGCATGGAGCCTGTTTCTCCCTCCTCCTGTGTCTCTGCCTCTCTCTCTGTCTTTCATGAATAAATAAATAAATAAATAAAATCTAAAAAAAAGAAAGGAAAGAAAGAAAGAAAGAAAGAAAGAAAGAAAGAAAGAAAGAAAGAAAGAAAGAAAAAGAAAGAAAGAAAGAAACTGAATAAAATAGCAAAGCATTTAAAAACTGTAACTTAAAACAGTGAGATACTGGCCCCAGAACAAATAGGTGAATCTCAAAGTAAAAGAAAATTCAGGAATATACCCAAACATGGGATTTAATATCCAGTAAGTGTAATTTCAAATCAGTGGAGAAAAAGATGAATTTTTCAACAAAGAGTGCTGGGACAATTCGGTAGGCACCTGGAGAACATCAAGTTGGTTCCACTCTTCCTAACACCAAAATAAATTCTAACCAAATCATTAATGTTAACTCTAAGAATTTATACTGTATCTTGAGGCAGACTCTGAATGTATAACAAAGTCCCCTGAAGCCATACATAAAGACTGAAAAATGGGATTACATAAAAATAAAAAAAGTTTGTATGTGTATGTGAATGCAGTATGTGTGCATTCTAGAATTTACAATTGTAACTTCAACATTTTATAAGCATCCTTTTATTGTTAGAACGCTGAAAACAAAGTTTAAAAAATAAAAATCACAAGATCAAAAGACATTATACTGTTCTTACATAGTCACATCAACGTATATCTATCATTTTTAAAGGTATATTATAAACTGGGGGCCTAGTTTTGCATATAGTAATGTACTGTGATCCTTTTCTCATGTCATTAAATATACTTTTAAAACAAAAGAGAATAATAATAATGTTTGTAAGGAATGCTGATAAACTGATCAAACTGGGTTAACTGATACACAGGGATACATTATACTTCTCTATCTTTTAAATGCTTGAAATTTTTCAGATTAAAAAATCAGGACATCTGGCTGGCTCAGTGGGTAGATAATGAAACTCTTATCTCGGGGTTGTAAATTCAAGCCCCACGTGTGTAGACAGTACTTGAAAATAAAATCTTATGTCCCCCCCCCCCCCAACCAAAATCAACCAAAAAAAGTATGCAAGAAGAAAAACTCACAAAAAGTAGTTAAAAGACAAACCAAGAAAAAATATATGCAACTCGTTCATGGACATATGATACACAGAGTTCCTCTAAACCTCTAGGAAAAAGATTAACAACACAAATGAAAAATGGGTAAAGAATATAGAGTCATTTCACTGAGAAAGGAATACAAATGGCTCCTAAGCATATGAAAGACATACAACCTTATTCATAGTAAGAGAAATTAAAAGCATTCTGGGATACCATCTTCCACCTATCAGATATACAAGGATATACTGCCTCTGTTGTCTGGTCTTCAACTGTCCCTGAGAATATAGATTCTAAATCAACGTTTCCGAAAATAAGTTAATTAACTTTTCCACAGTGTAGCTACATAGTGAGATAAATTATTATGCATACTGGAAACAAAAACAAGTAGGTGCTAAAAAACCATTAACATAGTGGCTGGTGATCAAATCTACATAGTATCTTCAGGTATCTCTGAGGTAGTGATGACTAGCTAGTGATGACAAAGAAGTTTGTGTTTGGCAAAGAAATGTCTCAGAAAGAGACCAAAAAAATAATGCTGGGGCATGAAGAAGTATGGTGCATTCAAGAAACTGAAAGATGGGGACACCTGGGTGGCTCAATGGTTGAACTTCTGCCTTCGGCTCAGGTCATGATCCCGGGGTCCTGGAATTGAGTCCTACATCAGGCTCCCTGTAGGGAGCCTCCCCTCTTCTCCCTCTGCTATGTCTTTGCCCCCTCTCTTTGTCTCATGAATAAATAAAATCTTAAAAAAAAAAAAAAAGAAATCGAAAGATTATCAATTCAATATGGTTAGAGAGTGACGGACAAAGTAAGATCAGAGACAGAAACAGGTTCTGGTTTTCTTCCTAAGAGCAAGGGATAGCTTTAAGCATTGTGGTAACAGTGGTGGTGATACTACTATTACTATTTTACACAATAGGAAACTCATTCACGGAGAGAACATATCTTTACTCAGGTCCCACAGCTGTTCAAGGGTATAGCCAGGATCCAGATCTACAGGACACTTTTTTTTTTTAAAGATTTTATTTATTTATTTATTCATTCACAAGAGACACAGATTGAGAGAGGCAGAGACACAGGCTGAGGGAGAAGCAGGCTCCATGTAGGGAGCCCAACGTGGGACAGGATCCCAGGACTCCAGGATCACACCCTGGGCCAAAGGCAGGCTCTAAACCACTGAGTCACACAGGGACCCCCTACAGGACACTTTTGGCCTTGTTCTCAACTAATAACAGAACTGGGGATGGATTTTCCGATTAATGTCCATCAATTTTCATTTAGAACTGGTTGAAAGTGATAATCCAAAACTGGTTTTAGATGGATTATTTAAGGTTAAAAGTATTGGAACTATCTTTATATAAAGAGTCTTAAGCAAGAAACAAAAATGGACCTCTTATAATATAGCCATCTTATTTGCTTGATGATTCTCTCTTACCTCAGAGGTGTAGTTTTGACAATCATCTCCTGAAGTGAGTGAAGTTTTCTTGGCAGGAGGAACATGGTCACTTTCATCGAGTGTACAGTGAAATCTCTTCCTAGATGTAAGATCCAAATTAGCAGGAGGAGGCTTTTCAGAACCATCTTTTCCAGAATCAGACAAACATATGGCATCTTGACCAAATGAAGTTACTGGAAAATTCATACTGCATAGAAAATGCATACATATGAGATCAGCAAATTAGAATCTACTTAATGAGGTTAAAGGCTGAGCTATTCCAATGAAAACTGCCAAAAAACTTCCAAGTAATTAATATATATATATGTGGCCAAGGTCACAAAAATGTTAGTTTTCCAATCAATTCATACTTGAAAACTCACAACTTGAATTCCATTAATACTGAATTAAATCCAAGGTATAAAAATAGCATTTTCTTTGTCAAGTTAAACTTTTAATCTAAAATGTCTCTTACAAAAAAAAAAAACCAACAACACACTTCAACATCTAATGCTACTTGACAATTAAGTGTCCAATTAACCAGTGACTGTCTTAATACATCAATTCTATAGTGAAGAATTTATTTTTTTATATGTAGTATATGTTTTTTTTAAACACATTTTATTTATTTATTCATGAGAGACAGAAAGAGAAAGAGAGAGAGAGAGAGAGAGAGAGAGAGAGAGAGAGAGGCAGAGGGAGAAGCAGGCTCCATGCAGAGAGCCCGACATGGGACCCAATCCCAGGTCTCCAGGATCATGCCCTGGGCCAAAGGCAGGTGCTAAACCGCTGAGCCACCCAGGCTGCCCTATAGTAAAGAACTTAAAAAGCCCAGGATCCCTGGGTGGCTCAGTGGTTTAGCGCCGCCTTCAGCCCAACTGCTAAATTTTTTTAGCTTTCAAAATATTTAAGATACCAAACAAGTTTCATACAAAACTATTATATTATACGTTTAAATGGCAGCTTTATCAGGTACAAAATCAACAATTTCTTCTCTAACTTATCACATAACTATTAAATAAGATCTTCAGGACAATTATAATAATGCTTGTGAATGGCTTATTCAGTCAATACTATTCAATTCATAAAGTAATGAATTCTTTCCTCCTAGTAAAAACAGTTTAACTCCCAGGTAACATCTGGAAGTGTACATCACTATATTGTACACTGGGAATTAATACTGCACTGTATGTTAAATGGAATTTAAATAAAAAATAAAAGTTTAGCTCAATCATTACCTCAAGTCACTCCTTCCTTCTGTATTCACGGATTTGATCAATATAGGTGCTGGCAGTAAAGGGTTTGGCATTAACTGTGCAGTGGTATCATTAAAATCTTCTACAGCATTGGTTGGAATTTCCACCAGAGTTAAAATGAACGCTTGTTCATCCTCACCATCTTGATGTACCTTAGCAACTAGATTCACTATCAAAGTTTAAAAGTTAGTAATGAAAAGATGAACTATAAAAATCATTAATTTGTTAATTTATTACATTTCTAAAAAGTCTCACTATAACTTACCCCCACAAATAAAAAACAAATTACACCCACAAAAATAAAAAGTAATTAAAAGGATAAGATGGTTAACCATAGAGAGGATTTGCAATTCTGAATAACAATTCTTTTTTTTTGTTTTTAAGACTGTCATAGACTAAAAAATTATTTTGTTTTTCATAGTCAAATGGGGTATGGGAGTAAAAGCCAAACTATTCGCTTCTGTGATTTTTATCAAAGCAAATTATCATACCTGTTAAGTCTTGAGAACTGATTACATTCTCTTGTTGTATTTCTGGCATAGTTGGTGTACCCTAAAAAAATTAAAATGCAGGAATGAGGCAGACCAAATTCTAGTTGTTTTTGTTTTTCCAAATTCTAGTTTTAAAAAGTCTTCCAGACAACTGGATATAGTAAGAATTGTTTCAAAACTCAGCAACTCTTTAACCATATACAATTTTCCAAGTGTTTTGAAACTTTTTAGTTGTACCAGTAACTTCTGATTCATTTAAAGGTTTTTTAAAATTTATCTCTTTGAGAGCAAGAGAGAGAGAGGGAGGGAAGAGAAAGAGAAAGAGAGAGAGAGAGAACATGCACAAAGCAAGGGGGAGAGGCAGAGGGAAATGGAGAAGCTGACTTTCCTTTGATCAGGGAGCCTGATGCAGGGCTTGATCCTAGGACCCTGAAATCATGACCCAAGCAGAAGGCAGACACTTAACCAAATAAGCCACCCAGGCACCTCACTTTTGATTCATTTAAATAAACATATATATGCATAAAGGGACTACAACTAAATTGTTGAATATATGAATTTTATGAAAATTTTTTCAAAGTAACAAGAAAGGGAGATTCAAACCCCTCAACCTTCCCTCTATCCCCAGCACAGCAGCTCTTGTACTATCAGTAAGTGAAACCAGAATGGAAGCGAACTGTCCCTCCTTGCCTCCAGCATTGCTCCTTCCGATCTGTTATCCACAAAATTGCAAACACTGTATTCTCTAAATGCAATTCTTTTTTTTTTTTTTTAACATTTTATTTATTCATGAGAGACACAGGGGGAGAGAGAGGCAGAGACACAGGCAGAGGGAGAAGCAGGCTCCATGCAGGGAGCCTGATGTGGGACTTGAGGGGTCTCCAGGATCATGCCCTGGGCTGAAGGCAGTACTAAACCGCTGAGCCACCAGAGCTGCCCTAAAATGAATTTTTTTTTTTTTTTTGCAATTCTTATTATAATTTTCCACTGCTTAAATCTTCAAACTTTCATTTTGTAACCAACAAAGTCAGTAACTGATTCCGGCAAGCATCATCAAAGGATACTAAAAGTACTAGGTATAAGATTGTCGAGTCTCAAATTACTTACTAACACAGTGCATAAAACATGCTGTTATTGGAAGAAATCTGGCAGGCCCAGGCTTGCCAGTCAACATCACCAAAAATGGGACAAACTGACATTTACATGCCTATTGAGGTAATACAAAAGGAAGAACACATCAACTAAATAGTAATTGTGCCAAAAATGTTCAATCTGAATCTAATACTGAGGAACAACCACAAAAATCCAGATTGTGAATTATCCTGGAATGTCAAGTTCACAAAAGAAGGTAAAGGGCAGGAAGAACTACTCTAGATGAGAATAAGGAGGACTACTAAGAACAATGTGAGAGCCTTGACTGAAACTATGTTATTACATATTATTTTTAAATCCTTGTCAGATAGTATGGTAATACTGAGTGTGACAACAGTACTATCATTTCTCTGTAAGAAACATCCTGTTGATATTAGATATAAGCTGGAGTATGTATAGGTAAAGGCTCATGTCTGCAACTTCCAAATGGTTCAGTTTCTTACAAGTATGTATCTATATAAATGGAGAGCAAGACAGAGTAAGCAAATGAAGTAAAATGTTAATAATTAACAAACCTAAGTAAAGGGCATATGAGAATTCTCTTTTATTTTTAAAAGATTTTTATTTATTTATTCATGAGAGACACACAGAGAGGCAGAGACACGGGCAGAGGGAGAAGCAGGCTCCCTGCAGGGAGCCCAATGCTCTGGGATCACGCCCCGAGCCACCCAGGATTCCCATATATGGGAATTCTATATAAGATCTCTGCAACTTTTCTATCTATGAGTTTGAAATTATTTCAAAATAAAAAAGTTAAAATAAACAACTTGGGGGTCAGGGTAAATCCCTTAACTCTGGATATAGCCCAAACTCTTGTAGCAAGTCCTAACCATTCCGTTTATGGTCTGCTCCCAGGCTACCCAGCTCACTCATCTCGAACTACTTCATTTATATCCTACTCATAACTATTTATAGTCCCTGATATGAAATGATGTTTCTTACATATTTTTTACATATGTTCCTCTCCTTTTTCCTGGCTAATTCATACCTGTTCTTCTAGATCAAGGATTCTTTCAGTCCTGGCTGCACATCAGAATAACCTAACTTCAACAGCAACAAAAAGCAAATGCCTACACCCTACTTCCAGAGACTGATTTTACTGGATTGGGTTGAGGACCACTCCTTTACAGTCTTATGCAACTTGCCTTCATAGCACCTATTCATTTAGCAACCATTCATTTACTAATCTGTTTTCCCACAACTCTGCCTCCCCACTACCTTACACAGCATCGAACATGTATTAGTAACATCTCAAAATAATACCTGCAACATGACTGTATTTCTCAGATTCAGTGGTCAGCAAGCAGGAGGTAAATACTCTGTACAAACACTTCCTTTTTCATAACTTTCACTGGCTATTTGATCTAGGTTCCAAAGACTAAAGACACACTCAATAAAAGTTCAGTCACAATACATTCTTGCAAGGCAAAACTATAGGAAAAGAAAACAGATCCATGATTGCCAAGCAGTGGGGGTGGCAAGGGAATGTGTGACTTAAAAAGGGCCCTGGGGCATTTGAGGGATGATGGAACTGTTAATGTGTTGCTTATATGACTATATATGTTTGTCACAACTTGTAGAAGTACACACTAAAAAGGGTGAAGTTTACTGTGTGTAAGTTATACTTTAATTTTTTTTTAAATGGAGAATAAACACCCAGCCACCCCATGTTATATTTGATATTCTTTTACCTCTGACACATGAAATGTAAGCATACTGTCTCCATCAGAGTCCTCTCTCTGGGGCTCTTTGGTAGAACTCTCAGTGAGACCCATATCTGAACCAAGAGTATGGGGCCTTGTCTCAGGGGAAACAACTGGAGCAACTGACAATATCTGAACCTTTTGAGATTCCTCTTCTTGATCATTTCTGAAAAAGAAATTAATATATATTCGACTTTCAGAGTATGTATTACAGTTCTGTATTGAAATCAAGTGGACAACTACAGCATAATGTTTAGAGCTAAGTGAGTCAAAGATTTAATGCTGTTCAAATTTCTAAAATATTTTTAATGCAACAGAACCCCCTTTTTCCAATCAAATTCTTACAGCTGTAGCTAATGACTATAGTTGAAACAAAATCCCAGAACCTCTTTTACCTTTCAGTTAGATTTGCTTCCTGAGAAACAGTAGTCTCTTCAATACCATATTCACATGCCAATTTATTCTGCTCCTTATTTTCCGCTGCTGTAAGTGATCCAAGGCTTTTATCTTGTAATTCCGTTGCTTCAGAAACATTTTTCTCAGGTTCTTAAACAAAAAACACATTTAAGATGTAGTCTAAAGTAATACAGCTAAAACCTCAATATAAGAAATAAGTTCTCTATTCAAAGACAGATCACTATACAGTGGCTCTTCCAAATTTCTCTTAACCCAAAAATCAAGCTTATCCACATGGAAGAAGAGTGCTACTGGCCAATGAGATTGTTGAAGCAGATGATTAATGAATCCTACACTGCACATTTCACTGGTGGCTGCCACAAAAATTTTATGTCCACTCTATTGTGACAGTAATGTAATTACAAATCCACATACAAAACAAGTTTAGAGGAGGGTACACATGAGGTCTGGCTAGTTCTACCTTGGGCAAAGTGTTGGGGAGGGAGTTATTTTGCAAAGAATGCCCCACAAAGAAGAAAAAAGATTTCTACATAAAAGAGTTACTTTCAACTTGCTATTAAAATATCAACAGCAATTATCACAATACTGTATCAAATAACACTAAAATTTGTATGAAACCACAAAAGACTCTAAAGAGTCAAAGTAATCTTGAAAAAGGAAAACAAAGCTAAGAAGTATGACAATCACAGATTTTAAGATATCCTACAAAGCTATAGTAATTAAAACAGTATTATAAAGACACAAAAGTAGATCAATGGAAGAAAAAAAGAGTCCAGAAGTAAACCCACAGCTATATGGCCAATTAATCTAGGACAAAGGAAGCAAGAATATACAATGGGGAAAAGACAGTCTCTTCAGTAAATGGTGATGGGAAAACTGGAAAGCTACATGGCAAATAATGAAACTGGACCACCTTCTAACTCTGCACACAAAAAGTAAACTCAAATGGACTAGAGGTCTAAATGTGAGATGAAACCATAAAAATCCTAGGAAAAAACTACAGGCAATAATTTCTCTTACATCAGCTATAGCAACATTTATCTAGATATGTCTCCAGAAGCAAGGGAAACAAAAGCAAAAATAAACTATTTGGACTACATAAAAATAAAAAGCTTTACAGAAAAGGAAATCATTCACAAAATGAAAAGTCAACTACTGAATAGAAATGTGCAAATGGCATATCTGATAAGGGGTTCATATACAACATATATAAAGAACTTACACAAGTTAACAGCAAAAAACAAAACATTTTGATTAAAAAATGGGCACAGATGGGGCACCTGGGTGGCTCAGTTGGTTAAATGTCTGACTCTTTATCTCAGCTCAGGTCTTGATCTCAGGGTCATGAGTTCAATCCCTGCACTGGGCTCCATGCTAGGAGTGGAGCCTAGTTTAAAAAAAAAAAAAAAAAAAAAAAAAAGGGCAGCCCCAGTGGCGCAGCGGTTTAGCGCCACCTGCAGCCCAGGGCGTGATCCTGGAAACCCGGGATCGAGTCCCACGTCGGGCTCTCTGTATGATGCCTGCTTCTCCCTCTGCCTATGTCTCTGCCTCTCTTTCTGTCTCTATGAATGAATAAATAAAAATCTTAGGAAAAAAAAAGGGAGGGGGGGTGCATAGGATCTGCATAGACATTCTTCCAAAGAAGACACACAGATGGACAGTAGACAAATGAAAAGATGCTCAACATCACTAATCATCAAGGAAACGCAAATCAAAACCACAAGATATCACAAGAATGGCTAAATACAAACACACACATACACACAAGAAATAACAAGTGTGGATAGGGATGTAGAAAAAAAGGCATCTTGTGTACTATTAGTGAGAATGTAAATTGGTGCAGCTGCTGTGGAAAACTGTAAGGCTGTTTCTCTAAAACTTAAAAATACGAATACCATATCATTCAATAAATTCCACTAGTAGGTATTTACACAAAGAAACCAAAAACACTAATTCAAAAGATATATGTACCACCCCGACATTTACTGTAGCATTACTTACAATAGCCAAAATATGGAAGCAACCCAAGTGTCCATTAGCACATGAATGGAAAAGGAAGATGGGACATCTACACACAATGGGAAACAACAGGAATACTACAAAGCCATTAAAAGGATGAGATTGGGCCATTTGTGACAACAGCTATAGATGGATGGACCTAAAAGGTATTATGTTAAGTGAAGTAAGTCAGAGAAATAAATACCGTATAATTTCACTCATATATGGAATCTTTAAAAAAGCAAGTGAGGAAACAAATGAAGAGCATAATCATATCTACAAGTAGAGAACAAACTGGTGGCTTCCAGAGGGGAAAAAGTAGGAGAATAGATAAAGTGGGTGAAAGAGAGTAGAAGATATAGGCTTCCAGTTATAAAATGAGTAAGTCATGAGAATAAAAGGCATAGCATAGGGAATACAGTCAATGTTATTGTAATAGCATCGTATAGTGAGAAATGGTAGCTCTACTTGTGTAAGCATAGCATAACATACAAACTTACTGAATCACTACATTGTACACCTGAAACTAATGTAATCCTGTGTGTCAACCACACTCAAATTTAAAAAAACTGAATAAAAATATAAAAGGTAACTTCAGCCTGCACATTGAAATAGCTTCTGGGTATTTCTGAACTAAGAGTAAGTAATGAATTAACTAACTGAATCATCAGAGTTCTTGGTTGAAAGGAAATTCCAGAAATCAGGAACCACAAAGTAGGGAAAAGATGATGCTAACTATCCAGATCTTCTACCTACAGGGCTTAAGACAATCTAGATAACTTATTAAGTGCACTGTTTGTCCTGCTCTTACTAGCACAGGAAAGAGTTGGGCTCTTGGCAGATGGTGGGGGTTGGTATAGGAGTAGGATTCCACAGGTACATTACAATACAGTGAGGCTATTAAAAAAAATGAAAGCACTAGGTGATCACACAGAAAGATTTTTAAAATATACTAATCTTTAAATACAGAGTGCTACTATATAAAGAACTCAATTTAAAAAAAACACAAAAGGCAGCCTGGGTGGCTCAGTGGTTTAGCACCGCCTTCAGCCCGGGGCGTGATCCTAGAGACCCAGGATCGGGATCGAATCCCACCATCAGGCTCCCTGCATAGAGCCTGCTTCTCCTTCTACCTGTGTCTCTGCCTCTCTCTCTCTCTGTCTCTCATGAATAAATAAAATCTTAAAAAAAAAAGAAAGAAAATAAATAAGCACATGAAAAGATATTCAGTATCATTGGCCACGAGGGAAATAGAAATCAAAACCACAATGAGATACTAGTTTAAGTCCCCTGGCATATCTCATAACAAGTGTCTAGGAGGATACAGAAACTGAAACCATCACAGAATGTTGGTGAAAACAGACAATGGTGGGGTACCTGGCTGGCTCTGTTGGTAGACCATGTGACTCTTGATGTGAGTTATAAGTTCAAGCCCCACACTGGGTATAGATTACTTAAAAATAAAACAAAAAAATATTTTTAAAAAGAAAGGAAAAAGAAAACCAAAGGAAATGCAGAATGTTGCTACTTTCGGGGTTTTTTTTTTTTTTTGGTGTGTTTTGTGTTTTAAAACAGTTTATTTATTTGTTCATGAAAACACACAGAGAGAGGCAGAGACACAGGCAGAGGGAGAAGCAGGCTCCATGCAGGGAGCCCAATGCAGAACTCGATCCCAGGACCCTGGGATCACCACCTAAGCCAAAGGCAGGTGCTCAACCACCGAGCCACCCAAGCTTCTTCATTGCTACCTCTTTTGAAACAGTATGGCAGTTCCTCAAAAAGTGAAATACAGAATTACCATATGATCCAGCAATTCCACTTGTAGGTATAAATCCAAGACAAATGAAATCTTATGTCCACACAAAAACTTACACGAGTGTCCTTAGCAGCATTACTTCTAATAGCCATAAGATAGAAAACAACCTAAATGCCCATCAACAGATGAATGAGTAAACAAAAAGTAGTATATTTATATAATGGAATATTTGGCAAGAAAAAGAAATGGACTATTTGACACATGCTACAACACAGATGATCCTTGAAAATATGCTAAGTAAAAGAAACCAGACACAAAAGGCCACATATTATATGATTTCATCTAAATGAAATGTCCCAAATAGGCAAAGCTACAGAAGGTAGATTACTGGTTGCCTAGGGTTGAAAAGGGTTGAAGAAAAAAAAAAAAAAAAAGAAAAGGGTTGAAGGATATGGGGAGTGCATGCTCCAACTGTTAATGGTGAAGGTTACATAACTTTTTTTTTTTGGTTACATAACTTTTAAACACCATAAGTATACGCTTCAAATGGGTTAACTATATAGAATTATCTCAGTAAAACGGTTATTTTTAAGAGCTGAACAAGGGGTGCCTGGCTAACACAGTTGGATAAGTGTTTGACTCTTGGTTTTGGCTCAAGTCATTCTCCTGAAATTATGGGATCAAGCACTGTGCAGGGCTCCATGCTCAGCCCAGAGATTGCATGGGACTCTCTTTCCCTCTCCCTCTGCCTCTTGACCCCATGCTTGCTCTCTCTAATAAATAATCTTTTAAAAATTAGTTAATTAATTAAAATAAAACAGAAGTGCTGAACATATAATATGTATGATATAGTATGCTTATATTTTTGTTCTGAAAAGAATACACATATATTTTTATACATATATGTGTGTGTGTATATATGTGCGTGTGAATGTATCTTTGTACCCAGTCCCACATTTAGATGCTTATACATATAAAACACTTTTGGAAGTCTACAATAAAAACATAAAGGCAGTTTACTACTAGATGTAAGGTTAGGGGACTGGGAACCAAAGTTTATTACATTTTAAACCTGTGGACAGTGTCTTATTCTTTGCCACACACGTTTATCTTTCTAAAAAAAAAAAATGTTTGCTTGAATATTCATGTACACACAAAAAATACACAAGAAAATGTTTAATCAAGTAAATATAGCTAACTCTTGAAAAACATGGGGTTTGAGTGCAGAAAACCTCTCATGCAGTAAAAAATCTGCATATTTGATTCTCAAAAACCCTAACCACTAATAGTATACTATTGACCAGATGCCTTATTGGTGACATAAATAGTCAACCAACACATAATTGCATGTTAAATATATTAGATACTGTACTCTTACAATAAAGTAAACTAGAACAAATAAAATGTTAAGAAAATCATAAGGAAGAGAGCAAATACAGTTATAATACTATACTGTATTTATTTAAAAAAAAATCCATGTATAAGGGCGCCTGGGTAGCTCAGTCAGTTAAGCATCCAACTCTTGATTTCAGCTCAGGTCATGATCTCAGGGTCAAGATCAAGCCCCACGTGGGGCTCCACACTCCATATGGAGTCTGCTTAGGATTCTCATATTCCCTCTCCTTCTCCTGCTCCCTCCACTCTTGCTCTAAATAAATAAATAAAATCTTTTTAAAAATCTGGGGTGTGTTGTTGGCTCAGATAGTTGGGCATCTGCCTTCGGCTCAGGTCATGATCTCCAGGTCCTGGGATCAAGCCCCACAGTGGGCTCCCAAGTCAGTAGAGGGAGTCTACTTCTCCCTCTCCTTCGGCCTCTTCCTCCCCCGCTTGTGCTCTTTCTCTCTCTCTCAAATGAATAAATTTTTTAAAAACTTTTAAAAAGACATGAAGAGTGGACTCATGCAGTTCAAACGTGTGTTATTTTGGGTCAACAAAACACAAAATGATAATGAAGCTAGTTGATGCATTTATTGGTGTTTACCTAGTTCACTCTCCATTTTGAAACTTTTAATACTAAATTAAAATAACTTTATCCGAATATTCCACTTGAAATGTTAATGCAATTTCTCTTGTAAAAGTAATTTTGTAGCTATTTAAGGGAATAAAATTTACCTCTTTGACTTTCTATTACTTCTCCTCTGTTTACAAACAAATTGGGAACTTCCTGATGAACATTCAACCTGTTTGTTCTCAAAGCCTTAAGATTTGGTTTAGGCTTGGGAAATCTACTTCTCATTCTCAAATTACTGGTCACATCAGAAGTTGTATTCCTAGAAAAAGAAAGAGGGGAAGAGAGAAAAATTCATCAACCATGTAAGAATTCCATCTCATTTCATACATTATGATAGTTATATGTCACCTATTCAGGTGCCACAGTATCTCTAAGTGTTCATTTTTTAATGCTGAAAACACACAGCAGTAATTTTATTCAAAATCTAGAAGGGGGATGTCTGGGTGGCTCAATGGTTAAGTGTCTGCCTTCAGCTCAGTGTGTGATCCAGGTGTCCAGGCACTAGTCCCACCCACATCGGGCTCCCTGCAAGGAGCTTACTTCTCCCTCCCCCTGTGTCTCTGCCCCTCTCTGTGTCTCTCATGAGTAAAGAAAGAAAATCTTAAAAAAAAAAAAGTCTAGAGAAGGGAAGAGAATCTGGACCAAGTTTGGAAAACAGAGTATATTTACATAAAACTATTTCACTAAAGCTTCAATTCAAAGATGCACACATTGCATTGACTTTAATATGCAAACCACTAGGGGTGCCTGGCTGGCTCAGTGAGTAGACACTGTGGCTTCTGATCTCAAAGTCATGAATTCAAGCCCCATGATCAGTGTGGAGTCTACTTTAAAAAAATAAGTTTAAAAAAAAAAAAAAGGCAAGGCAGGGGCACCTGGGGGGCTCAGATGGTTAAACATCTGTCTTAGGCTCAGGTCATGATCCCAGGGTCCTGGGATCGAGCCCCCTGTCAGGCTCCCTGCTAACAGGGAGTCTGCTTATCCCTCTCACTTGTCCCCCCTTTCCCTGCTCATGCTCATACACTCTCAAATAAATAAATAAAATCTTTAAAAAAATGCAAACCATTACACTGAAATCAAACCAGCCAATCCTCACTTTAAAGGCTGAGAAATTAGCAGTGCCTACTTCACACTTATACAAGTATTACTCAAAAGCTATTAACTAAAATGATAGTTGGTTTAAATGTACTTATTAGGGTTGGCTCATTGGTTGAGTGAGCATCTGCCTTTGGCTCAGGCCATGATCCCAGGGTCCTGGGATGAAGTCCCCCCGTCAGGCTCCTGCAGGGAGCCTGCTTCTCCCTCTGCCTATGTCTCTGCCTCTCATGAATAAATAAATAAAAATCTTTTTTAAAAATGTATTTATTAATTGCATACTATAAAACTCAAGAGTTTAAGAAAGCAAAATAAACCTGATTGATACAGCGTTTTCCTTTACTTTCTCCACTAAATCAGTTTCTTCTTTAGTACTTTGCTCTTCCAATACAATCTTGTTTTCTTCTAATGATGATGGAGATGTAGTATTGACAGCTGAAGAAAGTTCCTGACATTCAGGAATAATTTTGTGATTTACATTATGTGGGCTAAAAGGAACACAGCTTTTATCCTTTGAATGAACATCAAGAAGTACACATACTCCTATTACAGAAAAAAAGAGAAAATTAAAAATGACCCAATACAAGTAGGTGTCCAAAGAAAATAAATCCCTCTACATTAAGCAACTGTAAAATTCTATATTATTTTTAAAGTTTACTCTTTTTGGCTCCAAATTTAAATATAAGATCATATATTTTATGCCAGAGATTTGACTTGTTCTAAGCCTAATAATTCTTACAGACTATAATTTTTGTGCTATTATAAGGAAAAATGAATCTGTTACCTTCAGTAATTACATAGCCTCAAATAAGTTTCAAGGTAGGATTATCTTCATTTACAATTTTTCAAAACCTGCATATTATTTTCTAAAGATTTGTGACAAGCTCCAAAGCAATACTCTGTCATTGAGAAACGAGCTAATATATGGGCACCTGGATGGCTTAGTTGGTAGAATATGTCACTCTTGATCTTGGGGACATGAGTTTGAGCCCCACACTGGGTGTATAATTTACTCAAAAAAAAAAAAAAGAAAGAAAAACCCACAAAAACAAAAAAACAAACATGAGAGTAAATAAGTCTATATAAGGAACACCAACCAGAAAACTCCTTGATAAATATATAGATATGGGTCTAGAAGTCTAAAGCCTAAGATAAATGGCAGGCAACTCATCTCCAGACAAAATAATGAGGACGAATATAATTAGCATAACTATCCATTTAGTATACGTAAACTAGAAGGGTCCTCAGACAGTAAAGATCATAACTTCTCCGTAAGGTTAGTCTAATACTTATGGGTTGACATATATTTTGGGTCAGTCCAAAGTAACAGAATAGTCACAACTAGATTATTTCAATGACTGCTATTGTCCCTTCATACTATATTCGATTGTCAGGTAACTGTGAAGACAATCCAAAGCAGGAACTCCTTTGCTAAAGTAACATGTATAAAGTGATCAGTGACCAATGAGATCAGTTAACCCATGTTTATGATGCTTATGTTTATCATGTTTATGATGAATAAAGTGTAAGACTCACTATATAATCCAGGAATAAAACTTTTTTAAAATAAACCAAGTGTACTACTTTGAAATCGTGGCTACTATATCTAAAGGGGTAAGTTAGATGGATCAATACACACATATTACCTTTTTCTGGAAAAAAACAAAATTATGCCAAATGTAAAAGGCAGATACTGCCTTATTAGTCAAATGTGGGTATAATTTCTTAAAAGTCAAAAAAGGCTTTATTTGAAGCACCTGGCTGGCTCAGTCAGTTAAGCATTTGCCTTCGACTCAGGTCATGATTCCAAGGTCCTGGGATCAAGTCCTGCTTCCAGTTGTCTGCTCAGCAGGGAGCCTCCTTATCCCTCTCTCTCTGTCCTTCCTCCTCATGTTCACTCTCTCGTGCTCTCTCTCTCTCTCAAATAAATAAAATCTTTAAAAAATAAAAGGCTTTTTTTGGTAGGACTTATATTTCATCCTTACCATCACTCTGCTCTGTACCGATCTCTGACTGCAACACTAGATCTCCCATTGTAAGTAAAGTTATAGCAGCTTCAGTGCTTCCATCATTGGTACCTTGTGAGGAAATATACCAACATTAAAATAGAAAAATGAAGCTGAAAATTGAAGTTTGTTTACTTAGAAAACATTTTTAATTCAAATATTTATCCTCTAGCAACAAGTTTCAATATCCTCCATACCACTAATGTCTTACTAGGGCAATTTTTGTTACTCCAAAAAAGAAATCATTGATTGTTAGCTTTTACTCATTGAAAATGCCTCCTTCTCCTTAAGTAACTTACTACCTACAAAGAAAGTACAACTGTGCAGAGAGAGGAAATAAGTAATATTTCTTTACTAAACATTTAATTCTTAACTCACTTCATAATTATTCCAAGAATCCAAGTTTCTCCTGGATATAACACATTCAACAGTGGAACATATTGTTCAACTCTCCAGTAAAATGATTCATTTGCTAACAAATACCAATACAAAATCACCCTGTTAGTGTTAACCAAGTAGTTTTAGCAGTTCCCTTATTAACAGTTACCTGTTTCATCTTGGATATGTTCACCTGTGTTCACTTCCTAAAAGAGGAAAAGATAAACAACGTCTTACATATTTTCCCAAATATATGTTCTGTCTCAAAAACCATGATTTTTACAGTTCTTCATTATTGATTACAAAGGAGTGGAAACTGTTAAACATAGGTCATGATCTTATATGTAGAAAAGTCTAAGGAATAAACTAAAAAAGCTACTAGAACTAAAGAGTTCAACAAAGTTCCAGGATGTAAGACCAATATACAAAAATCATATTTCTCTACATTTGCAATAAAGAACCTGAAAGCGAAATTGAAAATACAGTTCCATTCACAACAGTATCAAAAATAACATACTTGATAATAAATTTAACAAAGGAAGTGCAAAGTCTATACTGTGCAAACTATGAAACACTGTTGAAAAAAATCAAAACCTAAGTAAATGGGCAAATACTCATGTTCATTCATTGGAAAACAATATTGTGAAGAGGGGACTAGCCCCCACCACAAAGTGATCTACAGATTCAATGTAATCCTAATCAGAATCCTAGATAATGTGCCAAAATGACAAGTTTTTAAAATCCATATGGAATTGCCAAGAGCTCCACAACAGCCAAAACAATCCTCAACAAAGAATCAAGTAGGATGACATATTCTTTCTAATTCCAAAACATTAAGCAACCATAATCAATAGAGCATCACTGGTACAAGGATAGACATATAAATCAATGGAATAGAACTGAGAATCCAGAGGTTTAGCGCCACCTGCAGCCCAGAGTGTGATCCTGGAGACCCGGGATCAAGTCCCACGTGGGGCTCCCTGCATGGAGCCTGCTTCTCCCTCTGCCTGTGTCTCTGCCTCTCTCTCTCTCTCTCTCTCTCTCTCTCTCTCTCTCTCTCTCCCTGTGTATCTCTCATGAATAAATAAATAAAATCTTTAAAAAAAAACTATAGGAAAATCTATAAAACTATTAGGATGGCTCAGTTAGTTGAGCATCTGACTCTTAATTTCTTAGGTCATGATTTCAGGGTCGTGAGATTGAACTCCATGTCAGGCTCTACACCCAGCTTAAGATTTTCTCTCTCCCTCTGCTCCTGCCCCCCAAACTCGGCAGGCGTGCTCTCTAAAAAAATAAAAAATAAGTAAAACTAATAGAAGAAAAATTGGAGTCAATCTTGAGGACCTTGGCTTTCACAAAGAATTCTTAGATATTACAGAAAAGCATGAGCAACAAAAAAGATAAACTGGACTTCATAACTAAAAACTTTTTTACTTAAGATTTTACTTATTTATTTGTGAGAGACAAAGAGAGAGAGAGGCAGAGACAAAGGGAGAGGGAGAAGCAGGCTGAGGAGCCCAATGTGGGACTCGATCCCAGCACCCTGGGATCACGACCTGAGCCAAAGGCAGACACTCAACTACTGAACCACTCGGGTGCTCGAAATTTTGTACTTTAAAGTGAACCATCAAGAAAATGAAAAGACAATTCACAGAATAGGAGAAAATATTTGCAAACATGTAAGTGACAAAAGACTTGTATCCAGACAATATAAGAAAATTCTTACAATTCAATAATAAAAAGACAAATCATGAATTTTAAAAAATGGGAAAAGGGTATGAATAGACATTTCTATAAAGATGATCTACAAATGGTCAATAAGCACATGAAAACATGCTTGATGTCATTAGCCATTAGGGAATGCAAATAATCAAAACCACAGGAAGGTACCATTTCATATTCACTAAAGATGGCTAGATCCAAAAAGTCAAATAAAAAGTGTTTTTGCAAGGATGTGAAATTGGAACCTTTATACACTGCTAGTGGGAATATTAAAATGGTACATCAGCTTTGGAAAACAGTTCGCTACTTCCTCAAATTATTAAACACAGAGTAACCATATGAGCCAGCAATTACACTCCTGGGAAGGTATCCAAGAAATATGAAAATGTACTGTCAAAAGAGAAACTTCTACATAAATGTTTACAGTAACATTCTTTATAATAGCCAAAAGATGGAAACGACCTAAATGTTCATGAATACATGAACAGATAAACAAAATGTGGTATCCATATGGAGTATTACCTGACCAAAAAAAGGAATAAAGTACTACTAATACATGCTAGAACATGGCTGAATCTTGAAAATATGCTAAGTGAAAAAAGCCAGGCACAAAAGTCCATACCATATGAGTTAATTTATATGAAACATCCAGAACAGACAAATCTGTAGAGACAAAAAGTAAATTACTGGTTATCTAGCAACCAGTAGGAGGAAATAGGGAGCAACTACTTTGTGGCCACAAGGTTTCTTTCTGAGGTGACAAAAATGCTCTAAAATTGACCAAGACAATGTTTGCAAATATCTATAAATATACCAAAACCCACTAAATTGTACACTTTCAATGGGTGACTTACATGGTGTGTGAGTTGTATCTTAATAGTTGTTAAAGAGTATAATTCCCAGTCTTCATTTCCAAAAACAAGATAAATACTAATCAAATAAGGAAGAGTACCAAACAAAATGCAACTAAATATATTTTAAGTAATTTGTATTTAATATGGATTTAATGGAACAGAACCTTTACCTCAGTTTATAAGGATATTAAGAGTTATTCATGCATATACCAAAAATCAACACTTTCAAGCGAAATACAAAATCCATGATTATTCACCAGTTTCTACTATGGCTCCCTATAATGATAGAAATTATAGTAAGAATGGTTTGTAAACTTAAAGCTTTCTTATTTTTTTTTTAAGATTTTATTTATTTATTTATTCATGAGTATACACAAAGAGGAGAGAGAGAGAGGCAGAGACACAGGCAGAGGGAGAAGCAGGCTTCATGCAGGGAGCCTGACGTGGGACTCGATCCAGGGTCTCCAGGATCACACCCCGGGCTGCAGGCAGCGCTAAACCGCTGAGCCACCAGGGCTGCCCAACTTAAAGCTTTCAAAATAAACTTCCATTCATTTGAAATAAAACAAAGAGTTAAAACAAAACACATTAAAATGGATGCTTACAACAGATAATGCCTTTATACTTTCTTCTTCTTTCATTTCCTGAGTAGTCACATCTGTGTTTGAGAGTGGATGTTCAACAACAGCTATGCATCCTATATCTGGTGCGTTCACGGTTATTTCAAGCTGTCAAAAACAAGAAGTTTCATTATTTCATTTTGGCATACCACACTCAGTAAAACACCATGACAGGATAAAATAAAGTGTTAAACTGAAGAAACAATCCACATTCATACACAATTTAAAAATGAAATACAGTAATTCTTAGATTGACTGACATCAACTTGGCAAAAGTTAAAACATTTAAGGTTTTCAAAGGGTCTGTGATCCTTACAAACAATAGGCAAAATTTCCAAGGCAATTTTCTTAGTACCTCGCATTTCACTTCTATTATCCCCACTTTGGTCTACTTACCCATAATTTCTCTCATCAATCTATTTATGGAGTGCTTTCTAAAAACTAGAGGGCAATAGATACAAGGATACAAAGCTCCCTGCATGGAGCCTGCTTCTCCCTCTGCCTGTGTCTCTGCCTCTCTCTCTCTCTATGTGTGACTATCATGAATGGATAAATAAAGTCTTAAAAAAAAATGAAAATCTGCCTTCATGATATAATTACTATAGTAACACTTATGCGTCCTTTTTTCAGGAGCAAATATTAGAGAAAATCTTTGCTACTACTCTATAGACCTGGGATCAATGAAAAAGTTCAAGTGACTTGAAAAAAAATTTTTCTGAAGAGTTGAGAATGAATGATAAATGGAAATATTGTAGATATTCTACTTTTAGAACATTTTCATTTCTTCAAGAACCCCATATCCATTAGTAATCACTTTTTTTTAAGATTTTATTTATTTTTATTTATTCATGAGAGACACAGAGAGAAAGAGAGACAGAGACACAGGCAGAGGGAGAAGCAGGCTCCATGCAGGGAGCCCGATGTGGGACTCGATCCCGGGTCTCCAGGATCAGGCCCTGGGCTGAAGGCGGCGGCGCTAAACCGCTGAGCCATCTGGGCTGCCCTCACTTTTTTTTTTTTTTTTTTAAAGATTTTACTTATTTATTCATGAAAGATACAGAGAGAGAGAGGCAGAGACACAGGCAGAGGGAAAAGCAGGCTTCTCACATGGAGCCCAATGTGGGACTTCATCCCGGGTCTCCAGGATCACACCCTGGGCCGAAGGCAGATGCTCAACCACTGAGCCACCCAGGCGTCCCCAGTTATCACTCTCTTAACCCCTCATCTCCAAATCCCTAAGCCAAACCACTAATTTACTTTCTGTCTCTACAGATTTTCCTGTTTAAGACATTTCATGTGAATGGAATTATATGTGATTCTTTTGCAACTGGCTTCTTTCACTTAACAATCTGCCTTTCAACCAATGAAATTTGTAAAACACAAAACATACAGCTAAATCATTTTTTATGCAGTATTAATCAGCTGTCCTTGTGATTATTAACAGTGAATAAATAAAGGTGGCTGTGGACTTCCATTTACCATAAATATAAACTTACAGATTCAATAATCTATTACTTCTGGATTCAACATTACTTGAATTGATTTAAGTTTCCTACTTCTTTTATTTATTTTTTTTAATATTTATTTATTTATTTATTTATGATAGTCACACACACACAGAGAGAGAGAGAGAGGCAGAGACACAGGCAGAGGGAGATGCAGGCTCCAAGCACCGGGAGCCTGACGTGGGATTCGATCCCGGGTCTCCAGGATCACGCCCTGGGCCAAAGGCAGGCGCTAAACCGCTGCGCCACCCAGGGATCCCTCCTACTTCTTTTATTATTATCATCACAACTATCTCAGCTCCAAATTCTGTTGCAAATGACTCAGAAATTACCACATATCCTTAATACAGAAGAGATGCAGTTGTGCTGCTCTTTAAGCCGAGTAATTTACTGAAAATTGAGGCAGAAACAAAGCTGGAATACTAGACCCAAGAAGCCAAAAAAGGAGCTCTAATAACAAAGTAAGTTAAAATATTATGTCCCTCCACCTCCTATCCATTAGGATGGCTACTAAGGGAAAAGAAGAAAGAAGAAAGAAGAAAGAAGAAAGAAGAAAGAAGAAAGAGAAAGAAAGGGGATCCCTGGGTAGTGCAGCGGTTTAGCGCCTGCCTTTGGCCCAGGGTGCAATCCTGGAGACCCGGGATCGAATCCCACGTCAGGCTCCCGGTGCATGGAGCCTGCTTCTCCCTCTGCCTGTGTCTCTGCCTCTCTCTCTCTCTCTCTGTGTGTGTGACTATCATAAATAAATAAAAATTTTTAAAAAATTTAAAAAAAAAAGAGAAAGAGGAAGGAAGGAAGGAAGGAAGGAAGGAAGGAAGGAAGGAAGGAAGGAAGGAAGGAAGGAAGGAAGAGAGCTGGTGAGAATGTGGAGAAAGCAGAAACCTTGTACACTGCTGATAGGAAGGGAAAATGATGCAACTGTTATAGAAACAGTATGGAGGTTTTTCAAAAGAGTAAAAATCGGTGTACACTTTACCATATAATACAGTGACTCCACTTCTAGGTATATGCCCCAAAGAACTGAGAACAGGGTTTAGAAGAGGCATTTGTACACCCATGTTCATAGCACCACTCTCTGCAGTACCGAAAAGATGGAAGCAATCCAACTGTCCATTGACACATGAAAAGATAAACTGTGGCATAGTACATGATGAAATATCATTCAACCTTAAAGAAAGAACATTCTGACACATGCTACAACATGGATGAGGACAGATACTGTATGATTCTAGTTACATGAAGTACCTAAAGTCCTAAAGATGAATGTAGAATAGTGCTTGCCATAAGCAAGAGGGGAGGAGGTAATGGGAATATATTGTTTAATGGGTAAGGATTTAGTTTTGCAAGACAAAAAAGTTCTGTGGATAGATGGTAGTGATGGTGCAGCACAATAATATGAATACACTTAATACCACTAAACTACACACTTTAGAATAGCTAAGATGGTAAATTTTATGTGTATTTTACCACAATTAAAAAAAGAAAAAAAAGGAATACGTCCCTTCTACTTTCTTTACCAACTAAAACAGCCTCAGCCTATCAGATAGTTAACAAAAAACACCTGTCAAAATGAAAAAGAGAACTTAATGAGAAAGTAGATTAATCAACCTCCACATATTAAATGAAACTAATTGTTCCTTATTATTATACTACCTCACAGTGGGCCTGGGTCATAAAGCTTAAGTAACCACAGGAGCCTCCTTCTACTTATTCCTTCAGATATCCACCAGGCCTCAAATAAATTACATACAGTAGAGGCTATTTAGAGAACAAACTTTTCAAATCAAAATAATCACTAAGAAGAAACAATACTATAAGACACACTATAAGAAAAAAAGACAAAGTTTCAAGAATTCAAAAAAACAAACCACCTCTTCCATTGTTTCCTCTATTTGAGCAGAAACAGGTTCTGGAGATCTGAGACCAATGGGAACAAACACTGGAGCTTTGTTTACTTCTTCTGGGGCAAGATGGTAACTTTCGTCTTCATAATCAGGCTCAAAATCTTCAGCATCATCTTCATCTTCTTCCTGTGAAGCCCGAAGAGTCACCAGCGTGGCCTTAGAAGCACGAGGTTCCTTCTTAGAGGTCTTACTTCTAACTCGTTTAGATCCACGCCCTCTGGTGACACTTGGTTTCATCTTGCGATGCATTCTCCTTCCACTATGATCTACCTCACACTCTGAAGCAGAGGAGATAGTTGTTCTTCGTTCCAGACCACTTTTAGAGTAATTTGATTCTTTTAACAGCTGTGGAGAGCTGGACGTTTAATCAAAATAACAGTATAGTCATTACAGGCACAAGGAGAAAGATATTGTAATGAAAACCAAATCTTAGAAAGAAGTCCCACTCCAAGCCATTAAAATGAAAACACCCACAATCCATTATGTCAAAGTTACTCTGTGAAATGAAGAAAGAAATGTACTATTACTACTAGTTTCTTATTCAGAGTTCATTCTTAGTTCTACTTACACATTTTTCATAAAAAATTTTTAATTCTGGGGCCATTTTTTCCTTGCTATTTAAATGAGGATAAGACATGAGACTAGAAATTATTAGAAGAAAATGAGAAAAGGAAAATGATCCAGTAAAACAGAATATGGGATCAAAAAGTGATATTGGTGTATCCTAGTGGGTAAACAGAAGAGGTTAAAATAAAGAAGGGAAGGCAGAAAATCCATCAGAACAAAGTTGTTTTTTAGAATTTAAGTTCCTTTTCACTCCCCTTAAAAACTATAGAACATGAGTACCCTTCACCTATGTTTATGGCCCAAATCAAACTATCACCTTAATTATTTAGGGAATACATACTACTTTGGTCAGGTTTTTCTGCTCATGTCTAATACACTTAATATCCAGAAACTGTAAATGTAGGAAAGAAATATCTTCCTAAGAACATCAGAAAAAGGTAAACTTTAGGTAAATAAAAATCCTAAGTGGGAAAGGAACAGACCTGTAAATAAAAAACCATCTACATTTCTGTTAACAGATCTTTTTACTCTATCAATAAGTTAAGGTAGGATATCTATAAAGAGTAAGTTATTTTTATTTCTTATTCTAAAAGTATTTGTTAAATAAGACTTTACCTTGATAGTTTACTGACACATTGCTCCTCAACAACTAAAGACAGAGAATTTTCTCTTCCAGTTTTTTCTCCAACACTTCCTGATGGTCCAACTTCTGAATGAGCATTTTTTTTTGCCAAACTAGCCTCTCTGGAATCTATACAATCTTTTCTTGCTGAAACTTCCGAAGATGTCAGAAAACCAGCCTTTTCCTTAAATTTAAGAAGAAACAGCTAATGTTACCATAGAAACAATCTCTATGATAATTTGGTTCAGTAGCTGTGCCTAAAGCTCTAAGCTTATACACACACACACAAACACACACATATGTGTGACTGGTTTCTAACTTTTTATAATATTAGAAGGTCATTCTATTTTTATAAAATTTACAGTACAAAAAACAAAATTTGTATTCTTAAAAATTCACTTCTTAATGATCTTGACAAAACAGAATCCAATGATAAAAAAGTATTTTTTTCAAACTTACTTTTTGAAGATGGGTGTCAGAATCCCTTGGCTGCAGCAAATTATTTTCTGGCTTCCTTGCCTCACTCTGATCTGCTCTGTCTCTTCCAATGTCTGGTTCCTCTTTCTTACCATGTGCTCTTCCCAAATTTGGCTTAACCTTTTGGAATTGCCTTCTTACCAAATGTGCTGGACTAGGAACCGAACTTTTAGGTTCATCTCTAGAATGAAGCACAAATTATGATGAAAAACCAAAATCAGAATATTCCTTATTGATGTAACAGCTGTTATATCAAACAATTTTGAACACAAACCATTTTCAAACAACTATATATAAATTGGCTTTAAAACCAAGCACATAGAATGAAATCACATGCTGATATAAAGACTCCAAAAGCCTTTATAATTTCCATTTTCTGTATAGTCTGGGAAATAGTTTTACAGTAATACTAATATTTTTTTTAACTTTAATTGATTCTGGTGTGTAGCATCATAGTACTTCATGTGATTTTTCAAAGAAACAACTAGATACCAAAAAAATGAAAGTAGTTAAACATGGATTTCATAAAGTTACTTTAAACAAGTATCTTCAACTGGGCTCTGAAGCATGAGCAAATATACAATGGTCACTATATCGTTGGCCCTTCTGGTTCAAGACCAAGCTTGAAAGCCAGAATCTGTTCTCCCATCACAGGCCTTTCATTTATGGAAAAGGGTTTACACACAGCCATGTCATAGGATCTCAAAATAATCTATTCGTACCTGCCAAATCAGAAAAAGACAAGGCTTGATGTTCAATAGAATAGGTATAACTCCCAAAACAACCCCTAAACAGCTATCTTATTTTCCTGGAAAATATTTTAATAATTAACAAGAATCTGAATTCTGAATTGGGAAGCTTAAAACTAATATAAACTTGGATATTATAAAGAAAATTAGGTATATACATATCAAGAGTTCAATGAAAGATATATGCTGGAGACTAATCTTAAGTGCAATTCTACAAAGGCAAATAAGAATAAAATAGATATATAAACCTAACATGCTACTGACAACAAAAGGAACAAGACAATACTGAACTTAGGAACAATCTAACATTAAAACTATAAAGGTTTTTACTCTGAAGAAATTACCATTCATGATAAAGCAAATAAGTGGTATAAATTTCATGAAGAGAAAAAGGTTGTTCTGGGCACCTGAGTGGCTCAGTGGTTGAATGTCTGCCTTTGATTCAGGTTGTGATCCCAGGGTCCTGGGATGGAGTCCCACATTGGTACCCACAGGGAGCTTGCTTCTCCCTCTGCCTGTGTCTCTGCCTCTCTGAGTCTCTCATGAATAAATACATAAAATCTTAAAAAAAAAAAAGGAGTGTGGTTTTCCATAAAAAATTAAAAGTTTGATATCTTCCAGTTGCATTTATATACTATGAGACAAAACAGAGAAATTAAGGAGTTGATCCCATTTACAACCACACCAAAAACCGTAAGATACCTAGGAATAAACTTAACCAAAGAGGCCAAGAATCTGTACTCAGAAAACCATAGAACACTCATGAAAGAAATTGAGAAAGATACAAAGAAATGGAAAAACGTTCCATGCTCATGGAAGAACAAATGCTGTTAAAATGTCTACGCTACCTAGAGCAATCTATACATTCAGTGCGATCCTTATCAAAATACCATCAACTTTTTCACAGAGCTGGAACAAATAATCCTAAAATTTGTATGGAACCAGAAGACCATGAACAGCCAAAGGAATCCTGGAAAAGAAAACCAAAGCTGATGGCATCATAATGCCTCACTTCAAGCTACATTACAAGATCATGATCATCAAGATGCACAAATCAATGGAACAGAACAGAGAACCCAGAAATGAACCCTCAACTCTATGGTCAACTCATCTTTGACAAAGCAGGAAAGAACATCCAATGGAAAAAATGGAAATAAACATCTCTCAACAAATGGCGCTGGGAAAATTGGACAGCCATACGAAACTAGACTAAGTCCTTACACCAGACACAAAAAGAGACTCAAAATGGATGAAAGATATAAATATGAGACAGGAATCCATCAAAATCCTAGAGAACACAGGCAGCAACCTTCTTGACCTCGGCTGTAGCAAGTTCTTGCTAGACATGTCTCCAAAGGCAAGGGAAACAAAGGCAAAAATGGACTACTAGGACTTCGTCTATTGAGACTTCATCATGAGAAAAAACTTCTGCACAGCAAACAGCTGACAAAACCAAAAGGCAATCTACAGAATGGAAGAAGACATTTGCAAATATCTTATCAGATAAAGGACTGATAGCCAAAATCTATAAAGAACTTATCAAACTCAACACCCAAAGGACAAATAATCCAATCAAGAAATGGTCAGAAGATATGAACAGACATTTCTCCGGCCAACAGACACACGAAAAAATGCTCCCCATCACTCGGCATCAGAAAACTACAAATCAAAATCACAATGAGATACCACCTCACACTAGTCAGAATGACTAAAATTAACAAGTCAGGAAACGACAGATGGTGGTGAGGATGCGGAGAAAGGGAAACCCTATTATACTGTTGGTGGGAATGTAAGCTGCTGCAGCCACTCTGGAAAACATAGCTACACTACCACCCAGCAATTGCACTACTGGTTATTTACCCCAAAGATACAAATGTAGTGATCTGAAGGGCACTTGCACCCCAATGTTTATAGCAGCAATGTCCCAACAGCCTAACTAGGAGAAGAGCCCAGATGTCCATCAACAGATGAACAGATAAAGATATGATGTGTGTGTGTGTTATTTGTGTGTGTGTGTATACAATGGACTACTATTCCACCACCAAAAAAAAAGAAATCTTGTGATTTGCAATGATGTGGATGGAACTGAAGGTGTTATGCTAAGCGAAATAAGCCAATCAGAGGAAGACAATTATATGATCTCACTCATATGGGGAACTCAACAAACAAAACAGAGGATCATGGGGGAAGGGAGAAAAAAAGTAAAACACAATGAAATCAGAGAGGGAGACAAACCAGAAGAGACTCTTGACCACAGGAAACAAACTAAGGGTTGTTGGAGGGGAGGTGGGTGTGGGGATGGGGTGTCTGAGTGATGGGCATTAAGGGAGGGTACCTGATATAATGAGCACTGGGTGTGATATAAGACTTATCACTGACCTCTACCTCTAAAACTAATAATACCGTGTATGTTAATTAATTGAATTTAAATTAAAAATGTGTTGAAAAGTTTGATTTCTCTCATTAAAAAACACAAAAGTTCAAAATAAAATCTCTTGAAATATGCAGTTTCTTTTAGGATGGTCTGCCTATGTAACTACAGGAATCTGCTGGTCTGAAAGTCATAAATCCTAAAAACTTAAGTTTAAAAACTAATTTGGCAATGTTATTTTGAAAAGCCATTTAAATCCTCTAGGTCTCCCTAGTCAATTATAAGTAAGAGTATATGAAAGGCTGACCTTGAAGATCACTGCTTCTTTAAAGGCTCACTTAGAGTCAAAATCAAATTCCTTACAATGGTCCTATATCATCTGCCATTCTCCTCGGTCAGCCTTTACACCTTCCTACATCTACTACTCTCCCTTCTCTTTCTCTGTTTCACACTAGCTCCCTTTACTATTCCTCAAACAAGCCAGGCATGCTCTTGCCTTAAGTACTTTGGA